>NC_058080.1:744499642-745149196 GCF_014858855.1 Bufo gargarizans | reverse complement strand
TGACCCTGTATACCGCACTGACTGCAGAGGTGACCCTGTATACTGCGCTGACCCCTGTATACCGCACTGACTGCAGAGGTGACCCCTGTATACTGCGCTGACCCCTGTATACTGCACTGACTGCAGAGGTGACCCCTGTATACTGCGCTGACTGCAGAGGTGACCCCTGTATACCGCACCGACTGCAGAGGTGACCCCTGTATACCGCACTGACCCCTGTATACCGCACCGACTGCAGAGGTGACCCCTGTATACTGCGCTGACCCCTGTATACCGCACCGACTGCAGAGGTGACCCCTGTATACTGCGCTGACCCCTGTATACTGCGCTGACCCCTGATACCGCACCGACTGCAGAGGTGACCCCTGTATACTGCGCTGACCCCTGTATACCGCACCGACTGCAGAGGTGACCCCTGTATACTGCGCTGACCCCTGTTACCGCACCGACTGCAGAGGTGACCCCTGTATACTGCGCTGACCCCTGTATACCGCACCGACTGCAGAGGTGACCCCTGTATACCGCACCGACTGCAGAGGTGACCCCTGTATACCGCACTGACTGCAGAGGTGACCCCTGTATACTGCGCCTGACCCCTGTATACCGCACCGACTGCAGAGGTGACCCCTGTATACTGCGCTGACCCCTGTATACCGCACCGAACTGCAGAGGTGACCCCTGTATACCTGCACTGACTGCGAGAGGTGACCCCTGTATACCGCGCTGACCCCTGTATACCGCACTGACTGCAGAGGTGACCCCTGTATACCGCGCTGACCCCTGTATACTGCACTGACTGCAGAGGTGACCCTGTATACTGCGCTGACTGCAGAGGTGACCCCTGTATACCGCACCGACTGCAGAGGTGACCCCTGTATACCGCACTGACCCCTGTATACCGCACCGACTGCAGAGGTGACCCCTGTATACTGCGCTGACCCCTGTATACCGCACTGACCCCTGTATACCGCGCTGACCCCTGTATACTGCGCTGACCCCTGTATACCGCACCGACTGCAGAGGTGACCCCTGTATACCGCGCTGACCCCTGTATACCGCACCGACTGCAGAGGTGACCCCTGTATACTGCAGCTGACCCCTGTATACCGCACCGACTGCAGAGGTGACCCCTGTATACTGCGCTGACCCCTGTATACCGCACCGACTGCAGAGGTGACCCCTGTATACCGCACCGACTGCAGAGGTGACCCCTGTATACCGCACTGACTGCAGAGGTGACCCCTGTATACCGCGCTGACCCCTGTATACCGCACCGACTGCAGAGGTGACCCCTGTATACTGCGCTGACCCCTGTATACCGCACCGACTGCAGAGGTGACCCCTGTATACTGCGCTGACCCCTGTATACCGCACCGACTGCAGAGGTGACCCCTGTATACCGCACTGACCCCTGTATACCGCACCGACTGCAGAGGTGACCCCTGTATACTGCGCTGACCCCTGTATACCGCACCGACTGCAGAGGTGACCCCTGTATACTGCGCTGACCCCTGTATACTGCGCTGACCCCTGTATACCGCACCGACTGCAGAGGTGACCCCTGTATACTGCGCTGACCCCTGTATACCGCACCGACTGCAGAGGTGACCCCTGTATACTGCACTGACCCCTGTATACCGCACCGACTGCAGAGGTGACCCCTGTATACTGCGCTGACCCCTGTATACCGCACCGACTGCAGAGGTGACCCCTGTATACCGCACCGACTGCAGAGGTGACCCCTGTATACCGCACTGACTGCAGAGGTGACCCCTGTATACCGCACTGACCCCTGTATACCGCACCGACTGCAGAGGTGACCCCTGTATACTGCGCTGACCCCTGTATACCGCACCGACTGCAGAGGTGACCCCTGTATACCGCACTGACTGCAGAGGTGACCCCTGTATACTGCGCTGACCCCTGTATACCGCACCGACTGCAGAGGTGACCCCTGTATACTGCGCTGACCCCTGTATACCGCACCGACTGCAGAGGTGACCCCTGTATACCGCACCGACTGCAGAGGTGACCCCTGTATACCGCACCGACTGCAGAGGTGACCCCTGTATACCGCACCGACTGCAGAGGTGACCCCTGTATACTGCGCTGACCTCTGTATACCGCACCGACTGCAGAGGTGACCCCTGTATACCGCACTGACTGCAGAGGTGACCCCTGTATACTGCGCTGACCCCTGTATACCGCACCGACTGCAGAGGTGACCCCTGTATACTGCGCTGACCCCTGTATACCGCACCGACTGCAGAGGTGACCCCTGTATACTGCGCTGACCTCTGTATACCGCACCGACTGCAGAGGTGACCCCTGTATACTGCGCTGACTGCAGAGGTGACCCCTGTATACTGCGCTGACCCCTGTATACCGCACCGACTGCAGAGGTGACCCCTGTATACTGCGCTGACCCCTGTATACCGCACCGACTGCAGAGGTGACCCCTGTATACTGCGCTGACCCCTGTATACCGCACTGACTGCAGAGGTGACCCCTGTATACTGCGCTGACCCCTGTATACCGCACCGACTGCAGAGGTGACCCCTGTATACTGCGCTGACCCCTGTATACCGCACTGACTGCAGAGGTGACCCCTGTATACTGCGCTGACCCCTGTATACCGCACCGACTGCAGAGGTGACCCCTGTATACTGCGCTGACCCCTGTATACCGCACCGACTGCAGAGGTGACCCCTGTATACTGCGCTGACCCCTGTATACCGCACTGACTGCAGAGGTGACCCCTGTATACTGCGCTGACCCCTGTATACCGCACTGACTGCAGAGGTGACCCCTGTATACCGCACCGACTGCAGAGGTGACCCCTGTATACCGCACTGACTGCAGAGGTGACCCCTGTATACTGCACTGACCCCTGTATACCGCACTGACTGCAGAGGTGACCCCTGTATACCGCACTGACCCCTGTATACCGCACTGACTGCAGAGGTGACCCCTGTATACCGCACTGACTGCAGAGGTGACCCCTGTATACCGCGCTGACCCCTGTATACCGCACTGACTGCAGAGGTGACCCCTGTATACTGCGCTGACCCCTGTATACCGCACCGACTGCAGAGGTGACCCCTGTATACCGCACTGACTGCAGAGGTGACCCCTGTATACCGCACTGACTGCAGAGGTGACCCCTGTATACTGCGCTGACCCCTGTATACCGCACTGACTGCAGAGGTGACCCCTGTATACTGCGCTGACCCCTGTATACCGCACCGACTGCAGAGGTGACCCCTGTATACCGCACTGACTGCAGAGGTGACCCCTGTATACTGCGCTGACCCCTGTATACTGCGCTGACCCCTGTATACCGCACTGACTGCAGAGGTGACCCCTGTATACTGCGCTGACCCCTGTATACCGCACCGACTGCAGAGGTGACCCCTGTATACTGCGCTGACCCCTGTATACCGCACCGACTGCAGAGGTGACCCCTGTATACTGCGCTGACCCCTGTATACCGCACCGACTGCAGAGGTGACCCCTGTATACTGCGCTGACCCCTGTATACCGCACCGACTGCAGAGGTGACCCCTGTATACTGCGCTGACTGCAGAGGTGACCCCTGTATACCGCACCGACTGCAGAGGTGACCCCTGTATACTGTGCTGACCCCTGTATACCGCACCGACTGCAGAGGTGACCCCTGTATACTGCGCTGACCCCTGTATACCGCACCGACTGCAGAGGTGACCCCTGTATACTGCGCTGACTGCAGAGGTGACCCCTGTATACCGCACCGACTGCAGAGGTGACCCCTGTATACTGCGCTGACCCCTGTATACCGCACCGACTGCAGAGGTGACCCCTGTATACTGCGCTGACTGCAGAGGTGACCCCTGTATACCGCACTGACTGCAGAGGTGACCCCTGTATACCGCACTGACTGCAGAGGTGACCCCTGTATACCGCACTGACTGCAGAGGTGACCCCTGTATACCGCACTGACTGCAGAGGTGACCCCTGTATACCGCACTGACCCCCTGTATACCGCACTGACTGCAGTAAGGAGCGCCTCTCAGATTTCTCCGGTTTCTTACAGACACGTATTTATACGGCGGCGTTCATGAAAGGGTTAATCGCTCTGTCGCTGCCGGTTGGTTCCCACTGCATGTAAAACAGCCGATGTGGGCGGAGTCTGGAGGTCATGTGATCGCATCACACAGGCTTTCTCCTACAAGCCCCACAATGCCTTGCGCGCGGCTGCTCCTGATTGGTCCTCGCGGGACGCATGACCTCTCAGTGGTCTCCTTCCGTGTGCATATAGTCCCTGACCGCAGGTTCTGTCGGGGCTGTCTCCTTCAGCTCTCAGCCCCTCAGCAGTGGCATCTCTGCCCTCACACAGGAGAGAAGCGCTTCCCGCTCAAATCTATGGAGAAGGAAAGAGGCGGAAGGAGCATCCGGAAGTGGAGAAGGGGAAACCGGAAGTCAGACGCTGAGAAGTAGATCCGGCGGCAGCGTCCGGTGTGAGGCTCTCCCCGAGTCTTCCGTGTCCTGAGCTCCTGTCAGAGCCGCGTACACACAGCCGGGAAAAAGCCGCAGAGAGGAAGGAACCGCAGGAGAAGTGGCCGGGCGAGGCCTGTGATGGACGGCGGGGCCTCCGCTCCTCACCCCATGGACGGGCGCTGATCGGGCCGACGGTAAGTCTGGCAACCGCCTCCTAGAACTAGACACTGACACAGGGGCCTGTACCATAGGACCGTCCCTCTAACAGCTCGCAGGGTCCGCCCACTCAGTAAACGGCATCTATGGGGTTAATGCCAGAGGCTTCCTAATGTATAGCGAGTCTCCCTCATCATCCGTCACATTATACACGGCTTGTTTCCATGGTTACGACCACCCTGCAATCCATCGGTGGTGGTCGTGCCTCTCTGGTGTCTGCAGCTCCTGCCGACCGCCCCGTATGTCTGTGATGGAAAAACGGATCACACGGAGAATCGGCGAATGTTATACGGTCCGGTCTGATCTCCGTCCGTCACCACCATGGATGCAGGCGAATGTTATACGGTCGGGTCTGATCTCTGTCCGTCACCACCTTGGATGCAGGCGAATGTTATACGGTCTGGTCTCTGTTCTGTCCGTCACCACCTTGGATGCAGGCGAATGTTATACGGTCGGGTCTGATCTCTGTCCGTCACCACCATGGATGCAGGCAAATGTTATACGGTCGGGTCTGATCTCCGTCCGTCACCACCATGGATGCAGGCAAATGTTATACGGTCTGATCTCCGTCCGTCACCACCTTGGATGCAGGCAAATGTTATACGGTCGGGTCTGATCTCCGTCCGTCACCACCATGGATGCAGGCGAATGTTATACGGTCTGATCTCCGTCCGTCACCACCTTGGATGCAGGCGAATGTTATACGGTCGGGTCTGATCTCTGTTCTGTCCGTCACCACCATGGATGCAGGCGAATGTTATACGGTCGGGTCTGGTCTCTGTCCGTCTCCACCATGGATGCAGACGAATGTTATACGGTCGAGTCTGATCTCTGTTCTGTCCGTCACCACCATGGATGCAGGCGAATGTTATACGGTCTGATCTCCGTCCGTCACCACCATGGATGCAGGCGAATGTTATACGGTCGGGTCTGATCTCTGTCCGTCACCACCATGGATGCAGGCGAATGTTATACGGTCGGGTCTGATCTCCGTCCGTCACCACCATGGATGCAGGCGAATGTTATACGGTCTGATCTCCGTCCGTCACCACCATGGATGCAGGCGAATGTTATACGGTCGGGTCTGATCTCTGTTCTGTCCGTCACCACCATGGATGCAGGCAAATGTTATACGGTCGGGTCTGATCTCCGTCCGTCACCACCTTGGATGCAGGCAAATGTTATACGGTCGGGTCTGATCTCCGTCCGTCACCACCATGGATGCAGGCGAATGTTATACGGTCTGATCTCCGTCCGTCACCACCTTGGATGCAGGCGAATGTTATACGGTCGGGTCTGATCTCTGTTCTGTCCGTCACCACCATGGATGCAGGCAAATGTTATACGGTCGGGTCTGGTCTCTGTCCGTCACCACCACGGATGCAGGCGAATGTTATACGGTCGGGTCTCTGTTCTGTCCGTCTCCACCATGGATGCAGGCGAATGTTATACGGTCGGGTCTGGTCTCTGTCCGTCACCACCACGGATGCAGGCGAATGTTATACGGTCGGGTCTGGTCTCTGTCCGTCTCCACCATGGATGCAGACGAATGTTATACGGTCGAGTCTGATCTCTGTTCTGTCCGTCTCCACCATGGATGCAGGCGAATGTTATACGGTCGGGTCTGTTCTGTCCGTCTCCACCATGGAGGCAGGCGAATGTTATACGGTCTGGTCTCTGTTCTGTCCGTCACCACTATGGATGCAGGCGAATGTTATACGGTCTGGTCTCTGTTCTGTCCGTCACCACCATGGATGCAGGCGAATGTTATACGGTCTGGTCTGTTCTGTCCGTCTCCACCATGGAGGCAGGCGAATGTTATACGGTTTGATCTCCGTCCGTCACCACCATGGATGCAGGCGAATGTTATACGGTCTGGTCTTTGTTCTGTCCGTCACCACCATGGATGCAGGCGAATGTTATACGGTCTGGTCTGTTCTGTCCGTCTCCACCATGGAGGCAGGCGAATGTTATACGGTCGGGTCTGTTCTGTCCGTCTCCACCATGGAGGCAGGCGAATGTTATACGGTCGGGTCTGTTCTGTCCGTCTCCACCATGGAGGCAGGCGAATGTTATACGGTCTGGTCTCTGTTCGGTCCGTCTCCACCATGGATGCAGGCGAATGTTATACGGTCTGGTCTCTGTTCTGTCCGTCACCACTATGGATGCAGGCGAATGTTATACGGTCTGGTCTCTGTTCTGTCCGTCACCACCTTGGATGCAGGCGAATGTTATACGGTCGGGTCTGATCTCCGTCCGTCACCACCATGGATGCAGGCGAATGTTATACGGTCTGGTCTGTCCGTCGCCACCATGGATGCAGGCGAATGTTATACGGTTTGATCTCCGTCCGTCACCACCATGGATGCAGGCGAATGTTATACGGTCTGGTCTTTGTTCTGTCCGTCACCACCATGGATGCAGGCGAATGTTATACGGTCTGGTCTGTTCTCTGTCCGTCTCCACCATGGATGCAGACGAATGTTATACGGTCTGGTCTCTGTCCGTCACCACCATGGAGGCAGGCGAATGTTATACGGTCTGGTCTCTGTTCGGTCCGTCTCCACCATGGATGCAGGCGAATGTTATACGGTCTGGTCTGTTCTGTCCGTCTCCACCATGGAGGCAGGCGAATGTTATACGGTCTGGTCTCTGTTCGGTCCGTCTCCACCATGGATGCAGGCGAATGTTATACGGTCGGGTCTGGTCTCTGTTCGGTCCGTCTCCACCATGGAGGCAGGCGAATGTTATACGGTCGGGTCTGGTCTCTGTTCGGTCCGTCTCCACCATGGATGCAGGCGAAGCTCAGACTTTCCGCTGTAATTCAGTCGATTGCATAAAAATGTGAGGAACAAAAACGTTTTATAAACGCAATCCCTTCATGTCGGGGGCTGAAAACTAGTAATCGGACAAATTACATAATTGTAAATAAAATGTTACTCTCTAATACTTGGTTGTTTGCAGTGACTGCCTGAAGTCCTGACATCACCAGACGCGGTTTCCTCCTCTTTAATGCTTGGTCTTTACTGCAGCGGTTTTCAGTTGCTGTTTGTGGACCTTTCCGTCTGAAGTTTAGTCTGACCAGTGACACGCTCTTCTGGGTTTAGATCCGGGGACTCGGCCGTTCTGGAATATTCCACTTTTGTAATAAACTCCTGGGTCGCTTCGGCTTTGTTTCAGGTCATTGTCCATCCGTATTATGAACGCCGACCGATCAGTTTGGCTGGATCTGAACGCACAGTCTGTCTCTGACTCCCCCAGAATTCATCCGGCTGCCTCTGTCCTGTGTCACATCATCAACAAACACTAGGGCCACCGGCGGCCATGCCTGCCCAGGTATCGCCCTGCCTCCGCCGTGTTCTACAGATGATGCGGTATGCTTTGGCTCATGAGCTGTACCGCGCCTTCTCCGTACCTTGTTCTTTCCATCATTCTGGTAGAGGCTGATCTTGGTTTCATCCGTCCGCAGAACGTTCTTCCAGAAGTGTGCGGGTTTATGAAGATGTTTTTTAGCAGAGTCCAATCCTGGAGGCTGATGAGTGGCTGCACCGCGCAGTGAACCCTCTGCATTACTTTCATGCCGTCTTCTCTCTATGGTAGATTTGGGTATTGATCCGCCTGTATCCTGGAGAGTGTGGTCACTTGGTCGGCTCCTGTGAAGGGGCTTCTCTTCACCGTGGTAATTATTCTGCCATCATCCACTGCTCTTGTCTTCCGGGGACGTCCAGGTCTTTTGCATGGTTGAGGTCACCAGAGCTTTCGTTCTTTCTCAGGATGAACCAGACTGTAGATTTTGCTGCTCCTAATAGGGCAGCACCTTCTCGGATGGGTTTTTTCTGTTTTCACAGATGAAGGATGGGTTGTTTCACCTGTGACCACACGTTTACTTCTCAGCAAAATCTTCAAAATGCAAGCGCCGCATCTCAAATCAGCTCCAGGCCTTTTATGTGCTTAATTGAGAATGAAATAATGAAGGAACTGCCCATGAGACGGCCTGAGAGTCAAGTGTCCAATTACTTCTGGTCCCTTTAAAAACAGGGTGCCTCATGTGAAGGAGCTGAAACTCCTAAACCCTTCCTCCACTTTTAATATGGATATCCTCAAATGGAAGCTAAAAGTCTGGACTTTATGTCCATTATCTAACTATAACTGGAATATGTTAAAACCCATAAAACTATATAAATGTGGTATTGTTTTTACAGCGTTCCCTATGAGATAAAACTGACCTGTTCCCTTCATTCTCCTGTCAGTACGATTACAGAGATACCACATTTATATAGTTTTATGGGTTTTGTTTTTACAGCGTTCCCTATGAGATAAAACTGATCTGTTCCCTTCATTCTCCGGGTCAGTACGATTACAGTGATACCACATTTATATAGTTTTATGGGTTTTGTATTTACAGCGTTCCCTATGGGATTAAACTGACCTGTCCCCTTCACTCTCCGGGTCAGTACGATTACAGTGATACCACATTTATACAGTTTTATGGGATTTTAGTTTTCTTTTCATCGCCGTATTCGGACTCCTGTGACTTAGTCTTGACGTTACCCTTGCGTGTTCCAACACAACCACTATACCTTCAATAGGTGGACATATATATATTTTTTTTTCATGATAACCTCTTTCACATTTTTTATTTCGTGATAGGTGGAGTTATTTTTATTTTCATTTTATTTCCATGTATTCACTTTAACAAAAGTATTTGGATTGTGGATAGATTTTAATACCGTCCTTCTTAGTCCCATAATATAGATTTCTACTGGTATTAGCATCAATACTCTACTGATTTATCTGATGAATGTTTGCTTGACTTGAGCCATATCGCTGCCCGAGGACAATCCGGCATAATCATTGCAGAAACCCTAACATTTATGGTCCACCTGACCTAGGTCTACGCAGTTGAATATCTCTGAGATTCCCACTTTTTTTATTTAGTTATTTTTTATTGCATACACCTGTTACTATATACCAGCAATTTGTTTTAAATAAATGACACCTGGATTCTTCCCAATGAGGTGTGCACAACGCCCCTATATAGTGTGATCTTCTTTCTGTAGACCGGGGTGTCTATATTGGTGGGGCACCCATCAGCTGAGCCATCACATCTTTGCTTCGTTACACTTACGGCCTTTGCTCTCTCTGCGTTTTACACTTCCCGGCCCTTTCAATGAGGCTGAGCTTTTAGGTGTAACGGTGACGCCCCCATTGCTCCTAGAGGCTCCTTTGCGTGTATTAAAGCTTCATATGAACACGGGACCAGCACGGATGCCTTCGGAGCGCACATGTAAGGCCGGCTTCACATGCTGCAGATTTTTAGAGACTTTACATCCGTTTCGTGAGGCTGAGCGCACACGGATTTCTACGAGCCTCATTCCTGTGAATGGAACTGATTTTTAGTCGCGGGAAATTCAGCGACAAAATCTGCCGCGTGTGAAGGCGTCCTTACAGGCCCGCCATCTTCATAGCAACCAATCTACTGACCCGACTTCTGCGTACATGTACGTCAGCGGTTGGTTGGGAAGTGGTTAATAGGGTGTTGAATAAAACCTCAAGAAGATCATTTCTCAGAAACGTCCCCAGCTGTAGATGTGGAGCATTCCCTTCCAGTGATGGCCAGTTCGCCGGCGAACACATGCGGGCTGCCATCTTAACTCGCCAGTCTGGCGATGCACAGGTGAGCCCTTACCTGTGCGCGAGCCGGTCTGAAATTAAATGTGGTCTCCGGGAGCGGACAGTTCAGAGAACAGCTGCCGGGGGCCTTCATTCTCGGAACTGTCCGCTCCCGGGGACTGCATTTGATTTCAGACCGGCACCCGTCACAGGCACAGGTAAGGGCTCACCTGTGCATCGCCGGACGGGTGAGTTAAGATGGCAGCCCGCATGTGTTCGCCGGTGAACTGGCCATCACTGTTCCCTTCACGTTGGGACGTTTATTTTAGGGCTTGTTTCCGGTTTATCCAGTGTTTTCTGCGTTTACAATCAGGTGCTTTGTTTTATTGACTCTTTTTATTGTTCTTTCAGATGAAGGCTTGTGATTGAGAGAAATCGGACCGCGGACAGATCGTCGGCACGGGGAGCTCTGTAAGTCCGAGCGAAGGTTGAGGAAAATGCGTTTTGTTTTTTTAAGGCCTCTTTCACACGAGCGAGATTTCCGCGCGGGTTGAATCTGGACCCATTCATTTCTATGGGGCTGTGCACACGAGCGGTGATTTTCATGCATCACTTGTGCGTTGTGTGAAAATCGCAGCATGCTCTATGTTGTGCGTTTATCACGCAACGCAGGCCCCATAGAAGTGAATGGGGCTGCGTGAAAATCGCAAGCATCCACAATCAAGTACGGATGCGGTGCGATTTTCATGCATGGTCGCTAGGAGACAGTCTATTCACTGTATTATTTTCCCTTATAACATGGTTTTAAGGGAAAAAAATAGCATTATGAATCAGAATGCATAGTACAATAGCGCTGGGGGGGTTAATTTTTATTTTTTTTTTTTTTTACTCCCCTTAATCCACTTGTTCGCGCAGCCGGCTTCTCTTCTGTCTTCTTCTTTGAGGAATAGGACCTTTTGATGACGTCACTGCGCTCATCATATGGTCCGTCACCATGGTGATGGATCATGTGACGAACCATGTGATGACCGCAGTGACGTCACCACAGGTCCTTTTCCTGTGCACAGCATAGATGAAGACAGAAGAGATGCCGGCTGCGCGAACAAGTGGATTAAGGTGAGTTAAATTATTATAATTTTTTTTTTTTAACCCCTCCAGCGCTATTGTACTATGCAGTCTGTATTCAGAATGCTGATATTTTCCCTTATGACCATGTTATAAGGGGAAATAATACAATCTACACAACCTTGAACCCAAACCTGAACTTCTTGCACCCGCGCGATAAAAACTGAACAACGGAACGCACTCGCAGTCAAAATTTATCCGGACACGCTCGTGTGAAAGAGGCCTAAGTGTTTCAGACCCTGACAGTGCAGGGGCTTGTAGGGAGGCCCGAAAAGTAACTGCACGAGACACAGAGTAGGAGACGGAAGTCACGCGGGACTCTGCGACCGGCTCCAAGGTTACAAAAAATCAGTCTTAAAGCTTAGTAAAATGGCCCGAACTTTCTTGGAAGGTTTGACCCTAAGGCTGGTTTCACACGGGCGTTGCTGAAAAATGTGCGGGTGCGTTGCGGAAACACCCGCGATTTTTACGCGCGAGTGCAAAACATTGTAATGCGTTTTGCACTCGCGTGAGAAAAATCGCGCATGTTTGGTACCCAAACCCGAACTTCTTCACAGAAGTTCGGGCTTGGGATTGATGTTCTGAAGATTGTATTATTTTCCCTTATAACATGGTTATAAGGGAAAATAATAGCATTCTGAATACAGAATGCTTAGTATAATAGCGCTGGAAGGGTTAAAAAAATAAAAAAGTTAACTCACCTTATCCCCATGATCGTGTAGTTCCCGGTCGGTCTCTTCTTTAGCTGTGGGCTTGGGCTGAATGACCTTTGGTGATGTCAGATCACATGCTCCAATCACATGGTCCATCACCATGGTGATGGAGCATGTGATCTGACATCACCACAGGTCCTTTAGCCACAGCTAAAGAACAGACCGACCGGGAACTAGGCGATCCTGGGGATAAGGTGAGTTAACTTTTTTATTTTTTTTAACCCTCCCAGCACTATTATACTAAGCATTCTGTAGTCAGAATGCTATTATTTTCCCTTATAACCATGTTATAAGGGAAAATAATACAGTGAATAGACTGTCACCTAGAACCCATGCGTGGAAATCGCACCGCATCCGCACTTGCTTGCGGATGCTTGTGATTTTCACGCAACCCCATTCATTTCTATGGGGCCTGCGTTACGTGAAAAACGCTGAATATAGAACATGCTGCGATTTTCACGCAACGCATAAGTGATGCGTGAAAATCACCGCTCATGTGAACAGCCCCATAGAAATGAATCGGTCAGGATTCAGTGCGGGTGCAATGCGTTCAACTCACGCATCGCACCCGCGCGGAAATCTCGCCCGTGTGAAAGGGGCCTAAAAGGATGAAAATCACTTTTTTGTTATGCATGGAAGTGAGAGAACAAGGGCCCCCCCCCCCGATTCACTAAGGTGGGCCACAGAGCGAGGACAGGGGCTTATGTACTCCGCCTCATTTAGTGTCTGGGACAGTTCGTACGTGTAAAAAAACAATAAACTACACAGTATTAATGGGCGTTAAAAGGATGTAAAATGGAACCAGAAACAGAAGTGTTGCTTTAACCCTTAAAGAGGACCTTTCACCAGGAAAAAGTGTAGCGCGGCGCCCGTGGATCCCCCTGCACTTACTGTTATCCCCGGGCGCCGCTCCGTTCCCCGGTTATAGCCTCCGGTATGTTCCTAGTTAGGCTCCACCCATAGCCTGGCTATGAGCTGAGCGCTGCGATTGGCCAGCGCTACAGCATAGGAGAAGGAGACCGCGGCAGGTTGGTTCCCCTGGGTGGAGCCTAACTAGGAACATACCGGAGGCTATAACCGGAGAACGGAGCGGCGCCCGGGGATAACACTAAGTGCAGGGGGATCCCTGGGCGCCGCTCTACCATGTCGGTATAGTCAGTTTAGATACTTTTTTTTCTGATGAAAGGTCCTCTTTAATATATCCAGGATAATATGGAATAAAGCCTTGGCTATGTTACAGATAATACAACCGGATCCGTTCATGACGGATGCAGATGGTCGTATTATCTTGACGGAGCCGTCTGTGCAGATACATGACAGATCCACACCAAATATGAAAGCAGCCTTACTTGTTTACAGCTGGCACTAGACTCGCAAGATGCTCCTAGAGAGGAAGGGGTGGTGCCAGCCCTGCCTAGCAACAGTAGCTTGTAAGTCCCCATTATCCCGGGGATATATAGTGCACAGAATACATTAACCCCTGTATGAATTATGGGGTTAAACTGGCTTCTGATGTGGACCTTGACTGATGATACAAATATGAAGACCTAGAAAGTTTGAATTCTGCCAATCCGTCTGCAGCTTTTCTCATCTTAATGACTCTCCGCTTTATTCGCTAGGTAACCCTAGAAGTGGAGTCATGCCATCTTGTCTGGTGAACCAATGCCTAAGCAAGTCGGGCCGGAAAGGCCAGAGCGAATACATCATTCTGCATAAGTTTCCTAATGAGTTACCAAGAATAAAATCCTGGCTGGCACAAACTGGTCAACGCTTCGAAGACCTCGAGGTTCTTGCCAACAAAGTGCTGGAAAGTGCGCAAAAAAAGGAAAAAAATTATTTCCTGTGTTCAAACCACTTCACTGTGGACTCGTACAGAATCACTCACTATGGCCGGGCCTTGAAGCAGGACGCGGTGCCATCCATTTTTCCGTTGGTTGAGGAGGGCGAGTCCATTATTGAAGAATCGCTCAGAAAAGACCGCACTAAAAGCAAGAAAAGACGCTTAGAGAATGAGCCCCAATTCCATGTCGCGTTCTATTCCAAGGTCCAGGCGGAGACAGAGTACGTGAAACCTGGAATGGCGAGCGAGTCGACACAAACGGAATACAACCTGACTAACTCTGAGGTGACTTTCACTTCCAAGAAGCCTTCAGCCATTGTGTACGAGCGCACCGCCAGAATTAGCGACGACATTTTTGAAGTGAAAATCAAGAGTGAAATCAAAGAGGAGGAGGAGGAGGATGAGAATGATGTGTAGCATCTGCCCTTTGTGATTTCCGTCCTCAATCATCTACTCCTCATTTGGTCTTCCAAAACTGCGTCAGGAAACCTGACCGTGTGGCCGTGCCCTTCAGAGTAAAGTCTTCTGATGCTCAGATGCATGGCCTACAGCTAGAACATCCTCCCCAGACTCGTCTCTGACTCGCAGAAGGTACAGCATTGAGGGACTCTGTCCCTGACACCAGAATTCATGTTCTCAATGTTTCTTTGAATGAGGAACCAGATATCCTGACAGAGTCGCAGCAAACGGTCATGGAAACCCCGATCTGCATATCTGTTCATCTTGTTCCTCGACCGCAAACGATTCAGTCGGAGCGCCACCCGAATCAGAAGAAGAGTTGCTGAATACAGAAAACTATTGGAATTTGCAATGCGTTTTGATAAATTGTTATTAAAATGACAAAAGAATGTGAATTGTTGTGATGATTCTAAAGAAAAATGGCTGCCGTGTGCCACATAGGACTCAACCAAAAATGGCGTTATGCCAGTGTTATCCAATACATTCCAGAACTGTAAGGGTTACATAGCATCATAAATCAATATAATGCTATGTGAATCCCGTCAGGCCGGGAGCTGCGATGTGGACTCGCTGCGGGAGGAACGCTCGTCTGAAAGGGGCCCAAGGGTTGATCCACACGACTGTGGTCGGGCCGGGAAACAGTCCATGTGCAGGGTGGAGCTCCTGGACGGGGATCAGACCCTGAAAAGTCGGAGTCCCCTAGTGGAATATCATCAAGCACCTCACAGATGCGGCGATGAGCGGCTCTATAAAAATATTACATGATCCATCCCATCAGTATCAAGCGACCAAAAAGTACTATATACCCCAAAATAGTGCCAATAAAACGGTCACCACATCCCCCAAAAATGAGCCCTCACACAAGACCATCCCCAGAAAAAAAATAAAAAACGTACGGCGGCCACCACTACACATGCAGCCTCTCCTGGGCTCAACCTAAGCCTACAGTGTTCAGGGCGGTGGAGGAGCAGCTACATTTATGCTCTGAGCAATCTAAGGCCCCTTTCACACGGGCGTTGTGGGAACACGCGTGATTTTTTTTTCCACGCGAGTGCAAAACATTGTAATGCGTGCATGTTTGGTACCCAAACCCGAACTTCTTCACAGAAGTTCGGTCTTGGGATCGGTGTTCTGTAGATTGTATTATTTTCCCTTATTACATGGGTATAAGGGAAAATAATAGCGTTCTTAATACAGAATGCATAGTACAATAGCGCTGGAGGGGTTAAAAAAAAAATAGAAGAGATGCCGGCTGCGCGATCAAGTGGATTAAGGTGAGTTAAATTATTTTTTATGTCTTCTTTCTTTGCTGTGTGCAGGAACAGGACCGGTGGTGACGTCACCATGGTAAAAGATCATGTGATGACCGGAGTGACGTCACCACAGGTCCTTTTCCTGCACACAGCAAAGAAAGAAGACACAATTTTTTCTTTAACTCACTTTAATCCACTTGGTCGCGCAGCCGGGCTTGTCTTCTATTTTTTTTTTTTTTTAACCCCTCCAGCCCTACTGTACTATGCAGTCTGTATTCAGAACGCTATTATTTTCTTTTATAACCATGTTATAAGGGAAAATAATAAAGATCGGGTCTCCATCCTGATCGTCTCCTAGCAACCGTGTGGGAAAATCGCACCGCATCTGCACTTGCTTACGATTTTTACGCAACCCCATTCACTTCTATGGGGCCAGCGTTGCGTGGAAAACACACAACATAGAGCATGCTGCTATTTTCACGCAACGCACAAGTGATGCGTGAAAATCACCGCTCATGTGAACAGCCCCATAGAAATGAAGGGGTCGGGATTCAGTGCGGGTGCAATGCTTTCAACTCATGCATCGCATCCGCGCGGAAATCTCGCCCGTGTGAAAGGGGCCTAAGGAGGGAGCTACCCTCCAGACATACTGCAAGGAAATTTAAACTAGCACGTTCATAAAGCCAGCATGCAGACAGAACATTATATTTATCCCATACGGTGAATGGCATACTGGCAAAATAAAAGTTCAACTCCATAAAAAGTGATGATAAAAATCGCACAACCCAAAATGAGATCACAAAAAATTTGATTGTTTACGGCTAGAGTTGTAGAACAAAGTTATGGGGGTCAGAATAAGCCGATAAAAACCTTGGAAAAAATTCTTTTTTTTCATAAAAAAAACTATATAAATGTGGTATCACTGTAATCGTACTGACTGGAGAATGAAGGGAACAGGTCAGTTTTATCTCATAGGGAACGCTGTAAACACAGACCCTATAAAACTATATAAATGTGGTATCACTGTAATCGTACTGACCGGAGAATGAAGGAACAGGTCAGTTTTATCTCTTATGGGTTTTGTGTTTACAGCGTTCCCTATGAGATAAAACTGACCTGTTCCTTCATTCTCCGGGTCAGTACGATTACAGCGATACCACATTTATATAGTTTTATGGGTTTTGTGTTTACAGCGTTCCCTATGGGATAAAACTGACCTGTTCTCTTCATTCTCCGGGTCAGTACGATTACAGAGACACCACATTTATATAGTTTTATGGGTTTTGTGTTTACAGCGTTCCCTATAACTATATAAATGTGGTATCTCTGTAATCGTACTGACCCGGAGAATGAATAGAACAGGTCAGTTTTATCCCATAGGGAACGCTGTAAACACAAAACCCATAAAACTATATAAATGTGGTATCGCTGTAATCGTACTGACCCGGAGAATGAAGGGAACAGGTCAGTTTTATCTCATAGGGAACGCTGTAAACACAAAACCCATAAAACTATATAAATGTGGTATCGCTGTAATCGTACTGACCCGGAGAATGAAGGGAACAGGTCAGTTTTATCTCATAGGGAACGCTGTAAAAACACAACCCATAAAACTATATAAATGTGGTATCACTGTAATCGTACTGACCGGAGAATGAAGGGAACAGGTCAGTTTTATCTCATAGGGAACGCTGTAAAAACACAACCCATAAAACTATATAAATGTGGTGTCACTGTAATCGTACTGACCCGGAGAATGAAGAGAACAAATCAGTTTTATCTCATAGGAAACACTGTAAAAACAAAACCCATAAAACTATATAAATGTGGTATCTCTGTAATCGTACTGACCGGAGAATGAAGGGAACAGGTCAGTTTTATCTCATAGGGAACACTGTAAACACAGACCCTATAAAACTATATAAATGTGGTATCACTGTAATCGTACTGACCGGAGAATGAAGGAACAGGTCAGTTTTATCTCTTATGGGTTTTGTGTTTACAGCGTTCCCTATGAGATAAAACTGACCTGTTCCTTCATTCTCCGGGTCAGTACGATTACAGCGATACCACATTTATATAGTTTTATGGGTTTTGTGTTTACAGCGTTCCCTATGGGATAAAACTGACCTGTTCTATTCATTCTCCGGGTCAGTACGATTACAGAGACACCACATTTATATAGTTTTATGGGTTTTGTGTTTACAGCGTTCCCTATAACTATATAAATGTGGTATCTCTGTAATCGTACTGACCCGGAGAATGAATAGAACAGGTCAGTTTTATCCCATAGGGAACGCTGTAAACACAAAACCCATAAAACTATATAAATGTGGTATCGCTGTAATCGTACTGACCCGGAGAATGAAGGGAACAGGTCAGTTTTATCTCATAGGGAACGCTGTAAACACAAAACCCATAAAACTATATAAATGTGGTATCGCTGTAATCGTACTGACCCGGAGAATGAAGGGAACAGGTCAGTTTTATCTCATAGGGAACGCTGTAAACACAAAACCCATAAAACTATATAAATGTGGTATCACTGTAATCGTACTGACCGGAGAATGAAGGGAACAGGTCAGTTTTATCTCATAGGGAACGCTGTAAAAACACAACCCATAAAACTATATAAATGTGGTAGTCACTGTAATCGTACTGACCCGGAGAATGAAGAGAACAAATCAGTTTTATCTCATAGGAAACACTGTAAAAACAAAACCCATAAAACTATATAAATGTGGTATCTCTGTAATCGTACTGACCGGAGAATGAAGGGAACAGGTCAGTTTTATCTCATAGGGAACACTGTAAACACAGACCCTATAAAACTATATAAATGTGGTATCACTGTAATCGTACTGACCCGGAGAATGAATAGAACAGGTCAGTTTTATCTCATAGGGAACGCTGTAAACACAAAACCCATAAAACTATATAAATGTGGTATCTCTGTAATCGTACTGACCCGGAGAATGAAGGGAACAGGTCAGTTTTATCTCATAGGGAACGCTGTAAATACAGAACCTATAAAACTATATAAATGTGGTATCTCTGTAATCGTACTGACCCGGAGAATGAGGGGAACAGGTCAGATTTATCTCATAGGGAACGCTGTAAACACAAAACCCATAAAACGGTTGCAGAATAGTTTTATCCCGATTCAAGCCCATTTAACTGGTTTCCCCGCTTACCACTTCATTATATGCAATATAACTACTTTCTAATGGCAAAATAAGCTTAGAAGAAAAAAGTGGGTTACTGGTGGCTCGCCGGCCGGGACCAGGCCTAGGTGCTCGAGGTTTGACTGATTCACCCAATCAGAGGAGGAAAGTATCTAATGAAAACCGCCCTCTACCCCTGGTGATAAGGCTCAGATTGATGGATACAAATAGGTATTTATTAATTAGGCAAGGGTTGGGTTTAGAGGGTAAAATTCTGCAATGATTGGTAATAATAACCACTTTTGAAAAAAATTGAAGGAAATAATGAAAAAGGAAATATAAAAGAGTAATAATAATATAATGTACAATGCAAGAGTGGGAGTGCACATGGAGCAATGCGGTGGTCGTATGGCGGTACTTACCACCTTTAATAGCTCGTTGGCACTCTGGTGGGCAGATGTCCCTTGTGAACAGTTCATAGATGGGTGGAGACGCAGTAAAAAAATGTTTGAATATATAAAATATAGGTAAGGCAAAATATTTGCAGCGCTTCCCTGTCGGGGATTGCTGGCCGCTCACTGGCGGTAATAATAAAATGCAAAAGAAAAAAAGAGGAGGAGGGGGGGGGGGTGATGTACCAGTCGGGTAGAGTCGATTAAATGGAAGCGCTTCCAGGATGGTATGTTTAGCTGATGAAGAAGGCAGCTTAGACCTTTGAAACGCGTATGGTGACTCCCCACAAAGCCGCTAAAAATACCATCCTGGAGGCGCTTCCATTTAATCGACTCTACCCGAATATTGGATCGAAGAGACTGCTTTACAACGTTCACGAACCGAACATAGTGGCGTCACACCCGCGCGGGACGCCGAAGAACCCAAACGGCCATCCCAGAGCGCAGTAAGGACCTTACAAAGAAGGTAAACCACAGTCGGGGTGCAGCCCTTCTCACCGCGTGGGACGCCACACCAGGTGCAGCACCCTACTGGTACATCACCCCCCTCTTTTTTCTTTTGCATTTTTTTATTATTACCACCGACAGGGAAGCGCTGCAAATATTTTGCCTTAGGCTCCTTTCACACTAGCGTTCGTCGGTCCGCTCGTGAGCTCCGTTTGAAGGGGCTCACGAGCGGACCCGAACGCAGCCGTCCAGCCCTGATGCAGTCTGAATGGAGCGGATCCGCTCAGACTGCATCAGTCTGGCGGTGTTCAGCCTCCGCTCCGCTCGCCTCCGCACGGACAGGCGGACAGCTGAACGCTGCTTGCAGCGTTCGGGTGTCCGCCTGGCCGTGCGGATCCGTCCAGACTTACAATGTAAGTCAATGGGGACGGATCCGTTTGAAGATGCCACAATATGGCTCAATCTTCAGGCGGATCCGTCCCCCATTGACTTTACATTGAAAGTCTGGACGGATCCGTCCGAGGCTATTTTCACACTAAAGCTGTTATATGCCAAAATAATGCAGACGGATCCGTACTGAACGGAGCCTCCGTCTGCATTATTATGATCGGATCCGATCGAACGCTAGTGTGAAAGTAGCCTTACCTATATTTTATATATTCAAACATTTTTTTTTACTGCGTCGCCACCCATCTATGAACTGTTCACAAGGGATATCTGCCCACCAGAGTGCCAACGAGCTATTAAAGGTGGTAAGTACCGCCATACGACCACCGCATTGCTCCATGTGCACTCCCACTCTTGCATTGTACATTATATTATTATTACTCTTTTATAATTTTTCATTATTTCCAATTTTTTCCTTCCATTTTTTACAAAAGTGGTTATTATTGCCAATCATTGCGGAATTTTACCCTCTAAACCCAACCCTTGCCTAATTAATAAATGCCTATTTGTATCCATCAATCTGAGCGTTATCACCAGGTGTAGAAAGTACAATAATTGCACACGTATGGATGCCGTGCTGAGCCTGCTCCATACATGTATAATAGAGCTAGCACTTGGCCGCAATTACGCTGAACCTGGTCATTTAACCCCTGGGATGCTGCAGTTAATAACGATTGAGCTTAACACTATCCCTTACTCCACAGATGCAGCAAAGTTTTATCGGGAATATCGGCACTTTGAGAATTTGTGAATATTTACTAATATATAGCACTGTATTCTAATGACGAATATTTGTTTTTTATTTTTCTAACACAGTACGTTTCATGTGCTCATCGCTCCCTTCTTCTAGCTTGTGGGCCAATGAGAAGGCTTTGTCACAGCTTAGCAACATCCCTAGCAACCAATAGAAAAGGTGCCTGCCCCACGCAAATAATAGCCAATTTTCACCATCAAGAATTCACAAATATTCTACAAAGTATCGCAAATTCAAATATTGCCCCTGCCGCTCATCACTAGTAAGGGAGAGGGCAGTGACGTCCCGGGGCTACCATTGCTTGGGGACCTGCTGAAGGCTCCCAGGCCTGTCATGGTAAACTGCCTGTAAAGCTTGCACAAAGCTCGGCTCAGCAGACAGAGCAGTGGAATCCCAGACCATGATAGGTCTCTATTATGGTCTATGTGATAAGTGAATAGAAGATCACAGGTTCTGGCCCCCTAAGGGGGCTAAAAGTTATGTAAAAAAGTCATGTACCTCAAAAATATTACCAATAAAAGCTGCAGATCATTCTGCAAAAACAAGCCCTTACACAACTCTGTGGACAGAAATATGACGTCCTTATGTTGCAGGTCAGGTTTTTTAATGTCATTTTTAGCGCAAATAGTGATAGACTTTCCCAAGGGGAACTCCAGGTCGCTACCTCTTGAGGAGGACTGGCCCAGGCAAACCAGTGCAAGGAACCAGAGGTACAGACGTAGTCGGCAGCAACCGTGCAGGACTGAAGGAGGAGGCGAAGTCAGACAAGCAATGGCTCAGTAACAGTCAAGGCAGGGGTCAAACCAGTAGCAGAGTCCAGTAACACAAGGACTTAACGCTCAGGCACCTGGGAAGGAGGGATAGGATTGGTCAGCGAGGTCACATGATCTAACCCATAAAGCCCAGGAAGTGACGCACACTGGCCCTTAAGGAAGTGCTGCAGGGAACAAGCTGTGCCGCATTTTTAAATCAAAATCAGGGAATGTTTTCTTCTTGCTGAAAAGGGAGGCTAAAGTACTTTATTACCAGGAAGTACTGTGCCCGCAGCTTTCAGTGAGCAGACGCCGGACACCCACATGTCCTTCCCCTCCTCTGCAGAGTCGCTGATCTCCCACCATCTGCTAACACAAGTAGCAGCGGTGACTTCAGTATCATCCACATGATGGAGCAGTTTTTTCACGTGCCGCACCAGTCGGACGCAGATCAGCAAGTGGAGAACTCCCGGCTCACCGCCCAGGTTCAGTCCTACCTGGACGCTGGCCTCTCAGGTGCATACCATATTCCCCGATGCCATGGACTTCTAGGAAGACAGACTCGGACTTGTCCAGTATGCTCTCTGTCTTGCCCAGCTTCTAGTATCATCTCCGAGAGGATTTTTAGCATGGCAGGGGGCTTTGTGACACCCTAAACGGATAAACTTGTCCTCCGCATGTCTACAAAACTTTACCTTTTCTTTTAAATTAAACGGGGCCTGGATCCGTGAGGGTTTTCACGGCCGGCCAGGACTCGTGTGGCTAAGGCTGATGAGTAGATCTCTGCCTTTATTGATGGTGCCCCATCATGTCATTGCCGCTGTCTGCCTGCCGCCATGTTCTGCTGCCACCTGCTTGCCTTACTGCCAGTACCATTACTTCTACACCTTCCTCACTGGGATTACTACTCCTAAACAGCTGCACATACATCTACTGCTTCTTCTGCCTCTTCTATTGCAGCCTCCTGCCTCTTATTTTCCTACCCTTTCCACATCCACACAGTACTAGTAGTGGTGGTAGTAGTAGTATATCACCTACCCTTTCCACATCCACACTGCTGCTGCTGCTACTACTACTACTACCACCACTACTAGTACTACTACGATCACCTACCCTTTCCTCATCCACACTGATAGTAGCAGCAGTAGTAGTACTACCACCCACCCTTTCCACATTCACACTGCTACCACCCACCCTTTCCACACTGCACTGTACTGATGCTGCTGCTACTACTACCACCACCCACCTTTTTCACATTCACACTGCTTCTGCTACTACTACCACCTACCCTTTCCGCATCCATGCTGCTGCTACTACCACTACGACCTACCCTTTCCACATCCACATTGCACTGCTGCTACTACTACTACCGCCTACCCTTTTCACATCCACATTGCACTGATAATACTACTACTGCCTACCCTTTCCACATCCACACTGCACTGATAATACTACTACGACCTACCCTTTCCACACCCACACTGCACTGATAATACTACTACGACCTACCCTTTCCACACCCACACTGCACTGATAATACTACTACGACCTACCCTTTCCACACCCACACTGCACTGATAATACTACTACGACCTACCCTTTCCACACCCACACTGCACTGATAATACTACTACGACCTACCCTTTCCACACCCACACTGCACTGATAATACTACTACGACCTACCCTTTCCACACCCACACTGCACTGATAATACTACTACGACCTACCCTTTCCACACCCACACTGCACTGATAATACTACTACGACCTACCCTTTCCACACCCACACTGCACTGATAATACTACTACGACCTACCCTTTCCACACCCACACTGCACTGATAATACTACTACGACCTACCCTTTCCACACCCACACTGCACTGATAATACTACTACGACCTACCCTTTCCACACCCACACTGCACTGATAATACTACTACGACCTACCCTTTCCACACCCACACTGCACTGCTGTTGCTCCCAATTAAATGGGCTCATTCTTCTGACAACACTTGTGCAGTGTATACATTGGGGCAAGCATTCTGCAGCCGCTAATACACCATTTTTTTCACCCTTGTGCAGAACAAGTCACGGGGGACATTTATTATAGTAGCATAAAAAAGGCTCACGCGATACAGTCTCACACTCGTCTGGTGTCCTGAAGTTGTCTTTGCAGTGGTGTTTCTTAGGCGTTGCGGGAAAATGTGCGGGTGCGTTGCGGGAACATGTGCGATTTTTCCGCGCGAGTGCAAAACATTGTAATGTGTTTTGCACTCGCGTGAGAAAAATCGTGCATGTTTGGTACCCAAACCCCAACTTCTTCACAGAAGTTCGGGCTTGGGATCAGTGTTCTGTAGATTGTATTATTTCCCCTTATAACATGGTTATAAGGGAAAATAATAGCATTCTGAATACAGAATGCATAGTGCAATAGGGCTGGAGGGGTTAATAAATTTTTTAAAATAATTAAACTCTCCTTAATCCACTTAATCGTGCAGCTGGCATCTCTTCTGTCTTCTTTCTTTGCTGTGTGCAGGAAAAGGACCTGTGGTGACGTCACTCCGGTCATCACATGGTCCATCACCATGGTAAAAGATCATGTGACGGACCATGTGATGACACAGCAAAAAAGGAGACAGAAGAGAAGCCGGGCTGCGCGAGCAAGTGGTTTAAGGTGAGTTTAATTTATTTGATTTTTTTTAAATTAACCCCTCCAGCGCTATTGTAATATGGATTCTGTATTCAGAATGCTATTATTTTCCCTTATAACCATGTTATAAGGGAAAATAATAATGATCGTCTCCTAGCAACCGTGCGTGAAAATCGCACCGCATCCGTACTTGCTTGCGATTTTCACGCACCCCATTCATTTCTATGGGGCCTGCGTTACTTGAAAAACGCACAAAATAGAGCATGCTGCGATTTTCACGCAACGCACAAGTGATGCGCGAAAATCACCGCTCATGTGCACAGCCCCATAGAAATGAAGGGGTCTGGATTCAGTGCGGGTGCAATGCGTTGAACTCACGCATCGCATCCGCGCGGAATACTCGCCCGTGTGAAAGGGGCCTTACAGCGTGGGTAGTCCTGTATGCAGCAGCGTCACTCAGGCCCAGGTACGGCCTTCTCAGAAACAAGTCTCTCTGCGCGGCCGGCGCTCACTTAAGGAATTCTACTCCATCTGGTGCTCCATCCAACTGCCAGTCAGAGCCGTGACACACACTCTTCAGATCTCGCACTCCCCTCAAGGACCTGTCTAGACAAACAGGAAGTGACATCATGAAAAGTCTCCCTTCTCCCTAGCAACCAGTCGCCATCTGAGTCATTTAGTAAAAAATT
Organism: Bufo gargarizans; assembly: GCF_014858855.1. Lineage (NCBI taxonomy): Eukaryota > Metazoa > Chordata > Amphibia > Anura > Bufonidae > Bufo > Bufo gargarizans. Next base: position 745,124,144 of record NC_058080.1, on the reverse strand, counting down.
TACCAGTGCGGCATCAAACATCGAGATTACATTCAGGAACGTGATGCATTCAAGTAACGACTTTCATAAAAAGGCCATTCGCCTAACATCCTGATGTAAATGGCGGTTTTCTTAATCACTTTTTCCTGTGATTTATATAACGGTGCATTCACACGACTGTATGTATTTCTGCAAAACACAAATCCACAAAAAATACGGATCACGTCCATGTTGCATCCGTTTTTATCGGACACATAGTACATGTCCTATTCTTGCCCGTTTTGCAGACAAGAATAGGCATTGTTACAATCTTTTTTGTGGACTGTGGAACAGACATACGGATGCGGCAGCATACTGTGTCCATATCCTCCTCTGGCTCCGAGTGCCACGTGCCGCCCCACAGGGCCAATCATGTCCCAGGTTAGGAATGCTGAGTGGTGATGTGGCCTTTTTAGTTTGGTGCGGGTCTCGGTGCTCCTACCTGGATATGGCTCCAGAGCACTAAAGGGGAGAGTGATAGTTGGTGGAGTAAGAGTCCAGACTTGGTAACAGTGCAACAGTATTACTTGAATAAACTTGCATCCAGATAATATTTGATCTTTACAAAACACTAAAGAAATCCATACGGCCATAGTATATAAAAATAGAAAGTTTTCAATTTATATATTCTTTTCCTTCTATTGGCGGCAATATGGTGGATGTTATGAAGTCCAATCTGAAGATGGCGATCACCGGAACCACACAGAAAGAATAGGATCAGAATAAAAGGAAAGAAAGAACAAATAAAAAAGCAAAGCACAGAAATATTAGATGTTATTATCCTTGTATATCAGCAATGAGTATTGCTATGGCTTCAGGCGGTTATAATTGTTTTTTCCCTTTTAGGGTATACACGCACCTAAAGAATTATTAGGAACACCTGTTCTATTTCTCATTAATGCGATTATCTAGTCAACCAATCACAGGGCAGTTGCTTCGATGCATGTCGGGTTGTGGTCCTGGTCAAGACAATCTCCTGAACTCCAAACTGAATGTCAGAATGGGAAAGAAGGTGATTTAAGCAATTTTGAGCGTGGCATGGTTGTTGGTGCCAGACGGGCCGGTCTGAGTATTTCACAATCTGCTCAGTTACTGGGATTTTCACACACAACCATTTCTAGGGTTTACAAAGAATGGTGTGAAAAGGGAAAACCCTCCAGTATGCGGCCGTCCTGTGGGCGAAAATGCCTTGTTGATGCTGGAGGTCAGAGGAGAATGGGTGACTGATTCAAGCTGATAGAAGAGCAACGCTGACTGAAATAACCACTCGTTACACCCGAGGTCTGCAGCAAAGCATTTGTGAAGCCACAACACGCACAACCTTGAGGCGGATGGGCTACAACAGCAGAAGACCCCACCGGGTACCACTCATCTCCACTACAAATAGGAAAAAGAGGCTACAATTTGCACGAGCTCACCAAAATTGGACTGTTGAAGACTGGAAAAATGTTGCCTGGTCTGATGAGTCTCGATTTCTGTTGAGACATTCAAATGGTAGAGTCCGAATTTGGCGTAAACAGAATGAGAACATGTATCCATCATGCCTTGTTACCACTGTGCAGGCTGGTGGTGGTGGTGTAATGGTGTGGGGGGTGTTTTCTGGGCACACTTTAGGCTCCTTAGTGCCAATTGGCCATCGTTTAAATGCCACGGGCTACCTGAGCATTGTTTCTGACCATGTCCATCCCTTCATGACCACCATGTACCCATCCTCTGATGGTGCATTATCCTGCTGGAAGTAGCCATGTCACAAAGCTCCAATCATTTCAAATTGGTTTCTTGAACATGACAATGAGTTCACTGTACTAAAATGGCCCCACAGTCACCAGATCTCAACCCAATAGAGCATAGAAACCTAGAATGTGTCGGCAGATAAGAACCATTTGGCCCATCTAGTCTGCCCCATATACTGAATACTATGCATAGCCCCTGGCCCTATCTTATATGAAGGATGGCCTTATGCCTATCCCATGCATGCTTAAACTCCTCCACTGTATTTGCAGCTACCACTTCTGCAGGAAGGCTATTCCCTGCATCTACTACTCAGTAAAGTAATACTTCCTGATATTACTTTTAAACCTTTGCCCCTCTAATGTAACACTGTGTCCTCTTGTAGCAGTTTTCCTTCTATTAAATCTTCTCTCCTCTTTTCCCTTGTTGATTCCCTTTATGTATTTAGCAGTCTCTCTCATCTCCCCTCTGTCTCGTCTTTCTTCCAAGCTCTACAAGTTAAGGTCCTTTCATCTTTCCTGGTAAGTTTTATCCTGCAATCCATGGACCAGTTTAGTAGCTCTTCTCTGAACTCTCTCCAAAGTATCAGTATCCTTCTGGAGATATGGTCTCCAGTACTGCGCACAATACTCCAGATGAGGTCTCACTAGTGCTCTGTAGAGCGGCATGAGCGCCCTCCTCTGTCTACTGGTAATGCCTCTCCCTATACACCCAGCATTCTGCTAGCATCTCCTGCTGCTCTATGACATGGTCTGCCTACCTTTAAGTCTTCTGAAATAATGACCCCTAAATCCCTTTCCTCAGATACTTCGGGGCACTATTTTTTATATGTATCTATATATTTTGGCACTATAAATTTTTATTATTTATTATGAATTTTTATTGGTCACATTCACTCAGGTCTTTTTGTTCTTTTTTCAAGCCTTATCACTTTTTTTAATATGGAGTTTTTTTTATAACTGCAGTATATAATTATCATGCCATTGGATATATAATACATAACAATCATGTTATCTAATTAGTTTATACAATCATGTTATCTATATATATCAGTTCACAAATTATGGGATATAATGTGCTTCTCTCTATGTCGATAGGCAAGAATATAGTATCCTATCCAATGCCTATGTGTAGTTGTAGTGTTGCCTCTTTATGATTCGGCTCAGTTAAACTTCATGTTTACAATCTCCTTAGTAACATGCGATCACATGATTACGCGACCTGTACATGCGCCGTCTTCCCTCCTCTGGACGTGCTCCGATATGCGTCACATGGTGAGGTATGGACGCGCTGAAAGATGAGGGCGGCCATCATGACGGAGGCGCGCTGCCTCGATAGTTGTTAGGTGATTACATTTACCGTTTCTGCCCCTGTTTTATTGTTGCCAATCACCTCCTGATGAAGCCGCGGGTGGCGAAACATGTGTTGAGGTGTCTGTGCCGGGGGCAGCAGTCCAACTGCAGCGGACTGTGGGCCAGATTTATCATTAGCTCAAGTCAGAATAATGGCGTGAAAAAGTCGCACATTTTTGCGCAATCGCTTAAACTGCGCAAAAGCTTGCGACTTTTATTGGCTCTGCACTATGCTCGACAGTTTTCTGAAAGTGGGCGTGTTTTCTTATGTAAATGAATCTCTAGACAGATTTACTATTGCAACTATTTAAAAAGTCGCAAAGAAATGCGCAATTTCACTCCAGTGAGGACCATGCGACTTTTTCGTAAAGACGTGCGACTTTTGTAAAGCCGCTTGCTGAAGGATAATCTGCTACCGTCAGACCACATTTATTACAGTCTTAAAGGGCCGATCATGAATCTGACTTTGACCGCTCACTCCACTGTCACATACGGCTAGAGGAATGAGACATCTGGCCCATTGTCTCTCTTGTGGTTATTCTGACTGGTATTGAAGCATGAACGTTGTTATATACATTCTGTATTATTTATGACTATTCATGTCAACAGTACATGCTTTCATTTAAATTGTTGAAGAGGGGGTGCCTAATGATTGTAATATTAGTATAATATGACCTTGTAGGGTGTAACCTACACCAGACCATTATCAACATACTCTCTACAGGGGGCACATCGCCCAATAGCATATTTTCTGTATTTGATTTCCATCTCTTTGGTGATTAATCTATTCTTTGATCTGAACTAATAAAAGTTTTAAGTTTGGTAGGGGTACAGGGGTTATTGATGTAAAATGGTTTAAGAATCTGTCTAGTTATGACCCTATGGCTTACTCAGCCCAGGGGCACCTCCTAATGATGGGGGTGCCGTGTCCCCGTACCTAGATCTATTGCACCCCTAAATTTACCCTAAATCCAATACCATAAGTTAAACTAGTAAGGTAGTCACTAGGGATGCTTATGGAGGGATACTAGAAATATAATGATATATAGAAACACACAAACCCCAACACGTTTCTACCGCAACAGCGGTTCAGCAGGGGGTAATAATAAAGTCGTGCAACATAGATAGTAGTGAAGGAAGAAAAGGATACTTAGCTCCCATATATGATTAAGTCCAGAGAATGGTTTCCACATCAGAAAGAGATGTACCTGAAGGTCACAATGTAAAATGAACATCACCTACACTATACTGATCACAGTTGTATATACATATATTGAAGGTATTAACTTACTGATGGGAACTTGGACAGAGCATACGCCGTCTGATGAGAGCGCTAACACGGCTGGTGTTTGTCTTATTGCGCTTCTTATTTAAAGACTGGCAGCCTTAGACAATTGCCCAACGTCATTTCCGGTGAAGTAGATAATGTGACGATCAAAGAGACGTCACATCCGGGACAAAGAAATAGAAGTGATCTACTGGTACCTAGACAAAAAGAGCCAAATGACTATTTTATTCGGATCATTTCGACTTACGATGCCGCAAATAAAGACATAAGAGCGATACTTAAGACCTACTGGTCTATCCTCACGATGGATACGGATCTCTCTATCAGAGGAATACAGCGGCTCAACCCCTCACCGTATGGATAAGCGGCTCACCCTCTGGTCCCACCCTCAGGACCACAAAGAACAAATGAGGTATAAGCAAATATGAAGGGGTACACTCAGAAGGGAAACACCAATAAATGATAGTAATATTATACTTTAATATTCTAAAAACATACCCCTAAAAATTATATAAAACATACATACAAATGGACGCAAAATGATGTCCACATATGTACTTATATTTGCAGTGAGGCTGCCCATGCCCGAGACAATGGGTAATACTGCAGGATGCTTTGCAAGAGAGACTAATTAGCAAGACAGAATATTAATTCTTATTACCTAAATTCCCTGTTCTTGCCACATTGTATAGCTTGCCTAAGCTACACAAACAGGGTCTTCCTCTAAAGAGCAGACCCATTGTCTCGGGCATGGGCAGCCTCACTGCAAATATAAGTACATATGTGGACATCATTTTGCGTCCATTTGCCCTCCTATGCCCGCGACACTATGGATGTGCTTCAGAGACTGGATGGTATCTATTGTGACCAGGGCATATGGCTGGCTAGTTTGGACGTCGAAGCCCTTTACACCTCTATACTACATGATTTGGGGTGTAAAGCGGTAGAGACTTTCCTCCGGCAGAGGGGGGATCAGTGTCGCCGCCATAATGCTCTCATCATGCAACTTCTGGATTTCATCTTGACACGCAACATCTTCCTCTTTGACCAACGTATCTACCACCAGCTCAGGGGGGTTGCGATGGGCAGTCCCTGTGCCCCCGCTTACGCTAACCTCTTCCTGGGCTGGTGAGAGAAGGAGGTGGTGTTTGCGGACTCTATGGACCAATACACATTCTGTATCCAGTTATGGATTATTTGAAGAAAGTGAGGAAGCAGCACACTGTATAAGCAGGGGGTGCACGTCCGGCCAGTGTGGACCAGCACCTTTGTCCAATGTACTAGAAGTGAAAAATAGCCAGCAGCACTCCAAAAATTCAGCTTGTTGCTGTCTTTATCAAGCACAGTGCACATGTGTTACAGACACACTTTAAATAAGGGCATCAATCAAAAATAGATTAACATCAATTGAACATAATACGGTGAATATACAGTGAACGAACAATACATGTGATCATAGAAAATACATATAACAAATTGGCCTCATTTGGCAAAAATAATACATCAGACTAGAACTACATTAATTCCACATATTATGTTATATTCCATATAAATCACGATATGTGTCAGTGATTGCCAAAATTTTCTCTTTTTGTTTTTAGATTCATTTTGATCTCACTGCCCTGGCGGAGACACTGCATGATGTGACGTTCATCCTGGTTCCAGTTGGCTCCCCAATATCTATTTACTCTATTCAACCAATATATGCCTGGTTCAGTGCTTTACTATTTGTGCGGAATTTGTTGTACATTGTTCTGGATGCCCCCGTATACCGTTCATATAGAAAAATTTGATCCGTTTGACCATGGTACCTGCATTATTATGGTTGTTCTTCACCTTTTTTCCTTGTATTGAATGCTTATATTCATTTATGGGTATCAATGTTGTTACTTTTTGAGAGAATAGTGGCGTTCCGTGGGGATCCCCCTGCAATGTAGGTTGTTTTCCCATTGTTCACGCCGATATCTCATTATTATGAATTGTCAATCAATATGTGACATTCATATACAAACCATGTAAAACATTTTTTATAGTTTAGATTTTGGATCTTTGGGGCACTGAGCCCGACTACCATACGTGCTTTGACATGTGGGTGGCCGTGCGGCATTGCCCTAGGACCCATTCATTTATAGTATCGGGTTCCATGGACTAGTAGCTCTATTGAGATCACTTTGATCATGTGATATGTGTTGGGTGGCACCCATTACTGCTCTGATATGCGCACAATGCATTTGATCCAGTTTCGTCCATCTTAGTTGTGGGCGTTAGCCAGCCGCTCGAAGATGGAGGAATCGCGAGATTTGATATATTCGCGCATGCGCTAATTACGTGTATTTTCGCGCATGCGCTAATCACGAGATTTTCGCGCATGCGCTAATTACGTATAGTATTTTCGCGCATGCGCAAATCGTGCATGGGGACGCCAATGGAGCATGTTCAATGCCAACCATGCAGCTGCCCACCTGACAGTGAGTTTTTAATTCACCTTATTAGGGTAATCACTGACACTTATTATGTTATATTCCATATAAATCACGATATGTGGAATTAATGTTGTTTTAGTCTGATGTATTATCTTTGCCAAATGAGGCCAATTTGTTATATGTATTTTCTATGATCACATGTATTGTTCGTTCACTGTATATTCACTGTATTATGTTCAATTGATGTTAATCTATTTTTGATTGATGCCCTTATTTAAAGTGTGTCTGTAACACATGTGCACTGTGCTTGATAAAGACAGCAACAAGCTGTTGAAACGTCGCCTGATTTTGGGTCCACTAAATCATCAACTTTTGAATTGATTTGGAGTGCTGCTGGCTATTTTTCACTTCCAGTTATGGATTAGATATCTGGATGATGTATTGATATTGTGGAATGGTACCAGGAATGGATTTCTTGAATTTGTGGAAATTTTAAACACCTATGAAGTTGGCCTCTTTTGCAGGAGAGCCAAATCACGTTCCTAGATCTTACCATCTGGATAGGCGTGTTACCACCAAGCTGTTTAGGAAACAAACCGCGACGATAGTCTCCTACACTGGGAGAGTGGACATCCCCTGGCCCTGAGAAGGGGAATCCCTAAGGGACAATATCTCAGGGCCAGGAGAAATTGTTCGGAGCTTGGGGAATTCAAGGCCGTAGCCCTAGACCTGAAACATAGGTTTAAAAATAGAGGATACCCAGAGTATACCCTTAAAAAGGCGTACCATCATGCCATGAGTACTACCCGGAGCCAATTATTGACCCCAAAAAAGAGGGACAATACTGATTCAGCACCACGTAGTCTGGCTAATTTTGACAAGGCCCACCGTCAAGTCCACGAAATTCTTCAGAACCACTGGTCCATTCTCCAATCGGACCCTGACATTGGATCATCCCTACCTGATCGCCCATTGGTCACGTATAGACGTGGTTCTAACTTACGTGACCGATTGGTGCACAGCCTATATACTCGGCCCACTCCTGAAACATGGCTAAAAAATTCAGCAAAAGGTAACTTCCCCTGTGGTTCCTGCATTATATGCAAATTCATCACTAAAGGAGATCTTTTCACTAGTTCCACTAGTGGATTAAGATATAAGATTCGGTCCTTTATTAGATGCACCTCAGTGGGTTTGATATACCTCATTACTTGTAAATGTGGGCTACAATATGTGGGCAAGACCAAGCGGAAACTGAGGCGCAGGATAGGTGAACACCTATCAGACATCCGGAACTCAAGGGACACTACGGTGTCTCGTCATGTGCGCGAAGCACATGCTGGGAATCCGGATGTATTGAAAGTTCAGGGTATCGTCATGCAGAAAAGATCCACACGTGGTGGAGATATTGATACACCACTGCTTCAAAAAGAGGCCATGTGGATCTCTAGATTGCAAACCATCCAGCCCAATGGGTTAAATGAAGCAATTTCGTATTCATGCTTCATTTAAGCCATAGATATCCAATAATTGGATGCTTCTTTTGCCCATGCGTGCATATATATGTTGATTGGAATGGGCACCCTATATGCTATAAGGCTCCAAGCATTTCTATGATTTTCCTTGGTTTGGAAATGCTTGACAAATGGGGAGGGGGGGCTATTTTAAGGGTAACACTTTGTCCAACTGGTTTGGACTATGTTTTTGCCTTTTCTGCCCATGTCCCTATATGTGTCACTGTCTTTTGTTTATGCTTTTCTTGTGTACGGTTCTTATATGGATGCATATATTTACGTCATGTCACCAACCTAGGATCCCTTGTTATGCCGATATCAGAGCGAGGCGTTTAGGTGGCATATTATAAGCCGCTATTTTCGATTCCCCCTTTAAACAAGCACTTACTGTGCGATTCTGGAGGCGTGTGTTATGACGAGAGCGCTGGGAGGATCGGGGGCGAACGTCAGATGACGCGCCTCTCAGTGATTGGCCGAGTAGTAACACATGCCCCCACTGTAGGCGGGGTTGACTTAATATCTTTTCGGCGTTCAAGCGGCCGCGTACGGCCATCACAGCGCCGAATGCCTTGACACGCAAAAGTGTGAGGCTGTTCTGCTTTACAGGCAAATAAGTTAAATAGAGATTCTCGCTCCTGATGAATTGTGGCTCACATTGCCATAGCGAAACGCGTTGAGCCGGTGATCTTGCGATTGGACACGGCTCTCTAGGCAGGGTGTGTTTGTGTGCCAAGCAGCGCCATAGCTGACTTGGTTGCATACATATGGTCTGTAATCCCCACTGTACACCCAAATGGTTTAGGCAGGCTGATGGGGATAGCTGAGTAAGCGTCCATATATATTGGCACCTTGTGGATGCTTTACCCTTAATGGGATTTAATTTCATTCGCTAGCTACCCCACATCGCCGAGCCAGGTAGATCCACATATGATGCACCTGTGCCTGGTCTAATTATATGAACCGTGTCCCGTCTCCCTTGCCAGCATATATTAGCACCTACGTGCTAGCTGGATAGGGATCTACAGGGAGTGCAGAATTATTAGGCAAATGAGTATTTTGACCACATCATCCTCTTTATGCATGTTGTCTTACTCCAAGCTGTATAGGCTCGAAAGCCTACTACCAATTAAGCATATTAGGTGATGTGCATCTCTGTAATGAGAAGGGGTGTGGTCTAATGACATCAACACCCTATATCAGGTGTGCATAATTATTAGGCAACTTCCTTTCCTTTGGCAAAATGGGTCAAAAGAAGGACTTGACAGGCTCAGAAAAGTCAAAAATAGTGAGATATCTTGCAGAGGGATGCAGCACTCTTAAAGTTGCAAAGCTTCTGAAGCGTGATCATCGAACAATCAAGCGTTTCATTCAAAATAGTCAACAGGGTCGCAAGAAGCGTGTGGAAAAACCAAGGCGCAAAATAACTGCCCATGAACTGAGAAAAGTCAAGCGTGCAGCTGCCAAGATGCCACTTGCCACCAGTTTGGCCATATTTCAGAGCTGCAACATCACTGGAGTGCCCAAAAGCACAAGGTGTGCAATACTCAGAGACATGGCCAAGGTAAGAAAGGCTGAAAGACGACCACCACTGAACAAGACACACAAGCTGAAACGTCAAGACTGGGCCAAGAAATATCTCAAGACTGATTTTTCTAAGGTTTTATGGACTGATGAAATGAGAGTGAGTCTTGATGGGCCAGATGGATGGGCCCGTGGCTGGATTGGTAAAGGGCAGAGAGCTTCAGTCCGACTCAGACGCCAGCAAGGTGGAGGTGGAGTACTGGTTTGGGCTGGTATCATCAAAGATGAGCTTGTGGGGCCTTTTCGGGTTGAGGATGGAGTCAAGCTCAACTCCCAGTCCTACTGCCAGTTTCTGGAAGACACCTTCTTCAAGCAGTGGTACAGGAAGAAGTCTGCAAGGTAAGAAAAACATGATTTTCATGCAGGACAATGCTCCATCACACGCGTCCAAGTACTCCACAGCGTGGCTGGCAAGAAAGGGTATAAAAGAAGAAAATCTAATGACATGACCTCCTTGTTCACCTGATCTGAACCCCATTGAGAACCTGTGGTCCATCATCAAATGTGAGATTTACAAGGAGGGAAAACAGTCCACCTCTCTGAACAGTGTCTGGGAGGCTGTGGTTGCTGCTGCACGCAATGTTGATGGTGAACAGATCAAAACACCGACAGAATCCATGGATGGCGGCTTCTGAGTGTCCTTGCAAAGAAAGGTGGCTATATTGGTCACTGATTTGTTTTTGTTTTTGAATGTCAGAAATGTATATTTGTGAATGTTGAGATGTTATATTGGTTTCACTGGTAAAAATAAATAATTGAAATGGGTATATATTTGTTTTTTGTTAAGTTGCCTAATAATTATGCACAGTAATAGTCACCTGCACACACAGATATCCCCCTAAAATAGCTAAAACTAAAAACAAACTAAAAACTACTTCCAAAAATATTCAGCTTTGATATTAATGAGTTTTTTGGGTTCATTGAGAACATGGTTGTTGTTCAATAATAAAATTAATCCTCAAAAATACAACTTGCCTAATAATTCTGCACTCCCTGTAGTCCAGACTCTTAGGTTGTGGTGTGGATCTAATCCCACTCCTACACCACTTTACCTGAGTCTGGAAGCCTGATAGTCACAGATGTGATATTCAGTTTGCCGTTTTATTATATGATTTAATAAACTATTTATTATTTTCTTCCATACGTCTATTTTATACAATCAGTGGACGTAAAACCCTTTTTCAACGTTTCTGAGAATTTAGCATTATATTATAGACAAAACTGGGAGTCACAATGGTCTTATTACAACTCATGGAATTATCCAGGGAGCCAGCAAGTCTACTACTCTTTTTACAGGTGTCGTCAATATAATCATATACAGTATTCCTAGGTAGTCCACTTTTTATGTCTCTATTATCACAATATAAAGTCATATCCTGGGAAAAGGTAAAACAAGTCTCTGCTGCAGTCACGTTACTAGTATTTATTCTAATATTATCCCTGCTATTTCCTAATTTCTGACACTCCCCACAGAAGTCATACAAGGGAATAAAAGATTGTGTATTGTTCGCCTTTGCCCAGACTTCAAGGAGGGAGTCATCGGGTGTAGGCATCAGCAATAACACATGTTTGTATAAGATCCGGTGGGCTCAGTAAGTCTTTAAGGCACAATGAACTAACATTAAGGGCATTTGCCATCCTGACTATACTATTCTGTTCAGAATAAAAGGGGACGGGAGCCAAGGGATCCTGCTCCTGAGCTCTTTTATATACTGGCTGATTATTTGGTGCACCGCAGAAGAAACTCATCTCCTCTGGGTGATAAATATATGTAGTAATAAGATCAATAATTATCAGCAGACAAACAAATCTCCCAGAATATTGTGGGGTCATCATCTACACCCTGTGGCAAGGCACTTTTCAGGGAAACTTCTTCTGAGCTCCCCTCTTTGTTCAGGGATTTCACACCTGCTTCACCCTCTTTTTTTTTCCTGTCACCGGAGAAGAAGCCTCAGGAACCCTTTTCACTCTGTTAGCGTGAATCCAGATTGGAGCCTCCTCTGTGAGAATCGCTGTTCTGGTGACTGCTACCACTCGGGTGGGTGGTCCAAAGGGGAACTGTTTTCGTCCTTCTGCCAGGTGCTGGACTATCACCACGTGTCCTGGTTGGAAAGGATGCGTAGGTTCCTGTGGAGAGAAAGGAGAGGCACGAGCAATATCTTGTTCAAATTGATCTAAAGTTTCTACAAGTTTCCTCACATATTCTGCCTGTACTACTTCTAGATCCCCTTTTTCTATCACAGGGGCCTTTGGACCCCAAGGGGTGGGGAAGGGTCTTCCCATTAGGACCTCAAATGGTGAGTAACCAGTATTCTTATTAGGCTGCATCTTAATTTCTGAGACATATAATACACCATGAAACATAAGATTGTACCTTTGATCTAAGACCTGGTATAAAAAAAATCTCTCCGAATGAGGTCAGTGGTTGCCTGTGCTCCCCTATGGCCAAGACCATGATACTGTGCAATATAAATCGGGGCTCTTGCAACTGGGATACATGGCTCCCCCTCTTTGCAGATAAGACCTGTATTAGGGTCTTGTACTGCACCTACCGACTGCCATTCTATGTTGTCACTACTGGTAGCCAAATCCTGGAGGCTTAGCAATAGATTGTCAGTAAGGGTAATGACTGGAACTAGGGAGGGCATTTGAACTGTTGCTGCTGTTCTAATAGCAGCCTCCTTTGCTGCCTGATCAGCCAGGGCATTCCCTTTAGCTATGTGCGTTTGTAGCCAAGTAGGGCATTCAGTATATCCAATGGACAGAATGTGGGGGCTGAGTATTTGATATGAAGTTGAGGATTAGATAGCAACAATCCCTCATATCCACTCAGTCTTTGTGCTGACATATGTTGTGTATGTATGTTCCTCAATAGGGCCTGAACATTGTGTGAGGTATGCAGAGTGGTGGGATGACCTAGGGTGATAGGCGTGACCATCTCAGCGACCATCGCACAGGCTGCCAAACTCCGGAGACACGCAGGCATGCCCTGAACCTGTACGGGAACCACTTTTGAGAAAAAGGCAACAGGGCGTAATTTACCTCCATGATCCTGCGCCAGGACTCCCGCCATGGTTTTACAATTTTCCCTGGCAAATAAGTGAAACATCACGCCATAGTCAGGTAGGCCCAAACCAGGACTTGAAACCATTGCACATTTCAAATGACTAAAAGCTTGTAACAGGTCATCAGACCATTTAATGGAGTCAGGCATCTCAGTATTAGTGGCTTGTCTCAGAATATTATCATAGTAGGAACAATCAGCAATCCATTGGCGGAGGTAACCAATCATGCCAAGAAAGGTCAACATGTGTCTCTTGGTCTGTGGTCGGGGCAGACCCAGTACGGAGGTAATTCTGGCATGGCTGATTTTCCTCTCACCTTTACTGAGAACAAAGCCCAAATACTCAACACTGTCCATACACCATTGTAATTTCTTCCTAGAAACTTTGTGACCACATTCACATAACCATAGTAGTAAACTAACACAGTCTACCTGGCAGGCCTCCCGAGTAGGACCACATATGAGGAGATCGTCCACATATTGTAGAAGGACAGAACCATGAGGGGCAGTCCAAGGGCGCAGTGTAACTTGGAGGACAATGGAGTAGACTACTGGGGAGCCTACATAACCCTGAGGCATTCTACACCAAGTATACTGGCGAAATCTAAATGTGAAGGCAAAAAGTGGCCGTGTCTCCTTGTCAACTGGGACAGAAAAAAATGCATTCATCAAATCAATAACAGAGAAAAACTCTGCATGGGCAGGAATAGCTGATAGCAGAGATAGTACGCCTGGAACCACAGGGGCTATGGGTATAATAACAATCTTATTAATATCCTCTATCTCAATAGGTCCCTTTAACAAGGTGACCCCTACAGTCATAAAAGTGAACCGTTCCTTAAGGTCACTGTCCACATGATGAGGTATATGTTCAGGTTTGGGAAAATATTTTTATTGTGATCTAAGGCGCATGGGAGATATGACATCTCTAGTGTTAGAGATGTGTGAATTGTATTCTACATGTTCTCGTATCTCCAGGACAACAACTGGACAATCCCAAGCCGCCACAAACTTCTTCTTAGCTCAGAAGCCACCCCCCCCCTTTCTGCTGTTACCTGAGCACTCTCTATGCAACGACATGAGGAGAAGGGGGGCAGGCGCTGTGGGCAGCGTCTGAACTATCTCCCAACAGATGCTTTGAAGAAGTGCGCACTGTGAAAGGACGCTAAAGTGTTAACTCTTCTTCTCCTATATCTACCTCCTTTTGAGCCAATTTAATAATACCTGGGCCTTTAAAGTACTGCCTTTTTAATCTAAGTCATCTATTGGAAGGGATGGATATATCTGTGGGATATTTCCTAAATAGGGAGGAGGGGGCTACTGGAGAGAACTCCTTGTCAACTCTTATTGTAACTCATGTTTCTTTGTATATCCCTCCTGGTTCCCTGCCTTCTGTCTGTGAACCGTCTTATTTGGTCTATCATACCAGTATGGTGCATAAGTAAGCCAATTTTCCACTCCCGACTGCATATACTGCATGTCCCACTGGGGGTCTGGACCATAATATGGGTAAGCTTCAGTGTCACCCAAACATAACCCTTTTCACCATATCCATATGGAAGACGTCATTAGCCCCTTCTTAAGGGAACAAATTTATACTCTTCATCCCCTCTGTCCATACTGCCATATTAACTACCCAGGGAGTAACTAAATAATAATCAGTCCCACAGACCCGGTCTACATAATCCTTACATGTTTCTCCTACATTCGGAGGGGGTGGAGAGACAGTTCCTTGCTTTGCACCCATGTCATATAACTTAATTGAGATGGAGGCAGAGCAGAACTGTCCCCAGGACTGGCTGTACAGAACCATGAATGACTTATGTCTATGCACAACGTCCTTCTCAACTGTCAGTTAGTATAATCCCTTAAAATAGTTACTTGTGTTCACCAGTTGGTGGGTTAGAGGGTCATCCAGGACATACACAATAAAGTTAGTACATTCGTCACTGTATCAATTGCTGATGTTTTGTATACATACGTTTCCTTGGTGATGTGACGTCGGTGATGGCGCACTATTTAAATGTGTTTCTTGTCTATGTACATTATGCTTGAAAAAGGCTCGAGTTCGAGCCGAAACACGTGTCGCTTGGCGCTTTATCGCCTTTATGCATGAATAAATTAGCACTACTTTGAACAAGAGTGAAGTGCCGGTCTTTCCTTTGGCGTTTAAAGTGGGTCTTCCTACCCTGGGAGCGAGCACCACGACCTCAGAGAGGAGTGCCGACTGTTTGAACTTTCGTTGCATCAAGTTGATGTACGGTGCGAGCACCCTCATATGAAGATTTTCACACACCATGTAATTCGCATACAGCGAGGAGAGAGCGCGAGAGATCATGTCTGAAGTCACCACCAGCACAGAATTCCTGAAGACGCCGCAAGGACTGGGAGAGGGAATCGAGGAAGCTGGTAGCGTGGGAGCTACATGCAGCCATCACAGAATCCCGCGTGGTTTAAGGGTAACGATCTACAGTATTGTACTCAGTTCGCAAATATGCTGAACAAATGTTCTTATGATTTGATGATACTTACCACTGAACACTTAAATACATCGATCGCTGACACCAAAGCTCAGACGTTATCAATTGAGCAACAACTGAAGGACGCTTTAACATCTGAGGATCTTGTGACTCGGAAACATAAAATTGAAAAAAATTGCAGTGATTTGAAAAAGGACATTGAAGCCACCAAACGAAAGAAATACACAAGGGATCTGTAGGACTATCAGAACAATAAGATATATAAATGGCAAGATTCATTGGGTGCGGCTATTCCCTTAACAAGGCGCTTTACACGCCGGACCGGCTCTCAGCCGTCAGGATCTGGGAGCGATTATATCACCAGCACACGCCCTCCAGCGCCTTTTTTAGGACAAAGACGCCGCAAAGCAAAAACACAAGGAGAGCAGGACGTCACTACAGGGGAGGTACAAGTACCAATGGCAACAAGGTCTCAGGTATAAATGAGACTTTGCTGTATAATATATTGTCCAAAAATGTGACTCCCGTTCAGATACAATTGTTGCAGAAAGGTTTATCCTTTAGCCCAATCCTGTGATAGCTTTCAGCTCGATATGGCTTGTCAGCGGCTTGTCAGCGAGTCTGCGCCTGAAGGCTCATTTTGCAACCAAGGATATGTCAGCTTCTGTATCTAATTTATCTGAACACAATGGTTTGACATTAAACCAATTTGGTTTGAGTCTAAAAAGTAATTTTCAGCCTCGAAAAATACATCACCCTGCAGAGAGATTTCAATGTTATCTTGTCAGACATACAGCATGAGGGTTTGGCTTTAGCGCACAATTTATCCAAGGAGGAGAGACAAGCGCTACGTACTATGTTAGATGATGAATCTGTTATTTTTAGGCCAGCAGATAAAGGGGGCTCATTGGCCGTGTTAGACAGAGAATACTGTTTCAGAAATTCTGACACAACGTTCCGATGGTGACACATATTACCCTTCAAATAGGGATCCAGTTTTTGACATCAAACGTAAACTGACAGAAATTGTCCACATACAAAAAGGCATGTCTACTTGACGATAAGTCGTGTCAATTTCTTATCAATCACCATCCTGTCACGCCTGTCCTATATACATTGCCAAAAGTCCATGACAGCCCCCCCGGGACGGCCCATTGTGGCCTCGAATGATTCTGTTCTCTCCGCACCTGCTGTCCTAATTGAGAAGGCATTAACTCCATTGACAAAAAAACACTCATCGTTTTTATTAGACACCAATCATTTTTTGTCCGATATTGAAGACTTGCATCTGGCGGCAGGAGATTTCCTGGTGACGTCCGATGTTTGCAGCCTGTATACATCCAGCGTGCTAAAGGTCTCACTGCTGTTGAATGGATCCTGGAATCATCCAGTTATACTTCACAAGAAAAACTATTTTTCTACAACTACTTGAATTAGTCTTGAAAGAAAATTATTTCTTGTTCCAGGATACGATCTTCCAGCAGAAACGCGGTACCGCGATACGCAAATAGTTACATGGCCTGGTTTGAAGAAACCTTCATATACAAAAGTCCATTATACACACAATCCTGTATTTTTTGGCGTCGCTTTATAGACGACATCTTTTGCGTATGGCGGGGCGGCGGCGAGTCCCTTGAGCAGTTCACTCAGTACCTGAACACTATATGGCCTGAGTTATTTCACAGTTCAAAGTGATTTGCATAAGATACATTTTTTAGACACCTGGGTAATAGAAGGCCCTGATAATTGTATACAGACTGATGAGAACAGCCTGCTGCACTATCCAGCAATCACTCACCTTCTGTCCAGAAGTCCTTGCCTTTCTCTCAAGCGGGTCGTAGGAATTGTGTCCGATGAATCAGTGAGGGAGATCAGACTTACTGAAATGGCGGATACATCTTCCTCCAGAGGTTATCCCGGATCCTTATTGGATTCTGAAATAAAGAAAATTAGGAATTGCAGTAGTAAAGTTGAGACAACAAAATCCTGCAGTGATAACAGGCGGCTACCGTTCATTGTCAAATACCATCCAACAAAGTCCGCCACGTTGTAAACAAACACTGGAGGATTATGCGCGCAGCTTACCCAGATGTTGCTGAATTTCGTGATATACCCATGATCTGTTACAAAAGAACAAAGAATATCAGAGATACCATTGGTAAAGCAGACATGGGTAGTACCACGAACATGCCACGTCGACTTTTTCTCTCTACACCTAAAAAGGGCACCTTTCCCTGTTTACAGTGCGTTCATTGTTCTGCTGTGATCAAGGGTGAATCCTTTCCCACCCACACACGGTAAGGAATTCCCTGTCCAGGGCAACTATGTAGTCTATCTGTCAAAGTGGCCTTGTGGCCTTGTGTACATTGGTGAGACATCTACCAGAATGAAGGACAGGTTCTGCAACCATAAGTCCACCATACGGAAGAAAGATTTGCTGTTGCCGGTTCCCCTTCATTTTGATAGATGTTCTCACAATGTTTCACAATTAAGATTCCAGATCATTGAGCAGGTGCCGCCACCCCGGAGAGGCTCAAAAAACTGGAACGTTTTTGGATTCACACTTTGCAAACCCTGGAACCCAGAGGTCTTAATCGGGAGTATGACCTGAGTGCATTTCTGTAGACAATAGACAATAAAGGTTAACATATTCTAATACATGTTTTTGTGTTCATCTAGTCGCAGAAAAAAAGATTGGAGGTCCTTAACCCATGTGTAGCCTGTAGGAGATTTAATTCTCAGGGTAATTATTTGATATTAGTGGATGTCGCTCTATGCGTCTCGTGCTGCTGGCTGACCTTCATTTCTTTTCCTTACAGCCCATTCATTTTTGATATTGAGCATCTATATAAAGCTTCAAGATACATTTACATGTCTACTAGTACTATGATTATACTGCCACAATGTTTGTAATTGTTGCGTTTGATGTTTTGTATACATACGTTTCCTTGGTGATGTGACGTCGGTGATGGCGCACTATTTAAATGTGTTTCTTGTCTATGTACATTATGCTTGAAAAAGGCTCGAGTTCGAGCCGAAACACGTGTCGCTTGGTGCTTTATCTCCTTTATGCATGAATAAATTAGCACTACTTTGAACAAGAGTAAAGTTCCGGTCTTTCCTTTGGCGTTAGCCGAAAGCTTAGGTGAGAGATGCTCTATGTGTTAGTTAGCGCCCGAACGGGCAGGTGCTTGATGTTTTTGTGCAGTGGTCTCACCATAAGTGGTGGTTAACTTGTGTTGTGCAGAATGGAAAATAGACTCTCAGACTTGGGGGTTAAAAGTCCAAATCGTGCTCTGTTATTGCAGACCCCACCACAAGTATATAGATCCCTACGATATGTGTGTATATATATATGACGTCATAGCGCTCCATCGGCGCAGGCGCAGTGGAGATGTCTGAGCAGGAAAGCAGTCGGACATTCACTGCGCATGCGCCGAATACAGCCGCGCACGGCGCATGCGCGTGAAGTCGTCCGTTTAATGCATTCTGAAGCAGATGGGCGGGCTGGAGGGAGGCGCTGGGCGGCGGCATCTTGAGAAGGTAGACCGATCCTCTAGGTGCTAATGACGCCCCCATAGCACCTAGAGGGTCATTAACATATCCATATAAGTTCTTTTTTTAGGTAAACGGCTGCCCCAAAAGCTATTATATTAGGATAGTTTGGCAGAGCAGACACTAGCGGAGCGCTAGTGTCTGACACCTAATTATGTGAAATCCAAGTGGTAGAAACCCTTTAAAACTCCACCTGCTGAGACACGCAGTAAAGACTGGGAAAAGGAATCAAGGAAGCTGATAGCGCGGGAGCTGCATGCAGCAACTCTGGCTGAATATTGCAGACACCATAGGATTCCTCGAGCCTTGAGGGTTAATTTGAGACCTACTTTCTTCTGTGAGGATCTGCAGTATTGTACCCAATTTGCCAACATTTTGAATAAATGTTCCTATGATTTAATGGTATTAACTATTGAACATTTGAATGCATCAATTGTTGAAACAAAGGTGCACATAACATCAATTGAACAACAATTAAAGGACTCTTTAACTGCTGAGGATTTGGTGGCTCTGAAACAGAAGATCGATAAAAATTGCAGCGAGTTAAAAAAGGACATTGAAATCACCAAGCGCAAGAAATATACCAGAGATCTAGAGGATTATCAAAATAATCGAGTCTACAGGTGGCAGGATCCATCGGGCACAGCTGTTCCTTTGACAAGACGATTCATACGACGAGCAGGTTCTCAATCATCAGGATCTGGCAGTGATTATAATACAGATTCTCGTCCTTCGGCCTCTTTTTTAGGACAAAGACGCCGAAAAGGAAAAATACAAGGAGAGCAGGACGCCACCACAAGAGAGGGACAATTACCGATGACAACCAGGTCCCAGGTATGAAGGAGACTTTGTTATATAATATATCCTCTAAGAACTTAACACCGACACAGATACAACTGCTTGAAAAAGGACTATCATTTAGTCCAACTGAGGCCTTCGATACCTTTCAGTTTGATATGGACTGTCGACGCTTCTTTAGAGGTATAAGATTAAAGGCGCACTTTGCTGCCCAGGATAAGTCAGTCTCCACAGTAGATTCATTCAGTCATAAGGGATTATCTCTGAGTCAATTTGGGTTAAGACTCAAAAGTAGTTACCAACCTCCCAAAACGTATCACCCTGTGGAGACCTTCATATCCTTGGTACAGAGAGATTTTGAAGTCATTCTGTCTGGTATACAACATAAGGGGCTGACCGTTGCGCATAATTTGTCCAGGGCAGAAAAACAGGCTTTGCGTTCCTTACTTGATGATAAATCGGTCATATTCAAGCCAGCGGATAAGGGGGGCTCACTCGTTCTGCTTGATAGGGAATATTATATTTCGGAAATACTGTCACAGCTCTCTGACAGAGACACATACTATCCTTTAAACAGTGATCCTGTTTTTGATATCAAACGTAAATTAATGCAAATTATACAAAAATATAAGGATATATGTGGTCTCGAGGAGAAGCTATGTCAGTTTTTGATTAATCAATATCCAGTTACCCCTATCTTGTACACTTTACCAAAGATTCACAAAAATTTGACAGCGCCCCCTGGTCGACCACTTGTAGCCCCCAATGAATCTATATTGTCTGCACCAGCCATGCTGATTGAGAGGGTTTTAACCCCCCTGATATAGAATTCTCCGTCTTTTCTGTTAATAACACCTAATCACTTTTTGTCTAATATTAAGGAATTACATCTTGAGACAGGAGATCTTCTGGTCACTATGGATGTGTGCAGTCTGTATACATCCATAGAGCATACTAAGGGACTAACTGCGGTTGAGACGTATCCTGGAATCATCTCAATATACGGTACAGGAACGAGAATTTTTTCTACAATTACTTGAATTGGTGTTACGAGAGAATTATTCTTTATTCCAGGATACCTTCTTCCAGCAGAAGCGGGGTACCGCGATGGGCTCGCATGCCGCACCGCCATATGCAAATAGCTATATGATTTGGTTTGAAGAAAATTTTGTATACACAAACTCATTATATATACAGCATTGCATATTTTGGCGTCGTTTTATTGACGACTATTTTTTGCATATGGCGGGGCGGCATCGAGTCACTTCATAATTTTGCTCAGGATATGAATAACATATGGCCAGAACTGTCCTTCACGATTCAAAGTGATCTGTTACAGATTAGTTTTCTTGATACATTGGTGATTAAAGGTCAGGACAATCGGATACATACTGATTTGTACATAAGAAGGACTGATAAGAACAGTTTGTTACACTTCTCCAGTAACCATTCACCTTTTGTCAAGAAATCTTTGCCATACTCACAATTTCAGCGGGTAAAGAGGATCGTATCAGATGAACCAGTCAGACAGATTAGATTAAGTGAGATGGCTGATAATTTTCTTCAAGAGGCTACCCCAGACCGCTTTTGGAGTGTGAATTACAGAAGTGTAGTAGCCCAAATATTCACAAGTCCAGCAGGGCCGGTAAACGTCTACCTTTCATTGTGAAATACCATCCTTTCATAAATAAATTCCGTCATGTGATTAACAAGCATTGGGGGATTATGCGCACGGCCTATCCCGACATTGCTGAATTTGGTGATGTCCCTATGATCTGCTATAAGAGAACGAAAAATATTCGCGACACGATTGTAAAGGCAGACATAGGAGGCACCGCAATGCCACGCCAACTTTTTTTAACCGCTCCAAAAAAGGGAACTTTTCCCTGTTTACATTGTGTTCACTGCTCAGCCGATATTAGAGGTGAAACTTTTTCTCATCCACATACTGGGAAACATTTTCCTATAAGGTTTTTTTACTTGCGACAGCAATTTTGTTGTCTATTTGTTAAAGTGCCCTTGTGGCCTGATATACATTGGGGAAACGTCTGTCAGAATGAAGGACAGATTTAGCAATCACAAATCTACCATACGTAAGAAAAATTTACTATTGCCGGTTCCCCTTCATTTTGACAGATGTTCCCACAATGTATCTCAATTGAGATTTCAAATCATTGAGCAGGTGTTGCCAGCACGTAGAGGCGGCAATAGAGCGCTCATGCTTAAAAAACGTGAGAGCTTTTGGATACATACCCTGCAGACTGTGGAGCCTAAAGGTCTCAATCGAGAATATGATTTGAATGCATTTTTGTGAAAAATACTATTTTATTTCTTTAAAAAAATGTTCTCCTTTGAAATATACATATATACAGACGTGGACAAAATTGTTGGTACCCTTTGGTCAATGAAAGAAAAAGTCACAATGGTCACAGAAATAACTTTAATCTGACAAAAGTAATAATAAATTAAAATTCTATAAATGTTAACCAATGAAAGTCAGACATTGTTTTTCAACCATGCTTCAACAGAATTATGTAAAAAAATAAACTCATGAAACAGGCATGGACAAAAATGATGGTACCCCTAGAAAACACAGAACATAATGTGACCAAAGGGACATGTTAATTCAAGGTGTGTCCACTAATTAGCATCACAGGTGTCTACAACCTTGTAATCAGCCATTGGGCCTATATATATGGCTCCAGGTAATCACTGTGTTGTTTGGTGATATGGTGTGTACCACACTCGACATGGACCAGAGGAAGCAAAGGAAAGAGCTGTCTCAAGAGATCAGAAAGAAAATTATAGACAAGCATGTTAAAGGTAAAGGCTATAAGACCATCTCCAAGCAACTAGATGTTCCTGTGAGTACAGTTGCACATATTATTCATAAGTTTAAGATCCATGGGACTGTAGCCAACCTCCCTGGACGTGGCCGCAGGAGGAAAATTGATGACAAATCTAAGAGACGGATAATCCGAATGGTAACAAAAGAGCCTAGAAAGACTTCTAAAGAGATTCAAGGTGAACTTCATGCTCAAGGAACATCAGTGTCAGATGGCACCATCCGTCGTTGTTTGAGCCAAAGTGGACTACATGGGAGACGACCAAGGAGGACACCATTGTTGAAAACGAATCATAAAAAAGCAAGACTGGAATATGCCAAACTACATGTTGACAAGCCACAAAGCTTCTGGGAGAATGTCCTGTGGACAGATGAGACAAAAATCGAAGTTTTTGCCAAGGCACATCAGCTGTATGTTCACAGACGAAAAAATGAAGCATATCAAGAAAAGAACACTGTCCCTACTGTGAAACATGGAGGAGGCTCTGTTATGTTCTGGGGCTGCTTTGCTGCGTCTGGCACAGGGTGTCTTGAATCTGTGCAGGGTACAATGAAATCTCAAGACTATCAAGGAATTCTAGAGAGAAATGTACTAGCCAGTGTCAGAAAGCTTGGTCTCAGTCGCAGGTCATGGGTCTTGCAACAGGACAATGACCCAAAACACACCGCTAAAAACACCCAAGAATGGCTAAGAGGAAAAAATTGGACTATTCTAAAGTGGCCTTCTATGAGCCCTGACCTCAATCCTATTGAGCATCTTTGGAAGGAGCTGAAACATGCAGTCTGGAAAAGGCACCCTTCAAACCGGACACAACTGGAGCAGTTTGCTCATGAGGAGTGGGCCAAAATACCTGCTGAGAGGTGCAGATGTCTCATTGACAGTTACAGGAAGCGTTTGATTGCAGTGATTGCCTCAAAAGGTTGCGCAACAAAATATTAAGTTAGGGGTACCATCATTTTTGTCCATGCCTGTTTCATGAGTTTATTTTTTTACATAATTCTGTTGAAGCATGGTTGAAAAACAATGTCTGACTTTCATTGGTTAACATTTATAGAATTTTAATTTATTATTACTTTTGTCAGATTAAAGTTATTTCTGTGACCATTGTGACTTTCTTTCATTGACCAAAGGGTACCAACAATTTTGTCCACGTCTGTATATATAAAAAAAAAAATTATATATATTTTTTCCTTTATAGTCACAGAAAAAATAATAGAAGAAAAAATAGAAGATAATACAGATTACAGTCAGCCTCCATTTATATATGTCATTTCTATGTATGCTATTTTAGTTTCTTGCAGCGGTCCCATACTGACAGCCGGCTTGGTTTTCTTTTTTTTCCCTTTTTTTTCTATGGATCGGTATATCTGATTTTGTCTCTAATATATATAATGCCCAAACAAAGGGGTTGCAGTTATATTTATAAAGTATCTAACTATGTGGTAATTCTTTGCAACTATGTTATGACAATGTAATCAATCTTATATCTGATCCTGGTGCAGCAATGACAAGAATTCCTGCACACAATGATTTGTTGATGATGGTCGTCATGGTAATGTGACCTCACCACGTTTTCTGCGTCAGGTGCGGCGCACTATTTAAATCCCTAGTTTAAATACATGCATTATGCTTGACAAAGGCTCATACCGGAGCCGAAACACGTGTCGCTTATCTGTTCTCTGCTTCGACCCTTTGATGCTTGAATAAAGCAGTTTCTTCAACTACACCCGAGTGCCGGTCTTTTCTACGTATAACATGGTTATAAGGGAAAATAATAGCATTCTTTAATACAGAATGCTAAGTAGAAGGTCAATTGAGGGTTAAAAAAATAAATAAATTATTAACTCACCTTCTCCAATTGATCGTGAAGCTGCCGGTCTCCTGTTCTTTATTCAGGACCCGTCAAAGGACCTGTGGTGACATCACTGAGCTCATCACATGGTCCATTACCACAATATAATGCATAATATAGAGCACGCTGCAAATTTTACGCAACGCACAAGTGATGCGTGAAAATCACTGCTCGTGTGCACAGCCCCATAGAAATGAATGGGTCCGGATTCAGTGCGGGTGCAATGCGTTCACCTCATGCATTGCACCCACCTCTGAAAACTCGCCCGTGTGAACCCAGCCTTAGGCCGAATGCACACGGCCATGAGCGGTCCGTGGAACCACGGCCTGGATTCCTGCTGAGAGCAGGAGCGCACGGCGTCATTGGTTGCTATGACGCTGTGCGCTTCCTGCTGGCACCGCAATACAGTAATACACTGGTATGATCTATAGTGTGAGGAACCCCTCTGTGGAAGCCACCTTGACGCCAGTAAATTGGCCAGACATGTTTGATCAAAAATATGCGCAAAGAGCTTCAATTCTTTCCTTTTTATGTACAGTAGGTATTGTAACACGTTAATCCAGAATAATCCCCAGTTCTACTGTTTGCAGGTGTAATGGCGTGCTGCCCTGTGTTTGTTTGCTGTCTGCATGCTAGCTTATGGATGTGCACCCTAAAGCACAAACGCACACACCGCGTGCTCGTGTATGTGTATATATATACACACAATTTGTGACATAACAAGGGGTTTTGTTTGGGAAGGCAGGTATTTGGGCGGCTGGGCTGATTTCCAGCCAGGTGACATCCAATACTGGACCGGAGTTTAAGTTCCGGTCCGGGTTTTAGCAGCACCTGGCTGTCCTTAAATAGGCAGCTGGGCTCAGAATCTGAGTCTCTGTCTTGGGATCTGAGGCCTGGTGCCGTGCTGGAGGACTGAGAGCCGCATGCGGGGAAGCCTGCTGTGGACGCTGAAAGAACCTGCTAACAAGGTGACTGTTTTGTTCTTTGGACTTTCCTTTGTGTGAACAAACACTAAGGGCTCATGCACACGACCGTTGTGCATAACGGTCCGTTTTTTACGGATCCGTAGTTCTGTTGTGTTTCTGTATATACTTCGTTTCCGTTCCGTTTTCGCAGAAAAACATGTCCGTGTTGTTTCAGTATGTGATCAGTTTTTTGAAGATGATAAACGGAAACTGAAATGGGGGAAAAAAATCACAACTTTTGACTCTTCTCCTTTTCCACCCCCCTATTTAAGATGGTCATGTGATGGTGCAGACTCCATTTTCGACAGCGTTTTGCAGAGAGCTTTGTTAGAGGTTGGTGTCTTGTTGGCGTTGGTTTCTGATCTGTGGTATTATGGCTGACTTTGAGGAAGACCTCCTCCTCCTCCTCCTGCGTTGGCTGGTTCCTCCTCCTGCGCTGGCTGGTTTCTCGGCACGATGAACAGCAGCCGACTATGGTGACCAACGAACCGAGGAGGAGGCTTTGGGTTCACCCCATTGTCTCTCAGAGGAGCAGGAGAAGCCACTTCCACACGCTGTATATGGATCTGTGACAGCATTCTGTCTCTGCGCGTCTCTGCATCCTGGCCTCACCCACCAGGACACAACCATGAGGCGCGGCATTTCTCCAGAGGAACGGCTCCTCGTGACGCTGAGGTTTGTAGATTTATTACAATGGTTATCTAAATGTGCTCATATGAATCTTGATATTCAGTGTTAGACTCACGTTATGTGTCAATATCTGTGGTCACTACTCGGACTGTAGTGAAGTAGAACTGCCTTAGTTGCCCGTAGCAAACACTCATATCAGACCTTTCCGTTTGGAGAGCCCCTTTATAAAAACAAATGTCTAATGCAGGGATGTCCAACCTGCGGCTCTCCAGCTGTTGCAAAACCACAACTCCCAGTATGCCCAGTCAGCCTACAGCTGGGCATGATGGGATTTGTAGTAGTTTGCCCATCCCTGGTCTCATGTATGTATTCGATATGGGGAACTAAGCCTGTTCTACTTTACAGCACTATGATGAGTGACCCCAGTAGTGGCTGTTTTATTATTATTATTATTTTTTGTGTCTTCCTTCAGGTTTCTGGTGACTGGGAATTCATTTGCTTCCCTGCATTCTGAGTTCCTACTGGGAGTCTCAACTATTTCTGGGATTGTTCGTCAATCATGTGAAGTGATTTGGCAGCCACTCCGGGAAGCGGTGATGCCTGATCCGAATTGCTGAGGGCTTCCAAACTGCATTGGGGCACCGGATGGCAAACACATTCGTGTCAAGGAGCCGCCTCACTCAGGGTCCGGTACTACAATCAGAAGCAATGCTTCTCCATTCTGCTGTTGGCTTTAGCTGACACTACATAGAAGTTTATAATTGTGGATATCGGGGCCTATGGGAGCACTGTAGATGTGCGCATTTTCAGTTCTTCCAGATTGAGTGAGCGACTTCATGCCAACCAACTTTCCCTCCCAGAGCTTAGATTGCTGCCAGGTTCTGCGGGTCCCCTGGCTCCATTAGTAATTGTGGCTGATGAAGGGTTTGCTTTGGCCCCACATGTCATGCGGCCCTTCCCCAGATGCAATCTGGAGGATAGGCGACACATATTTAACTACTGGCTGACTAGAGCCCATCGGTATGTAGAGTGTGCGCTTGGAATACTCACCAACAAGTGGAGAGTATCCCTGTCATCCTTACAGATGTCCCCGGACAATGCCACCCTTGTTATTATAGCTTAAGTGATCCTGCATAACTTCGTCAGGATTCATGATCCTCCCTTAGATGCTGGTTTAGAGGAGTCTGGTACCTATTCTTCTTTCACAGGATTGGACCGGACTCGTCATGGACGGCCTGGATCTGCTTGACCTCTATGCTGATTACTTTACCAGCCCTGAGGGATCATTACCGTGGCAGATGGACGTAGTTATTGGCAGACAATGATGTTGTCTGGACTCTGGCCATTGTAGTATTTTGTTATTTTACAGTCAGTGGTTTTTATGTCATTATAGTAGATGGTGAAGGGAATCGCAAGACAAAGAGGACCCTTGACGCGAGCTGGGGTGTATTGTAGTCCAAACTGTTTGTACCTAAAATATTGGGTACTTTTGGTCTAAGTCAATGTACATGATTGTGTATAACTTCTAATGTTTAGCCTACATAAACCTTCAAATACCTCTTTATACCTACGGTAATACATTAACAAGAAGTGGCAGTGGACCTTTCAGGGAGAAACTCATTAATGAAGAAAGGTTCACAGAAATGGTGGACAAAAAGAGGAGAGCGGTGTGGAGGCAGTGAGGGGGAAAGCGACAGTGAGGATGAGGGTGACCACAAACCTGGCGTGGTGTCCATCCTGAGCCTGCACCAGCTCCTCCTGAAGACTCTCAGTGGTCCGTGCCCGAGGAATACAGTAGTATCCCTGCCCAACAGGCAGGGCTGCCCTCTTCTGAGGGGGATGTATCCTCGGCCACGGAGGATTTCAGTGAGCAGGGAGGCAGTGGAGGTGGGCTGATGGAGGAAATTAGTCATCTGGAATCTCCAGTTCAGTTGCAGGACTTTGTTTTTGGTGAAGAGCTGCTGAAGGATGCTGGCAAGAAAAAAAAGTAGATGAGAAAGAGAAAGAAGAAACAGGCGGTGCAGACACGCTTTGTCTATGTCCCTGCAGAGCGCTTGGTGCAGGCTGAAAAGTCCGTGCCGAGTGCTCTGCAGGTTGGTGTCTCTAATTCACTGCCTGTCAGTGCCCCGAGTCTGACTGCGGTAGTGTCAGACAGGAAAGCTAATTTAAAGATGGCGCGGAACTCCTGCCGGCAAAAGGAGCGGCAATGCTGTCCAATTGGGAGCCTCCGGTACTGATGGCCACTCCCCAGTGCGAGGGGGGAGTGGTCCGGCGCCGGAGTTAGCTTCCGTGGAAAAGGTGGCCCCGCCCACCGCTCTGCCTACTGCTCTGCCCGCCGTTCCGGTGTGTAGGGTGGTGCTGGGGCGGTGTGATGGGATTACCGTTCCTCCCACACAAAGCAGAGGTGGCCCTGAGACTCCGCCTGCAGCTGTGACTGTGTGGCGGGGATCGGGGGGAGCGGCAGTAAGCGCGGCTGGGGGCGTGTCCGGGGAGGTGCCTGGCCGTGCTTCCGGACACGCTCCCAGAGTTCTGACTGAAGGCGCAGTGAGGAAGCGCCTGCGCACTGATGAAACAGAGGCCGGAGCTGCCGGGAATGATTTTTCTGCGGTGCTCCGGTCCTCTACAAGAAGAATAAAAGACTGGTATGTTGCGCCTGAACATGTGGCCATGTATATTGCCACTGGTCGTGCCCCTTCTGTCTCTGCCTCCTCCTCTAGCGCTGAATTAAGCGCTGGGGAGGGGAGGAGTGTAGTTACCTATGCCCAGATCCTAAGGGCAGCAGAGGAGGGGAGTGGCATAACCAGGGGCAATGGCAATATTAATGCAAATAATAGTAAAGCTAATAATAAAAGTGATATGGAAGTACCAGTTGTCCTAGCTGGGAAAGAGGGTGGTGTATGCAAGCAGGTGGGGGTTGTTGGTAGGGGTGCTGCCTCGGGTCCCAAAGGTGGGGGGATGCTAGGGGTCGGCGAGTGGTCGCTTAAAAAAAGCGGCGGCTGCGGCTCCTGGTGTCTGCCCTCCGGAGGGGTCTGGCGTAGCATCTGGGGCAAGTTTAGTGGGGGGGGGGGGGCGGTTCGGTTTCCCCTCCTGCGGCCGTAACACCTGCCAGAAGTTATGCCAGTGTGGCTGCGGCCGTGGGGGGGGGGGGAGGGGCTGTCCTCATTGGCTTCCTCACTCCCAGGACTCGTGGTTGGTGACTTGCAGCGGTGGCTCCTGGAGGCCCTCAAAAAGGGGGAGAGTTCCATAATGGTAGAGGGGAAACAGGTGGACCTATCCTTCTGGATAGACAGGCATGGCCTGCGAGCCTTCCGAGAGGAGAAGGGGGCGAGACCACCTGGTCTTTGTCTACAACCGGCCCTGGGACCAGACGGAATGTAGTCTGTCTTAAGTGGAGAGGCGAGGATGCATGCCCTATGAGAAAGAGGGTAGCGGAGCTCCTGCTTGGGATGGGCTTCAAGGCGGTTGACATCTTCGCCTTGATACATCCGTATGGTTCCGAGAGTTCGACATTAGCTTTGCCCGGCCAGAGGGCCTAGAGCTTTTCTGGTCCGGGTATGAGCTGGTGAAGGACTTACCGGATTGGAGTTTTTTTTTCGCTCAGGTGATAACCCGTCAGAACAATGTCAAGAAGGTGACCGTTTTGACTCGTAACAAATTACTGTCTTGCGTTGACATTCTAACGTGGCTAAGTAGGTACGGGGAGGTCCAGGGTGTACCATCTAAAAACCTGGACGAATTTGGCATTTGGTTGGGTGCCTGGACTTTTAATGTGAAATGTCTAGGAAGCACGGTTTCCCACATCCCATCTTCTGCCTTCATTGGCCGGAACAGGATCCTTGTTTTCTACAAGGGGCAGCCTAAGCTCTGCCACAAGTGCGGCAGCCCTTCACACTTCAGCACCAGCTGCCAACTGCAGAAGTGCGCTTTTGTGGAGGGATGGGTCACCTTGCCGCAGCTTGTGAGGAGAGTAGGTACAACTTGTGTGGTGTGCTCGGACACCCATTTAGTCGCTGTCACCTCTCTAAGGTCAATGTGGCCTGTGCTCACGCAGGAGCGGGCCGGGAGGTCCCTTCGGCTGAGGCGAGTGCTGGAGGAGGCAGTCGAGTTAAGGGGTCAGTGAAGACCAAGAACGGTCCGTCCAGGCAAAGGCGGAGGGAGAAATGCCAGGCTGAAAGGGAGCGGAAGGAGCCCCACCAAAATGGAGTGATGTCTGCCCCTCCCCAAGTGGCTGACTCTCGTAGTTCGGAGACCCTAGGGGACAGGGAGCTAAATGTGGAAATCAGGAGACTAGAAACGGCCCAATGAGACCCAGTCTTCGCACTACGAAAGCGCAGCAGAGGGTAGTGAGACTGGGTCTAACATAAATAGACGGAAACGGTTGACTAAAAGGAAGAGCCCGACCAAAGTAGCCAGGGAAGGCGAAACCGGCTCCCCTCTGGAGCTCTTTAACCGGTATCTCACCTTAGATGAGGCCTATGCCTCCTCTTCATCTGAGTAGGAGGTGGGATGCCGGGGGCGAAGGAGGGAGGGCCTTCAGGAGGCCCCGCTCCCCTCTCTAGTGAGGATGTAAGGTCCCCAGAAGAGGAGGCAAACCTGATTCCTGGAAATGAGAAAGCCAGGAGCCTGGAGGATGTCCACATTCGGCACACCCCAGGCCACTGGGGTTTCACTTACTATAGAGGCAGTCAGATTAGGTCTAGTATAGACAGGTTTTATTTGAAGGAGGAAGCTACTTTCTCGCCTTTAAAGGTTGTAGAGGTAGAATTCTCTGATCACTGTCTTATGTTTTCTCAGAATATTTTAGAATCCCCCCAAATGGGAAGAGGTTACTGGAAGCAGAGGTGAGACTATCCTTTAAGGACTCGTGTCTACAGTCTGTTCTTCCAGCTCTTATGGGGGAATAGGCTGAACCTGATCAAGAGGCAGGTGACTTACCGCACGAGCAGACTAGGGGGGTTATCTATGGTCAACCCCGTGGTGTTTCTTGTGAACACCTTTGTTAAAGTAAATCTGGCAAACCTCTGGATGGAGAGGGTTTCCCCGTGGGTTGTCTCCTGCCGGGGGTGGTTTCGGCCTTTCTTCCAGGAATGGGAGACAGGAGGGCAAGTGAAGGACTTGCGTACGCCTCACGGATATCTTCCGGCTTATGTCACTCCCTTGACGAGAAGGTCTTGTTGTCCCACTTCCAAAAACACCTGGCCGTCAAGGATTGCCCAAGCCGGGATCTAGACAAGGGGTTACAGTTGTTAAATTCTGGAAGGATCCCCTTGAAGTTTTGGGACTTGGCTTGGCACTGCTTTCACGGGAGGCTGTATGTGAGAGACAATTTGAAGTACAGGAACTCTGATGAAAGGGGTTGTCCCCGGGAGGAGTGAGGCTCCATACTGGAAAGTACCAGGCAGCCCTCAACTGTGATCGTGTTTCCCTCCTTACCCCTAAAAATGAACAACCAATGGGGGTTAACTCTCAAGCGAATAAAAGAGAAATTCGCCTCATCAGTACGTTTAATGGTTCCTCTACTGCAATAAGGGAGATCATCTCTAGGCAATGGCATTTGCTTAGGATGGACCCGGATATTTGCAAAGTCATTAAAGAGTACC
Organism: Bufo gargarizans; assembly: GCF_014858855.1. Lineage (NCBI taxonomy): Eukaryota > Metazoa > Chordata > Amphibia > Anura > Bufonidae > Bufo > Bufo gargarizans. Next base: position 745,092,447 of record NC_058080.1, on the reverse strand, counting down.
CCAGTATCACATACAGGTGAGGCAGGAGTGTTCGCGAACTGATGGTTAACAGCCACTTTACACCAGCCCCCACAAATAAAACGTGGTTAGAGAGAGGTATCTACGGTAACTATAGATGTGGAGGATGTATGGCGTGTAGATATAAGACAAGTGCAAAAACCTTTAAGAGCAGCAATACCCATAAGACGTACACGATCAGGGATTTCATCAATTGTAAAACCACAGAGGTGGTTTATAAAATCACCTGTGACTGTGGCAAAGAGCATGTGGGCAAGACAACAAGAGAGTTGAGGAGGAGGATAGGTGAACATATTGGAGACGTGAAAAATGCTAGGGACACGTCAGTCTCGCGGCATGTTAGAGCTGACCATGGAGGGAGGACAGATTGCCTCTCATTCATGGGCATTGAGAAGATTAAGTCAGGGGTGAGATGAGGAGATCTGGATAGGAAAATCCTCCAGTGCGAGGCAAAATGAATCTTTTACCTTAAGACCACCCATCCTTTAGGACTTAATGAGCAGCAGAACTATAGCAGCTTCATCTAAAACAAGGTTGCCACGTCCCCCCTTTGCCCCCTCCCCCTTCCCTTGCATTACTCTTATTGGAACGCCTTTTTGTGACACCTGAATTAATGGTGACTATTCTTTTGCCGTATATTACTAACAATCGGTATCTCAAAATGTATTCAGGCATTCTGTTTTGTTAAATCCACTTAAACGACTCTGCGATTATTTACCAGCTGTCAAAACATCAATTGCGGCATACGTAGGAACTGTCTGTATGAGTCGCGTTGTTGCTTAGCGGCAGGGTGACTCTCATACACAGGTTCCCACCCTACTTCCGGCAACCCGGGATCATGTGATTCCTACTTCCGGCACTGTGGAACGCACACGGACGGCGTGCGTTCCAGACGCGGACCAAGGTGTCCGTGCCACTCAAGCCAGGTGAGGTAAGTAATTAGGGGTTGAACTAGCCGGATATCGAGTATATGTAGGAGGGACTGACCACAAACAGATGCTCTCCCAAACCACCACCAATTGCGGCGAGACATAGGTCTATATGGGACACTTCCCTATACCTAGCATGGATATGAGCCACTGACTATCCATTCATAGAATATGATGGGGAACTAACCTTAATATCTACTTACTAGAATCGAACATCTAAGATCTAGCATTTAGCTTTATATAATCCGTCACTCAGGATTGCAAGTGACCATTATTCTGTATATTTTGTATTTCCCTTCTTTTTTAGTTATTCCTGAATGTTTTTTGAAGTCCCCTAATGAGTTCTGGTAAATCGGAATGAAACATGGCATGTAGGGCTTTATAAACAGGGTACAATTTAGGATAAGGCCCATATACAGGGAAAGGTTCCATATGGGGTTGCCCCTGTCGGGGCGGGTGCTCTGTGTCTGATAGGTAGGTAACCAGTTTAGCCCCCTGCCCTCCATTTAGGTAGGGATTTATTTTAGGGTCAAACAGGAGAACAATGTTATGCCTACAACACAAGTGCACCGGTCACCAGTGTCCTTCTGCCACATTACAAAAGGACCAATCGCCACCAGGTGTGGATCTCACTACAGGACGTGGTAAGATCCACCCAATTATCCTTTTTCACCTACTTTGTGAAATTTGTTAGTGGCGCTTCTGTCCAAAGTGCAATTTTTTGTCTCACAACAATGTGGTGAATATGATACTCATTTTAACAATATAAAGTAAAAGTTATGTTTTAAGAAACCCAGTTCACATAATTTGCTGGCAGAGGATAGTGGGACACACCGTACCAAGAAAAGACCTAGTTCGACCTACGTAGCCAGGTAAGGCCTAACCGGCTCCCCTCTGGAGCTCTCCAACCAGTTTCTCACCTTGGATGAGACCACTGCCTCCTCTTCTGAGGAGGAGGTTGAAGGTGGGAGACCGGGGGCGAAGAAGGGGGGGCCTTCAGGAGGCCCTACACCCCCCTCTGGTAGGGATTTAAGGTCTTCAGGAGGGGTCGCAAAACCGGGCCCTAAAACCAAGGAAGCCAGGGGTGGTGCGCAGGGGGAGGCGGTGATGGCAAATGAAAATGGACACCCCCGTCTCCCTCGAGGGGTCGTGCCGCATTAGAGGACAGCCCAGGGAGAGGGAGGGTTGGGAAGAAGGCCGTCTAACTCAATCACCTCTTAGTGCTATATGCACAATCTCACCAGGTGTACACATCTCTTTCTATTCAGGCTACCGACTGCGACATAGTGTCTGACGAAGGCCCATGTGCCGAAAACGTTTACACACGAAATTGCCACATGTCTATATGATGCACAAATAAAAAGCATTTCAACTGAAGTTCAATCGCTGTGATCTTTAAACTAATTGTATACTGGGGTGGGAACCCTTTACACAGCAAGACCAACACGGAGTGCAACAAAGCTCCTAGTAAATCAATCACTCTGTATGGCGGTACCCGCTCTGCTGACACTGGCGACCATTAATGTCGTCAGAATTAAGTCGGATACGGCTCGCTTTACGGCCTTTGATTTTCTCAGCCGAGTTGGGGCTGACATTTTGTTTTTGCAGGAGACCGGGCTGCCAGATTTGGCAGCGGTTCACAAAGCCAGGACGGAGTGGAGATCAGGGCCCTCCTACTAGGTCTCTTGCGGCTGAGCCGTATAGAAGAGCGGTGGTCCTTTTTACAGCACTGGTAGAATGCCAACGGGTGATTGACTTAGAAATGGGGAGGTGTTTGATCTTGGATATCCTCATGACGGGACAAGAACTGCGCCTAATCAATATCTTTGGACCCCAGTCCAAGTGGGACAGGAAAAGTCTCTTCATGAGGATCAAGCCTTTTCTTTTTACGAGCCGGCAAGTGGTCTTTGGAAGGGGACTTCAATACCATCACGAGGTCCCAAGATAGGGGATAGTATTTCTTTAAATAGTATAGCTAGCGAGGCTCGCCTGTTGGATGTCCACATCAGACATACCCCAGGCCACGGGGGTTTCACTTATTATAGAGGAAATCAGATTAGGTCTAGAATGGACAGTTTTTTTTTTAAAAAAGAGGAGGCTATATTATCACCCTTAAGGGTTGTGGAGGTAGAATTCTCCGATCACTGTGTGATTGTTTTCTCTGAATATTTCAGAATCCTCCCCCAAATGGGAAGAGGTTACTGGAAGCTGAATTTGGGAGTCCTGGAGGAAGCAGAGGTGAGACAATCCTTTGAGGACTTCCATCAGAGTCAGGTAGCTTTGCTGGATCTCTGTGATAGTAAGTCAGAGTGGTGGGAGATATTCAAAGATTGGGCGGCGAAGTTCTTCTGCCAGCTCTCGAGCCTCAGGTCCCTGGACAGGTACCGCCTGTATCAGGATCTGAGGAGGAAACTCGAGCGTCTGGTCTCGACTGGGGGTAGCCACGAGGATATCTCCAGAGTGAAATACTTACTCAAGAGGTGCCAGTACGATAGGCACACATCTTTGGTTTTTGAGAGGGATTTCGGGAGGTACCGCTCGCCCGACCCTTACAGAAACTGCAAGATGTCAGTAATTAGTAAGTTGGTGACGGGACTGGTTGATAGTACAGGATCCCTGAACAGGTACAGATCAGGGATCCTGGAAATTGTCAGATCCTTCTACTCGTGCCTCTTGGGAAAGAAGGATCTAGATTGGGACAAGATGTCGGCTTTCCTGGCTGATATCACCCCTGAGTCAGGAGCTCACCTCTCTTTTGACTGGTTTGCTGGAAGAGATCAGTAAGGGGGAAGTTATCCTGGCGATGGAAGGGTTAGCTCTGAAGAAGTCGCAACTCCTTTCAGTGACCCAGCATTGCTCAGTTCCAGGCCGCAGTACTTTTAGTGCTGTGCTCGGTGTCCGAGAGGCAGTGGAACAGAGTAGAGCAGGTCACTGGAAGGGGTACATGCTGTCCTTAGATTAGGCAAAGGCGTTTGATCGGGTGAACCACGAGTACCTCTGGTCGGTCCTTCTAAAGTATGGCCTGCCGGGGAGGTTTGTTGATAGTCTAAATACCTTGTATGTGGGGGCGGAGAGTTTCCCGCTTGTGAACAGTTGGTCTGGCTGCTCTTTTGATGTTGGGTCTGGCGTTCGTCAGGGTTGTCCTTTTAGCCCGCTTCTATACGTGTTCGTGATCGATCCCTTTCTTAAGAGGATCGGTCGTGGTCCGTTGGCGGGAGTCAGGATGGATCCAGCAGCACTAGAAGCCACACTGACAATGTCACTGTTTTCGTGTCCTCGAGAGAGGAGGCGGAGTACGTGATGTCTGAGGTGGACCACTACTCGCAGGCATCCGGGTCCATGATCAATTGGGATAAGTGTGAGAGTCTCTGGCTGGGAGGGGGTGATCCAGTTTTCGATCTCCAGGTCCCCAGTCCGTGAGCATAAGTTCTAGGCATCCAATTCGGCCATGGGGATTATCCCACCCAAAATTGGGATGACAGGCTTAAGATCGCTGCTCAGAAAGTTGATCAGTGGAAGGGTTGGTCTTTGACCCTCAGGGAGAGGGTGAACCTGATCAAGACTTACCTTCTTCCTTTGCTTATCTATTTGGGTAGTGTGTGTATCTTGCCAGAGCCTCTCTGGACTCAGGTTTATAGCCTGTTCTTCCAGCTCTTATGAGGAATAGACTGAACCCGATCAAGAGAGAGGTGACTTATCGCACAAGGAGACTAGAGGGGGTTATCTATGGTCAACCCTGTGGTGTTTCTTATGAACATCTTTGTTAGGATAAATTTGGCAAACCTCTGGATTGAGAGGGCTCCTCCTTGGATAGTCTCCTGCAGGGGGTGGTTTTGGCCTTTCTTCCAGGAATGGGAGACAGGAGGGCAAGTGAAGGACTTGCCTCGTGGGGGGGATGTCGACGGTGCGCTCGCCCACCCTCCTTGCTGCCTCAGATGTGGCGACCCGCTGAATTTAAGCATATTACTAAGCAGAGTAAAAGAATCTAACCAGGATTCCCTCAGTAACGGCGAGTGAAGAGCCCAGCACTGAATCCCCGCCCGCCCTACACCGGCGTTGCTCACAGGGGCCCAAGTCCTTCTGAACGAGGCCCAGTCCGCGTACGGTGTTAGGCCCCCGGAGCAACGGGACCCGGTCTCACTGGAGTCGGGTTGTTTGGGAATGCAGCCCAAAGCGGGTGGTAAACTCCATCTAAGGCTAAACACCGGCGTGAGACCGATAGACAAGTACCATAAGGGAAAGTTGAAAATAACTTTTAAGAGATTGTTCAAGAGGGCCTGGAAACCGTTAAGAGATAAACGTGTGGGGTCCGTGTGGTTCGCCCGGAGGATTCAACCCGGCGGTTGGCCTGCCCGAGTCCTTGCAGACTCCCCCGCCCGTCCAACAGCCCCCCTCGTGTGGTGTCTGCCAGCCTGCGGGCAAGGGGTGCCCGTACGGCTCCGGCCCCTGCAGAGCGCATTTCCTCTGCGGTGGTGCGCTGCGACCAGCTACGGGCAGGCCGGGAAGGCCTCAAGGGTGGTAGGTGGCTGGGCCAGCCAGCCTGCCAGGTAACCCACGGTGTGACGCGGCAGCCCGGCGTTACAGCCCCTTCTCGGCAAGAGTGTTCGCAGTCGCCCGGGGCCAAGGGAGACGATCGCCTCTGTGCCCTCCACCGGAACCGCTCCACCCCCCCGTGCCCCTCGTCACCTGCGGCGGGGGGAATCCCACGGGGGAAACGGGGTCCCTTTTCGGGGATGGAGGATGGGGCCCTCCGCTCCCGATGCAGCTGTCCTCTGTGCGCCCCGACTACGGCTGCCGTGGCAGGAGGGCCCACGCCTTTCCGCCCCCCTCAGGGGGGCGGAAGTAAGGGGCCAGCCAGGGGTTGGCAGCGATGTCAATGACCTACCCGACCTGTCTTGAAACACGGACCAAGGAATCTTACTTGCGCATGAGTCGGAGGGCTTGGGACGAAACCCTGTTGGCGCAATAATGTCAGAGGTGTCAGCAGCTGGCGAGATAACCCTCTAAAAAATGATATGCAAGGGCTGCTGGTGAGCTGACCCTGTAAAACAATGTAGGTGAGGGCCTACTGGTGAGCTGACCCTCTAAAAAATTATATGCAAGGACCTGCTGGTGAGCTGACCCTGTAAGGTCCCTTTCACACGAGCGTGATTTCCGCGCGGGTGCAATGCGTGACGCGAACGCATTGCAACCGCACTGAATCCTGACCAATTCATTTCTATGGTGCTTTGTACATGAGTGTTGTTTTTCACGCTTCATTTCTGCGTTGTGTTAAAATCGCAGCATGTTCTATATTATGCGTTTTTCACGCAGTCCTGGCCCCATAGAAGTGAACGGGGCTGCGTGAAAAACGCATTGCATCCGCAAGCAAGTGCGGGTGCGATGCGTTTTTCACTGATGGTTGCTAAGAGATGTTGTTTGTAAACCTTCAGTTTTTTATCACGCGCGTGAAAAACGCATCGAAACGCATTGCACCCGCGTGGAAAAAACGGAACAACTGAACGCAATCACAGACAAAACTGACTGAACTTACTTGCAAAGTGGTGCGAGTTTCACTGAACGCACTCTGAACGCATCCGGACCCAATCCGCAATGCCTGTGTGAAAGGGGCCTAAAACATTGTAGGTGAGGGCCTGCTGGTCAGCTGACCCTCTAAAAAATTATATGCGAGGAATAATGGAGGAGGATGAGAAATGATGGAAATGGAGGAGGATGAGAAAAGGAAGATTCAACCATATACCCTTTTTTGTGGTGGAAGGGGTGCATGGGAATACAGTATATTCAGTACATTATAAACAACACATTTAGGCTGGTTTCACACGGGCGTGACGGATTTGATCCGGATGCGTTCAGGGTGCGTTCAGTGAAAATGTTGCGATTTTGGCACTAAAACAAGTCAGTTTTGTCTGCGATTGCGTTTAGTTGTTCAGTTTTTTCCGCGCGGGTGCAATGCGTTTTGATGCGTTTTTCACGCGCGTGATAAAAAACTGAAGGTTTACAAACAACGTCTATTAGCAACCATCAGTGTAAAACGCATCGCACTTGCTTGCGGATGCAATGCGTTTTTCACGCAGCCCCATTCACTTCTATGGGGCCTGTCCTGCGTTACAAACGCAGAATATAGAACATGCTGCGATTTCAAAGCATTGCAGAAGTGATGCGTGAAAAAAAACGCTCATGTACACAGCCCCATTGAAATGAATGGTGCCGGATTCAGTGCGGGTGCTATGCGTTCACGTCACGCATGGCACCCGCGCGGAAATCACGCTCGTGTGAAAGGGACCTTATAGTGCCTTTATGTTCATCAGCTTTCCTCTGGTGGAGTAGAGAAGTCATGGTCAATCCAGGTCTTGTTCATTTTTATAAGAGTCAACCTGTCAGCATTTTCAGTTGACAGGCCGATGCGCTTATCAGTCATTGTGCCCCCAGCAGCACTAAATACCCGTTCAGACAAAACGCTGGTGCAGGGCAGGCCAGCACCTCCAAGGCGTAGAGCCCCAGTTCGTGCCACGTGTCCAGCTTGGACACCCAGTAGTTGTAAGGCACTGAGGGATCATTGAGGATGCTGACACGGTCTGCTATGTACTCCTTCACCATCTTCCAAAATTTTTCCCTCCTTGTGACAGTAGGCCGCGCATCAGGGTGAGGGTGCTGGCAGGGTGTCATGAAACTGTCCCAGGCTTTGGAGAGCGTTGCCCTGCCTCTGTTGGAAATGCTGTGTGTTTCCCTTGTCTCCCCTCCTAGGTTGGCCAAGGAAGTACGGACTCTGCCGCCAGCGTTGTCAGATGGAAATTTTTGGAGACATTTTTCAACAAAGATCTTCTGGTATTGCACTGTTTTGCTCATCTTCTCCACCAGAGGAATGAGAGATGAGAAGTTCTTTGTAGCGGAGGTCGAAAAGGGTGAACAACCAGTCATCCGTGTGATTAAAATGCATATAAAACGCGCGGGTCGCGGGAAAGGCAGCCTAACGTAAAGTGAGCCATGTGTGCCAGGAGTACCAACAGGCAAGACTTTGCTGTCGTCATCAGGAGGATCACTCTCAATCTCCTCATCCTCTTCTGCCCACCCACGCTGAACAGATGGAATTAAAGTTCCATGGGTACTACCCTCTGTAGCGGAGGCAACAGTCTCCTGCTCTTCTTCATCGTTCAATTCGCGCTGAGAAGACGATCTGAGGGTGGTTTGGCTATCACCATGTGTAATGTCTTCCCCCATTTCCACATGCAACGCGTGGTCCTTAATTGTGAGCAGTGGGTGCCATGCGTGACGTGAACGCATAGCACCCGCACTGAATCCGGCACCATTCATTTCAATGGGGCTGTGTACATGAGCGTTTTTTTTTCACGCATCACTTCTGCAATGCTTGGAAATCGCAGCATGTTATATATTCTGCGTTTGTAACGCAGGACAGGCCCCATAGAAGTGAATGGGGCTGCGTGAAAAACGCATTGCATCCGCAAGCAAGTGCGATGCGTTTTACACTGATGGTTGCTAAGAGACGTTGTTTGTAAACCTTCAGTTTTTTATCACGCGCGTGAAAAACGCATCAAAACGCATTGCACCCGCGCGGAAAAAAACTGAACAACTAAACGCAATCGCAGACAAAACTGACTTGTTTTAGTGCCAAAATCGCAACATTTTCACTGAACGCACCCTGAACGCATCCGGATCAAATCCGTCACGCCCGTGTGAAACCAGCCTAAATGTGTTGTTTATAATGTACTGAATATACTGTATTCCCATGCACCCCTTCCACCACAAAAAAGGGTATATGGTTGAATCTTCCTTTTCTCATCCTCCTCCATTTCCATCATTTCTCATCCTCCTCCATTATTCCTCGCATATAATTTTTTAGAGGGTCAGCTGACCAGCAGGCCCTCACCTACAATGTTTTAGGCCCCTTTCACACGGGCATTGCGGATTGGGTCCGGATGCGTTCAGAGTGCGTTCAGTGAAACTCGCACCACTTTGCAAGTAAGTTCAGTCAGTTTTGTCTGTGATTGCGTTCAGTTGTTCCGTTTTTTCCACGCGGGTGCAATGCGTTTCGATGCGTTTTTCACGCGCGTGATAAAAAACTGAAGGTTTACAAACAACATCTCTTAGCAACCATCAGTGAAAAACGCATCGCACCCGCACTTGCTTGCGGATGCAATGCGTTTTTCACGCAGCCCCGTTCACTTCTATGGGGCCAGGGCTGCGTGAAAAACGCATAATATAGAACATGCTGCGATTTTAACGCAACGCAGAAGCGTGAAAAACAACACTCATGTACAAAGCACCATAGAAATTAATTGGTCAGGATTCAGTGCGGTTGCAATGCGTTCGCGTCACGCATTGCACCCGCGTGGAAATCACGCTCGTGTGAAAGGGACCTTACAGGGTCAGCTCACCAGCAGGTCCTTGCATATCATTTTTTAGAGGGTCAGCTCACCAGTAGGCCCTCACCTACATTGTTTTACAGGGTCAGCTCACCAGCAGCCCTTGCATATAATTTTTTAGAGGGTTATCTCACCAGCCGCTGACACTTCTGACATTATTGCGCCAACAGGGTTTCGTCCCAAGCCCTCCGACTCATGCGCAAGTAAGATTCCTTGGTCCGTGTTTCAAGACAGGTCGGGTAGGTCATTGACATCGCCGCCAACCCTTGGCTGGCCCCTTACTTCCGCCCCCCTGAGCGGAGGGCCCGATCCTCCATCCCCGAAAAGGGACCCCGTTTCCCCCGCGGGATTCCCCCCGCCGCAGGTGACGAGGGGCACGGGGGGGTGGAGCTGTTCCGGTGGAGGGCACAGAGGCGATCGTCTCCCTTGGCCCCGGGCGACTGCGAACACTCTTGCCGAGAAGGGGCTGTAACGCCGGGCTGCCGCGTCACACCGTGGGTTACCTGGCAGGCTGGCTGGCCCAGCCACCTACCACCCTTGAGGCCTTCCCGGCCTGCCCATAGCTGGTCGCAGCGCACCACCGCAGAGGAAATGCGCTCTGCAGGGGCCGGAGCCGTACGGGCACCCCTTGCCCGCAGGCTGGCAGACACCACACGAGGGGGGCTGTTGGACGGGCGGGGGAGTCTGCAAGGACTCGGGCAGGCCAACCGCCGGGTTGAATCCTCCGGGCGAACCGCACGGACCCCACACGTTTATCTCTTAACGGTTTCCATGCCCTCTTGAACAATCTCTTAAAAGTTATTTTCAACTTTCCCTTATGGTACTTGTCTATCGGTTTCACGCCGGTGTTTAGCCTTAGATGGAGTTTACCACCCGCTTTGGGCTCCATTCCCAAACAACCCGACTCCAGTCAGACCGGGTCCCGTTGCTCCGGGGGCCTAACACCGTACGTGGATTGGGCCTCGTTCAGAAGGACTTGGGCCCCTGCGAGCAACGCCGGTGTAGGGCGGGCGGGGATTCAGTGCTGGGCTGTTCACTCGCCGTTACTGAGGGAATCCTGGTTAGATTCTTTTCCTCTGCTTAGTAATATGCTTAAATTCAGCGGGTCGCCACATCTGAGGCAGCAAGGAGGGTGGGCGAGCGCACCGTCGACATCCCCCCCGCGAGGCAAGTCCTTCACTTGCCCTCCTGTCTCCCATTCCTGGAAGAAAGGCCAAAACCACCCCCTGCAGGAGACTATCCACGGAGGAGCCCTCTCCATCCAGAGGTTTGCCAAATTTATCTTAACAAAGATGTTCATAAGAAACACCACAGGGTTGACCATAGATAACCCCCTCTAGTCTCCTTGTGCGATAAGTCACCTCTCTCTTGATCGGGTTCAGTCTATTCCCCATAAGAGCTGGAAGAACAGGCTATAAACCTGAGTCCAGAGAGGCTCTGGCAAGATACACACACTACCCAAATAGATAAGCAAAGGAAGAAGGTAAGTCTTGATCAGGTTCACCCTCTCCCTGAGGGTCAAAGACCAACCCTTCCACTGATCAACTTTCTGAGCAGCGATCTTAAGCCTGTCATCCCAATTTTGGGTGGGATAATCCCCATGGCCGAATTGGATGCCTAGAACTTATGCTCACGACTGGGGACCTGGAGATCGAAAACTGGATCACCCCCTCCCAGCCAGAGACTCTCACACTTATCCCAATTGATCATGGACCCGGATGCCTGCGAGTAGTGGTCCACCTCAGACATCACGTACTCCGCCTCCTCTCTCGAGGACACGAAAACAGTGACATTGTCAGTGTGGCTTCTAGTGCTGCTGGATCCATCCTGACTCCCGCCAACGGACCACGACCGATCCTCTTAAGAAAGGGATCGATCACGAACACGTATAGAAGCGGGCTAAAAGGACAACCCTGACGAACGCCAGACCCAACATCAAAAGAGCAGCCAGACCAACTGTTCACAAGCGGGAAACTCTCCGCCCCCACATACAAGGTATTTAGACTATCAACAAACCTCCCCGGCAGGCCATACTTTAGAAGGACCGACCAGAGGTACTCGTGGTTCACCCGATCAAACGCCTTTGCCTAATCTAAGGACAGCATGTACCCCTTCCAGTGACCTGCTCTACTCTGTTCCACTGCCTCTCGGACACCGAGCACAGCACTAAAAGTACTGCGGCCTGGAACTGAGCAATGCTGGGTCACTGAAAGGAGTTGCGACTTCTTCAGAGCTAACCCTTCCATCGCCAGGATAACTTCCCCCTTACTGATCTCTTCCAGCAAACCGTCAAAAGAGAGGTGAGCTCCTGACTCAGGGGTGATATCAGCCAGGAAAGCCGACATCTTGTCCCAATCTAGATCCTTCTTTCCCAAGAGGCACGAGTAGAAGGATCTGACAATTTCCAGGATCCCTGATCTGTACCTGTTCAGGGATCCTGTACTATCAACCAGTCCCGTCACCAATTTACTAATTACTGACATCTTGCAGTTTCTGTAAGGGTCGGGCGAGCGGTACCTCCCGAAATCCCTCTCAAAAACCAAAGATGTGTGCCTATCGTACTGGCACCTCTTGAGTAAGTATTTCACTCTGGAGATATCCTCGTGGCTACCCCCAGTCGAGACCAGACGCTCGAGTTTCCTCCTCAGACCCTGATACAGGCGGTACCTGTCCAGGGACCTGAGGCTCGAGAGCTGGCAGAAGAACTTCGCCGCCCAATCTTTGAATATCTCCCACCACTCTGACTTACTATCACAGAGATCCAGCAAAGCTACCTGACTCTGAAGGAAGTCCTCAAAGGATTGTCTCACCTCTGCTTCCTCCAGGACTCCCAAATTCAGCTTCCAGTAACCTCTTCCCATTTGGGGGAGGATTCCGAAATATTCAGAGAAAACAATCACACAGTGATCGGAGAATTCTACCTCCACAACCCTTAAGGGTGATAAAGTAGCCCCCTCTTTTTAAAAAAAACTGTCCATTCTAGACCTAATCTGATTTCCTCTATAATAAGTGAAACCCCCGTGGCCTGGGGTATGTCTGATGTGGACATCCAACAGGCGAGCCTCGCTAGCTATACTATTTAAAGAAATACTATCTTTAGTATGAGAAGTTCTTTGTAGCGGAGGTCGAAAAGGGTGAACAACCAGTCATCCGTGTGATTAAAATGCATATAAAACGCGCGGGTCGCGGGAAAGGCAGCCTAACGTAAAGTGAGCCATGTGTGCCAGGAGTACCAACAGGCAAGACTTTGCTGTCGTCATCAGGAGGATCACTCTCAATCTCCTCATCCTCTTCTGCCCACCCACGCTGAACAGATGGAATTAAAGTTCCATGGGTACTACCCTCTGTAGCGGAGGCAACAGTCTCCTGCTCTTCTTCATCGTTCAATTCGCGCTGAGAAGACGATCTGAGGGTGGTTTGGCTATCACCCTGTGTAATGTCTTCCCCCATTTCCACATGCAACGCGTGGTCCTTAATTGTGAGCAGTGAGCGTTTGAGTAGACACAGAAGTGGGATGGTTATGCTGATAATAGCGGCATCGCCGATCACCATCTGTGTTGATTCCTCAAAGTTTATTAAAACCTCACAGAGGTCAGACATCCATGCCCACACTTCACTTGTGAATAGCGGAAGCTGACTGGAAAAGCGACGACCATGTTGCAGCTGGTATTCCACTACTGCACTCTGTTGCTCACAAAGCCTGGCCAACATGTGGAACGTAGAGTTCCAGCGTGTGCTCACGCCGCACAACAGCCAGCGAGCTGGCAATTTTGAGCGCTGCTGCAGAGTTGACAGACCGGCTTAAGCTGTCGATAACTTGTGGAACTGTACGCACACGCGGGGTACCTTCACCAGTAGCTCTGGCAAATTGGGGTAGGTTATGAGAAACCCCTGAACCACTAAGTTTAAGATGTGGGCTAGGCATCGGAGTGTGTGAGCTTGCCGAGCTTCAAAGCCGCCACCAAGTTACGGCTATTATCAGACACAACCATGCCTGGTTTTAGGTTGAGTGGCGAGAGCCACAGCTCAGTCTGGTCTCTTATCCCCTGCCACAGCTCTGCGGCGGTGTGCTGTTTGTCCCCTAAGCATATTAGCTTCAGCAAGGCCTGTTGCCGCTTCCCCACTGGAGTGCTACACTGCTTCCAGCTACCGACTGATAGTTGACTGGTGCTGCACACAGATAAATCGGAGGCGGAGGAAGAGAAGTGTGGGTTGGAGCCACTAACGTAGGTGCTGGCGGAAACCCTGATCGACGTAGGGCCCGCAATCCTTGGCGTCGGTAGCACCTGTGCCATCCCAGGGTACGACTCGCCCAGTGTGCCGTGTCCCTGGCCGAATGCACTTGTCCATGTGTCTGTTGTTAAGTGTACCTTTCCAGTAACTGCGTTGGTCAGGGCACGTGCGATGTTACGGGACACATGTTGAAAAATAGTGGCGGCTGGGGACTGGGTGACGAGGGATGGCCGCAGCCTTCTGATGGCTGCGGAAGACCTCAGTGTCCACAAGCCTTAATGGCAACATTTCCAGGGACAGTAATGTGGAAAGCTGCGCATTTAGTGCTATGGCCTGTGGGTGGCTGGGTATTTGTGCATGCATTCACAGGCCTGGGCTAAGGACATTTGGACGCTGAGCTGGGACACAGAAGTGGATGTGGTCACTGATGGTGCTTGCGAAGGTCCAGGTGCAGGGCGGGAGGCATCCGGGCCTGCGTCATGGACAGGGATTGTCCAGCATGTAACACAGGGGAAGAGGAGGCAGTGGTGTGACCCGCAGACACAGATTGTGGACCCAGGCATTCTGCTCACCTATTACGGTGCTTTGATGCCATGTGGCGGATCATGCTGGTGATGGTGAGGTTGCTAGTGTTCATGCCCCGGCTCATTTTCGTATGGCACAGGTTGCAAATTACAATTCTTTTGTCATCTGCACTTTCCTCAAAAAAGCACTAGACTGCGGAACACCTACCCCTTGGCAAGGGACATTTCCGGAAGGGTGTGCTCTGGGGAACCATTGCGGGCCTGTTTGGTGTGGCCTGCCTTCTCCCTTTTGCCACCCCACTGCCTCTTCCAGCCTGTTGTGGTGCAGCAGATCCCTCCCCCTCTGTACTGCTGTCCTCGCTCGGCTTTCCACATTCCCAGGTTGGGTCAGTGACTTCATCTTCCACCACCTCCTCTTCCACTTCTTTACTCTGCTCATCCTCCTGACTTGTTGACCTAACCACTACCTCAGTGATTGACAACTGTCTTTCATTCTCTTAATCAACCTCTTGAGACAGTAATTGCTATTGAGTTATTGGCAACTGTGTCTCATCATCATCCACCTCATTAAACAGTAATTGCCGTTTCCCACCGTCATCTTCTTGTGATTGTGGATGCTCAAGAGTTTGGGAATCAGGGAACAAGATCTCCTCATGTCTCTCTTCAAGCGCGCTTGTCGAGAGGCCCAAATAAAGGAATGGCGATGAAAAGAGCTCTTCGGAATATCCGAGTGTGGGAATCACTTGTTTGCCCAGACTCTCCATGGTGGGAGGAAGGAGGATCAGGGTGAGGATTGGGTTGAGCAGACTCTTGGCTACTGAGACTGGACTTGGTGGTAGACAGGGTGGTGCTTAACCGACTGGAAGCATTATCTGCTGGAATCAAACTGACCACCTGGTCGCACTGGTCTGACTTCAAGAGTGTTGTCCTGTGCCACCCTGCAAACTGGGACATGAAGCTAGGTATCGTGGATGAGTGTTTTTCTTGTGCTCTGGCGGCAGACATAGTTTCACCGTGCCCAGGGCCACGGCCTCTGTGTGCATCATCAGCATCACGGCCACTTCCCCGTCCCTTACTGCTTGCCTTCTTCATATTAAATGTTATATATGATTGAAAGTCTGTCACTCGTACAGTAGCGTAGGATTTGGAAGTGTATGCGCAAACAAATTTAAAAAGGTATTTGGGATGTGGAAACGTCACACAGGAGATATCCCGCAAATAATGTCACTGATGTCACCAGCAGCTAATAAAAAATTACAGGGAATGTCACAGGTATTTGAGATAAGTTAACGTAACGGAGAGGTACCACCAGTAATGTCACTGTCTGCAGTGTCTATGCGTAAAAGTACACTGTATGTCACAGATAAATTTTTTCGGCGCAGCTAATGTCACTGTCGGCAGCGGACACTGGATGTCACAGATATTTTTTGGGATGTGCCCACGTAACACTGGAGATTTAGCGCAGATAATGTTGCTGTCTGCAGCGGCCTAACTATTGCACGCTATTTAGCGCAGGATGCCCTAAAAATAGATATTGCTGCCACACACAACAATAGTCCTGAAAAGGTCTCTGACAAGTTTTTGTGGTAAAAATCTTCTTAAATCACTCCCTGCACTCTCTGTCCCTTCCTATGCTCAGCTCTCCCTGACTAAGAATGAGCCGAACATGCGTCATTGGATGCTATATAGGACCCGATGACGCGTTCCGGCCAGCCAATCACTGTAATGCCAGCAGCCAACATGGCTGCAGCATCACAGTGAGGGCAGTACTTACCTGCACGTTTATGGACTGCGTAGCAGCCAAGAAACGCGCGGGCGGAGACTCGAGCATGGCACCCAAGCACAAGTATTTGGCTGAATACCGCCATGTGCCGAGCATTCTCGATCATCACTAGTTATTACCACATAAAGCGACATGTCAGATTTGCTAAAAATGGCCTGGTCCTTAAGGGGTTAGTAAAATAATATTATAAATATTGACAATAGCTAATATTTTTTTTGTCCTATCTGATCAGCGCATCTATCACAGATCTTCAACATTTATGCCATGTTTTGCCTCATTGTATAAAAAACAGCCTCATTGTGCGTAACTATTTGTAACGGAAAACAGTATTTCTGAAACACTTCCCAAATGCAGAATAAAGGCATTGATTGTTTGCATATATCCAAAGACATAAGACCATTCGGGGTATGGCCAGACCACCCCACGCTGTGCGAACCCACAAACAGATCTTTCTCATTTAACTTAAATGCCGAGTTTCAAAATGTTTTCGGAATAGACTTCTGACCGGCCAGATGGAACGTACAGATAAGGGCCCTTGTAAGCTTTACACGAGCCCAAACACCACGCATCACTGGACTGTATAAAGCGTGACTTTCATTGGATGCGATACCAAAGAATTACCAGGAGTCGAATCCTCGCAGATATTAATCCATTTCAAAAAATATTTATAATATGAGATCTTTTATGTGTAGAAAATAGCTATTAAAAGACTATCAATATTAACTTGTAAAATCTCAGCAGAAGATGGTTTCGGTCCATCGACCTCGGGTTATGGGCACAGGGCACATTTTGCTGCGCCGAATGGACTGTTCTGTTAAGGCTTTTTTCACACGAACGTTTTTATTTTCCGTTTTGCGGCCTGTTTTTTTAGTTCCGTATATGGTCTGTATACGGACCCATTCATTTCAATGCAAAAAAACCCCCAAAAAACGTACTCCGTATGGCTTCCGTTTCCCCGTTCGGTTCTAACATAGAACATGTCCTATTATTGTCCGCAAACCACGCTCCGTGACTCCATTCAGGTCAATGAGTCCACAAAAAAAACGGAATGCACGTAGCTATATAGTGTATAAACCACAATGTTATGTGCATTTAGAAGTGTGTAGTGATATATTCTGCTAGAATTTTTGTAATGTTATATTTCTAGAGTACAACGTGTCAGAACCCGCAATCGTGCAGGGATCAGTATAGGCGTGAACGTGTCCGTGGACTTGGGGAAAAATTGCACTTCCTAAAACCCTTGAGTATCCACTGTAATTATATTGTCATTTGTAATGTACATGCAAAATAAAATATAACTTTTTTTTTGGTCATCATTTATAACAGCATAGAAGTAATGTTTTCTGCTATGCTGTAAATGTAGTTTTTTGATTGCACATGTCTTCTCCAGACCCTGCTAGAAGAATACTTCCATCTCTCATTGTTTCTCTTGGCATTACCGGCACAAATCAGTGCAGGTCCTTTCTGTAAAACCAGGTCGTCAACATTGCTATGCGGAAGTCCGGGTCTAGCATAGTGTGGACAAGGACATGACATCACTGGCAGTACTGAAACAGAGCTTGCCCTCTGCAATGCTTCACATGGCTCATGTGAAACATAGACCAGAAAGACTTTTTGAAATTGTAGGAATGTATTTTTCCAACCCCAAAAATACATTTTTCATCCATATTTCATCATTTTTAAATATAGACAACCAGTACTGTAAATACTGTCAACATAAAACAAAAGTATCATGGAAGCCTGTGTTTCAGTGTGTATCGTTGAATGTTTATTTTATGTCTATACCCTTCATATATACCCTTTCTTTGATTGCAATTACCCCTTTTCCACAGGACCGTTGACAGCCTGGAGCAAGAGGGGGATCATGCCACCACCGGCAGCGATGAAGAAGCTGGTGCGGATCCCCTAGACTCCACAGTTCCTGCGGCTGAAGAGAGGGCCAACCTGAGGAAGAAGTCTTCTACATTGGAGGCTCCTTCTGCTGCTATACAATCAAGCCCTGAGCCCACAAGAAGACAGCCACGGCTGAGAAGGGGGGTAACTGACACTGCAGTCTCTGTATCAAATACTCCTCTTATAGGAGATCTTGATTCCTATAAAATAAAATAAAACTATTTATTGATCTCATGGGGTCAGTGGCGACAATTTTAAAAAAGCCACTCGACCCCCATGAACTTGTGAGTTGTGTAGAAAACCTGAACATGCATTTAGGTTAACCCAAGAACCCCGACCTGGGCCCAGCATGGTCCAACCACCTCCTAGGCCAACCTGATATTCCAGCCTCTGGCGCGGCCACAATATCCATGGCCCACATTGAGCTACACAAGTGCAAGTAATGCGGCTGGCCCTCGTCCAACTGGTCCAGGGTCATTTTTGTGGGACCTAATGGACATTTAATGTTATATTTAAGTTTTAGTTAAAAAAATTATATTGACCGATTGTTAGGCCTGTTTCTTTTATTTGCATTGATATTAATAATATACTTAATAAATAAACATCTATGTGTCGACTTGTATTTCATATTGCACATACATGCCAATATTACAACATGAAAAAAGTTTATTCAGATAAAAAGAATAGTAATGGAATACACATATACAGTTTTTATTTGGTACATTAATTACAACTAGGGATTTACATATAGTTTTGAACAGCTATGCTCAACATACAGCTCCCTGCATGTCCGAATAGCTGTCCACACATGCAGGAAAAAAGGTTTTCAGCAGCTGGAGGGCCGCGGCGTGGAGATTTCTGTAGTAAACAACAAACACGATCAAGCCTACTGTGAACATTTTGAACACATTCTTAATAAGTGCTCATTTGATTTGATGACTTTGACGATAGCACATCTTCAGAAAGCTATCAATACCGTTAAGGAGTCCGTTCAGACAGCCGAACTACAATTAAGGGCCACTCTGACACCAGAAGAATTTTCCCAGTTTCAAGAACAAGTCTCCAGCACCTTGTCCAACCAGAAGCAGCCAAAAGTAAGAAATTCCTTAGAGATTCTGAGGACTACAGGAATAATCGAGTCTACAAATGGCAAGATACCTACTTCACTTACAACCGCAGAAGATGCTCATCTCAGGCCTCCTCAGGTTCCAGCACGGAAGCAATATCAGATTCGACATGTCCAACTACTTCTTTTTTAGGCCAGTGTTATCAAGGCCGAAACAGAGGAAGAAACACGATGACCACGTGTTCCCAGGTAAGGAGGACTCTTTAGTGATTCATATTTCCTCACACCTCCTAAGCCCAGCGGACAGCTTATTACTACAAAAGGTACTTTCTTTTTGTCCCACATATCACCTGGATACTTTCCAGCTTGAAATGGACCTTCAAAGGTTCTTTCGGAACTTGAGACTAAAAGTACATTTTTCGGACAAACCGGATGTTGTGACCCCCTCGGTGGAACCTAAACCTTTAATCTCCCTTAAGACGTTGGGATTGTGTTTAAAATCCACCTTTTCCCCTCCCAAAACCTCCCCTGCGGTTGAGACATTTGTAATGTTGGTCAACAGGGACATGTCCGTGCTGACCAAAAATCTCAAAGATGGTACCTTCCGGATTGCTCCCAATATTTCCAATATTGAACGTCAAACTCTCTCTACACTAACTCAAAATCGTGACTTGATAATAAAACCTGCTGACAAAGGAGGGGCCATATTAGTAATGGACAAGACAGATTATATGACAGAGGTGCACAGACAACTGAGCGACACCCAGGTTTATGAAAAGGTAGCAGTTAACCCCACGTTGGCAATTAAAACCCTCATACAGACTACCCTCATTAAACACCTTAATAAGGGCACCATAGATGATGAAATGGTTAACTTTCTTTCCAATTACTCCCGTGTTTTACATTCTTCCTAAGATTCACAAAACATTACAGAAACCACCAGGACGTCCCATAGTTGCCCTTCACAGACTCCATCCTATCTCCGTTGTCCATTATACTAGAAAAAGCTCTCACTCCACTCATCCGTAATACCGCCTCATTCCTACTCGATACATCTACTTCTCATCTCATCAGACAGTTCTCCTCCCTCCATCCTGGGTGCATACTAGTTACTTGGGACGTGAATAGTCTTTACACGTCCATACCCCATGAGAAAGGCATTCGGGCCACCAAACTTCTTCTGGAAGAAGCCGATACTCCTCCAGTACTCATTAAATTCTATATTGATCTCCTTACGATCGTTTTACACAAAAACTTTTTTATGTTTGAGGATGTATTCTACATCCAAAAACAGGGGACAGCAATGGGTTCACACGCAGCGCCCCCGTATGCTAATAGTTATATGACACGGTTTGAAAGGGAATACATCTATCCACATCAGCTTTTTTGTCAACATGCCCTAATGTGGAAAAGGTACATAGACGATATTTTCTGTCTTTGGAATGGACCTGAGGAATCACTATAAAATTTTCATTCCTACCTTAATTCGGTTTTTCCTGAATTGCAATTTACGATTCACTACGCCAATACCACAATAAGCTTTTTAGACGCCCAGATGGCTCATTATCCACTGATCTATACCGTAAGCCTACAGATCGTAATAATCTCCTTCACTACACTAGCTGCCACTCACCGTCCATGAAGCAATCTCTACCAAAATCACAATTGGAACGTATCAATAGAATTGTTTCCTCTGAAACTCAAAAACAGAAGAGGATTGCTGAGATGACCATGAAATTCGAAAAAGAGGTTACCCCGAGCCACTATTCAACTTAGTTCCTCAGCTCAAACCAGATACCACAAATCAGCTTCTAAACGAGTTCCCTTTGTACACACGTATCACCCCTATTCACATAAAATAACCAACATACTTAACAGACATTGGAATATACTTTCCCGCTCCTACCCTCAGATAGAGGAATTTCAGTCCAAACTGTTACCTTGCACCCATCGCCCGAAAAATCGAAGGGACTGGCTAGTTAGAGCTGATATAGGCCCCAGTGGTAAGGTTCCCAGACAGCGTTTTTTAGGTAAATCTAAGAATGGCACATTTCCCTGCCTACATTGAGCTCAATGCACAAACGTACAAAAAGGTGATAATATCCATCATCCACAAACAGGAGAAAAAATCCCTATTAAACGCTATTACAGCTGTCAGACGAATTATGCTGTGTATCTACTTAAGTGCCCGTGTGGATTGGTATATGTCGGCAAAACGACCCAGACAGGAAGGGATAGAATGTCAGCATAAATCCACAATAAGATGTCAGAATCTTCTCCTCCCGGATCCATATCACTTGTACACGATGAAGCATAATCTTTCCCAGTTAAAGTTCCAAATTATTGAACAAGTGGATATACCCAGACGAGGAGGAGATCGACAACGCCTCCTTAAAAAACGTGAGGCTTATTGGATTCATAGATTGCAAACCTTGGAGTCCAAAGGACTAAATGGGGACTACGAGCTCTCATCATTTATGTAGTCGTTTTCTATTCAATATTATCATAAATCTCTATGTATCACAATTTGTATTGGGCATACCTGAATAGGAACTAACAACTTTTCTATTGCTTTACAGATCCATTAGAATAGCGGACTGCCTCCGCCATGGTGCCGTATTTCTATTTCCACAATGTCCTTTTCTCTTATTGTCTCCTTCTCCGTTAATATCTATCCACTTCTGGTTTTCTTCCTTTTTACACTCTACTCTGATACATATATTTTCCTTCTCTTATATCCTCTTTTCTCTTCCATACTTGTTACTTTATTTATTCCCCTTTTCCTTTTGACATCTCTGTATGGATGCCGCTTGCGTTCCACTGTGGAATGCATCGGCTTCTGCTGCCCTGCATACATCGGCATCTACTCTTCCCTTACGTCCTAACCAGTGGCACAGATGGGGTATTCTGCCCCTGTGGACTGGTTAGGACAGGTGGAAGTTTTAATGAAACAATAAAAAAACTGACATACACACGCCCTCCCTGCCCCCAATAAAGATGGGTCTGACCCTCAGAACCTTGTGTTTTTTTCTGTCCTGCGGACACGACGGACGGGTGGTGCA
The DNA here is from genome assembly GCF_014858855.1 of Bufo gargarizans. Taxonomy (NCBI): domain Eukaryota; kingdom Metazoa; phylum Chordata; class Amphibia; order Anura; family Bufonidae; genus Bufo; species Bufo gargarizans. The sequence continues at coordinate 745,070,558 of NC_058080.1, read as the reverse complement.
CTCCTCCATCCCTGCGGTGGAGAGAGTGTCTTTTCCCTTTTTTGTTATCTTGTTCCCTCTGGGAGCAGGGCCGCTCCTCCTATGCGGCCTGAGGACATCGCTCGGGCCTTAGCTGGGGTTCAGCTCCTGGAGATCAGAGCCCTATCCCTGTTGAGCTTACCTCATTTCTGGGCTGGAGCGGCGGTAGCGCGTCCCGCATGTTCGGCTGGGCGCCGCCATCTTGCGGAAGTGAAGTCAGGTGACGTCACTTCCGGGTTTTCTCCGGCCGATCGCAGTAGCGTCGGCCGGGGGAGTATTTTTATTGTCTAAGGCCGGGGGGGGGGGGTCTTTAGATGTGTCAGGGTCCCTCACTTTAGAGGTTTACCCTGCCCCTTTTGTGGGCGGGGCTTTCTTTTTGCGCCTAAACAACCCTATTTAAACTTGGTGAAGCTCCAGGTTCAGTCTCCTGGAGCGCAGTTAGTTCTGTTAACATTGAGTGTGTGGTGTTGGTGCTAGAGTGGTTTGCGAACCTCTGTGTGCTGAAAACCTTTTTTTCTATAGAGCTTGCTAGGATCTTCTGGGTAAAGATCCTGAAGCTTGCGGTTAAAGATCTTTTTTTCTTGAATTATGCTTAAATTCATGTCTCTTCTATTTTTCAACCATGTCTTCTACCGGGGACGGTGAGCGAGAGCCCAGAAGGAAGTCCGCGGGCAAGAGGCGTCACCTGCAGTGCCATGACTGCCAGATCGTGCTGGAGGACTCCTATGATTTTTCCCGGTGCCCACCCTATAGGGCCAAGACTCTCCCCCAGCTGGAGCCATCGGTCTACGACGTAGTCGATTGGGTGAAGGGGTATATGGAGTCTAATATGAGCCAGGTGAACGCCTCCATACAGGAGCTGAAGAATACCCTGGTCTCCAAATGCCATCGTCCCTCCTCCCCCCATCGGGCGATGGAGGTCTCGGGGGGTCAGGAGGCGAGAGAAGGTTCAGCCTCTCCCTCCTCGGATGAGGAGGACGGGTTTTCATATCTTTTTCCGCAGGAGAAGGCCCAGCGGCTACTAAAATCCGTCCGGTCGGGGGACCAGGACGTTGATCCGGGGGAAGCCTCATCCTCTGCCTCTAGGGGGCCTAGGGCCTTTAAAGCAGATGATTCTCTCCTGTCTCTGATGAAAACAGAGTGGAGAAAGCCAGAGAAGGGTCCAGTGTTGACCAAAAGATTCAAGGCTGTGTTTCCGGTCAAAGAAGATTAAGTATCTTCCTGGGGGCCTGTCCCCAAGGTGGACATGGCAATCGCAAAGTTATCTAGAAGAACCCTGATCCCATCAGACGATGGGTCAAGTTTGCAGGACCCAATGGACCGGAAGGCGGACTGCGCCTTTAGGCGCGCTTATTCCTCAGCCTCGGCCTCTGCCTCGGTTGCGATTTCGTCGTCCGAAGTGGCGAACTTTATGAGAGCTAGGTTCACCCAGATTCAGTCTGACCTGGACCAGGGGGTCTCTAGGGACGACATTCTGGCCTCATGTAAGACGGCTAGCCTTGCCATAGACTTCTTGTGTGACGCAGCTCCACAACAATTGAAGCTGGCATCCAAGTCCATAGCTCTTTCAACCGCGGGCAGGCGTCCGCTTTGGTTGAAACCTTGGAAGGCCGATACGACCTCAAAACATAATCTTTGTGCCATGGCATATGAACCCGGCAAACTCTTTGGTGCAGAGCTTGACCAGATAATGGAGGGGCTGTCGGACAAGAAGGGCAAGTCCCTTCCCCAGCAGTCCTTTCGTGGTTGGGGCAAGGGGTATGGTTCCAGAGCGGAACTTCAACCCAGAGACCAGAGGAATTGGGGTTCCCGTAGAGGAGGAAAATCCTCTCGGGGTTCTAGACCTCCCAAGAAGTCCTCGACGCTCTGATTGCGGGCCTCCTCGAGGCTCTTGGTATTTAGCCGGTCTGACTGGAAATCCCAGGCTCCCTTCTCCCCACATTCCCGTAGGCGGTCGCTTTCTCAGGGCTACCTTGTAGACTTGAGCAGTCCGCGTTCGGACAAGTTCGTCCAAACAAGGCTTCTTCCCTGCAACAAGCAAAAGATTCTAGAAAATTATGTGCTAGAATACTTACAGAAGGGGGCCTTAGAAGAGGTTCCTCTCCAAGAGAGGGGAACAGGTATCTACTCCCCAGTTTTCCTGGTAACCAAGAATACCGGAGGTTGGAGGATGATTATAGATCTGAGGTTCTTCAACCGTTTCATAAAACAAAAGAAGTTCCGTATGGAAACTATCCAGTCAGTGACCAATCTTCTTATGCCGGGAGATTTCTTGGCAACCTTAGACCTCAAGAATGCTTATCTCCATATTCCCATCCATCCTGGGTCCAGAAGATTCTTAAGGATCGCGGTAAGCATCGGGGGGGGGTCCTAAAACATTTTCAGTTTCTGGCCCTCCCGTTTTGGATTTCTTCAGCCCCACACACTTTCACCAAAGTGGTGGTCTCTGTGGTGGCCGCGCTAAGGCTTCAGGGCCTGAGTATAGTTCCATACCTGGACGACTGGCTCCTCAGAGCTCCTTCCCAAGCGATCCTGTCCCAACACATCCAATAGGCTGTTACATTCCTACATCAGTTAGGATGGATAATCAATTGGGACAAATCCCAACTTCAACCAGCCACCTCGGTAAGGTTCCTGGGGTTCATGGTGGATTCAGTCAGGATGACGATTCATCTCACTCCCGAAAGAAGGCAATCCGTGCAACAGACAGCCCGTTCTCTCTCTGTACCAAAACAGGTAACGATTCGAACGTGGATGAGGATGTTGGGACTAATGTCTTCAACCGCAGAGGCGGTACCTTGGGCATTATGGCATCTACGTCCGCTCCAGTTGGAAGTATTAGCCAAGTGGAATCACAGTCCAGTGGGACTCAATTCCGTGCTCTCCCTGCCTTACAAAGTCCGATCCTCTCTAAGGTGGTGGTCCCACCTCACGGACGGCAAGTCCCTGATCCAGCCCTCTTGGATCATACTTACTTCAGACGCATCCCTAGTAGGCTGGGGTGCGCATCTTCAGGACAAGACAGTCCAGGGAACTTGGACACCTCAGGAGAGGTTATTGTCATCGAATCTTCTGGAGATCAGAGCAATCAGACTAGCTCTTTTTCATTTTGCTCCCGTCATTCGAGGGAAGGCAGTGAAGGTACAGTCAGACAGCATGACCGCTGTGCTGTATATCAACAAGCAGGGAGGCACGAGGTCACAAAGTCTCCTGAGAGAGATAGGGGTGATATTGGATTGGGCAGAACTGAACCTCACCCACTTATCAGCCGTTCACATTCGCAGAGTTCACAATGTGATTGCGGATCGCCTGAGCCGAGGTCTTCCAACCGGAGAATGGTCACTTCATCCAGAGGTCTTCAAGGAGATGACGCTCAGGTGGGGCATGACAGAGATCGATCTCATGGCAACGAGGTTCAACACCAAGGTGGAGAGGTATTGCTTCCTTTACAGGGAGGACAATAGATGCACTGTCAATCCCATGGAGGTTCAGGCTGGCCTACATCTTCCCTCCAATTCCCTTGATACCAAGGGTCTTGATGAAAATCAGGCAGGACCAAGCGTCAGTTATCGCCATTATCCCATACTGGCCGAAAAGAGCTTGGTTTACCCAACTCTTACAGATGAGTCGGGGTCAATTTCTGAGGCTTCCCCCAGAGAGAGTACTGGTGTCGGGGGACACTCAGATCTCCTCAAATCTTCAAATGTTCAACCTGACGGCCTGGAGGTTGTCCAGTCCCTTCCACGGATAGAAGGGCTATCAGAGTCGGGCTTGAGAACCTTAGAGCACTCCAGATCAGAAGCTACCAATAAGGCCTACTCCAGAATCTGGAAGATCTTTTCATCCTGGTGTACAAGGCATCAGCAAAGATCCGCCGAAGCTTCCATCCCGATGATTCTCCAATTTCTTCAAGACAGTCTGGACAGGGGGCTATTACCAGCTACCCTTAAAGTGCAGATTTCAGCAACCTCTGCTTGTCTCAACAGAGCTATTTCTCAAGACCCCCTTATCAAGAGATTTCTGAAGGGAGCCTCAAGATTAAAGCCTACAGTAATCAGACCTTTCCCGGTTTGGGATTTGTCGGTCGTGCTCAGGGGGTTATCATCTCCCCCCTTTGAGCCCCTAGAGGAGGCGGGACTCAAGTTCCTGACCTGGAAGATCACCTTCTTGTTGGCTGTTACCTCTGCAAAGCGAGTTGGGGAACTCCAGGCTTTTTCTGCCTTTGAGCCTTATACGAAGTTCCTGCAGGATAGGGTACTTCTCAAATTTGTACCTACCTTCATCCCAAAGGTTCCTTCCTTTGACAATATCAACCAGGTGATCTTCCTGCCAACATTGGCTCCACCCTACCTCCTCTGAGGAAAGAGGGCTCCATACCCTTGACATTGCGAGATGTCTTAGGATTTACCTGGAACGCTCCAAGGTATTTAGGAAGGATGAAAACCTCCTTATCCTTTTTTCCGGTACCCATAAGGGGAGGAAAGCCTCTAAGCCCTCCATCAGTCACTGGATTAAAGAGGCAATTTGGGAGTCTTATATGTCTCAGGGCTCGGAGCCCCCTGAATTTGTAAGGGCCCACTCTACTCGAGCAGTGGCCACTTCTTTTGCAGAGAGAAGCTCGATCCCATTGGACGTGATCTGTAAGTCAGCTTCTTGGAGTTCTCACTCCACTTTTATCTCACACTGTAGAGTGGATACTAGAATACATAGTTATTCCTCATTTGGCCGGACAGTGTTATCTTCCGCCAGGCATGAGGACCCTCCCATGGGGGTTTCTACTTGCTAAATCCCCATCTGTGCCACTGGTTAGGACGTAAGGGAATCGTTAATTTCTAACGATAATTTGTTTTCCCTTAGTCCTAACAGTGGCACACAAATTTCCCCCCGTTTTTTTATTAATTGTGGTTATTTTTTGTCTACTTGTAATTACACAAGGCTCTGAGGGTCACGCCCCTCTTTATTGGGGGCAGGGAGGGCCTGTGTATGTCAGTTTTTTTATTGTTTCATTAAAACTTCCACCTGTCCTAACCAGTCCACAGGGGCAGAATACCCCATCTGTGCCACTGTTAGGACTAAGGGAAAACAAATTATCGTTAGAAATTAACGATTCTAATGCGCTCCAAGCTGGAACCCATCGGGATCCTGCCTCCTCCTCTCCACTGTGGGCTACGACCCTTTCTGCTTCCAGTTGCGTTCCACAGTGGAACACATATTAGTTCCGATGTCTCCCTGTCCTGGCCCGTACACTCTACCATACCAGTGACTACTGGATTATACTCTGGGCTTCCTCTTCATATTTCTTTGGGTCCTAATCCATCACCTTACCATGTTATCAGTATTGTATAATTAGATGCCGATGCTAGGCCCCTCCCACCTACTTCCGGTCCCCGTTTTTTTTTAAACCCAGCATTCCTTTAGTCCAACAGCAGCTTTTCTGGGGTGAAGTTTACCACCTATCTTTCCTGCTCACTATCCGTCTCTCCACCTGGCACCCGGTCCTTGTACAACCCTTTTCTTCCACCTAAAATACTATTTGAAGATGTTATTAAATCATAAAGAGTACATTTTCCTTAATTTTCTACAGCTTCGTATCTGTTTGCTATTTTGTCTTTATGCTATGTGTAGCCAAAGAATAGGCAGCACTCCAAAGTAATAAAAGGTGATGACCCGTTAATTCCCAGGCAGCGTTTCAGCCCAGACACTGGGGCCTTTGTCAGGCGATTACAATAGTGTCCCACATGGGTATAAATACCCGGATACAGTCATGTGATAAAGACGTGTCATTTAACCATTCAGAGTCTCTGTGATCACAATATATAATAATACAATCCATCATAACAGATAATGTAAGTACTGTATGTATACCCTGTAATCGTGTAAATACTGTATGTATACCCTGTAATCGTGTAAGTACTGTATGTATACCCTGTAATCGTGTAAGTACTGTATGTATACCCTGTAATCGTGTAAGTACTGTATGTATACCCTGTAATCGTGTAAGTACTGTATGTATACCCTGTAATCATGGAAATACTGTATGTATACCCTGTAATCATGGAAATACTGTATGTATACAATGTAATCATGTAAATACTGTATGTATACCCTGTAATCATGTAAGTACTGTATGTATACCCTGTAATCATGTAAGTACTGTATGTATACACTGTAATCATGTAAATACTGTATGTATACCCTGTAATCGTGTAAGTACTGTATGTATACCCTGTAATCGTGTAAATACTGTATGTATACCCTGTAATCGTGTAAGTACTGTATGTATACCCTGTAATCGTGTAAGTACTGTATGTATACCCTGTAATCGTGTAAGTACTGTATGTATACCCTGTAATCGTGTAAGTACTGTATGTATACCCTGTAATCATGTAAGTACTGTATGTATACACTGTAATCATGTAAATACTGTATGTATACCCTGTAATCGTGTAAGTACTGTATGTATACCCTGTAATCGTGTAAATACTGTATGTATACCCTGTAATCGTGTAAGTACTGTATGTATACCCTGTAATCGTGTAAGTACTGTATGTATACCCTGTAATCGTGTAAATACTGTATGTAAACCCTGTAATCGTGTAAGTACTGTATGTATACCCTGTAATCGTGTAAATACTGTATGTATACCCTGTAATCGTGTAAGTACTGTATGTATACCCTGTAATCATGGAAATACTGTATGTATACCCTGTAATCATGGAAATACTGTATGTATACAATGTAATCATGTAAATACTGTATGTATACCCTGTAATCGTGTAAGTACTGTATGTATACACTGTAATCATGCACTTATATTATCTGTTATGATGGATTGTATTATTAGAAATTGTGATCACAGAGACTCTGAATGGTTAAATGACACATCTTTATCACATGACTGTATCCGGGTATTTATACCCATGTGGGACACTATTGTAATCGCCTGACAAAGGCCCCAGTGTCTGGGCTGAAACGCTGCCTGGGAATAAACGGGTCATCACCTTTTATCACATTCGGAGTGCTGCCTATTCTTTGGCTACACTGCGCTGGAGGAAAGGCCGTCCACCTTTGCAGAGGATGTTGCACTCTAACTACTCTTGCACACTGTGCTGCTGTTACTATCGGGTTTATGTCTATATGTTATGAAAATCTGTATATGCCATTTTCGCGTGCAGATCCCACGCTATTTATTTTCCACATTGCGCTCGCTAGGATATCATAGACCATGTGACTTGTGTTTACACCTTACATGAAGTGTCTAAGAATCATTGTTATTCCAAGTTGTATGATAGTGGGACCTATGAGATATTATCATCATCTCTATATTATTACTGCATGCATTTCTCAGTCCACATGTCATTGCCATGTATCTTGTTTCTATATATGCTTCCTTTTCTCGCAGAGTTTGATAAAGGTCATGTTTGGACAGAAACGTCTTACCGTATTGTGACGTTGCCTATTCTAATTAATTGGAGTGCGATTGTCCCCGTCTGGCCGGGAGGTCAAGACAACCTGCCCCCTATGACATAGAAGACTTGAGTGCCGCGCCTTTCCCTAAGTAAAGAACAAACATATATATGGAAATTGTATTAAATAGCCAAATCTTCCCAAGTGCTGGGACAACCTCCTATGGCAGGACCATGGACAGCGTCTTTAGGCGCTCTGCCGGGATAAAGAATGCAACTTCAACACACAATATATAGGTAATAAATATGTCATTATAAAGAGGCATTAGAGGGTTAATGTAGTAAAAAAAATCTAATAAATCTGAAACATGTTCGCATAGAAAGTAATAGAATTACTGCCTAGTGATCTTTTTTTCATTGACTACATTTTAGCCCCAGCCCACGACCCACGTCAAGGGTTCTCCTTGTCTTGTGAGCCCTACACTATCTACATAGAACCCCCCAGCAACCAAAAAATATACACTGGAAAACAACAAATACTAAGATGACCAGAGACCAGACACTTCATAGTCTGCCGTGAACTACGTCCATCTGCCACGGCAATGCTCCCTCAGGACTTGAAAAACATTGTTCATAGAAGACCCGAGCTGCAAGCGCTGCTGTTCCAGGTCGTCCATGAAGGGTCTGGTCCAATCCTCCAGATGAAGAAGTAGTACCAGGTTCCAATTCATCAACTTCTGAGGGACCATCACGAATCCTGACAAAGTTATGCAGAATCACACATGCTTTAATAACCAGGTGCCGTCTGTAAGGGTGACAGTAATACTCTCCACTTGTGAGAGAGTATTTAAAACGCACATTCAACATACCAACGGGCTCTACTCAGCCGATAGTTAAATATACAACTGCTGTCATCCAGGTTGTGTCTGGGGAAGGGCCGCATGACATGGGGTGTCAAAGCAAACCCTTCATCACCCACTATTACCAATGGAGCCGGTGGTCCCGCAGAACCGGGCAGCCTTCTGGGCTCTGGGAGTGAAAGCTGGTAGATCACCCATTCTAGAAGAACTGAAAATAAGCCCATCTGCAGTGCTCCGATAGGCCCCGATATCCACAAGTATAAACTTCATAATAACAAAGTAGTGGAGGGCACTCAAATTTGGTATGACATGGATTAGAATTCGATACATATAAAATAAAAATATATAAAAAAGAAATAAATAAAATATTATCAGTTTTATTGATTAAATATTGGTAAAAATAAGAATAACTCTTCTAAAATAAAGTGTAGGTTCCGCTGGTTCCGGAACAAGCCCAAATAACTTGGAAAAATAGAAAAATGGGATAAAAAATAAGGTGATCACCTGGAGTTGAGCAGATAATATTGTAAAAATATAGTAATCTAGAGGAATTACTGTATATCTCTATCCATTTGAAATAAGGCTGTTGGCTATCAATATAGATATATATCAGTAAAAGAACGGCCTATATCGGGGCTGGAATTAGCTGGTCACTCATACATATGTCTGCCTCTCAGTGTCATATCAAAGCATGGGTTGTCCGGAAAATGCACTTCAACGATGTGTCCACACTAATATCACCCCTATTGAGTGAATGTTCCTTGTAGGGGTATGTTTCTAGTACAAGGGTTCGATCCTGACATACTGATGGTATTCAGTGTACATTACCACTCCCAGTTGTCTATGGAGTAGTCCCGTGCTGACCTGTCCTGCAGAGTGCAGCTGGATGGCAGTTCCCGGCGAATCTCGGTGTCCCACGTGTTCGTGGCGTCCCACGTGGTTCGCCTCTGCCTCTTAACGTGCGCCACTTGATTGGAAAATCACTCGCAGCTGACAGAAGGTCCTTGAATAAATGTAGCTTTGCTTGTGTTGGCAAAAATCCTATATATACGCATTTCACTGGTGCACTTATTTGTGGCAAGTGTTCAGTGGCCTATTTCGGTACAGAAAGAAAAAAATATATAGGCACTTCACTGGTGCATTTATTTCTGCTGAAAGCATTTACTGGCCTATTTCAGTACAAAAAGAAAAATATATTCTCAGTTCATGTCGGCGGTTATACACTGCCTGTCCAAAAAAATAAAAAAGTCGCCACCTGGATTTAACTAAGCAAATAGTTCTGAGCCTCCTATTGGATAATTACTGCATGGGGGCGATTATATTTCAGCTGCAACAAGTGTCTGGAATCAATGGTTTGACTGAAAAACTCAGTCTCTATGTACAGTCGTGGCCAAAAGTTTTGAGAATTACATAAATATTGGAAATTGGAAAAGTTGCTGCTTAAGTTTCTATAATAGCAATTTGCATATACTCCAGAATGTTATGAAGAGCGATCAGATGAATTGCATAGTCCTTCTTTGCCATGAAAATTAACTTAATCCCCCAAAAACCTTTCCACTGCATTTCATTGCTGTCATTAAAGGACCTGCTGAGATCATTTCAGTAATCGTCTTGTTAACTCAGGTGAGAATGTTGACGAGCACAAGGCTGGAGATCATTATCTCAGACGGATTGGGTTAAAATGGCAGACTTGACCTGTTAGGAGGGTGATGCTTGAAATCATTGTTCTTCCATTGTTAACCATGGTGACCTGCAAAGAAACGCGTGCAGCCATCATTGTGTTGCATAAAAATGGCTTCACAGGCAAGGATATTGTGGCTACTAAGATTGCACCTCAATCAACAATTTATAGGATCATCAAGAACTTCAAGGAAAGAGGTTCAATTCTTGTTAAGAAGGCTTCAGGGCGTCCAAGAAAGTCCAGCAAGCGCCAGGATCATCTCCTAAAGAGGATTCAGCTGCGGGATCGGAGTGCCACCAGTGCAGAGCTTGCTCAGGAATGGCAGCAGGCAGGTGTGAGCGCATCTGCACGCACAGTGAGGTGAAGACTTTTTGAAAATGGCCTGGTGTCAAGAAGGGCAGCAAAGAAGCCACTTCTCTCCAAAAAAAAACATCAGGGACAGATTGATCTTCTGCATAAAATATGGTGATTGGACTGCTGAGGACTGGGGCAAAGTCATATTCTCCGATGAAGCCTCTTTCCGATTGTTTGGGGCATCAGGAAAAAGGCTTGTCCAGAGAAGAAAAGGTGAGCGCAACCATCAGTCCTGTGTCATGCCAACAGTAAAGCATCCTGAGATCATTCATGTGTGGGGTTGCTTCTCATCCAAGGGAGTGGGCTCACTCACAATTTTGCCCAAAAATACAGCCATGAATAAAGAATGGCACGAAAACACCCTCCAACAGCAACTTCTTCCAACAATCCAACAACAGTTTGGTGAAGAACAATGCATTTTCCAGCACGATGGAGCACCGTGCCATAAGGCAAAAGTGATAACTAAGTGGCTCGGGGACCAAAACGTTGAAATTTTGGGTCCATGGCCTGGAAACTCCCCAGATCTTAATCCCATTGAGAACTTGTGGTCAATCCTCAAGAGGCGGGTGGACAAACATAAACCCACTAATTCTGACAAACTCCAAGAAGTGATTATGAAAGAATGGGCTGCTATTAGTCAAGAATTGGGACTCCGATCGGTACTCTCCACTGCCACCAATGATAGGGGGGGCGATTTTAATTAGGAGGGGGAGGGAGGGGAGAGGGCCCACTGGCCACCATCGAGTAAACTACAGGGGAGGGAGGGGGGCCCACTGGACACCAACGAGTTAACTACAGGGGAGGGAGGGGGGGCCCACTGGACACCGATGAGTTAACTACAGGGGAGGGAGGGGGGGCCCACTGGACACCAATGAGTTAACTACAGGGGAGGGAGTGGGGGCCCACTGGACACCAATGAGTTAACTACAGGGGAGGGAGTGGGGGCCCACTGGACACCAATGAGTTAACTACAGGGGAGGGAGGGGGGCTGCACTGGCCACCAATGAGTTAAAAACAGGGGGGGGGGCAGCAGGGGGCAGTCATGTACACAGTTTTTCAGTATATTCTAACCTGAAGCGTCCCCATCACCATGGGAACGCCTCTGTGTTAGAATATACTCTCGGATCTGAGTTTCACGATCTAGCTCATATCCGACAGTATATTCTAACATAGAGGCGTTCCCATGGTGATGGGGACGCTTCAAGTTAAAATATACCATCGGATTGGAGAAAACTCCAATCCGATGGTATAAAAGAACTCCAGACTTTACATTGAAAGTCAATGGGGACGGATCCATTTGAAATGGCACCATATTGTGTCAACGTCAAACGGATCCGTCCCCATTGACTTGCATTGTAATTCAGGACGGATCCGCTTGGCTCCGCACGGCCAGGCGGACACCAAAACGACTTTTTTTTCATGTCCGTGGATCCTCCAAAAATCAAGGAAGACCCACGGACGAAAAAACGGTCACGGATCACGGACCTACGGACCCCGTTTTTGCGGACCGTGAAAATAAACTGTCGTGTGCATGAGGCCTTTGAAACATATGAAGTGCGTGTAATTATATTTCACTACATCACAGAAACAACTGAAACAAAGATCTAAAAGCAGTTTAGCAGCAAACTTTGTGAAAACTAATATTTGTGTCATTCTCAAAACTTTTGGCCACGACTGTAGATGAGGAGCTGAGGGCCTTTGTTACGAAACTTCCATCCTATGTCAGAGATACCATGGATGTCCTGAGATGACTCAATGATGTCTATTGTGATTTAGTTACCCTATTGGCAAGCCTTGATGTAGAGGCTCTTTATAGCTCGATACCCCACGATAGGGGTTGTCAGGCAGTGGGGGCTTTTCTAACTGAAAGGGGATCACATCTGGCAAATCACAATGGGTTTGTGATTGATCTGCTCAAATTTATTCTGAGCCATAATGTGTTCACATTTGATCACAAGTTCTACCATCAGCTCAGGGGAGTGGCCATGGGAAGTCCATGTGCCCCGACGTATGCCAACCTCTACCTGGGCTGGTGGGAGACTAGGACTACCAAAGGGACGCCGAGGACTACCGCACCAACAGGGTGTATAAATGGCAGACCAACTATCCTCGCCCGCTCCTGGAACGGCAAAGGGACTACCTCTCCTCTTCAGACTCCTCCATCTCGAGCCGCGACAGCCGATATAGACCAGAAAACCCTCCACCCGCCTTTCCGGGATCCCGAAGAAACCGTGGTCGTAGAGGGAGACAAGATGCAGCTGGAGCATACACCGGAAGGACGACCAGATCGCAGGTAATGGAGACATCCTTGCAATCTCTAGTCATAAACATTTCTTCCAAAACACTGACACCTACACAAATACAGGTACTTCAGAAGGGCCTCTCCTTCTGTCCCTCTTACAAATTTGACACTTTCCAGACTGAATTGGACCTCCATAGGTTCTTCAGGAACCTAAGGCTTAAGGTCCACTTCGGCAAAGAGGACAAGTGGTCTCCCCCTCACCACACCACTGTGGACGAGGGAAGAGCACTGATTTCTTCAAAAGACTTAGGCCTTAAACAAAAGAGCACCTACAACCCCCCCAAGAATTCCCACCCAGTGGAAACTTTCATTGCACTGGTTACGAGGGATATGGGGAACCTCAGGAGGGACATTGAGAGGGGTAAACTCTCATGCCAATCTAATTTATCACAAGATGAACGTAATGCCCTATTATGCCTTCAAAAGGACAAGGACTTAACCATCAAGCCGGCCGACAAGGGCGGGTCTTTGGTGGTTATGGACAAGAGGGACTACCTCGAGGAAATACACAAACAACTAAACGACTCTAACATTTATGCACGTTTATCACGTAATCCCATCTCAGCCATCAGGGATAACATCCAACAAGTCCTGACAACCCATCTAGACACGGGCACCATTGACAATGAAACAATATCTTACCTATCCAAAAAGCACCCAATAACACCTGTATTATATATACTACCCAAAGTGCAAAAACTTCTCAATAAACCCCCGGGACGCCCCATAGTCTCATCCTCCGACTCCATTCTATCTCCCCTCTCTGAATTCCTTGAAAAGATCCTCACACCTAAAGTAAAAACTACCAAGTCATTTCTTCTTGACACATCCACATTCTTGCATCTCATAAGGGACATCAAACAGGTTCAACCAGACGCCATCCTGGCCACCCTTGATGTGGTAAGCCTCTACACATCGATAACACACAACAAGGGCCTAGCTGCCACCAAGAGATTACTCGAGACTACGGGCACCAAACCCGAAATCTCATCACTGTGCATGGACCTCCTCCAAATTGTGCTCACCCAAAATTACTTTCTGTTTGAAGACACATTCTTCATTCAGAAACAAGGGACCGCAATGGGGGCACACATGGCACCACCATACGCCAATTGCTACATGGCCACACTAGAAGAGGACTATATCTATACGAATACAGAATTCCAACAACATGTAGTGATGTGGAAAAGGTATATAGATGATGTCTTCTGTATATGGAACAGCACAACTGAATCACTACAAAACTTCCTCATCTACCTAAATTCCATCTGGCCTGAACTTTAGTTCACCCTACACCACAGTAGTACATCAGTCAATTTCTTAGACACTATAGTCTCCAAAGATCCCAACGGCGTTCTCCATACTGACCTTTACACTAAACCGACCGACCGCAATAGTCTATTACATTACTCCAGCTTCCATCCCACCAGTATGAAGAAGTCCCTCCCACGATCGCAGTTCCAAAGAATATCCCGTATAGTCGATAACACGGCAACGAAGGAAATGAGATTGGACGAGATGTCCACACGCTTCCTAAACAGGGGCTATCCCAACACCGTAATAAAAGAATGCCTACAACCCAGCCAGAAAACCAGGGAAAAACAGGCCCAAAGGGTACCCTTCGTGCACACATTCCACCCCTTTGCCCACAAGATCCAACATATCTTACGAAAACACTGGCACCTCTTACATCAGGCATACCCACACATTGAGGCATTCTCACTTCCGTTCTTACCATGCAATAGACGCCCCAAAAATCTAAAGGACATGCTTGTGAGGGCAGATGTGGGCTCCAACATCAGGACCCCAAGACAACTATTACTACAAACACAACGAAAGGGCACTTTCCCCTGCCTACATTGTACGCAGTGTTCACATGTAACAAAGGGGGACAAAATCTTTCACCCTCTTACAGGGCAAGGGATCCCAATACAGGGTTTCTTCACATGTGATTCAACCAATGTAGTTTACACCATCAAATGCCCCTGTGGCCTGACATACGTGGGTGAAACGACACAGACCATCAGGGACAGAATATGTCAGCACAAGTCTAACATCCGATGTGAAAACAACCACCTGCCCATTCCCGCACATTTCGCATGCCAAACGCCACACTATCGCCCAACTACGATTCCAGGTAGTGGAACAGGTAACAGTTCCCAGAAGGGGCAGGAGATCTATCACGCCTCCTCATGAACAGGGAAGCCATGTGGATACACCGCCTACAAACACTTGAACCCAAGGGTCTTAACCGGGATTATTATATAGGAAGCTTTATATAACCCCTACAGTACAAAGACTTGAACCCAAAGCGTTAGCGGCAACGGTGCCAACAGGCGACCATGTGTAATCAACGAGCCTCCATTATTATCTTATATTATATTACATATGACACACAGCAAGCGTTTCAGGTGCAAATCTATCACATGAACCACCCCTTGAACCACAGAGAACATAAACATAGCTTGCAGACAATGACCTTTGCTTGTAATAAATAGTTCTAACAATTCCTCTATTCCTATTCTAGAGCAGATATTGACCTTCATCTAAATTCCTAGTGGGGAACTGAATAGATCATATCCTTTATGACATTATTCCATTGGCTATCATCTAGAGGTAATTATGACAGATACTCCTCTGATGGACATACATAGGTAAATATAACATCCATAGGTAAACGATTCCATTGGCTCATCAACTAGAGGTAACTATGATAGAGACTGCCCTTATGGACCTCCACAGGTAAATATAACAACATGCAAGCTTTACCCTCCCAAATCACAGCCCCAGCGCCTCCCCGCTACCCTAGTAGTCAGCTGACAGCAGGATCGTATTCCGGCGCATGCGCCTTTGCACATAGTGGCCGGCAACAGCTGATCACTTCAGCGGCCACACGGACGCAGCGCGCGCATGCGCAATTGCACCTGGTAAGCTCCGGACGCCATCTTTGTTTTACCCGGAAATACGTCAGCCAAGACCCGCCCCTCTAACCACACTGCGCGGCCGGATCCCACATAAGGGTAACGGAGACACAACCGGCAGCATGGCATTCCGGAATACAGGCCTCAGCCTCCCGGACCGCATGCCAGATAGGGACACAGAGCCCATACAAACAGCAGCATCCCTGCCGACCACCGAGGAAACTATCTTTCTCAAGCTTTCTTTTTGGACTTGATGCGGCCACAATCCGGGTAAGAAATGACAATGGAAAACACTAGTTGCTTAAATACCCTACTACATGGAACTTATACTGTGGTATTAGCCTGTCCGAATATGTTGTGCAATCCACACCTAATCTGTCTGATTATGTTTTAATATGCTGTGATATCCTTACCCAGACGGATTCTGAAGCTAGCTAGACTGTTTAACCCCCGTTTTTGATGGAGTGTTTTTTGTTCCACAGTATACGATATATAAGCCCTGTCAATATTCACTACGCTTAATTTTGATTCCTAGTATACGGTCCATAGAATACAGTCTAGCATATTCTCTGTCCAACTCTGCAATTGTTGTTCCTTAACCCCACCTACTGCTACCTATTGATTGACTCCTACCGGTGAAGCACCACAACGTCCCACTACAGAAAAAGCGCACCACCTCAAACCACCCACCACCATAGACTACTCCGATGAAGACCCTGCTGGATCCCCAGATGACAGCCAATGCTCTCTCTACGTGCCATATCGACACGTCCTCCCTTTGTATAGAATATATTCGATATACTATCTGTAATTTGTCTACAATTGCGACATTATATGTACTATATTAGTGATCCTATATCTATTGTGAGTATTGTATATTTATTTGTGACACTTTATATGCTTCTCCAGTTACACTGAAGAAGGCGTCTCAGCCGAAAACGTTCTTGACTGGAACCGCACTAAATAAAAGCTTTGCACTGAAACTCAAGTGGAGTACAGGAGTCTTTATATATTGCTGGTGGGAGAGAGAACATATATTCAGCGAGACCATGGAACAATGGACGTCATCTATTGTCTTATGGCTCAGATTTATAGACGACGTGTTCATCTTGTGGAATGGCACCAGCACGCCCTTTAATGAGTTCGTAATACAACTCAATAAAAAACAATTTAGGGTCTTTTTTTCACGAGTGAAATTAACAGCACTCAATTTACTTTCCTGGATCTATCCATTAGCATTGACGGATCCAGAAAAATCATCACCAAGATGTTCCGGCTACCAACACCCTGTTAAGATTGGAGAGTGCACATCCCACCAAATTAAAATATGGGATACCAAAAGGGCAATATTTAACAGCTTGACGTAATTGCTCAGAGTGGGTGGATTTAAAAAAAGCATCCTCTGACTTGCAAAAAAGATTCAGTCAGGGAGGGTACCCTGGCCCTTGTCTTGCGGAGGCCTAGCAGCATGCCTCAGCGAGTAATAGGGATGATCTCCTGGTCCCTAAACAAAGAACAATGGATAATAAAATCCGAATCATAGGCACTTATGATCAGGCCAACAAGGAGGTCCGGAATATCATCAGGGAGAACTGGGGGGATCCTAAAATCAGACCCGGTTAGTGGACATCTTGTGCGTGAATCCCCACTTATTACGTACAGAAGAGGTAGTTAAGAGACCAACTGGTGCACAGTCTGTATAGTCCCCCAGTACAATCCACTTGGTTACCTAATAGACCACCCGGCACGTTTAAATGCGGTAAATGTGTTGCATGTAAAGCCATCAAAAAGGGCAATATAGTTAAATGCACCACAACAGGACGGGAGTTTGTCATCAGGTCCTTTATCAACTGCAGAACGGTGGGGTGGTCTATGTGGCCACATGTATCTGCCAAAAACAATACGTAGGTAAAACCAAGAGGGAATTTAGGAGACGGATTGGAGAACACTTGCTGAGTATCAATAATGAGGATGATACTCTAATTGCCCAACATGTTATGGAATGCCACCCGGGAGTGAAACAATGTATATCCTTTCAGGGTATTGAACATGTTAGAGGATCTCCGAGAGGTGGGGACATAGACAACCTGTTGCTGCTGAGAAAAGAGGCGCAATGGACATTTACACTAAAAACTGTTAAACCTTTTGGTCTGAACGACTATATCTCCTATACATGTTTCATCTAAAAGGACAATTCCCAGGAGCCATCAAATTTAATATCCCAATGCTATAGGGATCTATACCACAGGGACCTAATGGTTACTAATGGGGATCTATACCAGTGTTTCCCAACCAGTGTGCCTCCAGCTGTTGCAAAACTACAACTCCCAGCATGCCCGGACAGCCAAAGGCTGTCCAGGCATGCTGGGAGTTGTAGTTTTGCAACAGCTGGAGGCACACTGGTTGGGAAACACTGATCTATACCACAGTGACCTGATGGTTACCAATGGGGATCTATACCACAGTGACCTAATGGTTACTAATAGGGATCTATACCACAGTGACCTAATGGTTACCAATAGGGATCTATACCACAGTGACCTAATGGTTACTAATAGGGATCTATACCACAGTGACCTAATGGTTACCAATGGGGATCTATACCACAGTGACCTAATGGTTACCAATAGAGATCTATACCACAGTGACCTAATGGTTACCAATAGGGATCTATACCACAGTGACCTGATGGTTACCAATAGGGATCTATACCACAGTGACCTAATGGTTACTAATGGGGATCTATACCACAGTGACCTGATGGTTACTAATAGGGATCTATACCACAGTGACCTGATGGTTACTAATAGGGATCTATACCACAGTGACCTGATGGTTACTAATAGGGATCTATACCACAGTGACCTGATGGTTACTAATAGGGATCTATACCACAGTGACCTGATGGTTACTAATAGGGATCTATACCACAGTGACCTGATGGTTACTAATAGGGATCTATACCACAGTGACCTGATGGTTACTAATAGGGATCTATACCACAGTGACCTAATGGTTACTAATGGGGATCTATACCACAGTGACCTGATGGTTACTAATAGGGATCTATACCACAGTGACCTGATGGTTACTAATAGGGATCTATACCACAGTGACCTGATGGTTACTAATAGGGATCTATACCACAGTGACCTGATGGTTACCAATAGGGATCTATACCACAGTGACCTAATGGTTACTAATGGGGATCTATACCACAGTGACCTGATGGTTACTAATAGGGATCTATACCACAGTGACCTGATGGTTACTAATAGGGATCTATACCACAGTGACCTGATGGTTACTAATAGGGATCTATACCACAGTGACCTGATGGTTACTAATATGGATCTATACCACAGTGACCTGATGGTTACTAATAGGGATCTATACCACAGTGACCTAATGGTTACTAATGGGGATCTATACCACAGTGACCTGATGGTTACTAATAGGGATCTATACCACAGTGACCTGATGGTTACTAATAGGGATCTATACCACAGTGACCTGATGGTTACTAATAGGGATCTATACCACAGTGACCTGATGGTTACCAATAGGGATCTATACCACAGTGACCTGATGGTTACTAATAGTGACTCCACATGGATGCTGAGGTGTATATATATGGTCTAGAAACTTTTATAGCTTATATATATCCCTCTAGTAGAACTGGCTGCTATTGGTGATCCCATATGTATGCTGAAGTGCATATATTTATACAAAAACTCCAACATCTCATATACAGTATATCCCTTTAATAGATATTGATCTATATGTGATATATGAGATACAGTTTCACTATATCCTCGGGTAGATCATATTTCCATCAAACATGTCACCAGTGATGTGGCCATTAGAAGTGTCCCTGTCTATTTACCTCTAGGGCTATGCTATACCGCTCAGCACATCCCCTGATATATGGTAGGCAATTCTTTCTGCCAATGAAAGAACATCCACGATAGCGGTTAGCCATAGGCATAGCGGAGGAAGATGATGTCTCACCCTTTCATGTGACGTATCCACATGCCGAATAAGCTCCGCCTACTGGGAGTGGCTATCTTAATATGAGAGCGGCGGTCAGGCGACCGCGCGACGGCCGTAAACAAGAGCCGGAGGCTGTCTGTGTGTGCTGCATGGATAATTGGTCAGGATATCACAGAGAGAATAAAATCCTGATACATCCAGATAAACACACTGTTTCATTAAGTGTGGAGGCAGAGGCTGCACCCATACAATTGTGGTGTCAGCCATTCCTCCAGACTTAGCCTGATGAGTTCATCATGTGGTGGGTCACCACTATTTTAATAAATACAATAATAAAGTTTCCTTTTAAGCGTTTATTCAGGCAGTAAAAGTACAAACAGTATATACACAAAATTATCACTATAGTTAAATCTAGAACAAGTTATTTAACCCCGACTGGTGCAATGAGCTGCTTCTCATTTCTTAAACAACCATGTCGATAGACACATCTCGTGGTCGTGGAAAAGATGTTAGTCTGTTTGAGAAGGGTCAAATCATTGACTGCATCAAGCAGAGAAAACATCTAAGGAGATTGTAGAAACTGCTAAAATTGGGTTAAGAACTGTCCAACGCATTATTAAAAACTGGAAGGATAGTGAGGACCCATCATATTTGAGGATGAAATGTGGCGGGAAAAAATATTCTGAATGATGGTGATCGGCGATCACTTAAATGTTTGGTGAAATCAAATCTAAGAAAAACAGTAGAACTCAGGGCTATGTTTACTAGTGAAATTAAGAGCATTTTGTGAAGGGAACTCAAGGGATTGGGACTGAACAGCTGTGTAGCCGTAAGAAAACCAATTTGCTAGGGGGCATAGAGATTGGACTCTGGAGCAATGGAAGAAGGTGATGTGGTCTGAGGAGTCCAGATTTACCCTGTTCCAGAGTGATGGGCGCATCAGGGTAAGAAGAGAGGCAGATGAAGTGATGCCCCCATCATGCCTAGTGCCTACTGTACAAGCCTGTGGGGGCAGTGCTATGATCTGGGGTTGCTGCAGTTGGTCAGGTCTAGCTTCAGCAATAGTATGATCTCCAAGAATGAGGTCAGCGACTACCTGAACATACTGAATGACCAGGTTATTCAATCAATGGATTTTCTCTTCCCTGATGGCACGGGCATATTCCAAGGTGACAATGCCAGGATTCATCAGGCTCAAATTGTGTAAGAGTGGTTCAGGGAGCAGGAGACATCATTGTCACACATGGATTGGCCACCACAGAGTCCAGACCTTAACCCCATTGAGAATCTTTGGGATGTGCTGGAGAAGGCTTTGCACAGCGGTCAGACTCTACCATCATCAATCAATCAAAATTAATGCAACACTGGATGGAAATAAATCTTGTGACATTGCAGAAGCTTATCGAAACAATGCCACCGCGAATGCGTGCCGTAATCAAAGCTAAGGGCGGTCCAACAAATTATTAGAGTGTGTGACCTTGTATGTGTTAATAGCATCTAAAGATAGTAGTGGATATATACAAACCAATGTCTACAGAGAGGACACTGCAGTCAATTCGTACTTACACGCCTCTTCCTTACACCCTAGAAACACCATAAGAGCCATCCCCACTGGACAATTCTTACGTATACGGAGGATTTGTTCAGATGATAGTACTTTTGAAAAACAGGTAACTGATTTGACGAATCGCTTCTTAAAAAAGGGGATACAGTCGTAGATCTATAAAGAAGGCGTATTATAGAGCAAGATCACAGAAACAATCCGACCTGTTACAGGTGAAGGAACACAAGGCTGTGGATACGAAAACTAGCTACGTGACTACATATCATTCTCGATGGAAAGAAATTAGAGATATCTGGCCAGACATTGGCATGTTCTCCAGACGGATACGATCCTGGAGAAATTTGTGCCTATGTACCCTTCCATTACCACTCGTAGAGTGGACACGCTACGCTCAAATTTGGTAAAGAGTTATCTTGAACCCAAGCCTCAACAGATTTTCTCTGGGGGCAAAGGCCCACAATGGGGTTTTAAACCCTGTGGGAAATGTGTAGCCTGCCCAAATATGGAAAGGGCAAATTAATTTGTAGACTCAGGAGGCATGAAGAATTTTAAAATCACACATTGTATTACTTGTTCTACCTCTAGAGTGATTTATTATGCCACATGCCCATGTCCAAAGATCTACATTGGACTCACGACCCGTGAACTTAAGGTTCGGGTATGAGAGCTTGTAAGGGTTATCATTGCAGCAGAAAAGATAGAGGAATGGGAGGATCTTAAACCTATTGCAAAACACTTCAGGATGTGCCATGTGTGCAATCCAAGATTTTTGAAGGTGAGGGGAATAGATTGTATTAGGACGGATCTTCGAGCAGGTGACATATCCAAAAGATTGGCACAAAAAGAGAGCCGATGGATTTGGACCCTGTGGACCCTCCGTCCCGCAGGTCTGAATGAAACTTTGGGCTTCTCTGCATTTCTCTGACCATCAGGACCACCTACTGTGGATCCATTGTTTTTAATCTTAATTTTTAGTATAATTTTTAACATGTTCTTGTTTCAGTTTTTTTATTTATTTCGTCTCTCCTACAGGTTGCATTGGACCTGGGACTATTCGGTCTATCTTGTTGGGACCCCTTCGGCCTGGTGGCATAGTCTTCGTCAGGGGGATTTTTTCGAGTGTGCACATCTATATGGTCCCTCCATAGAGGATTTATATATTTTGGTTAGATAGGATGTATATTTATTTATGCATTCTTCTTGAGGATGTTATATGTCACACAATTGCAGGATGGAGAAGATAGGGATATAGGGACAATAGGAATAAATTGGTTTCGTCATCAAGCTACATTGGATGAGGGTTGGCTGTTACTGTCTTTTTCGTCCCTTCCCTCTCCCCCCCCACACGAGAGACATCCTTGTGCAGGCATGACGCAGCATCTGTCTGATTAGATTCTCCTCCCCTGTGATGTGTGCAGATGATGCACAAGACGGCGTATGACACCTCCCACTGGGCGTCTTGACGTCGGCCGGCCTCATGACGTGAGATGTCACATGTCATGGGTGGTACGAGGGGACGCCAGCTGGGGGGAGGATCGCATGCCGGACTATGTTCATCAGATCCCTGCCGCTGAAACATCCAGGTGATTAGAATTATCAGTGATTTTAATGCAATTTGATTGGAGGAGAGGCCTTTATAATCTTTGATCCACGGTGATGGCGCTACCCCCTGATGAAGGCACGCCGAAACGCGCGTTGGGGTAATGCCATCCCGGTCTGGATACACTACTTTGTTTGGTAAGTCTCCCGGTCCTGTCGTGTACAAAAGACACTAACCTACGCCAGATTTCAAAGCGGGTCTAACTACTTATCAACCACGGTGTCAAAACGGACTGTTTCCCTGCTTGAAAGCTATTTCCACTCACCCTAAAAGCCGACTGGAGGTAAGATCACATGTGCTGAAAACACGTGGGACGCCACGTTAAGCACAGAAAGACGAATACTCCATCGCTTCTAAAAAGTGAGTAACCTGTTACAATAATCACAGTGCAACAGCAAAGCTACAGCTAATACTATAGACAGCAAACTAAAAGGATATCATATCTATTCAGCAATCACTAAGTATAGTGAAACTCTCCATATTGAATAAACCGCAGATATACCGCAGACTGTATATATTAATCTACTGGCCGAAACTCAGAAACTTTGAACTAGGCACTGAATTTAAGACTGAAGTCCGCGTTCTAATCCCACATTAACCCTTAGTGTGATTATATTTTAACATATGTATTTTATGTCATTTTAGTGCGATAAATTAGGTACCTTATTTGTTATATATTATTAGTAAATAAATTATTTTAATATATTGGCTAGTGTTCTGTGTGAATCCAGATGTCGGTGTGCCCCCCTTATCCATCCGTATAATGTATGTAATCATATTATTTAATAGAATTTACAACATTTTTTTTGCATTTGTACCTTTTGCTTTGATTCTTGTAGGTCGTTGTGTTGAAAGCATGGCTGGGAGTCAGCAGGGTGGCAGCAGTGGGAGGTCGGGAGCCAAACGTGCCCGGGGTAGATCTCCTACTTCGCAGCAGCCTACTTGGCTGGGAAGTAGTGGTACAGGGGTTCACGGAAGTAGTGGCAGTCAGTGCGGCGGTTATATGTCTTATTTTGTATTTCAGCACAAAAAGAAAAATACATTCTCAGTTCCCCTCGGCGGCGGTTATATGTGCTGAAAGCGTTTAGTGACCTATTTCAATACAAACAGAAAAATACATTCTCAGTTCCCCTCGGCGGCGTTAAATGTGTTGAAAGCGTGGCTGGGATTCAGCAGTGTGGCAGCAGTTGGAGGTCGGGAGCCAAATGTGCCGGGGGTAGAGCACCTGCAGTGGTTATGTGTGGTAAAATCTTTATTGAAGTATTGGTTGAAAAACAAAATGTATTCAGCGGCCAGCGCTGTGGTTATATGCGGTTAAGTCTCCATGATAAATCTGCAGTGAGAGGGCCCTGTGTGGCTTCTACACACTTTCAAAATAATCCTTCAGCAGGGCAAATAGATGCCGGATGCTTGGGAGGCTCCATGACCTTCCCAGGAGATTCTGTCAGGAGCAGCGGTTCATTTCTGAGACGTCCATATAGTGCGGGGGGAATCCGAAGGCCCTTTCTATCTGCGTGCTCCGTTATACAGTTGTGTTCAAAATAATAGCAGTCAGACATCACTAACCTGATCAATCACTGTTTTTGGTAGAAATGATATTTCTACATGTCAAATAATTTACTAGCAGGTGTAGTAGAGTAATAGAAACCCAACAGACCCATGACATGCATGCTGCTGATTCTGTGTAATTCAATCACTTATTGAAAGGGGCATGTTCAAAATAATAGCAGTGTGGAGTTCAATGAGTGAGGTCATTCATTCTTTGAAAAAGATTTCTCTCTGAAATTCTGAGGAACATGGGTCGTTCAAGACATTGTTCAGAAGAACAGCGCACCTTGATTAAAAAGTTGATTGGAGAGGGGAAACATATAAAGAAGTGCAGAAAATGATCGGCTGCTCAGCTAAAATGATCGCAAATGCTTTAAAATGGCAACCAAAACCTGAAAGACGTGGAAGAAAGCTAAAAACTACCATTCGAATGGATAGAAGAATAGCCAAAATGGCGAGGACTCGGCCAACAATCAGCTCCAGGAAGATGAAAGAAGGTGTAAAGTTCCCTGTGAGTCCTGTTACAATGAGAAGATGTCAATGTGAGGCCGAGCTATCTGCAAGAAGCCCCCGAAAAGTCCTACTGGTGGAAAAAACACATGTGCTGAAGAGGTCACATTGCCAAAGAGCACATTGACCGGCCTAAAGAGACATTTTGTGGACTGATGGAAGTAAGATTGTTCTTTTTGGGGTCTAGTGGCCGGAGACAGTTTGTCAGGTTACCCCCAAACACTAAATTCAAGCTACAGTACACTGTGAAGACAGTGAAGCATGGTGGGCAGGCATCATGATACGGGGATGTGTCTCATACTACGGATCATGGATCAGTCTGAATTCATCAGAATACTGGAAGAGGTCATGCCCTTGAAATGGATGTCCCAACAAGAGAATACAGACAGATTTCGAATGACCTCTCAGCACATGTCGACGTTTTCAAATTTAGCAGACTAACTAAATCTTTTTATCATGCGCCTTTTATGTAATTAAAACTTTACTTTTATTAATATGCCTTCAACCTCTTCCGGACACATGGTGTACAGGTACGCTCTTATGTCCTGGTACCTAAGGACACAGGGCGTACCTTTACGCCCTGTGTATTTCCGATCCCAGCCGCTCGGTGGGCGGTGATCAGAACCCGGTGCCTGCTCAAATCATTGAGCAGACACCTTGGCTAAATGCGAGGGGGGGTCCCGTGACCCCCCCGTGTCAGCGATCGCAGCAAACCGCAGGTCAATTCAAACCTGCGGTTTGCGGTTTTATCTTATCCGGCGGGCGGCGGTGCCATCGGGTCCCCATGCGGCTGTAGGGGGGACCCGATGGCATGGAAGGCAGCGCAATGCCTTCCTTAGGCATCTGTGCTGCCTTCTGGTGACGAGCCTGTGAGATCCAGCCCCCTGGATCTCACAGGCCGGAAGCTGTATGAGTAATACACACAGTATTACTCATACAGCCAATGCATTCCAATACAGAAGTATTGGAATCACAAAGGTAAAAAGTTCCGTAGGCAGCGCTCACCTGGTCAGTCTTGCGATGGAAGCACGGACTTTGCTTGGAAAAGGCACCAGTTGGTTGAGGCACAAGGGCACATTTAAATGCGACCACCGCATCTGTATATGTTGCAATTACATTAAAACAGACTCTTCAGTTTTTTCAACAGCCACTCACAACTCTTTTAATAAAAAACAATATGTGAATTGCAACACAAACTATGTGGTGTATTGCATTACCTGCTCTATATGCAGTTTGCAATATGTTGGATGTACAACCAATAGTTTAAAAGTAAGAATTTGCAAACACCTTTCAGACATTCCACATACCTGTCACCGCCAGACATCTGAGAAGCTCTGACAGACGTTCTTCAGAACCTCCTGATTGAGGTTCTTTTGTTTTGTCATCTCGTTTCCCTCTCTCAGCTGTCAACTAGTTGCACTGATTGCATCCCTCTAAATCCCCTCCCATACTGCATCACTTTGCGGTTTATAGAACTTCGTGGAGTGTGTACATGCTGGATGCTACAACTGAGGCTTCTACAGATAAGTCTGTTCATTGATTTGTGTTTTCCTGTTTGCTTGATCCTAGGTGACCCTGACTCCCCCCGTATTAAGTGTAGGGAGCCGGTGGTCGTGTCCCCTCACTATTATAGGGTGTTCAGGTGTCATACAGTCGAGGCACGAGGGCATGCAATTTTCTATCATAGAGATCTTTGCATGGGCTGAGAAGACAGGGAGAGTTTCAGGGCTTAGACAGGGGTCACCCTTTTGTTCCTTAGTTTCGGATCAAGCCAGTCGGATCCTTATTTGTAACTTCTTGTTTTCTGTTAAGCCATCCGTAACATTATAAACCGCCAAAACCGTCTTAAGCACGGATCTGGTTTCACTTTTGACTGAACACATGCAGGGTCTTTCATTGGAGGTAGCAGATCTCCGTAAAACTGTATCTCAGTTTCAGGTGACCGGTTCAGCTTGCGTTCATTGAGTTTGTTCTGAGCTTAAGTTCTCGCTTCCGGATACGTTCTCCGGGGGTAGTGAGAATTTTATTCGTTTTAGAGAGGCTTGCAAACTCCATTTTCGCCTACTTCCCTATTTCTCTGGTGATGAGGAGCGGAGGGTGGGGATCATCATCTCGCTGCTCAGGGATAACGCTCAGTCTTGGGCCTTTTCGCTGCCGGTGGGGGCACGGCCCCTCTGTTCAGTGGATTAATTTTTTTTAGCCCTGGGTCAGATATATGATGATCCGGATCGTATTGCTCTGGCTGAGTCTAGACTACGTCTTTTATGCCAGGGTAAACAGTCCGCAGAGATATACTGCTCAGAATTTCGGAGATGGGCAGCTGATACTGGTTGGAATGATGCTGCACTCCGAAGTCAATTTTGCCATGGTCTTTCAGAGGGATTGAAAGATGCATTTGCCTTTCATGAGATACCTACCTCCTTGGACTCTGCCATGTCTCGGGCCGTTCGTATTGACAGGTGTCTTAGAGAGAGAGGAGAGATCACTCCTTCCTGTCATACTCAGTCCAAGGACAGTGCGGCGGTCTCATTCAGTGCACAGGGGTCTCAGTCGCTCTCAATCCCCTCTGAGCAGGAGCCCATGCAGTTGGGTTTGCTTGCCTCTGACAACAGAGGATTCAGCTCTCAGAGGAGGGTTTGTTTCTGTTGTGGAGGTATAAATCATTTGGCAAATGTTTGTCCCTCTAGGAGATTTTTGAGAGTAATAAAGAAACAAAAAGAAAAAAATCCTCTAAAAACTTTCCATCTGTTACCATTGGCAAAGTTGATGCGAAAATTGAAGGTTTTCCGTTTGCTTGTAGTTCCCGTTTTGTCCTACCTGCCAGGGTGGCGCTAGAGAGCAAGAATATTTTTTGTGACATTTTTGTAGATAGTGGAGCAGCTGTCATTCTCATTGATAATCAATTTGCTATAACACATGGTTTCCAGGTAGGCACTTTGGGAAAGGATATACCTGTTTTTGCTATTGATTCCGCTCCACTTTCTCAGAAATGTTGAGGATGTGTCATGTTTCGTCCTAAGCAGGTTGCCTACTCCTCTAGTGTTGGGGCTACCCTGGCTCACTAAACATAACCCCACCATTGATTGGCAAGCGAGGCAAATAAATGGTTGGAGTGACTTTTGCAGAGAGAATTGCCTCTCGACGTCTGTTTCAGAGGTTTCTACTAAGACTGTACCATCTTTTCTCTCTGAATTTTTGGATGTGTTTTCTGAGAGTGGTGTTCAGGAGCTGCCCCCTCACAGGGAGTACGATTGCCCTATTAGAATATCGTTTATACAATCTCTCCCAACCTGAAAGGGTCGCTATGCGTGCTTATATCTCTGAGAGTCTGAGAAAGGGACACATACGACCCTCGAAGTCACCTGTTGCCGCTGTTTTTTTCTTTGTTAAGAAAAAAGATGGTTCTTTAAGACCATGTCTGGATTTCAGGGAGCTGAACAGTATCACAATTCGTGACCCTTATCCGCTTCCTCTGATCCCGGACCTGTTTAACCAGATTGTTGGGGCTAAAGTTTTTTCCAAGTTGGATCTAAGAGGGGCATACAACCTGGTCAGGGTCAGAGAAGGAGACGAATGGAAGACGGCCTTCAATACCCGCGAGGGCCATTTTGAGAATTTGGTTATGCCTTTTGGTTTGATGAATGCTCCAGCCGTCTTTCAGCATTTTGTGAACAGCATTTTTTATCATTTAATGGGGAAATTTGTACTAGTGTATCTAGATGACATTTTGATTTTTTTTTCCTGATTTCAAAACTCATAAGGACCACCTACGTCAGGTCTTGCTCATCCTGCGGGAGAATAAATTGCAGGCTAAACTGGAAAAATGAGTGTTTGCGGTTCCAGGAATTCAATTTCTGGGGTTTCTTCTCTCTGCTTCTGGTTTTCGCATGGACCCCGAGAAGGTCCGCGCTGTGCTTGAGTGGGAGCTTCCTGCGAATCAGAAGGCGCTGATGCGTTTTTTGGGTTTTGCCAATTATTATAGGAAGTTTATTTTAAATTATTCCTCTGTTGTTAAACCACTCACTGATGTGACTAGAAAGGGGGTAGGTTTTTCCTCCTGGTTTGTAGAGGCGCGTAAGGGCTTTTCTAGTATCAAGGAGAGTTTTGCTTCCGCTCCCATCTTGGTACAACCTGATATCTCTCTGCCCTTCATAGTTGAGGTGGACGCTTCTGAGGTGGGTGTGGGTGCGGTCTTGTCTCAGGGTCCCTCTCCTGCTAAATGGCGACCGTGTGCCTTTTTCTCAAAGAAACTCTCCTCCGCAGAGAGAAATTACGATGTGGGAGATAGGGAGTTGTTGGCCATCAAGTTAGCTTTTGAGGAATGGCGCCATTGGCTAGAGGGAGCCAGACACCCTATTACCGTGTTTACCGACCATAATAATCTGGCCTACTTGGAGTCAGCCAAGCGTCTGAACCCGAGACAGGCCAGATGGTCTTTGTTCTTTTCCAGGTTTAATTTTGTTGTCACATTCCGCCCTGGGGTTAAGAATGTGAAGGCGGATGCCCTGTCATGTTGTTTTCCGGGAGGTGGGAATTTTGAAGACCGGGGTCCCATTTTGGCTGAAGGTGTGGTGGTCTCTGCTCTTTATCCTGAATTGGAGGCAGAGGTTCAGGCAGCCCAGGCAGAGGCTCCTGATCTTTGTCCTCCTGGAAGGTTGTTTGTGCCTCTCGCTTTAAGACACAAGGTTTTTAAGGAGCACCACTATACTGTCCTTGCTGGGCAACCGGGGGGTAGAGCCACAGTGGATCTCATCACTCTGAGATTCTGGTGGCCGGCGCTTCGTAAGTCAGTTGAGGGTTTTGTGGCAGCCTGCGAGACCTGCGCTCGTGCCAAAGTCCCTCATTCACGGCCATTAGGTCCTCTTCTTCCGTTAGCCATTCCTTCCCGTCCTTGGACACATCTGTCCATGGACTTCATTACGGACCTGCCTCGTTCCTCGGGGAAGACTGTGATTCTGGTGGTGGTGGACAGTTTTAGCAAAATGGCGCATTTCATTCCTTTTCCTGGGTTGCCCAATGCTAAGACGCTGGCGCAGGCATTTATTGATTACATTGTCAAATTGCATGGTATTCCTTCAGACATAGTCTCTGATAGGGGCACGCAGTTTGTTTCCAGATTCTGGAAGGCTTTCTGTTCTCGCTTGGGGGTTCGGTTGTCATTCTCTTCTGCTTTCCACCCGCAGTCGAATGGCCAGACAGAGCGTGTCAATCAGAATCTGGAGACATATCTGCGCTGTTTTGTGGCGGAGAATCAGGAGGATTGGTGTTCTTTTTTTTGTCCCTTGCTGAGTTTGCTTTAAATAACCGTCGTCGGGAGTCCTCTGATAAGTCACCATTTTTTGGTGCATATGGGTTTCATCCGCAGTTTGGGACATTCTTTGGAGAGGGGTCTTCTGGTTTACCTGATGAGGACAGATTCTCCTCGTCTTTGTCATCTATTTGGCAAAAGATTCAGGATAATCTAAAGAGCATTAGTGAGAGATATAAGCGTGTGGCGGATAAGAGATGTGTGCCTGGTCCGCACCTGAATGTTGGTGATCTGGTGTGGTTGTCTACTAAGAATATCAAATTGAAGGTTCCCTCCTGGAAGTTGGGTCCTAAGTTTATTGGGCCTTACAAAATCTTGTCCGTCATCAATCCTGTTGCCTACCGTCTTGATCTTCCACAGACTTGGAAGATCCATAATGTTTTTCATAAGTCCCTATTAAAACCTTATGTCCAACCCATTGTACCCTCCTCTTTGCCTCCTCCTCCGATTGTGGTTGATGGTAATCTTGAATTTTCCCCTCCCCCACTACAGCACCATAGAGAGAGGGATCCACCCCCAGGGACAGGAAACCTACAGGAATAAAAGGATGGAGCCTCTCCTCCCATTCAGTGGTTTCCTGTCCCTGGAGTGGGAGACCTACAGTTTTTCCTTTCAGGTCTTACCGTTGGTCTTGGTTTCCTAGGAGTTCCTAGAGGGCTGGCGGTTGCTGCCGGGGTCCATCGCGCTGCTGGGCAGGCTGACAGGACCCTAGGATGGGGAGGTGCTCCTGGGGCCCTCCGTATCTTGCGGCAGCCATGTGGGTAACTCTCAGGGAGAGCTCTGCCCCATGAGGAATGCGAGTGTGCGGCCGGAGGTGGTACCCTTGAACGCAAGGCTCTGCCACTTAGAGTCGGCTGGAGCAGCGTTGCGCTTCCGGACACGTGGGCGGTCACTTCCGGTACGCGCGGAGGGTATGACGACTTCCAGTTTCCCTCCAGCTCCATCGAGGCGTGGAATGCATATGAGACTTTCGGTCGGAGATACCGGATATGGCGAAAGCGGCTTGAATAGACGCCGGGTTTCTTTATTTAAGGGAGGCAAGCCAGACCAGTCCTTGAGCTATACGGGACAGTCTGTGCTTATCTATAGACACATGTAGGAGCCTCCTGGGAGTGGTTACAGGGGTATCTATAAATAAGGGCAAATAGATTAATTATACCCCCCTTTGTTTTTCATAAAGCGTATAGACTCCCTACCTCCTCCATCCGAAATACAATGGAGGAAGAAAGAAGACAGGAAGCTGCTGAGGGTGAAGTGAATCCCATCCTGGTAGTTCTTCGATCTTCATGGGGTAAGTGGCTTAATTAATTGACAAACCTTTTTAAAATTACGCCTTGTGCTCTCTTTTTTCCAGCCTAAACCAAAGAAAATGCTGGCAAAAAGAAAAAACAAGGAGTGTGCGCTGTGCAGAACTTCTCTATCTTTTTCTTATGGAAAGAAATTATGCCAGACATGCATTGATAAGACCATTTCGGACGAATCACCTTCTTTATTGGAAAACATTAGATCACTCATTAAGACGGAGGTTAAAAATTCCCTTAAGTCAGACAAGAGGGTTAAAACATCTGTTAAGGATAAAAGTGCAAGATCTTGCCTATCTCTTGACCCCTCATCAGATGACAGTGACACACCACCAGGGTCGTCCGTGTCTGGTTCCTCATCGGAGGACGAGTCTATGTCTAACAACTTTTTTCCTCCAGAAGATACTGACAAACTAC
Organism: Bufo gargarizans; assembly: GCF_014858855.1. Taxonomy (NCBI): domain Eukaryota; kingdom Metazoa; phylum Chordata; class Amphibia; order Anura; family Bufonidae; genus Bufo; species Bufo gargarizans. Next base: position 745,038,775 of record NC_058080.1, on the reverse strand, counting down.
TGAAAGTTATAAGATCTTCTATGAACATTGAGGATGTTAAAGAGGATAAATCTGTAGCAGACTCTTTGTTTGCGGGGTTACAGGAAAGGAAGGGTCGTTGTTTTCCCGTACATAGCAGCATTATGTCCTTAATTCAGAGAGAATGGAGGAAGCCTGGCAGGAAAGTATTTGCCTCTAGGGCCTTTAAACGTAAATATCAGTTTGAAGAGGCGGCTTCTTCCTCTTGGGGGAAAGCTCCTAAAATCGATGTTGCCATCTTTAAGGTGTCTAAAAAATCCTCACTTCCTTTTGAAGATACTGGTATGCTTAACCACTTCAACCCCGCTAGCTAAAACCCCCTTAATGACCAGGCCACTTTTTACACTTCTGCACTACACTACTTTCACCATTTATTGCTCGGTCATGCAACTTACCACCCAAATGAATTTTACCTCCTTTTCTTCTCACTAATAGAGCTTTCATTTGGTGGTATTTCATTGCTGCTGACATTTTTACTTTTTTTGTTATTAATCGAAATTTAACAATTTTTTTGCAAAAAAATGACATTTTTCACTTTCAGCTGTAAAATTTTGCAAAAAAAAACGACATCCATATATAAATTTTTCGCTAAATTTATTGTTCTACATGTCTTTGATAAAAAAAAAATGTTTGGGTAAAAAAAAATGGCTTGGGTAAAAGTTATAGCGTTTACAAACTATGGTACAAAAATGTGAATTTCCGCTTTTTGAAGCAGCTCTGACTTTCTAAGCACCTGTCATGTTTCCTGAGGTTCTACAATGCCCAGACAGTACAAACACCCCACAAATGACCCCATGTCGGAAAGTAGACACCCTAAGGTATTCACTGATGTGCATAGTGAGTTCATAGAACTTTTTTTTTTTTTTTTACAAGTTAGCGGAAAATGATGATTTATTTTTTATTTTATTTTTTTCTTACAAAGTCTCATATTCCACTAACTTGTGACAAAAAATAAAACTCGCCATGCCCCTCACGGAATACCCTGAGGTGTCTTCTTTCCAAAATGGGGTCACTTGTGGGGTAGTCATACTGCCTTGGCATTTTAGGGGCCCATATGCGTGAGAAGTAGTTTGCAATCAAAATCTGTAAAAAATGACCGGTGAAATCCGAAAGGTGCTCTTTGGAATGTGTGCCCCTTTGCCCACCTAGGCTTCAAAAAAGTGTCACACATCTTGTATCGCCGTACTCAGGAGTTGGGGAATGTGTTTTGGGGTGTCATTTTACATATACCCATGCTGGGTGAGATAAATATCTTGGTCAAATGCCAACTTTGTATAAAAAAATGGGAAATGTTGTCTTTTGCCAAGATATTTCTCTCACCCAGCATGGGTATATGTAAAATGACACCCCAAAACACATTCCCCAACTTCTCCTGAGTACGGCGATACCAGATGTGTGACACTTTTTTGCAGCCTAGGCGGGCAAAGGGGCACACATTCCAAAGAGCACCTTTAGGATTTCACCAGCCATTTTTTACAGATTTTGATTTCAAACTACTTCGCACACATTAGGGCCCCTAAATTGCCAGGGCAGTATAACTACCCCACAAGTGACCCCATTTTGGAAAGAAGACACCCCAAGGTATTCCGTGAGGGGCATGGCGAGTTCCTAGAATTTTTTATTTTTTGTCACAAGTTAGTGGAATATGAGACTTTGTAAGAAAAAAAAATCATAAAAAAATCATAATTTTCCGCTAACTTGTGACAAAAAATAAAAAATTCTAGGAACTCGCCATGCCCCTCACGGAATATCTTTGGGTGTCTTCTTTCCAAAATGGGGTCACTTGTGGGGTAGTTATACTGCCCTGGCATTCTAGGGGCCCTAATATGTGGTAAGTAGTTTAAAATCAAAATGTGTAAAAAATGACCTGTGAAATCCTAAAGGTGCTCTTTGGAATGTGTGCCCCTTTGCCCACCTAGGCGGCAAAAAAGTGTCACACACCTGGTATCGCCATACTCAGGAGAAGTTGGGGAATGTGTTTTGGGGTGTTATTTTACATATACCCATGCTGGGTGAGAGAAATATCTTGGCAAAACACAACTTTTCCCATTTTTTTATACAAAGTTGGCATTTGACCAAGATATTTATCTCACCCAGCATGGGTATATGTAAAAGGACACCCCAAAACACATTGCCCAACTTCTCCTGAGTACGGCAATACCAGATGTGTGACACTTTTTTGCAGCCTAGATGCGCAAAGTGGCCCAAATTCCTTTTAGGAGGGCATTTTTTGACATTTGGATCCCAGACTTCTTCTCACGCTTTCGGGCCCCTAAAATGCCAGGGCAGTATAAATACCCCACATGTGACCCCATTTTGGAAAGAAGACACCCCAAGGTATACAATGAGGGGCATGGCGAGTTCATCGAAATTTTTTTTTTTTTTGGCACGTTAGCGGAATTTTTTTTTTTTTTGTATTTTCTCACAAAGTCTCCCTTTCCGCTAACTTGGGACAAAAATTAAAATCTTTCATGGACTCAATATGCCCCTCACGGAATACCTTGGGGTGTCTTCTTTCCGAAATGGGGTCACATGTGGGGTATTTATACTGCCCTGGCATTTTAGGGGCCCTAAATCGTGAGAAGAAGTCTGGAATATAAATGTCTAAAAAATTTTATGCATTTGGATTCCGTGAGGGGTATGGTGAGTTCATGTGAGATTTTATTTTTTGACACAAGTTAGTGGAATATGAGACTTTGTAAGAAAAATAAAATAAAAATAAAATATCTATTTCCGCTAACTTGTGCCAAAAAAAAATGTCTAAATGGAGCCTTACAGGGGGTGATCAATGAAGGCTCCATTCAGACGTCCGTATGTGTTTTGCGGATCCGATCCATGTATCCGTGGATCCGTAAAAATCATACGGACGTCTGAATGGAGCCTTACAGGGGGGTGATCAATGACAGGGGGGTGATCAGGGAGTCTATATGGGTGATCACCCCCCTGTCATTGATCACCCCCTTGTAAGGCTCCATTCAGACGGCCGTATGTGTTTTGCGGATCCGATCCATGTATCCGTGGATCCGTAAAAATCTTAGGGACGTCTGAATGGAGCCTTACAGGGGGGTGATCAATGACAGGGGGGTGATCAGGGAATCTATATGGGTGATCACCCACCTGTCATTGATCACCCCCCTGTAAGGCTCCATTCAGACGTCCGCATGTGTTTTGCGGATCCGATCCATGTATCCGTGGATCCGTAAAAATCTTACGGACGTCTGAATGGAGCCTTACAGGGGGGTGATCAATGACAGGGGGGTGATCAATGACAGGGGGGTGATCAGGGAATCTATATGGGTGATCACCCGCCTGTCATTGATCACCCCCCTGTAAGGCTCCATTCAGACGTCCGTATGTGTTTTGCGGATACGATCCATGTATCCGTGGATCCGTAAAAATCATACGGACGTCTGAACGGAGCCTGACAGGGGGGTGATCAATGACAGGGGGGTGATCTATGAATCTATATGGGGTGATCAGGGGTTCATAAAGGGTCAATAAGTGACAGGGGGGGTGTAGTGTAGTGTTTTGTGGTACTTTACACAGCTACCTGTGTCCTCTGGTGGTCGATCCAAACAAAAGGGACCACCAGAGGACCAGGTAGCAGGTATAATAGACGCTGTTATCAAAACAGCGTCTAATATACCTGTTAGGGGTTAAAAAAAATCGCATCTCTAGCCTGCCAGCGAACGATCGCCGCTGGCAGGCTGGAGATCCTGTCTCTTACCTTCCGTTCCTGTGTGCGCGCGTTCACAGGAAGTCACGGCTCTCTCTCGCAGAGCTGCCGCCTCCGGACCGCAGATCTGCGTTAGGCGGTCCGGAGGTGGTTAAAGAGCCTTTAGACAAAAAGGCTGAAACCTTCCTTAGAGGTGCCTGGGAGGCCTCTACCTTATCCTTTTGCCCATAGCGGCTACAGTCACGGCTAGGACTTTAGCCCTCTGGTTATAGCAGCTAGAAGTGCAGCAAAAAGAAAGAGCCCCTAGGGATCAGATTTTATCCTCCTTGCCAACCTTACAAAAAGCGGCTGACTTCTTAACAGATGCGTCCGTTGATTCTATTAAGCTTGGCGCACAGTTAGCCTCCCTCACCAACTCTGCACGCAGGGCTCTTTGGTTAAAAAGTTGGAGTGGGGGTGATATAGCCTCCAAACAGAGGTTATGTAATATACCCTGCCAGGGAGAATTTTTGTTTGGACCAGAGTTAGACGACCTTTTAGAAAAAGCAGCTGATAGGAAGAAAAGGTTTCCGGTCCCTAATCCTGATGCTATCTTTGGTTCCCGGAGTAGGCAGTCCTTTCGTCCCTATAGAAATAATGCGGGCAGAAGGCCAAACAGGGATAAGGATCAGAGATTCAGATCCAGAAATTTTTTGGGGAAAGGATTCCTATTCGGAAACTCTCCCTCTGCTAATAAGAAACAACCCCAGCAATGATGCAATGTTAGAGGTGGGAGGAAGGCTAAAATTCTTCCAGAAAGCTTGGGAAAGGATTGCAGGGCCTTGGGTCTTAGACAGTGGCGTAGCGTGGGTTGCCAGCACCCGGGGCAAGCCAAAAATTGTGCCCCCCCCTACCCCAGGCACGCCACTTTTAACAGATACTGTAGTAGATGTCACCTGCAGTCCTATGTAACACCTCAGATAACACAGAGATAACTCTCTGAGTACAGATAATGTAGTAGATGGGTGTGAGGCCCCAGAATTCAGAACACAGTGTGACCTGAAGTCTGGGGCCAGGATGCGGCAGGGTGGGACATATTCTCCATTTCCTCCCACAACCCTACCATTAAACAGATATGTGCATGGACATTATTATTACAGTATAATACCGCACCATACCTGTTACATCCAGTGACGTCTCCTGTGATGTAGACTCTCCTCGACGTCTTCATTCAGAGATAAGACCGCCATGATACTTTCTTTCAGCCGCTTCTCGTCTCTGCAGAGCTTCACAGAAAAAAATTTAGGTTCCTCACTTTACTATCATCCTCTCCTTCCTGGTGTCTCAACACTGTCATCCTGCTGCCCCCCAATACTGTGCTAGAGCCAGACAGATAGATTTCATTCCCCATAATATTATCCCCCTGTATATTATAATGGCCCCCTCTTTATTATTAATATTATGGCCCCTCTTTATTCTTAATGTACTGGCCCCCTCTTTATTCTTAATGTACTGGCCCCCTCTTTATTCTTAATGTACTGGCCCCCTCTTTATTCTTAATGTACTGGCCCCCTCTTTATTCTTAATGTACTGGCCCCCTCTCTATTATTAATGTACTGGCCCCCTCTCTATTATTAATGTACTGGCCCCCTCTTTATTATTAATATGATGGCCTCTCTTTAATAACAAAGAGGGGGCCATTATATTAGCAAAGAGGGGGCCATTATATTAATAATAAAGAGGGGGCCATTATATTAATAATAAAGAGGGGGGCATTATATTAATAATAAAGAGGGGGCCATTATATTAATAATAAAGAGGGGGCCATTATATTAATAATAAAGAGGGGGCCATTATATTAATAATAAAGAGGGGGGCATTATATTAATAATAAAGAGGGGGGCATTATATTAATAATAAAGAGGGGGGCATTATATTAATAATAAAGAGGGGGCCATTATATTAATAATAATAATAATAATAATAACAATGTACTGGCCCCCCTCTTTATTATTAATGTACTGGCCCCCTCTTTAATTTTAATGTACTGGCCCCCTCTTTATTATTAATGTACTGGCCCCCTCTTTATTATTAATGTGATGGCCCCTCTTTAATAACAAAGAGGGGGCCATTATATTAGCAAAGAGTGGGCCATTATATTAATAATAAAGAGGGGGCTAGTACATTAATAATAAAGAGGGGGGCATTATATTAATAATAAAGAGGGGCCATTACATTAATAATAATGTACTGGCCCCCTCTTTATTATTAATGTAATGGCCCCTCTTTATTATTAATGTAATGGCCCCTCTTTATTATTAATATAATGGCCCCTCTTTATTATAATATAATGGCCCCTCTTTATTATAATATAATTGCCCCTCTTTGTTATTATAATTTCCCCCTCTTTATTATAATATAATGGCCACCTCTCCACTCTAATTACTATGCCATTCAGTAGGATCCTCTTTCTGCTCCAGTCCTCTCCCACCCCCCATACTGCCCCCAGTGCCTCTGCAATAAGGTAAGGTAACATAAAAAAAATACTTACCTCTCTCCATCCCCGCTTGTGGCGTCCCGGCGCAGGCGGTCATGAACGCCTCACTGTGCCTTCATGCGCCGCGTCATCGCGTCATCTCGCGAGATCCGACGCAGGAGGTCACAGTGAGGTTATCGTGACCGAGTCCTGCATCGCTCTACTGCCTTATAGGCTTCAGGCCACTAGGCCTGAAGCCTATGAGGCATAACGGAGGGGGCGGGAGCCATAGGCTCCCGTAGCCCTCATTGAAATTTCGGCTGCCTGGCGCCCCCTGCAATTTGGCGCCCGGGGCAACGGCCCCTCCGGCCCCCCCCACGCTACGCCCCTGGTCTTAGATATTATTTGCTCAGGTCTAAAACCAGAATTCCATTCTTTGCCTCCGCAAAGGTTCACCATTACAAAAAGAATGTTTTAATTCCCGTTCCTCCAGAAGAGCTATCCAAAGGGTTTTTCTCCCACCTATTTCTGGTTCCAAAACCGGATGGTACACACAGGACTATCATCAATCTCAGGGATTTGAACAAATTTCTGGTTTTCAAAAAGTTCAAGATGGAAACAATGAGGAATACGATCCAGCTTCTTTTCCTCATTGTTTCATGGCTGTGTTGGATTTAAAAGACGCTTACTTCCGTATACCAATGCACCAGAGGTTTCAGAAATTCCTGAGAGTGGCGATTCCGATAGAGGGTCAGATTAGGCAATATCAGTTCCAGGCATTACCCTTTGGTCTGTCCATGGCCCCAAGGATATTTCCGAAAGTAGTAGCAGAGATGGTGTCTTTCATAAGGATCAAAAACATTTTGATAGTTCCGTATCTGGACGAGTTCCCGGCTGGATTGCGAAAGGAACGTTCAAACTGTTATTCAGACCTTTCAGGAGCTAGGTTGGATAGTAAATTACAAAAAATCCAAATTAAAACCGGTCAAGATTCAGCGGTTCCTTGTCCTAGTTTTAAACTCAGAGACTCAAAAAGTGTATCTCCCAGTAGAAAAAATTACAAAAATCTGGAATCAAGTCAAATCCCTCTCTTCCACTTCCCTGACTCTTCGAAAGGCCATGTCGGTCCTAGGATCCCTTACTTCCTGTATCTCGGTAGTGGAGTGGGCCCAACTTCATTCCCGTCAGTTGCAGTCGGAAATCTTGACAGCCTTCAAAAAGCACAAGGGGATGTTGAATGTCAGGATGAATATTTCAGACACAACCAGAAGGAGTCTATCTTGGTGGCTGGACAGGGACAATCTAGTTCAGGGAGTTCCATGGTCCTACCCAGATCCTATTGTTTTGACCACAGATGCGAGCCCTTGGGGGTGGGGTGCCCACATTCGACAATACAATTTTCAGGATCTATGGTGCCCAGCCCAGAAATAATTCTCTTCCAACCGGAAAGAATTGGTAGCGGTAAGATTAGCCGTGAAAGCTTCTCTGCCACTACTAGGCACAGGCCATGTGAGGATTCTTTCGGACAATCAGACGACTGTGGCATATGTGAATCACCAGGGGGGGACAAGGTCGGTGTCCTTACGGTGAGAAGCAGAAAAATTATTAACGATGCTAGAGAAACAAGTCAGCCACGTATCGGCCCTCCACATAAAGGGGAAGGAGAATGTTCATGCAGATTTTCTCAGCAGACATCCTTTAAAACAAGGAGAATGGTCTCTCAACACCTCAGTATTTTCCAGGATCAGCGAGTCATGGGGCATGCCAGTCATAGATCTCTTCAGTACAAGCCAGAACAAGAAGGTGGAAGTCTTTTGCTCCCTAAATCCAAGAGAATCCCCCTATGGGGTGGATGCTTTTCTCCTGAAGTGGGACTTTCCCCTAGCATATGCCTTCCCCCCCTTCCAATTGATCCCAGCAGTCCTAAAGAAGATCAGGAAAGACAGGGCAAGGGTCATCCTCATTGCCCCCTTTTGGCCCAAGAGGGCATGGTTCACTCTGCTCCGAACAATGTCGATCTCAGACCCCTGGATTCTGCCAGACCTGCCAGATTTGATGTCCCAAGGTCCAGTTTTTCATCAGGCAGTCAGTGGTCTCCATCTGACTGCATGAAATTTGAGCGGAGCTTATTGATCAAAAAAGGTTTCTCCCAGGAGCTCATCATGAACTTGCTTAAGAGCAGAAAGCCTTTACTGTCTCCATCTATGCTAGAACTTGGAAGAAGTTTATTGAATTCGACAATCTCAACCCAGGGCATTTACCCAGATTCTGGAATTTTTACATACAGAAAGGCCTTTCATTAGGTCTTACTAAGAGTACTATTAAGGTACAGGTCTCTGCCCTGTCAGTTCTATTCGAGCAATCCCTGGATTACCAGATTCTTTAAAGCGGTAGATAGGATGACGCCAGTCTTATCCCCCAGAGTTCCCCCGTGGGATCTTAACATCGTGCTTAATTCCTTAACCAAAGCACCCTTTGAACCTATTAATTCTGTAAGCATAAAGCTTCTTACCTTCAAGCTCGTTTTGTTAGTGGCCCTCACTACTGCTAGAAGGATAAGCGAGTTACAGGCCATTTTCACTACAATTCTGGAGGATAGAGTGATTATTCTACCTGATCCGGCCTTTTTACCCAAAGTGTCATCTAAATTCCATAGATCCCAGGAGATTATTCTTTCTTCCTTTTGTGACCATCCCAAAAATTCTGGAGGTGTGACATTTCATACCCTAGATGTATGGAGATGCTTAATTCAGTATCTTAAAATTACGTAAGAATGGAGAAAGTCTTCTGCTTTATTCGTTCTCTTTTCAGGATCGAATAAAGGGAAGAAGGCTACCAAAAGTACCCTGTCTAGGTGGCTTAGACTGGGCATTATACAATCTTACCTGAAGGAGGGCCTGTCTCCTCCAGTCTCGGTGAGGGCTCACTCTACTTGCGCAGTTTCCACTTCTTGGGCGGAAAGGTCGGGGGCTTCTATTGAGCAAATTTGTAAGGCGGCCACGTCGTCTTCTCCCTCTACTTTTTTCCGTCACTACCGTTTGGATCTGCACTCTTCCTCTGATCTTTCCTTTGGTAGAAAGGTTTTGCAAGAGGTGGTCCCTCCCTAGGAAGAGTTATTTCCTCTGTAATTCTCTCTATGGTGCTGTCGTGGGGAGGGGAAAAATAATGATTACACTTACCGGTAATCGGATTTTCCAGACCCCACGACAGCACCCTTTGTAATTCCCACCCTTGGTGATGGTTTTCCATATTTAAAAAATATATAAATATAATATTCTTTCTCAAGATATTTATTGTTTATGCGATTATATGCTGTTCAGCTCGGAATGATTAATGGTGTAGGAGTCCCTCTCTTGCTCTGTAATCCACTGAATGGGAGGAGAGGCTCCACACTTTTATTTCTGTAGGTTTCCTGTCCCTGGGGGTGGATCCCTCTCTCTATGGTGCTGTCGTGGGGTCTGGAAAATCCGATTACCGGTAAGAGTAATCATCATTTTCAGGTCTCTAGGATTGTGGATTCTCGTGTTGTCCGCGGTTCTCTCCGGTACCTCGTTCATTGGGAGGGTTATGGTCCTGAGGAGAGGATGTGGGTCCCAGTGACGGACATTAAGGCCACTCGTCTCATCCGGGCTTTCCATAGGTCCCATCCTGAGAAGGTGGGCTCTGAGTGTCTGGAGTCCACTCGTAGAAGGAGGGGTACTGTCACCGCCAGACATCTGAGAAGCTCTGACAGACGTTCTTCAGAACCAACTGCTTTAGGTTCTTTTGTTTTGCTTTCGTTTTGTCATCTCGTTTCCCTCTCTCAGCTGTCATCTAGTTGCACTGATTGCATCCCTTTAAATCCCCTCCCATACTGCATCACTTTGCGGTTTATACAACTTCCTGGAGTGTGTACATGCTGGATGCTACAACTGAGGCTTCTACAGATAAGTCTGTTCATTGATTTGTGTTTTTCTGTTTGCTTGATCCTAGGTGACCCTGACTCCCTCCGTATTAAGTGTAGGGAGCCGGTGGTCGTTTCCCCTCACTATTATAGGGTGTTCAGGTGTCATACAGTCGAGGCACGAGGGCATGCAATTTTCTATCATAGAGATCTTTGCATGGGCTGAGTAGACAGGGAGAGTTTCAGGGCTTAAATAGGGGTCACCCTTTTGTTCCTTAGTTTCGGATCAAGCCAGTCGGATCCTTATTTGTAACTTCTTGTTTTCTGTTACACCATCCGTGACAATACCAGAGTGAGAAATGTTTCAGCAGCCAGTCTACATTTTGCGGTTTCTCACCAAGGAGACACTGCAGGTTTCCAAGTTCAGGCCCTAGAAAGGGTTAATCCTCCTGCAAGAGGTGGTGACTACAAGCGAAAGCTCCTAAATAGGGAGTCCTATTGGATCTTTCGCATGGGTTTCCGAGTTCCAGCAGGGTTGAATCGCAAACATGATCTAATCCTGCATTACTGATCTTTGGTCATATATATTTTTTTAAATTGTTTGTTTTTTTGACATTTCCAACTTTTTATGTGTATCTTTGCTTTCATACTCACCTGGCATTTGGATAGTAGGCGGAACCCAATTTGTGTGTTCATTCCTACTAATCTGAATCATCTGTGAGTGCCAGGAAGTTCAGCTATTAATGTATGTAGCCATTCAGCAACCAATGTGTCATGAATAAGGATCAGTATTAGAGCATCTGAAACATGTAGACTTGCTTGCCATGTTGGATTTTTTTTATTCTGTGTTATTTTGGAATAAAGAACTATGTCTTTTTTGGAAGCTGGACATCTCGTCTTATCTTTATAGAAGTATTGGAATGCATTGTAAAAGGGATTAGACCCCCAGAAGTTGAAGTCCCAAAGTGGGACAAAAAATAAGTTTCAAGTAAAAATAAACAAAAACGTCATTTTCCCCAAATAAAGTAAAAAAAAAAGGTAAAAAAAAAAAAGTATACATATTAGGTATCGCCCGGATCTATAAAATAATCACATGACCTAACCCCTCAGGTGAACACCGTAAAACAAAACAAAAAAAAACTGTGTAAAAAATGAAATTTTTGGTCATCTTACATCACAAAAAGCTATCAAAAAGTCATATTCACCCCGAAATAGACCCTACCTAAGATAATCACCCAAAAACTGAAAAAACTATGGCTCTCAGACTATGGAGACACTAAAACATGATTTTTTTTTTGTTTCAAAAATGAAATCATTGTGTAAAACCTACATAAAAAAAAATTGTATACATATTAGGTATCGCCGCGTCCGTGACAACCTGCTCTATAAAAATACCACATGATCTAACCTGTCAGATGAATGTTGTAAATAACAAAAAATAAAATAAAACTGTGCCAAAACAGCTATTTCTTGTTACCTTGCCTCACAAAAAGTGTAATATAGAGCAACCAAAAATCATATGTACCCTAAACTAGTACCAACTAAAAAAACTTCCACCCTATCCCGTATTTTCTAAAATGGGGTCACTTTTTTGGAGTTTCTACTCTAGGGGTGCATCATGGGGGCTTCAAATGGGACATGGTGTCAAAAAAACAGTCCAGCAAAATCTGCCTTCCAAAAACCATATGGCATTCCCTTCCTTCTGCGCCCTGCCGTGTGCCCGTACCGCTGTTTACGACCACATATGGGGAGTTTCTGTAAACTATAGAATCAGGGTCATAAATATTGAGTTTGGTTTGGCTGTTAACCCTTGCTTTCTAACTGAAAAAATATATAAAAATGGAAAATCTGCCAAAAAAGTGAAATTTTGAAATTGCATCTCTATTTTCCATTCATTCTTGTGGAACACCTAAAGGGTTAACCACGTTTGTAAAATCAGTTTTTAATACCTTGAGGGGTGTATTTTCTAGAATGGGTGGTTTCTATTATGTAAAACTTCTAAGCCTTGCAACGTCACCCAAGAATAAAATGTCATTCCCCAAATGATCCTAACATGAAGTAGACATATCAGGAATGTAAAGTAATAACTATTTTTGTAGGTATTACTATGTATTATAGAAAACAGATGAAAACATAAAAAAATCTCTGTCATAAAAAAATGAAAATGAACATTTAGAGAGGGCTCACCTACTGATCAGGAAAGGTATGGGTGCACCTACTGAGAAGATTCACCCAATCTTCTAGAGTTAATGCAATCCAAAGTAAAAATTGGTAGGGCACACCTTCACTTAGTTGCACATGGAGGGTTAATTGTATCAATATATTTATTTATTCAGACATAGTATTATAAAAGTACATAATAATCAGTATAAAGTAAAAGTTGATAATAAAAATACATAAAAATGTATATAAAAAGCATAATATATCGCTACTATGTCTCTCTATATTTAACCGTGCACCAAAGTTAGTATATAATAAGCACTGGGTTTTACTTCAACAGGTTAAATGGCGCAGCTGATATCCCGATCAGCAATGTTTAAATAGCCCAGAGCAGTCTGATGTGATGGGGTCCTGGGTACAGTTACTAAATGATTTTGGCTTTGTACATTCTATACAATATTGTTGCGTATCGCAATTTGTTTGTGTAGCAAATCAATGTTGCTTTTACTCACTGTTTAGTAGTCGGACTAAGTTTGGTCACATCACTGGTGGCGTCCCACGTGTGATGGAGTCGGTATAGACTGTAATCCGGTTCTTGGTTTAATTACCAAGCAGCTTGTGAGAAGCTTGTATTTGAGACTCGGGATCCTCGGTATCTGTTTCTGGGTATGCCGTTCTAGTCGGTACCTGGTATAAATCCTGCGTGAGCGGTTGATTCCACGCTTGGTCCGGTTTCACTAGATGATACAATTTTCAGCTTCCCCTTTACACAGTTCTTTACCGATCCCTCTCTTTCCTTGGTTTAAAGCGCTTTAATCTTTCAGTTTATTTCATGGGTTAACTGATCACCAGACGCGTTTCGGAGTGAACTTAGACTCCTTCCTCAGTGGCTGATTTTTCCCATGAAAATAGTCAATTTTTATACTCTTTAGCAGGTGTGGTCTGGGTCCATTTGATTGTGCTATACTTAAAAAGCGACATTGATTCCTTCGGATTTCATAATATACAGAGAGCTATATTCACCTAAAAATAGATTAAATCCTCTATGGATATGTACTTTTATTGAGATGCGACACTTGAATTTAAAATATGATGTAAAATGTAAAATATAAAAGAGGAAGAGACATGGTTTAACACGGCCTATATGGTATGCCTGATTATGTTTCGTTCTGTGGACATTTATTTGAACCAAAAATATATCGCATTCGGCTTTGCGGTAGTGATGCGGTTTTTTGTAAGTCCGATGCGTTTTTAATATAATTGGTTTTGCCGCAGTATCGGGACCGGCATCCATATATTTATCCGTGTTAACAAACATGTCTTTCCCACAGAGTATACGTTTTTAGTTTATGACTCCATGTACGATGTAATTAATATCATAACAGGTGGTTATTATGATCCACAAACGTCAGAATAAACTATAGAACAGTGAAGAATATATGATGCAGAGAAATACTCAATAATAAATAAATAATTGCCTACATGGAGTAGAGCAGTGCATAAGAATGGAATTGGATATAAAACATGAAAAATAGATTGTGCAGATATATCGTAGGGATAAAGCAGAGATAAACGTAGAGGTGATAGCAGAAATGGATAGCCCCCTCCTCATCATATCCATAGATGATTTAATCTATTTTTAGGTAAAAGTATGTATAGTTTTATAAACTTATAAGTGAATATAGCTCTCTGTATATTATGAAATCCGAAGGAATCCATGTCGCTTTTTAAGTATAGCACAATCAAATGGACCCAGACCACACCTGCTAAAGAGTATAAAAATTGACTATTTTCATGGGAAAAATCAGCCACTGAGGAAGGAGTCTAAATTCACTCCGAAACGCGTCTGGTGATCAGTTAACCCATGAAATAAACTGAAAGATTAAAGCGCTTTAAACCAAGGAAAGAGAGGGATCGGTAAAGAACTGTGTAAAGGGGAAGCTGAAAATTGTATCATCTAGTGAAACCGGACCAAGCGTGGAATCAACCGCTCACGCAGGATTTATACCAGGTACCGACTAGAACGGCATACCCAGACACAGATACCGAGGATCCCGAGTCTCAAATACAAGCTTCTCACAAGCTGCTTGGTAATTAAACCAAGAACCGGATTACAGTCTATACCGACTCCATCACACGTGGGACGCCACCAGTGATGTGATCAAACTTAGTCCGACTACTAAACAGTGAGTAAAAGCAACATTGATTTGCTACACAAACAAATTGCGATACCGAACAATATTGTATAGAATGTACAAAGCCAAAATCATTTAGTAACTATACCCAGGACCCCATCACATCAGACTGCTCTGGGCTATTTAAACATTGCTGATCGGGATATCAGCTGCGCCATTTAACCTGTTGAAGTAAAACCCAGTGCTTATTATATACTAACTTTGGTGCACGGTTAAATATAGAGAGACATAGTAGCGATATATTATGCTTTTTATATACATTTTTATGTATTTTTATTATCAACTTTTACTTTAAGTATACTGATTATTATGTACTTTTATAATACTATGTCTGAATAAATAAATATATTAATACAATTAACCCTCCATGTGCAACTAAGTGAAGGTGTGCCCTACCAATTTTTACTTTGGATAAAAAAATGAAAATTTGGTGGAATAAAATATCCTTAGAAAATTATAGAGATAAAAGTATTATACCGAGAGGTCTAAGAATACAAAACTTTCCACGTTTTGGTCTGGAAGATGAAGAATTATGTGAAAAATGGGAAAAGGTGATTAATAGGGGCTCTCTAGATATGATTGATCTAATTATGGAAGCCAACAATAGGAAACTATTGAAAATGGAGAAAGAATTGGAAGGATTGCAAAAACAGATAGATAATGATCTAGAGAGTGGACGAAAAGCTAGCTTTGAAGAAGAAATGGGAAAGGTCTTCACGACATGGGAGAAAGAAATTATAGATCAGAAAACTAAAAAATTCCAAAGAGATGTTGGTGATTATAATAATAAAAAGTATATAAATGGCAGAGAAAATCAGAAGAAAATCAATTAAGGATAAGAACATCCTTGTTTGCCTCCACAAGTTCAGAAATGTCTGAATCAAGGACAAATACAAAGATCCACCAGGGCCCAAAAAAACTGGCTTAACAATAAAAATCAAGGAGGAAAATGAAAAATGGATGAAAAGATGGAAAATAAGAGCAAAAAGGGGAAAGATGATACACCACAGGTAATCAATCTATCATCAACACCATTAATTGAAGATCAGGTAAATGCATTAAATAAAGGGCCACATTTTTCACCTGCCAATAAATTTGATCTCTTTACAGTAACAAAGGACTTGCATTTATTTTCAAGAAAATTACTTTAAAAAAAACTACATAACAAAAAACAAACCATGATGGGTGAGATTCAGAAGAGGAAATCAAAGCATTAAGAATTCTGGAAGATCTGGCGAATGAAGAAAAAGAAGAACAGACAAAGGTGAGTGTAATCCCCATGGAACTAAATAAAAAATCCACTAATTTCCCTCCATTCCAACTATGTCCTGCAATTGAAATTTGAAGTGAGGAATTAACGGAACTATTGGGTCAGAAAAGGAAAAAAGAAGACAATCTAAGTAAGAAGGAAAAAGAAGCAATATTTACTTTGAGAAATATAAAAGGAATCTTGATTAAACAGGCCGATAAAGGGGGCAGCGTGGTGATTTGGCCAGAGGAAATGTATATACGACAAGCATATGAGATATTGAAAGATAAAAAATGCTATTGGAAATTAGACTCTAACCCTCTAATTCTAATTATATTTCAGAAAAAAATTGATGATATTCTAGATAAGGCCGAAGAAGATTGTATCATTTCAAGTAAAGTCAGGGCCTTATTGACGATACCTCTTCTGAGAATTCCGACATTCTATATGACTCCGAAAGTTCACAAAAACATCAAAGACCCTCCAGGTAGGCCCATTATAGCAGGCAATGGTGGACTATGTGAAAAGATGGGTCAGTTTATTGACCACCATTTGAAATCTTTGGTGAACACACTGCCATCATTTATACAGGACACTACAGCGGCACTGAACAGATTGACAGACATGCAAGTCGAAGAAAACATGATCTTAGTAACAGCAGATGTAGAGGCTCTATACTCTAACATCAAACATGAAGATGGATTGAAAGCAGTTGCAGAATTTCTGAAAGGTAATGATATGGAGGTGGGATTCAATGAACTGATTCTAGCTTTGCTGGAATTCATATTGAATCACAATTTTTAAAGATAAATTTTTTTCTGCAAACCCAGGGCGTGGCGATGGGTGCCCCATGTGCCCCATCATACGCAAATTTATTTTTGGGAGCCTGGGAAAGAAGCATATTCATGGATGAACAACTACTAAACATCAATAAGGTGCACAGTGGGATGCGCTTTATTGATGATATATTCTTCCTGTGGGAGGGCACACAGGAGGAATTAAAAAGATTCATCCAAGATCTAAATGATAATGTCTAGAATATATTCTTGACATTTCAGGTAGGAAAGGAAGTTAGCTTTCTAGACCTGAAAATCCATATAGGAGAAAATGGCAGACTGGAAACTGCAGTTAACGCCCTATTGCATGCAAAATCATCACATCTGAGAACAACGATTGATGGGATACCAACAGGACAATTTTCTAGAGTAAAGAGGATTTGCTCCAATGAAGATAAATATAAAGAACAGAGAAAAAATACGATGGAAAGATTTAAAGCTAGGGGCTATAGTAATAGGCAAATCCAAAAAGGAATAGCGAGAATTGAGAAAATAACTAGAGAACAACTACTATGCCCAAACACAATTAGGACTGAAAAAACATCTGATAATACGAGATTCCTGACAGAATACAATAATCAACGGTGGCAAATTAAAGAAATTATGCAGAAACATTGGAATATCCTCCAAACAGACATAACGTTGAAAAAATGTATCTCTGAGAAACCCTTGGTTACAGCCAAAAGAGCAAAAAAATTCAAAGACATACTAGTACATAGCCACTACATACAGAAAATAGAGGGAAGAGAAGAGGAACGGCTTAAAGGGTCCTTCCCATGTGGGACATGCAAAGCCTGTAAGAACAAAAGAATTCAAATGATTGAATCATGACAAAGAATATCTAATTAGAGAATATTTCTCATGCTCCTCGAAAGGGGTAATCTATCATGCACAGTGCCCATGCAATAAAATTTACATTGGCCTTACGACTAGAGAGCTGAAAAAGCGGGTTAGAGAGCATATACGAGATACAGAAAAAAGTAAGGAAGAAGAATATCTGAATAATTTGAAGACTATATCCAGACACTTCAAATTATTCCATCAAAGTAATGGAGATTTACTTAAATTTACAGGTATAGATCAAATACATATGGGTATGCGAGGAGGTGACCTAAGTAAGAGGCTGGCACAAATAGAAAGAAAATGGATCTTCCGACTAGGCACTATGGCACCAAAAGGATTAAATGAGACTTTGGGATTTAGTTCCTTTTTGTAAAAATACTGTAGAAGGTTTTAAATGTTTTTATGTAAGTAGGAATGTTTTTAACAACTGTCTTTTTGATTAGTTATAGAACTTACCTGTGATCGGGTCTGCTATGGGTTGATGGAAGAGCTTGGAGTCTAGTGATGGGAAATCTAAAAGAATGAAAAAGAACAAAACATTCGAAAATAAAGGAAGAATCGTAATATTCAGGGCTATGAGTGGCATCGACATCATCTATTATGAATGTAGACGTGTCTATTTCAGAGTTGGTAGTATTATATCTGGGTATATATATATATTTTAAATCACATAATGGTATTTAGCACGTGTTTCACTTGATTGCATTGATGGTGATATATACAATTGGTATCATGATGTCACTATGGTGTGATGATAAGACATTATTAACTAAGAAGTAATTATATAGATATTTTATGTTTACACTGGTCTTAATATTTAATAGTATGTTTGCACTAAGCACTTTATAGATATTATGATAGATTCTAGATAGCGATTCATGATATTCTATTCGATTTATTTTGCACTATTAATTATACACTTTTCTCTTCTGTGCGGTGTGGGCGATCGCAGTGCCGGCGACACTGCCCAATATGCTCTGGGGTGTTGGGGGTGTTGCGGTTGGCTGCGCGGCACAGATAAGAGGAAAGTGAGGTTCACAGTGATTAAGAGACAGTGATGTTTTGTATCGGTGTTACACATTATATTATTGTATAAGTATTTTATCGATATCATAGCATGTGATAGGTGTGTCCTGTATATCCCTGAAGCACTATAAACCCTTAAATGTTATTTATATATTTATGTATCGGAGATAAGAGAATGAAAGGTCATAGTTAGGCAAAAGATTTGCATATAAATATAGATTTTTTAACCTCTGACTCTAGTGCGCATCGCGGTTCAGAGGTGGGCGGACTTGCGCCGTTCCGTCGCTTGTGTTCGTGGTGATGTCAGACGTTGAGCTGCCCTCGCTATGATCACGCAGGCGGAAGGGCGGAAGTCCCATGCAAGCCTTACTAATGAACTATCACAATGCGCCGAAAACTGAGCCAACGTAGCAGAGATCACATGGACGTTAGGAAGATTATCATTGGCTGTTAGGACAGTTAAAAAGACCTCTATAGAAACAGTGTAGCCACTCCTCCTGAAGAAGCGAATGTGAAACGCGTGTTGAGGGGCACGCCAGCAAGCGAGCGTGATCTCCACATACACCAGAGGGGATAGGTAAGAGAATATAGGACCGTGCTTTCACATTCCCATGACATGATACCGGTCTGTTTGTAGATTGATATGGGATATGAGGCACGGTATTAAGTTAGTCCTGTACCCTCGACGATTGTATGTCACCAGATGATATGCACCACATATAGTGGCATGGTTACTCCAAGAGGATATTGATATATATGTTTTTTCTTATGATGCACTCTAGATGGGTATCCATGCTGGACATTATATAGTGGTGTCATTAGAGGGATGCTAGCTATCGCACGTTGGCACTTTATCCTGTTTCCACATTTTGTGTATGTATATATGTTTTTTAATGATAATACAATACATTTTGATATGTACTGGTATTTTGGTACTTCATTTTGTTGAGTACCAATTTAGCAGAAAATGGCCTGGTCCTTAAGGTGAAAAATGGCTGTGTCCTTAAGGAGTTAAAATCCTGTATTGTTACACACAACTTGTACTAGACAGATTAAAGCTATCAGTGGTGCGGGTAGCTCCAATTTGGGCTGGTACTTCACAGCCGGTGTGCGTCACCTCTATAGGGTATACTCTGTGTAGTTATATACCTATTGCTTATGGTTCCGATACTACCTGTACTTTATCTCCTATTAGGGAGCTCCCTATCTACCACTGAGCCTAAAAACGTAATCACTCATATCCCTGCATCCCGACATGTTTCGCTGGGCATCCAGCGTCTTCAGGGGATCATGCAGGTATGAGTGTTGGGGACGGGGACCATCTTTTAATAGTTCGTATAGTGTGTCATATTCGTCACAACCAATGGCGTCTTGCACGCCTTCCTCATTACCCCTCCTCCTATCTTCCGATAGGTTCTCCTTGATTGAGAACTTTTTGGGCCAAGTCTCGCGATGTGAAGGATATATTCGTGCAGGCGCCCGATCTTTGAATTTTCGGATCGGGTACCTGGCATTTAGGCATGCGCGCGGACTTGATGGTCTCGCGATGTAACTCGCGCATGCGTCCGATCTTTAGCATTTCCGGATCTTGTACTTGGCATTCACGCATGCGCTCAGACTTCGCCATTGCTGGAAAGTTCTCTCTAAATAACTAATACAATCTCAGGTAATGACTGTCTTGTTGCGTTCACCTATACTAGTACTGTTATCTGGACGCCCCATATGTATTTTTATGCCCTTACACTTGTGCATGAACTTTGGGGCGGTTTTTTCTCCCAATGTCTATTGTCTATTTGCACCTGTACATGAACTTAAAGCAGTTCTCTCTTCCCTATATTTACACTTGCGTGGGAACATTTGGGGAAGCTCTCGTTTTAAGTTATCTACTCGCATCCATCACTCGCATACAGTCATTTCTCCATGCTAAGTGTTCTATGGAATTTACGATATCTATTTTCTATCCTGCATTGATATCTCGATGTTTACCTTCTTCCTTGAACTGCACTAGCACATGGGCGCTTTATCAGATCTATACTCTAATTACTTCCTTTTTGTACCCTCAGGGGTCTCTTCCAGATGATATTACAGCCCATCACTCTTCTGCGGCCACCTGGACCGGAGGAGGGACGAGCATCAGTCTTGATGGTAATCATTATGTTTTTTTGGGGTGTCATTTTATTTTTCCAACTCTTCCTTTTAACCCCTTAAGGACCGGGCTCATTTTCACCTTAAGGACCAGGCCATTTTTTGCAAATCTGACCAGTGTCACTTTAAGTGGTGATAACTTTAAAACGCTTTGACTTATCCAGGCCATTCTGAGATTGTTAATAAAATACCTAATTTACCAAAAATTTGGAAAAATTAGCAAATTTCAAAGTTTCAGTTTCTCTACTTCTGTAATACATAGTAATACCCCAAAAAATTGTGATGACTTAACATTCCCCATATGTCTACTTCATGTTTGAATTATTTTGGGAATGATATTTTATTTTTTGGGGATGTTACAAGGCTTAGAAGTTTAGAAGCAAATCTTGAAATTTTTCAGAAATTTACAAAAACCCAATTTTTAGGGACCACTACAGCTCTGAAGTCACTTTGCGAGGCTTACATAATAGAAACCGCCCAAAAATGACCCCATTCTATAAACTACACCCCTCAAGGTATTCAAAACTGATTTTACAAACTCCGTTAACCCTTTAGGTGCTGCACAAGAGTTATTGGCAAATGGGGATGAAATTTGAGAATTTCATTTTTTTGCCTAATTTTCCATTTTAACCCATTTTTTCCACTAACAAAGCAAGGGTTAACAGCCAAACAAGACTGTATCTTTATTGCCCTGACTCTGCTGTTTACAGAAACACCCCATATGTGGCCATAAACTACTGTACGGCCACACAGCGGGGCGTAGAGTGAAAGGTGCGCCGTATGGTTTTTGGAAGCCAGATTTTGCTGGACAGTTTTTTTGACACCATGTCCCATTTGAAGCCCCCTGATGCACCCCTAGAGTAGAAACTCCATAAAAGTGACCCCATCTAAGAAACTACACCCCTCAAGGTATTCAAAACTGATTTTACAAACTCCGTTAACCCTTTAGGTGTTGCACAAGAGTTATTGGCAAATGGGGATGAAATTTGAGAATTTCATTTTTTTGCCTAATTTTCCATTTTAACCCATTTTTTCCACTAACAAAGCAAGGGTTAACAGCCAAACAAGACTGTATCTTTATTGCCCTGACTCTACTGTTTACAGAAACACCCCATATGTGGCCATAAACTACTGTGCGGCCACACAGCGGGGCGTAGAGTGAAAGGTGCGCCGTATGGTTTTTGGAAGCCAGATTGTGCTGGACAGTTTTTTTGACACCATGTCCCATTTGAAGCCCCCCTGATGCACCCCTAGAGTAGAAACTCCATAAAAGTGACCCCATCTAAGAAACTACACCCCTCAAGGTATTCAAAACTGATTTTACAAACTTTGTTAACCCTTTAGGTGTTGCACAAGATTCAATGGAAAATAGAGATATAATTTCAAAATTTCACTTTTTTGGCAGATTTTCCATTTTAATATTTTTTTTCCAGTAACAAAGCAAGGGTTAACAGCCAAACAAAACTCATTATTTATGGCCCTGATTCTGTAGTTTACAGAAACACCCCATATGTGGTCGTAAACTACTGTACGGGCACACGGCAGGGCGCAGAAGGAAAGGAATGCCATACGGTTTTTGGAAGGCAGATTTTGCTGGACTGGTTTTTTGACACCATGTCCCATTTGGAGCCCCCCTGATGCCCCCCTAGAGTAGAAACTCCATAAAAGTGACCCCATCTAAGAAACTACACCCCTCAAGGTATTCAAAACTGATTTTACAAACTTTGTTAACCCTTTAGGTGTTGCACAAGATTCAATGGAAAATAGAGATACAATTTCAAAATTTCACTTTTTTGGCAGATTTTCCATTTTAATATTTTTTTTCCTGTAACAAAGCAAGGGTTAACAGCCAAACAAAACTCATTATTTATGGCCCTGATTCTGTAGTTTACAGAAACACCCCATATGTGGTCCTAAACTACTGTACGGGCACACGGCAGGGTGCAGAAGAAAAGGAATGCCATACGGTTTTTGGAAGGCAGATTTTGCTGGACTGGTTTTTTGACACCATGTCCCATTTGAAGCCCCCCTGATGCACCCCTAGAGTAGAAACTCCAAAAAAAGTGACCCCATTTTAGAAAGTACGGAATAGGGTGGCAGTATTGTTGGTACTAGTTTAGGGTACATATGATTTTTGGTTGCTCTATATTACACTTTTTGTGCGGCAAGGTAACAAGAAATAGCTTTTTTGGCATGTTTTTTTTTTTGTTATTTACAACATTCATCTGACAGGTTAGATCACGTGGTAATTTTATAGAGCAGGTTGTCACGGACGCGGCGATACCTAATATGTATACAATTTTTTTTATTTATGTAAGTTTTATACAATAACTTCATTTTGAAAACCAAAAAATTGTTTAGTGTCTCCATAGTCTAAGAGCCATAGTTTTTTCAGTTTTTGGGTGATTATCTTGAGTAGGGTCTAATTTTTTGCGGGGTGAGATGACAGTTTGATTGGCACTATTTTGGGGTGCATATGACTTTTTGATCGCTTGCTATTACACTTTTTGTGACGTAAGATGGCAAAAAATTGCTTTTTTTACACAGTTTTTTTTTTTTTTTTTTTACGGTGGTCACCTGAGGGGTTAGGTCATGTGATATTTATATAGAGCCGGTCGATACGGACGCGGCGATACCTAATATGTATACTTTATTTTTATTTATGTACATTTTACACAATGATTTTATTTTTGAAACCAAAAAAAATCATGTTTTAGTGTTTCCATAGTCTAAGAGCCATAGTTTTTTCAGTTTTTGGGCGATTATCTTGAGTAGGGTCTCATTTTTTGCGGGATGAGATGACGGTTTGATTGGTACTATTTTGGCGTACATGCGACTTTTTTGATCACTTTTATTACCTTTTTTGGGAAGTAAGGTGGGCAAAATTTCAATTTTCTCATAGTTTTTATTTTTTTATTTTTATGGCGTTCACTGTGCGGGGAAAGTAACATGACCATTTTATAGATCAGGTCGTTACGGACGCGGCGATACCTAATATGTGTAGTGTATTTTATTTTTTTAATTTTTATTCAGTGATAAATGTTTTTTTTTTTATCTTAACTTTTTTCACTTTTTATTTGATTTTTTTGACCCAGACCCACTTGGTTCTTGAAGATCCAGTGGGTCTGATGTCTGTAAAATACAGAACAGAACCTATATAGGTTTCTGCACTGTATTTTACTTACACTGAACAGGTCTATGCTTTCAGCACAGATCTGTTCAGCACCATGGACAGCAGGACGCCTGATCAGGCGTCCTGTTGCCATGGGAACCTTCCCCGTCTGCTCAGTTATGGTCAGAACTTCGCAGACGGGGAAGGGTAAGGACGGGGTTCTGGGGGGGCTGTCTGGGGGCTCTCTCCTTCTCCCATCGGGGGGCTGCAAAGGCACAGCAGCCCCCCGATCGGAGAGGGAGGGAGCTCCCTCTTACTGTTAACCCTTTCCATACAGCGGTCCGTACGGACCGCTGTATGGAAAGGGTTAAACGGCTGACATCGCATCAACGATGTCAGCCGTTTATACCAGGGTGCCAGCAATGTGCTGGCACCCTGGTATACCCACTGTACACCAACGATTATGCAATGGGAGGCGGGCGGGGGATCGCGATCCCGCCTGCCGCACCGCCCGCCTCCCGCAACGCCCCCACTGCATGCGACACCCCCCCTGCACCACCCGCCGCCATCAAATCGTGCAGGGGTGCAGGGGGGGGTTAACAATATTGATTTCGGGCACTCTGAAGTTTCTGATCCCCGCGGTCAGGGACCGCGGGGATCAGAAACGGCAAAAAGCGCAGCAAACCGCAGGTCTGAATTGACCTGCGGTTTTCTGCGATCGCCGATACGGGGGGGTCAAATGACCCCCCCCTGCGTTGTTACGGGATGCCGGCTGAATGATTTCAGCCGAAATCCCGTTCCGATTAACCCCAGCGGCGCCGGAATTAAGATTTTAAGTTAGGACGTACCGGTACGCCCTTGGTCCTTAAGGACTCGGGAAATAGGGCGTACCGGTACGCCCTATGTCCTTAAGGGGTTAATAGTATCTACATGGATATGGTCCCCTATCTGTCTATACCATTTGTGTCTTATTTTTGGTTACTTCTATTATTTTAGTATTTTTACTATTCTATTCTATTTACTATTACTATTCTTTTCATTGCTATCTTACTGTTCCTTTATTTTTCTGCTCATTTCTATTGTACATTATCACAGAAAAGGAGAGAAGGTGAACCCTTCATTGATTCCTATAGGTGGTATGTCCATTTGGCTTCCTCCTGTTGTAGCCTCACCTCGATATCTCCCCGTCTTGGGCCTGCTTTTACTTTCTGTATTCCCCAGATTTTAATGCCTGGGGGATTACCTCTATGATATCTATTCAGATGTCCTACCAGAGGGGTATCATCCTGGGTGTTAAGGTTACTGAGATGTTTGGAGATTCTCCTTCTCAGTTCTTGTATCGTCTTACCCACATATATTTTGGGGCATTCGCATATACTACGCTAGTAGTTCTACAGTTAATGTAGTCTTTTATGATGAATGTTTTATCGTCATGGGGGTTTTAAAAAGGGGAGTATAAAGTACTATACAGACCACATCCAACAATAGCTACATTTTATGCATTACCTAAGATTCACAAAAAAAGAGATTTGGTACCTTGAAGACCCATAGTCTCAGGTAATAATAATCTGTGTGAAGGCACCAGCACTTGATGCAATCATCAGACCCTTCGTACAAACTCTCCCTTCCTACCTTAAGGACACCAGTGACCCTGTACTCAAATTACAGGATATACTGTACATGTGAATGAAAATACCTTATTAGCAAGCCTGGATGTTGAGGCATTATACACGAGCATACACCATGAAATAGGTATTACAGCGGTAGAATCCTACCTATACACAAAGGGCATCCAATTTCATAAACACAACAATTTTGTTATCACACTATTACGTTTTCTTCTCACACACAATTATTTTATGTTGATGGACAGTTTTATTTGCAGATAACAGGCACCGCGATGGGGACGGTTTGTGCACCTAGTTTCGCTAATTTATTTTTGGGGTGGTGGGAAGATAAATTTGTATTCACTGAGACACAATCACAACACACTGATCACATTTTATACTAGGGAAGTTATATAGACGATATTTTAATTTTTTGGGATGGTACTGAATCAGATTTTATTCAATTCACTACAACAAAAATGATATAGGACTAACACTTACAGCAGAGGTACAGAAGAAAAGCCTCAACTTCCTAGATTTAAAAATAAATCTCAAAAAAGGGGGTAAAATCAGCACAGAGATGTATAGGAAACCAACCGCAACCAACAGCTTCCTCCATTGGGAAAGTTGGCTTCCTAGGCCCCTTAAAAGAGGCAAACCAGTTGCCCAATATTTGAGGGCAAAGAGGAACACCACAAATGAAGCAGCCTTTGAGGAGGAAAGCAAATTGCTATATCAGAGATTTTTGGCCAGAGGGTATCCTAGGAAGACACTATACAAGGCTTACAATAGAGCAAAACATATAGAGAGAGACAGCATTTTTAGGAGGAAGGAACAGAGAAATAACGAAAAAATAATACGATGCATAAGGACCTTCGATTCCCAAAACCAAAGGGTATGCAGTATCCTTAAAAAATACTGTCATGTTCTCAGATCAGATAAGGACCTTATGTATAACCAGAATAACTGTATTATTGAGGTCATATTACTCTTCCCATATATGCTTATAAGATTGTATAACCCTTTACTAGATCCCGATGTACGTATTCACCAACTATCTGCCAGGGCTCCTGTGCATACCAATATGCATATAACTTATGGTGCTATCCCTTATACATGATTTTATCGCCTCATGATTTTTAGCACATATACATTATATGTAGGATCGCTCCCCTGCGCCCCTTAGGCTGTGCGGTTACATATTATTACTCCTATCACATAGCCTCATTGTAATAGTGCTATCCCTTACTTAGGCTATGCCACATATGTATTTCTTGTTGCCATGTGATTACATTCTTACTAGCGTTTATAATATATGAGTGTTTTCCCTATTCTAAGATGTCCCCTTTCCGTCCTCCATCCCTTGTGCGCATGCGCGCGGACGTGTATCTAACCACACGTCACCTGACTGGGCCGGTGCTTCTCAGTGACATACTCGCGATATTGTGAGATTTCGAGCGCCCGTAACATGGCGCGAAACCGCCAATTTAAAGAGCGGATATGAGCGCATCTATCATGCCGGCCATTCACATTCCCATGTGTATACGACTAGGTAAGCAACTCGCACTTCCCTCTTCATATAGCCTGTAGTGACTTCTTTCCTGGCTTTCCCTTTGCTGATATTGCATGGTTACCTTCTCAGACGGCGTCTCACTTATCTTTCATTTATCTCTAACTTGAGGGGAAGGTCCAGACTTCCCCCTTCCTCTTTGTATACACGACACAACTTGGTGTATACAATTAATGCCCTTGTCTTTGTACTACTACCTTCCATTACTCCATCTGTTGTACATACTATATGTTTTCTACCTGGTGGTCCCCTTGTCCTGATTAGAGTTGAGCGAACACCTGGATGTTCGGGTTCGAGAAGTTCGGCCGAACATCCCGGAAATGTTCGGGTTCGGGATCCGAACCCGATCCGAACTTCGTCCCGAACCCGAACCCCATTGAAGTCAATGGGGACCCGAACTTTTCGGCACTAAAAAGGCTGTAAAACAGCCCAGGAAAGAGCTAGAGGGCTGCAAAAGGCAGCAACATGTAGGTAAATCCCCTGCAAACAAATGTGGATAGGGAAATGAATTAAAATAAAAATTAAATAAATAAAAATTAACCAAAATCAATTGGAGAGAGGTCCCATAGCAGAGAATCTGGCTTCACGTCACCCACCACTGTAAGAGTCCATTTTCATAAATTTAGCCCCAGCACCCAGGCAGAGGAGAGAGGTCCCGTAACAGAGAATCTGGCTTCATGTCAGCAGAGAATTAGTCTGCATGTCATAGCAGAGAATGAGGCTTCACGTCAGCCACCACTGCAACAGTCCATTGGCATATATTTAGGCCCAGCACCCAGGCAGAGGAGAGAGGTCCCGTAACAGAGAATCTGGCTTCATGTCAGCAGAGAATCAGTCTGCATGTCATAGCAGAGAATCAGGCTTCACATCAGCCACCACTGCAACAGTCCATTGGCATATATTTAGGCCCAGCACCCAGGCAGAGGAGGGAGGTCCCGTAACAGAGAATCTGGCTTCATGTCAGCAGAGAATCAGTCTGCATGTCATAGCAGAGAATAAGGCTTCACATCAGCCACCACTGCAACAGTCCATTGGCATATATTTAGGCCCAGCACCCAGGCAGAGGAGGGAGGTCCCGTAACAGAGAATCTGGCTTCATGTCAGCAGAGAATCAGTCTGCATGTCATAGCAGAGAATAAGGCTTCACATCAGCCACCACTGCAACAGTCCATTGGCATATATTTAGGCCCAGCACCCAGGCAGAGGAGGGAGGTCCCGTAACAGAGAATCTGTCTTCATGTCAGCAGAGAATCAGTCTGCATGTCATAGCAGAGAATGAGGCTTCACGTCAGCCACCACTGCAACAGTCCATTGGCATATATTTAGGCCCAGCACCCAGGCAGAGGAGAGAGGTCCCGTAACAGACAATCTGGCTTCATGTCAGCAGAGAATTAGTCTGCATGTCATAGCAGAGAATGAGGCTTCACGTCAGCCACCACTGCAACAGTCCATTGTCATAAATTTAGGCCCAGCACCCAGGCAGAGGAGAGAGGTCCCGTAACAGAGAATCTGGCTTCATGTCAGCAGAGAATCAGTCTGCATGTCATAGCAGAGAATGAGGCTTCACGTCAGCCACCACTGCAACAGTCCATTGGCATATATTTAGGCCCAGCACACACACAGGCAGAGGAGAGAGGTCCCGTAACAGACGATCTGGCTTCATGTCAGCAGAGAATCAGTCTGCATGTCATAGCAGAGAATGAGGCTTCACGTCACCCACCACTGCAACAGTCCATTGGCATATATTTAGGCCTAGCACACAGGCAGAGCAGAGAGGTCCCGTAACAGACAATCTGGCTTCATGACAGCAGAGAATCAGTCTGCATGTCATAGCAGAGAATGAGGCTTCACGTCACCCACCACTGCAACAGTCCATTGGCATATATTTAGGCCTAGCACACAGGCAGAGCAGAGAGGTCCCGTAACAGACAATCTGGCTTCATGTCAGCAGAGAATCAGTCTGCATGTCATAGCAGAGAATGAGGCTTCACGTCACCCACCACTGCAACAGTCCATTGGCATATATTTAGGCCTAGCACACAGGCAGAGCAGAGAGGTCCCGTAACAGACGATCTGGCTTCATGTCAGCAGAGAATCAGTCTGCATGTCATAGCAGAGAATGAGGCTTCACGTCACCCACCACTGCAACAGTCCATTGGCATATATTTAGGCCTAGCACACAGGCAGAGCAGAGAGGTCCCGTAACAGACAATCTGGCTTCATGACAGCAGAGAATGAGGCTTCACGTCACCCACCACTGCAACAGTCCATTGGCATATATTTAGGCCTAGCACACAGGCAGAGCAGAGAGGTCCCGTAACAGACGATCTGGCTTCATGTCAGCAGAGAATCAGTCTGCATGTCATAGCAGAGAATGAGGCTTCACGTCACCCACCACTGCAACAGTCCATTGGCATATATTTAGGCCTAGCACACAGGCAGAGCAGAGAGGTCCCGTAACAGACAATCTGGCTTCATGTCAGCAGAGAATCAGTCTGCATGTCATAGCAGAGAATGAGGCTTCACGTCACCCACCACTGCAACAGTCCATTGGCATATATTTAGGCCTAGCACACAGGCAGAGCAGAGAGGTCCCGTAACAGACAATCTGGCTTCATGTCAGCAGAGAATTAGTCTGCATGTCATAGCAGAGAATCAGGCTTCATGTCAGCCACCACTGCAACAGTCCATTGGCATATATTTAGGCCTAGCACACAGGCAGAGGAGAGGTTCATTCAACTTTGGGTAGCCTCGCAATATAATGGTAAAATGAAAATAAAAATAGGATTGAATGAGGAAGTGCCCTGGAGTCCAATAATATATGGTTATGGGGAGGTAGTTAATGTCTAATCTGGACAAGGGACGGACAGGTCCTGTGGGATCCATGCCTGGTTCATTTTTATGAACGTCAGCTTGTCCACATTGGCTGTAGACAGGCGGCTGCGTTTGTCTGTAATGACGCCCCCTGCCGTGCTGAATACACGTTCAGACAAAACGCTGGCTGCCGGGCAGGCCAGCACCTCCAAGGCATAAAAGGCTAGCTCTGGCCACGTGGACAATTTAGAGACCCAGAAGTTGAATGGGGCCGAACCATCAGTCAGTACGTGGAGGGGTGTGCACACGTACTGTTCCACCATGTTAGTGAAATGTTGCCTCCTGCTAACACGTTGCGTATCAGGTGGTGGTGCAGTTAGCTGTGGCGTGTTGACAAAAGTTTTCCACATCTCTGCCATGCTAACCCTGCCCTCAGAGGAGCTGGCCGTGACACAGCTGCCTTGGCGACCTCTTGCTCCTCCTCTGCCTTGGCCTTGGGCTTCCACTTGTTCCCCTGTGACATTTGGGAATGCTCTCAGTAGCGCGTCTACCAACGTGCGCTTGTACTCGCGCATCTTCCTATCACGCTCCAGTGCAGGAAGTAAGGTGGGCACATTGTCTTTGTAGCGTGGATCCAGCAGGGTGGCAACCCAGTAGTCCGCACAGGTTAAAATGTGGGCAACTCTGCTGTCGTTGCGCAGGCACTGCAGCATGTAGTCGCTCATGTGTGCCAGGCTGCCCAGGGGTAAGGACAAGCTGTCCTCTGTGGGAGGCGTATCGTCATCGTCCTGCCTTTCCCCCCAGCCACGCACCAGTGATGGACCCGAGCTGCGTTGGGTGCCACCCCGCTGTGACCATGCTTCATCCTCATCCTCCTCCACCTCCTCCTCATCCTCGTCCTCCTCGTCCTCCAGTAGTGGGCCCTGGCTGGCCACATTTGTAC
This sequence comes from Bufo gargarizans, assembly GCF_014858855.1. Lineage (NCBI taxonomy): Eukaryota > Metazoa > Chordata > Amphibia > Anura > Bufonidae > Bufo > Bufo gargarizans. The sequence goes on along the minus strand of NC_058080.1, from coordinate 745,008,243 downwards.
CTGGCCTCTGCTGTTGCCAAAAACCTCCCTCTGAGTCACTTCGAAGAGACTGGCCTGAAAGTGCTAAAAATGACCCCTCTTCCTCCTCCTCCTCCTCCTCCTCCTGGGCCACCTCCTCTTCCATCATCGCCCTAAGTGTTTTCTCAAGGAGACATAGAAGTGGTATTGTAACGCTGATAACGGTGTCATCGCCACTGGCCATGTTGGTGGAGTACTCGAAACAGCGCAACAGGGCACACAGGTCTCGCATGGAGGCCCAGTCATTGGTGGTGAAGTGGTGCTGTTCTGTAGTGCGACTGACCCGTGCGTGCTGCAGCTGAAACTCCACTATGGCCTGCTGCTGCTCGCACAGTCTGTCCAGCATGTGCAAGGTGGAGTTCCACCTGGTGGGCACGTCGCATATGAGGCGGTGAGCGGGAAGGCCGAAGTTACGCTGTAGCGCAGACAGGCGAGCAGCAGCAGGATGTGAACGCCGGAAGCGCGAACAGACGGCCCGCACTTTATGCAGCAGCTCTGACATGTCGGGGTAGTTGTGAATGAACTTCTGCACCACCAAATTCAGCACATGCGCCAAGCAAGGGATGTGCGTCAAATTGGCTAGTCCCAGAGCTGCAACGAGATTTCGCCCATTATCACACACCACCAGGCCGGGCTTGAGGCTCACCGGCAGCAACCACTCGTCGGTCTGTTGTTCAATACCCCGCCACAACTCCTGTGCGGTGTGGGGCCTGTCCCCCAAACATATGAGTTTCAGAATGGCCTGCTGACGTTTACCCCGGGCTGTGCTGAAGTTGGTGGTGAAGGTGTGTGGCTGACTGGATGAGCAGGTGGAAGAAGAGGAGGAGGAAGCCGAGAAGGAGGAGGTGGCAACAGGAGGCAAAGAATGTTGCCCTGCGATCCTTGGCGGCGGAAGGACGTGCGCCAAACAGCTCTCCGCCTGGGGCCCAGCTGCCACTACATTTACCCAGTGTGCAGTTAGGGAGATATAGCGTCCCTGGCCGTGCTTACTGGTCCACGTATCTGTGGTTAGGTGGACCTTGCTACAGATGGCGTTGCGCAGTGCACACTTGATTTTATCGGATACTTGGTTGTGCAGGGAAGGCACGGCTCTCTTGGAGAAGTAGTGCCGGCTGGGAACAACATACTGTGGGACAGCAAGCGACATGAGCTGTTTGAAGCTGTCTGTGTCCACCAGCCTAAATGACAGCATTTCATAGGCCAGTAGTTTAGAAATGCTGGCATTCAGGGCCAGGGATCGAGGGTGGCTAGGTGGGAATTTACGCTTTCTATCAAATGTTTGTGAGATGGAGAGCTGAACGCTGGCGTGTGACATGGTTGAGACGCTTGGTGACGGAGGTGGTGGTGGTGGTGTTGGTGGTACATCCCCTGTTTGCTGGGCGGCAGGTACCAACGTTCCTCCAGAGGCGGAGGAAGAGGCCGAGGCGGCAGCAGCAGAATAGGCCGAGGCGGCAGCAGCAGAAGAGGTAGCAGGGGGAGCCTGAGTGACTTCCTTGGTTTTAAGGTGTTTACTCCACTGCAGTTCATGCTTTGCATGCAGGTGCCTGGTCATGCAGGTTGTGCTCAGGTTCAGAACGTTAATGCCTCGCTTCAGGCTCTGATGGCACAGCGTGCAAACCACTCGGGTCTTGTCGTCAGCACATTGTTTGAAGAAGTGCCATGCCAGGGAACTCCTTGAAGCTGCCTTTGGGGTGCTCGGTCCCAGATGACGGCGGTCAGTAGCAGGCGGAGTCTCTTGGCGGCGGGTGTTCTGCTTTTGCCCACTGCTCCCTCTTTTGCTACGCTGTTGGCTCGGTCTCACCACTGCCTCTTCCTCCGAACTGTGAAAGTCAGTGGCACGACCTTCATTCCATGTGGGGTCTAGGACCTCATCGTCCCCTGCATCGTCTTCCACCCAGTCTTGATCCCTGACCTCCTGTTCAGTCTGCACACTGCAGAAAGACGCAGCAGTTGGCACCTGTGTTTCGTCATCATCAGAGACATGCTGAGGTGGTATTCCCATGTCCTCATCATCAGGAAACATAAGTGGTTGTGCGTCAGTGCATTCTATGTCTTTCACCGCTGGGGAAGGGCTAGGTGGATGCCCTTGGGAAACCCTGCCAGCGGAGTCTTCAAACAGCATAAGAGACTGCTGCATAACTTGAGGCTGAGACAGTTTCCCTGGTATGCATGGGGGTGATGTGACAGACTGATGGGGTTGGTTTTCAGGCGCCATCTGTGCGCTTTCTGCAGAAGACTGGGTGGGAGATAATGTGAACGTGCTGGATCCACTGTCGGCCACCCAATTGACTAATGCCTGTACCTGCTCAGGCCTTACCATCCTTAGAACGGCATTGGGCCCCACCATATATCGCTGTAAATTCTGGCGGCTACTGGGACCTGAGGTAGTTGGTACACTAGGACGTGTGGATGTGGCAGAACGGCCACGTCCTCTCCCAGCACCAGAGGGTCCACTAACACCACCACGACCATGTCCACGTCCGCGTCCCTTACTAGATGTTTTTCTCATTGTTATGGTTCACCACAACAACAAATATATTATTTGGCCCAATGTATTGTATTCAAATTCAGCGGGATATAAATTTGAGGCCTAGTATTTAGGCGCTGGGTGACCGGTATGGATTTAGTGACAGAATTAGACTTGGAAATGCACAGAAGCGTGTGTGTGAAGTTATTCTGAATGACCCAATGTGCACCTTGAATATTATATACCCTTTTAGGGATAGATTTCAAATAGCTCTGATATAGCAGAAACCACTAAATTATGAAATTGTTAAATTGGGAATTGTATTTAAACCCAGAACAAAAAATGTGCTTTGACGGACACTAAATAACTTTCCCAGCCACAACAGGACAGCGTTAACGAGAGATTTAGCAGGATATAAATTTGAGGCCTAGTATTTAGGCGCTGGGTGACAGGTATGGGTTTAGTGACAGAATTAGACTTGGAAATACACAGTAGCGGGTGTGTGTGAAGTTATTCTGAATGACCCAATGTGCACCTTGAATATTATATACCCTTTTAGGGATAGATTTCAAATAGCTCTGATATAGCAGAAACCACTAAATTATGAAATTGCTAAATTGGGAATTGTATTTCAACCCAGAACAAAAAATGTGCTTTGACGGACACTAAATAACTTTCCCAGCCACAACAGGACAGCGTTAACGAGAGATTTAGCAGGATATAAATTTGAGGCCTAGTATTTAGGCGCTGGGTGACAGGTATGGGTTTAGTGACAGAATTAGACTTAGAAATGCACAGTAGCGTGTGTGTGAAGTTATTCTGAATGACCCAATGTGCACCTTGAATATTATATACCCTTTTAGGGATAGATTTCAAATAGCTCTGATATAGCAGAAACCACTAAATTATGAAATTGCTAAATTGGGAATTGTATTTCAACCCAGAACAAAAAATGTGCTTTGACGGACACTAAATAACTTTCCCAGCCACAACAGGACAGCGGTAACGAGAGATTTAGCAGGATATATATTTGAGGCCTAGTATTTAGGCGCTGGGTGACAGGTATGGGTTTAGTGACAGAATTAGACTTGGAAATACACAGTAGCGGGTGTGTGTGAAGTTATTCTGAATGACCCAATGTGCACCTTGAATATTATATACCCTTTTAGGGATAGATTTCAAATAGCTCTGATATAGCAGAAACCACTAAATTATGAAATTGCTAAATTGGGAATTGTATTTCAACCCAGAACAAAAAATGTGCTTTGACGGACACTAAATAACTTTCCCAGCCACAACAGGACAGCGTTAACGAGAGATTTAGCAGGATATAAATTTGAGGCCTAGTATTTAGGCGCTGGGTGACCGGTATGGGTTTAGTGACAGAATTAGACTTGGAAATACACAGTAGCGGGTGTGTGTGAAGTTATTCTGAATGACCCAATGTGCACCTTCAATATTATATACCCTTTTAGGGATAGATTTCAAATAGCTCTGATATAGCAGGAACCACTAAATTATGAAATTGCTAAATTGGGAATTGTACTTAAACCCAGAACAAAAAATGTGCTTTGACGGACACTAAATAACTTTCCCAGCCACAACAGGACAGCGGTAACGAGAGATTTAGCGGGATATAAATTTGAGGCCTAGTATTTAGGCGCTGGGTGACCGGTATGGATTTAGTGACAGAATTAGACTGGGATATGGCCAAAAAATAACCACACTATTGCTGGTTAAATGCACTTGGTGACAGGCGCAGCTTGCCCCTGATTTAGTATATGGCCAAAAAATGAACAGACTATTGCTGGTTAAATGCACTTGGTGTCACAGCTTGACGCACCACACTACTGAGGGTTAAATGCACTTGGTGACAGGCGCAGCTTGCCCCTGATGTAGTATATGGCCAAAAAATGAACAGACTATTGCTGGTTAAATGCACTTGGTGTGACAGCTTCACCCTGATGTAGGCTTTAGCCAAAAAACAACCACATCATTGAGGGTTAAATGCACTTGGTGACAGGCGCAGCTTGCCCCTGATTTAGTATATGGCCAAAAAAATGAACAGACTATTGCTGGTTAAATGCACTTGGTGTGACAGCTTCACCCTGATGTAGGCTTTAGCCAAAAAACAACCACACCATTGAGGGTTAAATGCACTTGGTCGCAGCTTGGATGCACTTGGTCGCAGCACCGCACAAGACACAAAATGGCCGCCGATCACCCCAGAAAAAAGTGACTGACAAACGGTCTGGGCAGCCTAAAAACAGTGAGTGAGCATTTGAATTTCAGCAGCTCAATGATGCACAGCTGCAGATCGATCGATTAATCAAGTGAAGTCCTTTGGAGGAGTTAATCTGCCTAATCTCGCCCTACTGTCGCATCCGCAACCTCTCCCTACGCTAATCAGAGCAGAGTGACGGGCGGCGCTATGTGACTCCAGCTTAAATAGAGGCTGGGTCACATGGTGCTCTGGCCAATCACAGCCATGCCAATAGTAGGCATGGCTGTGACGGCCTCTTGGGGCAAGTAGTATGACGCTTGTTGATTGGCTGCTTTGCAGCCTTTCAAAAAGCGCCAAGAAAGCGTCACAAAAGCGCCAAGAAAGCGACGAACACCGAACCCGAACCCGGACTTTTACGAAAATGTCCGGGTTCGGGTCCGTGTCACGGACACCCCAAAATTCGGTACGAACCCGAACTATACAGTTTGAGTTCGCTCATCCCTAGTCCTGATGTTTAATGTATTTAAGTTTTTGCATGTTTTCTTTGACATATAATTATTTGCATCATGAACCTAACAGTCATATTTAAGTGATATTACACATTATGTAATTATGAATTTTTCCCATGGAGGAAATGGGGTCAATTACTTTTTCATAAGAATCATGTATCATATAAATCATGTATTTACATAGGGTTTTTTCTTTTCCTTGTTGTAATCAAGATTTATAAGAATCATGTATTTACAAATGTTTTATTTAGTTTTTACATCAGCCTGATGAAGGGCATTCTTTCTGCCCGAAACGTTGTTACCAAAATGACCACTATGTCCGGCCAAGCAAATAAAAATTACCTAAGCAAAATCTGGAGTGCTGTCTAAATTGATGAATATTTATAGTTCCAAGAGGTGGAGCTAGGAACATACCACGACGTGCACCCGAAACCGGTCAGAATAGAGTGTTCTGATCACTACGAGATTCCAATACTTAGGTTTACTCTACAACAGATCTACGAGCACCATCTCTGACATTCTCCATTGTCAATGTCGTTCTCAAATCCAACTTCACAAAGTACTAACAGTGGAGTATTCTCATTCTCTGAAGAGGATGCAAGAAGAATTACGTCATCTATAACTGCTTCTAACAAATTCCTATCCAGTACTAATCAGAGAGTTTCCATTGGAATTACACATAGTCACATTGGGCGAATACCACAAAAAGGAAATCATTCCGAGGGGTCTGCGGTGCAATTTGTGACCAACGCTATTTTCTGATGATTCAGAATTTTGCTACCAATTTGAGAGAATCCTGAATAAAGCATCCCTCGACATCATCCTCCTCACCTTGGAACGTGCAAGTACAGAATTAAGAAAAGTGAAAGACGAGATTAACTCTTTAGAACAGAGGCTTTTCTAAGAAATACCTGGGGAAGAGGCTGCTTCAATTAGAAATAACATCACACAAAAAGATAATTTCAGACGAAATCTAGAGGATCGCAAGAGGTCCAAATTTCAAAGGGACGTCCAAGACTACGCAACTAATCAAGTTTATCGCACAGTCACACGAAATTATCCAACATTTGGACCGTCCACCGCTTACGCGTCAGCCTCATCCAGCACCAGTGGTGAGACTGATTTTTTTAGAGAGGGGTTCGCCAAGATCCAGAGGAGGAGGCCGCCAAGGAGGGCGGGCAAGAAACACAAGAGGAAGAGGACCCACCAGATATGACAACCCAGACCGACCAACCCACTTCAAATGACCTAGTCATCAACCTATCAATTAAAACCTTGACAAGTGATGAAATATCCGCATTGAACTTAGGGCTTGGATTCGTCCCCACCAACTTCACGGACCCTTATCTCTTGGACAAAGAAATGTCAAAGTTCTTTAGAGCCATCAGACTCCGGGCCTACATAGAGATCGAGAAACAGTCATGGACACTAGTGAACAAAGACGCCCTTTTTCCCTTCCAGGATCGCATTAAAGGTTGTAAACTACCAAATAAATTCATCCCCCCCTACAAGATACGAGGTGGTTGAAGAATACATCTCGCATGTCTTACAAGACCTCAAGACCTTGGAAAAAAGATCTCTAACCATTAAGGTAAGACACAACATATCTAAAAAACAGTCTCTTGCCTTAAAAAACGTATGTAACAACAAAGACACAATCATCAAGCTGACTGATAAAGGCTCGGGGATTGTAGTAATGAATAAAGCAGACTATAGACAGGAGATCCTTCGACAACTTGCGGATCGAGGGATCTACTTACCTATAGACTATGATCCCACTAGAAACTGTCTTAAGGAACTCTCTGCCATAGTTGAGACAGCGCTAAGCAATGGTATTATAAGTAAAAAAGCAGCTGACTACCTCATCCCAACACATCCTCGCATTCCTGTTATTTACACACTACCGAAGATTCACAAGAATAAAGATCACCCTCTAGGCAGGCCAATAGTCTCTGGCTGTGATTCCATTTTTCAACTAGCAGCTAAAATAGAGATAGATATTCTTTTAAGATCATATGCCCAAAAAGGTGTCTCTTATATTCAAGATACCACTAATTTCTTGAATAAAATTCATTGCCTGAAACTGGAAGGTGATGATATTCTTTTGGTTACCATGGATGTTACTAGCCTTTACACTAACATCCCTACTGAGGAAGGCATTGAGTGTGTCAGAGAAATCATCCGACGAGAAGTCGAGTTCTCTATTTTAGAACAAGAATTCATCATGTCTTTATTATATTTTGTGCTAAAAAATAACTATTTTCTTTTTGAGGATCAATTTTACCTCCAGACCTCTGGGACAGCCATGGGCTGTAATGTGGCACCTACATGTACTTTCGCAGTTCTGTACATGAATCATTTCGAAAACTGTATCTTATATACCAATGAGTTGTTTTGCCAATATGTTAAATGTTGGTACAGATATATTGATGACATCTTCTGTATTTGGCAAGGTCCGTCAGGAGATTTGTATACATTTCACAGAACCATTGACTCGGCCACAAACTCCATCTCTCTCTCCTTGGATTGCAGCGATATCTTGATTTCTTTACTGGACGTTCTCCTCAAGGTAAGAAACAACACATTACATACAGACCTCTACACCAAACCTACAGATAGGAACAGTCTTCTAAGGCACAATTCATTTCACTCCCCAGGGCTAATTCGCTCTCTCCCACGTTCACAACTTATGAGAGTCAAACGTATTGTGTCGGATCCAGATACCTCCAATTTTCGACTATCAGAGATGTCTACTAAATTCCTCAATAGAGGTTTTCCACAACATGTCTTAGTAGACCATGTTGAGAGAACGTCTCACCTTTCCAGAACTGACTTACTCAAGCCTAGACCTCTTAAAACTGACCGCCAACATACACGTATCCCATGCGTTACCACATTTTCTCACCTGAGCCCTGAAATCAAACGGATCATATACAAACATTGGTCCACATTATCAGGCAATTTCCCTAATATATTTCACGAGAAACCTTTAATGTCCTACAAGAGGGCTAAAAACATAAAAGACAGAATTGTACGATCCGATCTCGGCTCTAACAAGGTACACAGTATCCAAAGCACAATTACTGGCTCTATCAATAAGGGAACGTACCCCTGTCTTTCCTGTGCACAGTTTGGCAACGTCACTAAAGGTCCCACCTTTACACACCCATCTACCGGTAAGACATATAATATCAATGGACACTACTCCTGCCTTTCCAACTATGTCGTTTATTTAATCAAATGTCCTTGCGGCCTGGGATACGTTGGCGAAACAATTCAAAAAATTAAGGAGCATATATCCCAACACAAATCCAACATACGCACTGTAAAGATAGAGGCCCCCCTGGTACATTTCATAACACACAATCACGCATTTAGTCAACTTCTCTTCCAGGTTATTGACTGGATACCCCCTCTAAGACGAGGTGGTAATCGTGAGCTGCAACTACAGGAGAGAGAGATGTCGTGGATCTGACGTCTTAATACCCTCCAACCTCATGGACTTAACAAAGATTATGTTTTAGACTATTGAAAATTCATCCTCTTCTTCCTTTTCTAATTTTTTCCTTATATTTTATTCTAGGGCCAGAGCCATCTAATAACGGATGGCGACACCAGTGAAGCACGCCCTCGCCTGATGGGTTTGTATACCCTGTCCTGAAGTTGGTATATATTCCTCACTGGTGTCTGTTTCAAGATTAAATCATTATGTATAACCAAAATAACTGTATTATTGAGGTCATATTACTCTTCCCATATATGCTTATAAGATTGTATAACCCTTTACTAGATTCTGATGTACGTATTCACCAACTATCTGCCAGGGCTCCTGTGCATACCAATATGCACATAACTTATGGTGCTTTCCCTTATACATGATTTGGTCGCCTCATGATTTTTTAGCACATATACATTATATGTAGGATCGCTCCCCTGCGCCCCTTAGGCTGTGCGGTTACATATTATTGCTCCTATCACATAGCCTCATTGTAATAGTGCTATCCCTTACTTAGGCTATGCCACATATGTATTTCTTGTTAACATGCGATTCTGAAGCCATGCGATTACATTCTTACTAGCGTTTATAATATATGAGTGTTTTCCCTATTCTAAGATGGCCCCTTTCCGTCCTCCATCCCTTGTGCGCATGCGCGCGGACGTGTATCTAACCACACGTCACCTGACTGGGCCGGTGCTTCTCAGTGACATACTCGCGATATCGTGAGATTTCGAGCGCCCGCCCGTAACATGGCGCGAAACCGCCTATTTAAAGAGCGGATATGAGCGCATCTATCATGCCGGCCGTCCACATTCCCATGTGTATACGACTAGGTAAGCAACTCGCACTTCCCTCTTCATATAGCCTGTAGTGACTTCTTTCCTGGCTTCCCCTTTGCTGATATTGCATGGTTACCTTCTCAGACGGCGTCTCACTTATCTTTCACTCATCTCTAACTTGAGGGGAAGGTCCAGACTTCCCCCTTCGTCTTTGTATACATGACACAACTTGGTGTATACAATGCCCTTGTCTTCGTACTACTACCTTCCATTACTCCATCTGTTGTACATACTATATGATTTCTACCTGGTGGTCCCCTTGTATCAAACCCTATGTATTTACATAGGGTTTTTCTTTTCCTTGTTGTAATCAAGATTTATAAGAATCATGTATTTACAAATGTTTTATTTATTTTTTACATCAGCCTGATGAAGGGCATTCTTTCTGCCCGAAACGTTGTTACCAAAATGACCACTATGTCCGGTCAAGCAAATAAAAATTACCTAAGTCTGGAGTGCTGTCTAAATTGATGAATATTTATAGTTCCAAGAGGTGGAGCTAGGAACATACCACGACATGCACCCGAAGCGGTCAGAATAGATAGACTGCTGTGATCACTACGAGATTCCAATAGGGAGGTAATACCCAGCAATCCATCCATTGCCTATAAAAGGGGGAAAAATTTGAAAGAGATCATGGTGCATAGCCATGAAAAAATGTAATAACACTTGGCTATCAATACAGGGATCTTATCCCTGTGGAGGATGTACATTCTGTAAATACATGACACCCAAAAAAGATTTTGAAAACCCCCATGACGGAAAAACATTCATCATAAAAGACTACATTAACTGTAGAACTACTAGCGTAGTATATGCGATACAGTGCGAATGCCCCAAAATCGATGTGGGTAAAACGATACAAGAGCTGAGAAGGAGAATCTCCAAACATCTCAGTAACCTTAACACCCAGGATGATACCCCTCTGGTAGGACATCTGAATAAATATCATAGAGGTAATCCCCCAGGCATTAAAATCTGGGGACTAGAGAAAGTAAAAGCAGGCGCAAGACGGGGAGATATCGAGGTGAGGCTACAACAGGAGGAAGCCAAATGGACATACCGCCTGAAATCTCTATCACCAATCGGAATCAATGAAGGGTTCACCTTCTCTCCTTTTCTGTGATAATGTACAATAGAAATGAACAGAAAAATAAAGGAACAGTAAGATAACCATGAAAAGAATAGTAAAAATACTAAAATAATAGAAGTAACCAAAAATAAGACACAAATGGTATAGACAGATAGGGGACCATATCCATGTAGATACTATTAAAAGGAAGAGTAGGAAAAATTAAATGACACCCCAAAAAAACATAATAATTACCATCAAGACTGATGCTCGTCCCTCCTCCGGTCCAGGTGGCCGCAGAAGAGTGATGGGCTGTAATATCATCTGGAAGAGACCCCTAAGGGTACAAAAAGGAAAAAGAAAAAGAAAAAGGAAAAAGAAAAAGAAAAAGGAAAAAGAAAAAGGAAAAAATTAGAGTATAGATCTGATAAAGCGCCCATGTGCTAGTGCAGTTCAAGGAAGAAGGTAAACATCGAGATATCAATGCAGGATAGAAAATAGATATAGTAAATTCCATAGAACACTTAGCATGGAGAAATGACTGTATGCGAGTGATGGATGCGAGTAGATAACTTAAAACGACAGCATCCCCAAATGTTCCCACGCAAGTGTAAATATAGGGAAGAGAGAACTGCTTTAAGTTCATGTACAGGTGCAAATAGACAATAGACATTTGGAGAAAAAACCGCCCCAAAGTTTGTGAACAAGTGTAAGGGCATAAAAATACATATGGGGCGTCCAGATAGCAGTACTAGTATAGGTGAACGCAACAAGACAGTCATTACCTGAGATTGTATTAGTTATTTAGAGAGAACTTTCCATCAATGGCTAAGTCTGAGCGCATTTGTGAATGCCAAGTACAAGATCCGGGAATGCTAAAGATCGGGCGCATGCGCGAGTATATCTGTTACATCGCAAGACCGCCAAGTCCACGCGCATGCGTAAATGCCAGGTACCCGATCCGAAAATTCGAAGATCGGGCGCCTGCGCGAATATATCCTTCACATCGCGAGACTTGGCCAAAAAAGTTCTCAATCAAGGAGAACCTATCGGAAGATAGGAGGAGGGGTAATGAGGAAGGTGTGCAAGACGCCATTGGTTGTGACGAATATGACACCCTATACGAACTATTAAAAGATGGTCCCCGCCCCCAACACTCATACCTGCACGATGCCCAGCGAAACATGTCGGGATGCAGGCATATGAGTGATTACGTTTTTAGGCTCAGTGGTAGATAGGGAGCTTCCTAGTAGGAGATAAAGTACAGGTAGTATAGGAACCATAAGCAATAGGTATATAACTACACAGAGTATACCCTATAGAGGTGACGCACACCGGCTGTGGAGCTACCCGCACCACTGATAGTTTTAATCTGTCTAATACAAGTTGTGTGGACCAATACAGGATTTTAAAGGCATATTAATAAAAGTAAAGTTTTAATTACACAAAAGGCACATGATAAAAAGACGGAAATAGGTCCAGATGGACCACTTGTTAGTCTGCCAACAAGACAATGACCCCAAACACACCAGTAAACGGGCAACATCTTGGCTCCAGACCAGCAAGACTGACGTTATGGAGCGGCCGGCCCGATCCCCGGATATTAATCCAATAGAAAACTTGTGGGTGACATAAAAAATGCAGTTTCTGAGGCAAAACCAAGAAATCGAGAAGAACTGTGGAATGTCGTCCAATCATTCTGGGCTGGAGAACCTGGTCACAGGGGCAGAAGGTGGTTGACTCCATGCAACACAGACGTCCAGCAGTTCTCAGAAACAGCGGTTATACAACTAAACATTAGTGAAGTGATTCAGAGTGAAGAAAATCTTCAAAATGTATTAGTTTATACAGTGAATGATTGAGTTTGTAAAGAAGAAGACAAACACTGCTATTTTTGAACCGTCTAATATTCACTGTTCTTCAAATTTGTTATATTTTTCTTCATGTTTTGATTTGGAATAGAATGTGTAGTGTTCCCAATACATTTGTGTGGATGGAAATAAAAGCTATTAGAAGCATTTTGAGCTTTATTTACGTTTTTTAAACACTGCTATTATTTTGAACACAACTATGTGGTAAAATCTTTATTGAAGTATTTTGGTGGAAAAATATATTTTGTTCAGCGCTGCATTATATGCGATAAAATCTTCTGTAACTTATTTTGGTGGAAAAAAAATTGTATTCAGCATTAAGCGCTGCACTTATATGCGGTAAAATCTTTTGTGAATTATTTCGGTGGAAAAACAAATTTCATGCAGCATTCAGCACTACAGTTATACATGGTAAAAGTCAGTTGGCCGCTGCCTATCTGCTCCATCGTCCATCCTCTGCGCTCACGTTCCGCTGCTCTGGCTGCTGGGGCAGGAGCAGTACCAGCTCCATCAGCAGCAACTCGAGTGTGCAGTCGCTGATGAGCAGCTTTCTTCACCCGCCTAGTGAAGAAACTACTCACCAGCAGCAACTAGACCTGGAGCAGGACCTGAACCAGCAGGTGGTGGCATACTTGGACAGCACCCTGCCACCCCACATTGAAGATCCTCTGGACTACTGGGTAGCGAAACTGGATTTGTGGCCGCAACTAGCAGTTTGCCCTGGAAAAGCTGTCCTGCTCGGCCAGTAGCGTGGCATCAGAGCGCGTGTGTAGTGTGGCGGGAGTCATAGTTACCCCAAGGAGAACTCGCCTGTCCACCCAAAATGTGGAGAGACTGACCTTTGTCAAGATTAGAGGTGGGACAAATCCAATTTTTTTCGAATCCGAATAGGTTCTCGAATATATCAAATCTTTCGAATCTCGAATCCTACGAATCCTGTACATAAGAATTATGGGGATCTGTGGATGACACTGTTATGAAGGGGATCTGTGGATGACACTGTCATGGAGGGGGATCTGTGGATGACACTGTCATGGAGGGGGATCTGTGGATGACACTGTCATGGAGGGGGATCTGTGGATGACACATACCGTATATATCATCTTATGCTATATGTGTCATCCACAGATCCACCCCATGACAGTGTCATTGACAGATACCCCTTTCCGCCGCTCACAGTTGTGTACATTTGACTGTCACATTTCCAAACTGTAATCCATATCCTGCAGTAACTTTAACTTTACACCACTCCTCAGCTAGCTTCGGTAACAGGGCAGGCTGCAGTCTACAGGCTTCGCTCACAGGGACGTCATACACCTGCGCTGCCTAGTGGGAGGAGCAGACGCGCCGCCCGCACTGCCTGTTAGTTGTTACAGAGCGAGCGCTGATTTAAAGTTAAAGTTACTGCAGGACCAGGTCAGAGGATACTGATTACAGTTTAGAAGAAATGTACACTCCTGTGAGCGGTCAGAATGAATGGGGGCACATTTTAGTTGGGGGGGCACAGCGTGATGTCGGGGGGCTGTGTCCCCCTCTGGCTGGCCCCTCCTTGGCGACGCCACTGGGGAAATAGTAGGCGGGGACGTGATGTCGCGGCGGGATTCGTCGGATTCAAATTTTGCAAAATACGTATGGTTTCGAGTCCACAAATCCCATGAATCCAGCAAAATTCGAGGGATTCGTGGATTCGACTGATTTGTCGTCCCACCTCTAGTCAAGATGAATCAGGCATGGATCAACCAGGATTTCTAACCACCAATTCCTGATGCATCAGACCAGATCATCAACCCGCCTGATGCCACACATCTGATGCCAAGTGCTTCTTCTTGCACTTACCTTCGTCAGCATGTACTGGTATTGCCACCCACTCTGTTACCGGGTCAATTTGTGGTCTCCCGATGCAGCTGCTGCTGCCATCTCCAAACCTTGCCACTCTGGGTCCTCCTGATGCTGCTGCCACCTCCAAACTATATCACCTTGCTACTCTGTGGCCTCCTCATGCTGCTGCCATCTCCACACTATGTCACCTTGCCACTCTGTGGTATCCTGCTGCTGTTGCTGCGATATCCACACTGTCACCTTGCCACTCTGTGGTATCCTGCTGCTGCCATCTCCACACTATGTCACTCTGTGGCCTCCTCATGCTGCTGCTATCTCCACACTATGTCACCTTGCTACTCTGTGACCTCCCGATTCTGCCACCACCTCCAAACTATGTCACCTTGCCACTCAGTGGTCTCCTGATGCTGCTGCTGCCATCTCCACACTATGTCACCTTGCCACACTGTGGTATCCTGCTGCTGCCATCTCCACACTATGTTACCTTGCCACTCTGTGGTCTCCTCATGCTGCTGCCATCTACAGACTCTGTCATTGTGCCACTCTTTCAAAGTGTTTTTTTTTTCCGGTAAAAATTATAAGCAACTGAAAAACTCCTTTTGCTGTATGGACTAAATTACGTCTTGTGAGGTCGTGTGGTCTGAAAGTGTGAGGAAAATATATATTGTGAAACAAATATACAAAAAGTACATAATAACAATGACAACCTCCTGATACTACCGCCAACTCCAAACTATGTCATCTTGCCACTCTGTGGCCTCCTCATGCTGCTGCCATCTCCACACTATGTCACCTTGCCACTCTGTGGTATCCTGCTGCTGCCATCTCCAGACTATGTCACCTTGCCACTCAGTGGCCTCCTCATACTGCTTCCACCTTACCACTGTCATAGGTCCCCACTTCATGACTGGTCCACTATTTTGCCTTTTGGCCTGGCTGACAATCATTTATTTGACCTTTCTTCTGATCTGTCAGAAGGAAGGAAAAATTAGACACACAACGGATCCTGTTTGTGTAGCAGCTGGAAGGCCTGTATGGTCCCATCAGAAATGTCTCATGATTTGGTAGCCAAAGGAGTGGGTACAAAATACAGAAGACATGTAAATATTCAGTTCACGTGTCATCTCTGTTTTGGATCCACTCCTGTTTTTTTGGCATTAGCAATACTGACCGAGTGAAGGCGGATTCTCCACAGACAGGATCCTATTTTTTGGGGGTCATTGTTCTGACGGATCAGAGGAAGGGCAAAATAATCAGTGACGTCAACACAAACTTACTGCTGACCCCCTCTCCACTCTACATACGCTTGATACATTGTATCCCAGGGCTCTTAATCGCGATTATGAGGTTGCTAGGTTATGAGATTATATGTCTTTTTTTTTCGTACTGCTTGATTTTATTAATTTCTTTCTTTTCCTTTATTGTAGACATTATCGACTCGATGATCTGCTATTTTCGATATTGCGAAAATCCTATGTTATATGTGTACTCATGCTATAGTGAAACCAATTAATCGGTTGGTTTATTTTTTGTTCCCGCCCATAAGGGGGCGGGTGATGTCACTTTGCTTAATTGATGTGTGTTTATAAGAGTCATTATGAATTTGAGCCCACTCTGTCGGGGGCTCTACTTGTATAAGCGTTTAATAGAACAGGTTCTGTAGACATCTACAGTATGTGGAATCAGTTGACGACGGTGTGAAAGGAGTGCACTTATTGACGCTAACATTGACCTGTAAGGCTGAGTTAATGCTGGAGTTATTTGGTCAGTGTTGGCCCCGTGACTGCCCAAATAAGTGAAGTGTGCAGTGATTCTAAGAGCGACGCCTGTCATCTGCATGTCATACGGACTCACAGTATTATTTCACTACCACAGCAGACTCCCTATGCGTGTTACTGCAAGGCACAGTGTTTCAGCGAACCAGCGAATCAAATTTTTGAAAAATTCGCTCATCTCTAGATTTAATTAATATAATGTTTAACAAAGTTTTTACTAACGATAAATGTTGATTATCTCGCTTATACATACTATATTGATTATATATATTTTAACCAGATATTATGTTTAATCGTCTATTTATATAAACTAATTTGCGCAACAAGTTGGAAGGTTGAAAAGTCATCCCCAGGAAAGGTAATGTAGGCATCCCCTCTTCTTTTCCTCCACTGGGCACGCTGGAATCCACTCACAGGCCCAGGCTTCCGGTCACAAGCTCGGCGTGCGTTCCAGCGTGGAGCACACGCTGGAATTCACGCTCAGGCCCGGCGGCTCAACTCGGTCAGGCGGCTCCAGTGCAGGTAAGCTCTGTCTCCGCAAGTTATTCCCCTTACAGGAGCCCTCCGATCCGGGCCCCTATGTTCCAGGCTTCCGGTTGCCGGATCAGCGTGAGTTCCAGCGTGGAACGCACGCCGATATCTGCTCCCAGACCCGGGCCTCCCGCTTCCCAAAACGGCTCGGGACGGGTAGGCTCCATCCCCCAGTTCACCCCTCCGCATGTCACCCTGCTTCCGGGGGTAGGTTGGCGTGCGTTCAAGCGTGGAACGCACGTCAAACAAACCCACTGCCTCACATACGGAGTAGGTAGGGGTGTCTAGCCCCTGAGCAACAATTATTTGTCTGTAAATGGCCATTCATAATTTGTGGGTGCAGAAATTTAGCAGTGTTACCAAGCAAACAAGACGGTGATAAAATGCACACTCGCCGTGCCACGCAGCGTCAGGTGGTGTGAAGAATAGTTATTCTCTGTCCCCACTAATAGGTTTGTGGAAGGGCACTAATTACAGTTCTGAGGTCGAAGAGAGTTGGGGGTCTCATCAGATCTAGGTTAGGTCTTTACCTCACCCCATACGCGGTCATCTTTCACTGATCATTCACTGCAATTATCTGTACTGATCTGTAGTGGCGGCGGGGCCACGTGATATATGTATGTGCTTTCACGTTGTATGCAGTTTTTTTCCTGCTTCTGCTGGATCACCCAGGCTCATACCTATCTCTGTCTCCTGGATCGCCCAGGCTCACACCCATCTCTGTCTCCTGGATCGCCCAGGCTCACACCTACCTCTGTCCCCTGGATCGCCCAGGCTCACACCTACCTCTGTCCCCTTAATAGGAGAGGCATCCCTCACCCGGCCTCTGCTCGCAAAGCAGAACAATATAAACTATTGATGACCACCCCGGGTCCGTCAGGTGTCCAGCCGGGGACCACGGACATTCAGCAGTCGCTGAGGCATCTGCAAGCCACCATTGACTCCCTGGTCAGCATGGTGGCTGGCGCTCAGTCCAGGGTGTCGGTACTGGAATCTCGGGCCCCGCTCCCCCCAGGGGTCCCACCCTCCGGCTCAGTCCGTTGTCCCTCAGACGGCCTTTAGGTGGCCCCAGCCCATTTCATCCCGGACGGTAATAAAAAAGATATCCTGGCTGGGAAGGATGTGAACTTGGCATCCATCCTTATCGCCTCACAAGATCTCCCTGAGAACAGGGTCATCAACTGTGGTGACGTCTCCCTCGTCCTGAAGGCGAAGGACGCAAGGCTCAACAGGAAGCTCACCATCCCGGAATTTGTATTGGCGTTTAGCCTGTTCAGGGATATTGTGTGCTCGGCCCAGCCTAGAAGGAGGGAGGAATTAGATTCGTACCTCTACCTGGTCACCGACCTGGGGCACAAGTATGGTGGCTCGTCATTTTATGACTACCACCGCTCCGTCTCGGCTAAGGCGGCCGCTGCCCTGGTTAAATTCCAGTTCGTCACCAACTGGGCAAACATCGATATGGAGCTGTTTTGCCGCCACTTTGTGGGTCTCAGGGCCCCGTCTTGTTCAGGGGGCCAGTCCATTTTCCATTCCTCGGACTGGTGTCCTAACTCGGTCAATCCCGTCCAGGATAGGTCCCTGCCCGGTCCCTCAGGTCTCCAACTGGGCCGGCCCATAGTGTACCTGGGTAAGAGTCAGGTCTGCAACAATTTTAACGCGAACGGATGCGGCTTCAATGGTTGCAGGGCTTTCTACATTTGCTCGCTGTGCTTCAGGGCTCACCCTCGTCCCACCTGTCCCAAGAGGTCTGCGAAACAGTCATGACTAACTGACATTGACCTAGATCTCCTTGGCGTCCTTCTGCGGGACCACCCCGACAGGAGGTTCGTGCAATTTTTGCTGTCTGGCTTCACAGAGGGCTTTCACACGGGCCTTATCGCCCTGCCGCAGACATCTTGGGAGGGCGGCAACCTGAGGTCTACTTCTGAGGACCCGGCGGCAGTTGAGGAGTTGCTCCAATGCGAAGTCGACAAGGGTTTCCTCATCTGCCCGCTTGAGTCAATACCATTTCCTTCCTGGCGCATTAACCCCATTGGCCTGGTGTCCAAGAAAAATTCTAAGAAAAAGCTGTTTATCTACGACCTGTCCGCGCCTCATGCCTCTGCCATTCCCAGCCTCAACTTGCTTATTCCATCTGAGGAGTTCTCCATGCAGTATTCCTCTATAGACGAGGCAATTAAGGACATTGTGAACTCCGGCAGGGGTTCCTGGTTGGCGAAGGCGGACATCTCGGACGCCTTCAAGCTCCTTCCTGTTAAACCACACTTATGGGATTACTACAGGCTTAGATGGGCCGATCGCTATTATTTTGCGAACAGGCTCACATTTGGTTCGAAGAGTAGCCCATGGTTGTTCGACCAATTTGCCAAGGCCCTGCATTGGATCCTCGTCCACCATGGCGGATTACCTACGGTCATCCACTACCTCGATGACTTCTTGATCATCGAGGGTCCACACGCCGGGTCGGGCAACCTGGTTACTCTTCTCCAATTTTTTTACAGCCTGCAGGTCCCGATAGCCCACGCCAAAACAGAGGGCCCCACCAATAGGGTGACGTTCCTCGGCGTCCCTCTACCGAAGGAGAAACTGGCAAGTTGCCGAGCGGCAATTTCCCGCGCCATGTCCTATCTATCCAGGGTGGAGCTCCAATCGCTGCTGGGGCGTTTCAACTTTGCCTCCAGAATCATGCCCCAGGGCAGGGCATTCACCTCCAGGCTGCTCCAGTTGTTGCCTTCGGCTCCTGACCAGGGCAGCATCGTCCACTTGGACAGCCATGCCAGGGCGGACTTGGCCATGTGGTCCCTGTTCCTATCCTCCTGGAACGGTATTTCTCTTTTTGTACCGTCATGGGCGCCGTCATACCCCACCATTTTCTCGGACACAGCAGCATCCCGGGGGTATGCCGCTATTTTCGGGTCCCATTGGATGGCTGGCCAGTGGCCCGTAGAAGTCCGGACAGTCCCCGAAAGTCTGAGCTCGTCTTCCCTCCTGGAGCTTCACTCCATTGTGGCGGCGGCTCAGGTATGGGGTCATCGGTGGGCGAACACACCGGTGATGTTCATCACCGATAACCAAGCGTTGGTGGACATTATCTCAAAAGGTCGAGCGAAATCTTTCAGGATCATGTCCCTACTGCGCAGACTAGTTTGGCTCTCTCTCACCCATAACTTCCATCTGTTCTGCAGCCACATTCCAGGGGTCGAGAATGTGGCGGCGGATGCTCTGTCTCGGTTTAATTTCCCCCTCTTTTTCCAGGTGCTGCCAGGAGCGGACCCCACGGGGTCCCCTCTTCCGGTCTTCCATTCTCTGGTGATGGATTAGAGTCCCTCCATGCTTCCCTCTCCTACAATACCATCAGGAACTACCAAGCCGGCTTTAAGGTTTATGAAGTTTTCTCCAGGTCCCACCCACAAGGTGGCTTGGACGATGTCTCCTACACCCTGGCATTCATAGCCCACTGTCATCACAACCTCAGGCTGTCATACAACACCATCAAGCTGTACCTAGCCGGGATACAGCACTGCGCCATGCTTCTTAATTCAAACGGAGGTTCCATTTTCTCAGTGCAGGCAGTCAAGGCTGCCCTTAGGGGAATCCAGCAGTGCGGGGATGCCCCTCCCACCCGTATTCAGCCTGTCTCTGGCAAGAAGTTTAGGAGATTGTCGTCCGCGCTGGATGGACATCCTTTTGGGCACTCTCCTAGTTTGGTTATTAAGGCAGCCATGTACCTCGGGTTTTATGGGTTCCTTAGGCCAGGTGAGTTCACCAGCACCTCCTCTAAACTTGCAGGTGCGGCAATTGTCCTGGGTCCATGACCATTTTTTCCTCCGGCTTCCATCCGCGAAATCCAATCAACATGGGCCTCCCTCGGAGGTCGGGTTCTTCAAAACTTCTAACGATTGGTGCCCTGGTCATAGGTCCTCCGTCAATTGATAGCTCTGCTACAAGATACCCCCCTAGATGGCCCGCTGCTGCCTTGGCATGGGAATTTCCTGACTTCAATCCAGTTTGTGTCTCACATCAGAACGCTAGCTTCAGGTCTCGGTTACAATCCGCTGACCATCACTGGGCACTCGCTCGGATCGGGGCTGCGTCCTTAGCATCAAAAAATAGGGTCCCGGCTCATGTGATCAAAAGCATGGGTCGCGGGCGTTCTTCTTGTTTCACGAGGTACATCCCGAACCCGAACGTAGAGACTTTCCAGGGTTTCTGTAACCTCGTTCTCTGAGAGAAATTAAATGTTTTGGACATTGCTCTGCTCTCCTCGTCTCTTTTTGCCCATTGCTAGGCTTACCCTCGCTCCTGGCTCCCGGCACAACACAGCCAGCTTAGGTCAGGGGTAAGCGCCTCCCCTCATCTGTAGCCTTAAGCCTCTCCCATAAATGTAATTTACATTGCTCAAAATGTTTTAGATGGCTTCTTACCAAGATACTTTATTTACTGAAGACATCATTCCTGATTCACAAATGCTGTTTGCGGCTGAAGATTTTTATGAGTCGTTCGTTGGTTGCCACAGCCTGCAGATTATTTCAGGCTACACGGCAGGCGGTACATAAACATCTCCGCAGGCCATTTCATACGAATCGGCCTACAGCACTGTGACATCTCGACTAGACGGTAAGGGTAACAATGTAATTGATGTTTTATTATATAGCGCTGTTTTATTATCGTTTGTTACATTTCATACATGTTTATTATAGGCGGACACATTGGAAACATTCTAAGGCCTGCGAACAGCATTACGTGTATGGAAAATACAGCGTATTCAGGCGCTATGGCGGTGGTTACCAACAATTCTGGAGGACTAAAGGAGAATGATTCATCGGCCGTTATCAATCTCAGAACACCTGCGTCAGACGAGATAAAACAGCAACGCAAATGGTCCAAAGCACGTAAGGCACAATCCGAGTTGTAACTGTAGTCTATTTTAAACATTGTCTATAATTCTAATACGCTTTTTTAAATCGCAGTAATGAAAAGAAAGTACAAGGCTGATGTTTCCAGAGAGCGACCAAAGAAATCTAAGATGGCCGGTGAGACTCTCTGACATCCTCTGAAATACCAATGTCAATAGATTTAAACGTGTGTAGATTATAATAGTGATCCTTTCATTCTAATTTCAGGTTTTCAGACGCCGGGGAGCGACAGCACGGGTTGTGAGAAATACTTGCACTGCAGCCATACACCAGTGCCCGCGACAGTTGGCGAAATGAAGATTTCACGATACCGGTTATCGAATGTCCTAATGCACACGAGTTAAAATAAAGCGTTGCACTATTTTAATGTAATTAGTCTGTTTAAAATACTTCGTTGATCCTAATGTTTGTTTTAAATTTTAGCCAAAAGAAAAGAAAGCTTCAAAATTTGGTCCGGGAGAGAAACAGCGATCCAACACCCAGCGCCCAGAACCGTTATCACCGATTCCTGAAATTCTCATGGAAACACAGAGGTCTCCAGAGGGTGGTGAGTCAACGAGCGTGATAAATGATATTACAGATTTGTATGACATAACCGTACCCGATACATCAGATACACAGCCTTTTATAAGAAGTATTACATTGAGACGCCAGACACACACTGACATACAACAGGCAGTCCCATGTCAGGCACACAATGCGCAATATCAACAGGTACCTCTTGTTCATTCTTGCTCGTGTTGGGACGAAAATACGTAACAAAATGTTACGTGTAGCGAACTATTTAAAATGTTATGTGAAAGACTGTTTTTAGCGTTTAACAGCCCCAGCAAAAGTAGTGCGCGGCAAATACACGCAGCACATGACAAATATACAAAACCAATATGACTGCCGGGGAATATGGTTATTCTGCATGGACCTTATGAAGGCACCTCTTCCTTTCTTCTTTGTTGCAGCTATCAGGCTGTGGATACCAATCCCGCTGACCTCTAAACTGTGAGACAGATGGTATTAACCATCATCCTGTCTGTCTATTATTGCAATATATATTCTTTAATATTATTATCTTTCTATGCCTCCTATCTTTCTGAGGAGGGTACATTTTCTTCCCCTCCTTTTCTCATTTGTTTTCCCCCTGCCCCATCTGTAGAATGTTTGGCTTCACATCCAAATTAACCTGACATGTATTTTCTCTCCAAATTTCCTGTAGGCCCTCTGATCTCCAGACTACGTGCCGCATATCAGTATCCTTTTTTCAGTTCTTAGGTATATAGTTTTTCACTATTTCTATATAGAAAACCTTCCTATTCTCTTTTTCTTCCTCTTTCTTATTGCATGGATTCTGCTTCCTTTCTCTTCTTTGCCTTATCTTCCACTGATTTTTTTCACTCTCCTCTTATCTCATTTGGTTTACCGCTCCCTGTCTCACAATATCTTAATTTCTTATTTCCCATAGAGGTCATTTTACTGTTATATTCTTAGAAGGAGTTCAAGTAGTTCTCATACTTGACTGTAACTCCACCTTCTAGCTGTCACCTGTGACACTCCTGCTAGGTTGCGATCCACGGGAGGCTCACTTCCGGTCCCAATGGAACGCACTTCCGGTTTGATGCGTTCCACCGGCCGATTTACTTCCTGTGGGTGGAACGCATCGTGTTTGGCGCATGGGAGAGACATGCAGGCTGCCATTTGGGCGGCTATCTACATTCAATTATCAAACCTGATATAAATAAGGCATGCGGACCATAGGCACACCATTTACCTCTTAGTGCTATATGCACCATCTCTTCAGGTGCACACACCTCTCTCTATCCAGGCTACCGACTGCAGCATAGGTAAGTCCTACAGTGGGGATCATGACCTAGGCACATTGAATATTGTATTTGAATTGGTACTTAGAAGCTGGTATTAGGATCAGTAGATTATCTCAGCCCTATTAGTAACGGCAATGATCTCAGATATGAAGTGTCTATTTCCTATAGTTCCAGGCAGAAACTGATGTGGGGTAAATGTAGGATTCCTTAATAATGTTTTTAGCATACATGGACAAAACGGACGGCTACCACATCCTGAGAATGGACGGGACAGACACCATATTGTGCTTGGAGGCATATGTTATATTATTCCCTTGAATCATGACTGTAATATGTTCTATTTACTTGCATCCCATATGAATTGTAATGGAAATGTAATTGGAGTTGATTGTGGACCAGATGATTAATACTCACTCCAGAAGTGATGGCCATTTTTTAATTTATTATTGTTTAATTTGTAACTTTAATTTGCATTTAGACTCAGTCATGTATTAATGATATCATGTACAGTTGCAAGAAAAAGTATGTGAACCCTTTAGAATTATATGGATTTCTGCACAAATTTGTCATAAAATGTGATCTGATCTTCATCTAAGTCACAAGAATAGACAATCACAGTCGGCTTAACTAATAACACACAAAGAATTAAATGTTACCATGTTTTTATTGAACACACCATGTAAACATTCAAAGTGCAGGTGGAAAAAGTATGTGAACCCCTAGACTAATGACATCTCCAAGAGCTAATTGGAGTGAGGTGTCAGCCAACTGGAGTCCAATCAATGAGATGAGATTGGAGGTGTTGGTTACAGCTGCCCTGCCCTATAAAAAACACACACCAGTTCTGGGTTTGCTTTTCACAAGAAGCATTGCCTGATGTGAATGATGCCTCGCACAAAAGAGCTCTCAGAAGACCTACGATTAAGAATTGTTGACTTGCATAAAGCTGGAAAGAGTTATAAAAGTATCTCCAAAAGCCTTGCTGTACATCAGTCCACGGTAAGACAAATTGTCTATAAATGGAGGAAGTTCAGCACTGCTGCTACTCTCCCTAGGAGCGGCCGTCCTGTAACGATGACTGCAAGAGCACAGCGCAGACTGCTCAATGAGGGGAAGAAGAATCCTAGAGTGTCAGCTAAAGACTTACAAAAGTCTCTGGCATATGCTAACATCCCTGTTAGCGAATCTACGATACGTAAAACACTAAACAAGAATGGATTTCATGGGAGGATACCACAGAGGAAGCCACTGCTGTCCAAAAAACTTTACTGCACGTTTACAGTTTGCACAAGAGCACATGGATGTTCCACAGCAGTACTGGCAAAATATTCTGTGGACAAATGAAACCAAAGTTGAGTTGTTTGGAAGATACACACAACACTATGTGTGGAGAAAAAGAGGCACAGCACACCAACATCAAAACCTCCTCCCAACTGTGAGGTATGGTGGTGGGGGCATCATGGTTTGGGGCTGCTTTGCTGCGTCAGGGCCTGGACGGATTGCTATCATCGAAGGAAAAATGAATTCCCAAGTTTATCAAGACATTTTGCAGGAGAACTTAAGACCAACTGTCCACCAGCTGAGGCTCAACAGAAGATGGGTGTTGCAACAGGACAACGACCCAAAGCATAGAAGTAAATCAACAACAGAATGGCTTAAACAGAAGAAAATCCGCCTCTGGAGTGGCCCAGTCAGAGTCCTGACCTCAACCCAATTATGATGCTGTGGCAGGACCTCAAGAAAGTGATTGACACCAGACATCCCAAGAATATTGCTGAACTGAAACAGTTCTGTAAAGAGGAACTGTGCAAGAATTACTCCTGACCGTTGTGCACGTCTGATCTGCAACTACAGGAAACATTTGGTTGAAGTTATTGCTGCCAAAGGAGGTTCAACCAGTTATTAAATCCAAGGGTTCACATACTTTTTCCACCTGCACTGTGAATGTTTACATGGGGTGTTCAATAAAAAGATGCTAACATTTAATTCTTTGTGTGTTATTAGGTTAAGCAGACTGTGATTGTCTATTGTTGGGACTTAGATGAAGATCAGATCACATTTTATGACCAATTTGTGCAGAAATCTATATCATTCCAAAGGGTTCACATACTTTTTCTTGCAACTGTATGTCCGTCCTTTGTAAAGTTTTGATGCAATTTATTCTATCACACTTGCAGTGTCTGACGAAGGCCCATGTGCCGAAAACGTTTACATTGCCACATGTCTATATGATTGATGCACAAATAAAAAGCATTTCAACTGAAGTTCGATCGCTGTGATCTTTAAACTAATTGTATACTGGGGTGGGAACCCTTTACACAGCAAGACCAACACGAAGTGCAACAAAGCTCCTATAAATAAATAGCTTTCTATGCCTTCATCAATTTACCTTATACATTAACCCCCTGAAGAACCCACTTAGCTGGGGGAAACGCATTGGGGTCTTGGGAGTTTTATACCCCAAAACATCTATAGGGATATTTAGGGCATTTGAGTTCAGGAACGAGGACAGAGAGTTTCCACCATCTGGATTCGTCTCTGGGCTGAGGGGTACAACAGGGCTTAGGCTACTTTCACACTAGCGTTGTTTGAATCCGGCGTTCAATTCCGACACCGGAACTGCCCGCCGGATCTGGAAAAACGTGTGAAAACTGATTACATTTGAATCCTGATCAGGATTTCGATCACAATGGAAAAACGCATTGGAAAAAACGGATCCGCCATTTATGGACTTTAACATTTTTTTCCTATTTTTTGGGTTTAACATGCAAAAGCTGGATCCGTTTTGACTGAACACACTGCGCTGGATCTGGCGTTAATGCAAGTCAATGGGAAAAAGGCCTTATCCGGCGTTAATGCAAGTCAATGGGAAAAAGGCCTTATCCGGCGTTCAGTCAAGGTGTTCAGGATTTTTGGCCGGAGGTAAAAATACAACATGCTACGGTTTTCTGAAAAGCCTGATCAGTCAAAAAGACTGAACAGAAGACATCCTGATGCATCCTGAGGGACGGACTCTCCATTCAGAATGCATTAGGATAAAACTGATCCGTTCTTTTCCGGATTTGAGCCCCTAGGATGGAACTCAGCGCCGGAAAAGAAAACCGCTACTGTTAAAGTACCCTAACCAGGGTAAGTGAATTGCCCCCCCCCCTTTCCCCCCGGCCCGTTCCTCTCTGATGAACGCTTTGGTTGGCATCCTCTTCCAATCATAGTTTGGGCAATAGGTTTTAGAATGATTTTTTTAAAGTCTTATATATACTTCCGTGGATTCATTTATTTAAATAAGAGACTCAGTTTATATTTTATGTAAACATCACAATATATGCTCATGTTTTTCAAAGCTTTGATTATGGCCAGTTTTTTGTCGGGCACCCTATTCACAGAGGCAATTATTTATGAAGCTAAAGACATTTTTTCTGATAAGGACATACCTGGACTTTCTACCTCTGCCACCTGTAAAATAGCATTCAGGGATATTTACTCTGGCAATAAGCATAACCTTAAATGTTGGTGGGAGTTACTATCATTAGAAAGCTACCTTGATAATAAGATTCCTATAGTACCAGCTATCCGTATCTTTAACGGTGCAGTGGGAGGAAGAACTAACACGTAGCTCTCTTAATTTAATTGAATTTTGCTTTAGGAGGAAAAAAAGTAGTTAATATAATGATAAAACTGCAAAACAATAACAGGAACTCAAAGAGGTCGCGCTTAAATTTAAAAGTGACGTGGATTTTCCGAAACGGCGGTAGAGAGGTTCCAAACCTTACTCAAGAAACGTAAACATAGACAATTTGTACGCGGCCTTGGTGGGTTCAGGGATAATAAGGTCCATACCTCCCTCAGGCTCTGAGATATAATCTTTGGACATTTGCAGTGTCCCACTACGTGACAGTTAATTATGCATTAATGTCATGTGATATGCCTGCATTTTGTATTTTATCTCCTGTCATATTCTCCCTGTCACAATGTGATTCTATATGCAAAGATCCTTTTACACAGGCCTAGTCAGGGTGCACTACACTTGTTTCTCCACTAGATGGAGCAGTGTCAGTGTGTATATATAGCTTAGCTCAGACCTAAGTTAGGCAGTTGGCTGGTTGAGGTCAACCCAAACCAGATCAGATGTTGAGCTCAGGTCAATCCCGTTGAGTGTTCAGTTCAGTCCAGTTCTCTCATGAGGTTACTCAGAAAGCAGCAGCCATGTAGCTGAATACCTGGAGGGAGGCCTCTTCCCAGCCTCTCTGCTCAGTCCATGTTGGCTCCACAGCCCAGAGTTAAGGCCTACAATCATTCTACCTAGTGGTGAGCAATCCACTCCTATAGATCGCTCTTCCAGGGTGACCAATGTCTGAACTGCATGCAGCCGAGTATTTAAGGAATTAACACCTTTTTATGCAAGACAAAGGATTAGCAAGATAGTCATTACCTGAGGACTTATTAGGCACCTTTGTATCAGGTGTAGGAGACAGCTGGAAGCATCTACATCTCCAGTATAAATCCTGAGGACAGTCCGGCCAACTGTCAGAGCAACATTGGAATAGAAGTTTCAGGATTCAGAAAATCACCTTTAATCAAGGATTAGGACCAGGCCGGAGTTGTGACCAGTGTACGACTTTCATTATCACCAGCCTAGTCTGAGCAGCAGCTTCTTATGTGTTACAAGAGCCTGTACTTCATTGAGGATTTCCCTTTCCCCATATGTACAGGAGATTGTGCTTAATGCCGGATTGTATCAGGAGACTGTTTAATGCTTTGGATGTACTGTTATCAGAAGTCATCTTCAGTAAAGTTCCACCTTGAGTTTCATCCTGATTGCCTCAGTCTCAAGTTCCTCAACTAACACTATAGTAAATGGTTGAACCTCCATACAAAAGGTACTGGCGTCACAACTACAAGGGACCTTGCCACTGGCACATTATCCCCCCTGCATTCCAAGCCTCGTTTGGGAGTAGTACCACCCACCGAGGCTGACATGTGATGTTCAGCCACCAATGAGCATCCCTTGAGTGATATTTTACATGGCGCTCTGCAATACAAGTTAGTGCCGGCTATACACAAGCTTTGGTCCTACTAGTGGTGAGTGTTTTGAGCCTGTGGCTCCAACTTTATGGCATCTCTGTAGCATCACTTTTCCCCTCCCCTCCATGACGGCACCTTACTTGGAGATTATCCTCCTCCTCCAGCCAGGCAGGGACAGGAAGGTTCAAAAGGGCCCGCCTCCTCACTTATCTCCAGTGTCTTCCTGTCCCTGCCAGGCGGAAGATAGGTTACGTTCGTGCTCCGGTCGGGAGCCATCGGATGGAGGGTGCATTGCGCCAGCCACGGTCTTACCTTGGGCAAGTAAGTCCGTTCCTTTGGATGCCTGCCGCGGCCCTTATTTCAAAACTCGCGCGCGCCAGCGCGTAGTGGCAGGCCGCGGCAACCGGACACTCAGGGAGCACTTCCGGTTTCTCGGCTGCCCGCTGCCCGAGATTCTCGGCTCCGGCGGGTGACGTCATCTGGGGGCCTAATTATGGTAGCCAGAGAGTTGCCGGCCCGGATGACGTCGGAGGTCCTGGGGAGACTTCCGGCCATACACAGGTTTTAAAAACTGGCGCCCTGGTCAAGTCGGACGTCGGCCTCTGACCAGAGAGTTTGCAAGCTCCTTGCAGCCTC
Organism: Bufo gargarizans; assembly: GCF_014858855.1. Classification (NCBI taxonomy): domain Eukaryota; kingdom Metazoa; phylum Chordata; class Amphibia; order Anura; family Bufonidae; genus Bufo; species Bufo gargarizans. The sequence continues at coordinate 744,979,208 of NC_058080.1, read as the reverse complement.
AGACATCCGCACAGATGGATCAGGAGGAAGCTATGGACCAACCTGTAGCTGTGAGTGACATCCAGGTTGTGAGTATGGAATGCTGCTTGCACTGTTACTAAATCTTTTCCATCTCCCCTCTTATTTTGTATGGTAGAGTGACAAAGATAGTTCTGTAAGGCCTAAAATATCGCCGAAATCTAAAATTCCTAGATGTCGCATATGTTCGGCCAAACTCCCCGATAATTATGTTAAAAAACTTTGTGGAAAATGCATTGATAGCATTGTTAGGGTAGAAGCCCCGTCCCTGAAACAGGAATTGCAGTGCCTGATTAAGCAGGAAATAAAAACGGCTTTCTCAGATTTTTCTGCAGCCGCTAACGTTCCATCAACGTCCAAACAGGGGCCCAGGAAAAAATCCCCCTTAAAAACCTCGTCATCTTCCTCTGATGTCTCTTCAGATAGTGACGAGGATAGTAATAATTCCGACTCAGATGTGGATTTTAAAAATTATCTATTTTCATCTGACGATATAAAGGATCTGTTAAAAGCGGTCAGGGATACCATGGAAATTAAGGAAGAAAAAGTTCATAGGTCCGCCCAGGATAGAATGTTTTCAGTATTAGAACCCAAGAAGGAAAGGGTATTTCCGGTACACAAAAATCTGCAGTCTCTTATCCTGAGGGAGTGGAAAAATCCTGACAGGAAGGTTTTCCTACCCCGAACAATTAGGAAAAGGCTCCCTTTCGACGAGGAAGAATTATCCCCGTTCTTGAGTTGTCCTAAAATCGATGTTTCACTCTCAAAACTAGCTAAAGGTTCTTCTTTACCATTCGAAGATACAGGATCATTGCGTGATCCTATGGACAAAAAAGTGGATGCTGACCTTAAAAGAACCTGGGATGCGGTCGCGGCTTTGTTTAAACCTAATATCGCGGCCACGTCAGTTGCTAGATCCCTAAAAAATTGGTTGGAACAACTAGATCTACTATTGAAATCTAATACCCCATACGAGAACTTTGCAGACATCTTCCCTCTCTTATTAAAAGCAGTGGATTTTTTGTCAGACACTACAGCGGATTCTGTCAGGCTGGCCGCAAGAGCTACGGCTCTAGCCAATAACTCTAGAAGGGCACTTTGGCTAAAAACTTGGTCCGGGGACACAGGTTCCAAAGCAAAACTATGTAACATTCCGTTTTATGGTAAACTTCTCTTCGGGCAGGACTTAGATAAAATTCTAGAGAAAGCTTCGGATTCCAAAAAGAACTTCCCAGAGGATAAAAAGAAGAGGAAAGCTCCCTTTTTTCGTCCCCAAAAAAAGGCTAGTTTTCACAATAAAAGGAGTAAAACTGAAAACTGGAGATCGGGAAGACAGAAAGGGAAGGGTTTTTTGTTCTCTCCCCGTTCCGAAGATTCTTCCAAAAAATGACGCCAGAGCCCCAGTGGGGGGAAGACTGGGAAAATTTGTGGATTGCTAGGAAAAATACTCATGCAGCCACTGGTTACGAAATACCCTCCACAAGGGGTACAGTATTCCCTTTGTCAAGAGTCCCCCCCTCTCTATTTATTCAGACTCCAGTTCAGAGCTCGGAACATCTCCAGCTTTGCATGGAGCAAGAAATCGAACTGCTAGTTCAGATGAACGTCTTAGTTCCGGTACCTACGGATCAAGTCGGTCTAGGCTGTTATTCCAGGGTGTTCTTGGTAAAAAAGCCAAACGGGAAAATGCGTCTCATTATAAATATGAAAGCCCTGAACAGGTCCATAAAGCACGAAAAGTTCAGGATGGAATCTATAAGAACCACAGTCAAAGTTCTACAAGAAGGGGCGTTTCTAGCATCCATAGATTTAAAAGACGCGTATTTTCACGTACCCATTCACCCAGGGTCTCAACCGTTTTTGAGAATAGCGGTATGGGTCCAAGGGCATCTAAAACATTTCCAGTTTCAAGCTCTACCCTTTGGGATAACGACTGCCCCCAGGCTTTTTACAAAAATTATGCTAGAGGCAATTACCCCTCTGAGGAGGGAAAAAGTAATGATAGTTCCATACCTGGATGACCTCTTGATAGTGGGGGACTCCCAGAAAGACCTAGAGATCAATCTATCCAAAACGATAGACAGACTGGAGGAACTGGGTTGGATTTTAAATCGGGAGAAGTCCCACTTAGTTCCCACGCAAAAAATAGTTTTTCTGGGAATTCTTATAGACTCGGTGAGCCAAAAAATGCTTTTTACCAGCAGAAAAGATCACGAAAATCCAATCCCAAGTAAAACAGTTCAGGCAACAAAGATCCCACACCATAAGACAAACGATGGCCCTGATAGGATCCTTTAAAGCTTGTATCCCGGCAGTGAAGTGGGCGCAAATACATTCCCGTCCTCTTCAGACGCTTATGTTAAAAATATGGAACCGGAAACAAGATTCCCTGGACAGTCTTATAATAATTCCGGATCACATTCGGTCCTCACTAAAGTGGTGGGAATCAAATTTAAATTTACAGAGGGGAGTTCCATGGATAGTGAGAGATCAGGTGATCCTCACCACGGATGCCAGCCTATGGGGCTGGGGGGCACATCTCCAAACAGTGTCAGCCCAAGGGGAGTGGTCACAATCCCAGAAGAGGTACTCATCAAATCACCGGGAACTCCTGGGGGTGTGGAAGGCTCTGAGTCACTTCTCAGAGGAGTTAAAAAGGTCCAACGTGCAGATAAGATCCGACAACAAGACGGTGGTAGCATATATAAACCACCAGGGAGGAACAAAAAGCAAACAACTACAAGCCCTAGCCAACAAGATTTTCTTGTGGGCAGAGGAGAATCTCCTCTCCCTATCAGCGGTCTTTCTAAAAGGGACGCAAAACATCCAAGCGGATTTCCTCAGCAGCAGGAAATTAGATCCAGGGGAGTGGAGTTTAAAAGAGGAAATTTTCCAGGCCTTAACACAAAGGTGGGGTCTTCCCCAAATAGACCTTTTTTGCAAACAAACTAAATGCAAAATTACCAACTTATTTTTCCCTGGATTCATGGGATCCGAGAAGTGCAGGAACAGATGCGCTAGCTCTTCCTTGGAATTTCTAACTGGCATACTGTTTCCCACCTCTGCCCCTGATTCCAAGGGTTCTCAGGAAAATAAAAGAAGAGAGGGCCGAGGTAATCCTAATTGTTCCCAACTGGCCGAGGAGATCCTGGTTTCCTCTCCTGGCAAAGATGTCCAGGGAAGATCCATGGATTCTGCCCTGGTGGGAAGACCTCCTCTGTCAAGGGCCAGTCTTCCACCCAAAAACGCAGAGTCTGCACCTCTCTGCTTGGATCCTAAAAGGGCAGATTGGACAGAGTAATTAATACCATGTTAGCCAGCAAAAAAGAAGTCACTAATAAAATTTACCGCAAAATCTGGAATAGATATGTTTCCTGGTGTTCAGAAAATACTTCTAACTCTGGGGGGAGTATTCTGTCTATTCTAGATTTTCTTCAAGAAGGTTTTAATAAAGGGTTAAAACCTAGCACTCTTAGAGTTCAAATTTCAGCATTAAGTGTCTATTTAGATGAAAAAATAGCTCTTAACCCGTGGGTCATTCGCTTCATGAAGGGAACCGTCAGACTCAGACCCCGGAGTAGACCTCTGGTCGCTCCGTGGGATTTAAACTCTGTCCTCTCCGGTCTCACTAAACCCCCCTTTGAGCCCTTAGAGTCAGCAAATATCAGACATCTGACCCTTAAAACAGTATTTCTAGTGGCCATTACTTCTGCACGTAGGGTTAACGAGATACAGGCCTTCTCGGTTAAAAAAACCCTTCATGACGATCAGGGACGACAGAATAATTCTAAAGTTCGACAATTCCTTCCTAAGGTAGTCTCGGAGTTCCATAGAATGGAGGAGGTGGTTCTCCCTTCGTTCTGTGAAAATCCTAGATCTAAAAAAGAAGAGGATTTTCACACCTTGGATGTCAGAAGGTGTGTTCTGAAGTATGTATCAGAAACTAAAGACTGGAGAAAATCTAATAACCTATTTGTCCAATTCTTAGGGGGTAGGAAAGGGTTAAAAGCGTCCAAACCTTCTATTACACGCTGGTTAAAATCGGCCATCTCAGAAGCCTACATAGCAATAGGAGAACGACCCCCGGTAAATAACAAGGCTCATTCAACAAGGGCAGTATCGACTTCATGGGCAGAGGAAGCATCCGCTTCCTTAGATCAGATCTGTAGGGCAGCAACCTGGTCGAATCCCCATACCTTTCTAAAGCACTATAGGATAGATATTGATTCTAAAAGAGACCTATCCTACGGTAGGAAAGTTTTACAAGCAGTTGTCCCTCCCTAATTGACTAATCTGTTAGTGCCGTCATGGAGGGGAGGGGAAAAGTTGAATTAGTCTTACCGGTAATTCCTTTTTCGCGAATCCTCCATGACGGCACCGCTTATATTCCCCCCCCCAAAAAAAAAAAAAAAAGACTAGTTATAAAATTAATCCAGAGTTATATGTATGAGGTTTAATATGTATAACAGAGAATAGATAAGTAACTGGTGAAGGTCACGAATGAGTGTGTAAGTTTAGGGCCTGTCAAGTCCAGAAGACACTGAAGATAAGTGAGGAGGCGGGCCCTTTTGAACCTTCCTGTCCCTGCCTGGCTGGAGGAGGAGGATAATCTCCAAGTAAGGTGCCGTCATGGAGGATTCGCGAAAAAGGAATTACCGGTAAGACTAATTCAACTTTTCTGTCCAGTTGTAATACTTTCCTCATTGCCTCCTTTTTTGCTCTAGAAGCTTGCACTCCCTCTTCTCCACATGTGTCCTTTTCACCGATCTAGGTGAACTTCTTTTCAGCCTGTCTGCAGTGATGCAGCGTGGTACTTGGATCAGATCTGTGATGATCTCCACCGCATGTCAGGTCTGACTGTCATGCTACATCCATCCAGTCTTTGCATGGGTTGTTATTTGGATATATATCCTTATTCAGTCTGACCCCATGGATATGTTTTGTCTATATGCCATGAAGCATGTCATTATGTTTATAGCTCATACAATCGAATTGTGTCTTGCTTTACCAATCATGTCCATTTGAACAGATCTTTGTAATGCTGTAAAATCATGTTAAAATAATATTGTATGAACAATATTATATGACTATTTCTTGTATATTATGTTTTGTCAGCCTGATGAAGGGCGTATGTTAGCCCGAAACGTTGCAAGCAACTGATATACCACTGTTTCCGGCTGAAATAATATGAAATAATTTACCACTTATTATCATCATTATCACAGAGTGCTGTCTAAATATTTGTGTGATATCTACAGTTCTTGAGGTGGAGCTACAGATCAGAACTCGGACGCGCACCCACCCTTGCCATTTTTTGAAAGAGTGCTGTGGCCTATTGATCTGAAACTATTGAAGAATACTCCACCACCGATCCACGTGCACCATCCTTGGCTTTTCCAAAATGTTGTTCCTTAACGCGAATACGCAACACGACACTAGTGGAGTTTTTTTCGTTCTCGGAGGAGGACGCAAGAAGAATAACCTCTTCTGTTACAGCTTCAAATCAGTTCTTATCCAACACCAATCCGAAGGTATCTGTGAACTCGCTAGAGAAAGCCTACAGAAAATCAATCTCCTTGGAGCTACATATGGTCACTTTGGCGGAATATTATAAGAAGAAAATTATACCGCGAGGCCTCCGCTGTAATCATCGACTAACTCTCTTCTCAGAAGACTCAGAGTTCTGTCTCCAATTTGAGAGAATACTCAACAAAGCATCATTTGACATTATTCTTCTAACTCTTGAGAGTGCTACTAAAGAGATTAAAAAGACAAAGGAGAACATTACAACTTTGGAACATAACCTGTTCCAGGAAGCATCCACGGAAGAAGCAACATCAATCCGAAGTAGTCTTACCCAAAAGAAAAATCACTTTAGACGTAATCTAGAAGAACGCAAAAAATCCAAATTTCAAAGAGACATCCAGGATTATACCACGAATCAGGTCTATCGTACAGTTCCCCGCAATTACTCCACCTCAGGCACTGCCCCTGCATTTACCTCGGGCTCCTCTTGTGCCAGTGACGCTGATTTTTTAGACAGAGGCGTTGCCGGGAACAGAGGCAGAGGCCGCCAAGGAGGGCGGGGAAGAAGCATAGCAAGAGGCGGACAGAACTACCGTTCGCAATCATGGGAACCAATCCAGACCATATCAACATACAGGAACTAAGCAGGTATCCTTCATACTCTGATGACCTAACCATCAACTTGTCAAATAAAGTCCTCTCGACGGATGAAGCTTCTGCCCTAAATCTGGTACTAGGCTTCATCCTGACTAATTTTACCAATCCTTATTTACTAGATAAAGAAATGTCAATTTTTTTTCGTTCTATTAGATTAAGGGCATATCTAGACATTGAGAAACCCTCCTGGATGAATGAGCAACAACCTATGTCCTCACCATTTCAAGAATGGACCAAGGGATGCAGACCACCAAGCAAGTACATGCCACCAAAGAAATAAAATATGATTGAGGAATATATTTTGAAGGTCCAACATGATGTGAACAGTCTTGACAAAAAGTCATCTTCGAAAAAGGTCAGATCTAACTCGGCTAAGGGACAGCGATGTGCCTTTAAAAATCTATCTGCCGACAGGAACATAGTAATTAAGCCGGCCGACAAAGGCTCGGGGGTTGTAATAATGGACCGTACTAATTACAAAAACAAAATTTTGGGACAACTTAGGGACCATGGGACTTATCTACCATTAGATCATGATCCCACCTGACAGAGTTATCCGAGATTGTGGGGAATGCCTATGAAAATTGAATTCTTACCACTAAGATTGTAGAACATCTGATTCCTCAACATCCTCGCATACCCATAATTTAAACTTTACCTAAGGTCCACAAAAATAAGGAAAACCCCCCTGGCAGGCCCATTGTGTCCGGTTGTGACTCTGTGTTTCAATCAGCTGCCAAAATGCTTGATAATCTTCTTAGACCCTATGCCCAAAACGGTAGATCCTTCATCCAGGACACCACAGATTTTCTTAATAAAATCCAAAAGGTTCAATTAGGAGACAATGGCGCTGTTTTAGTAACCATGGATGTTACCAACCTGTATACTAATATTCCTACGGATGCAGGCATCGAGTGCACCAGGATCTCTGTTACAACAGGTGGAATTTTCTCCTAGTGAACAAGAATTCATATTGTCTCTGTTGTCATTTGTCCTCAAACAAAATAACTTTTTGTTTGAGGACCAATTCTATCGACAAACATCCGGGACAGCGATGGGTTGTAATGTAGCGCCCACGTTTGCTGTTATTTACATGAACTCTTTTGAAGAAAAAGTTGTTTATTCCAATGCCATGTTTAATGAATATGTTTACTGCTGGGTTTAATTATATTGATGATGTTTTTTGCATCTGGCAGGTTACACAGGAAGATCTCCTCACCTTCCACCAGGCCATCAATTCCAGAGTCTCCTCCATCTCTCTCTCTCTGAACTTCAGTCGGTCGGAAATCTCCTTCCTTGATGTCTGTCTCAAGGTAAGAGACAATATTATCACCACTGACCTATATACAAAAGAGTTAAGCGTATTGTTTCGGATCCGTCCATTGTTGAAGCGAGATTGAACGAAATGTCAACAAAATTCATTGCGAGGGGTTTTCCGGCCCATATTCTTCATACACACACCCATAAAGTAGCAGATATCCCAAGAAGTAATTTGCTGACGCCTAAATCATGACCAAAAAACCTACTCAGAAACGTATCCCGTGTGTGACAACATTCTCGCACCAGAGTATGGACATTAAAAAGATTGTGCACAAACATTGGCACATACTAATAATTTCCCCAATATTTTTCATGAAATGCCACTGATGTCCTACAAGAGGGCTAAAAATATCAGGGATATGCTTGTGAGATCGGACCTTGGGAGTGGTAAGGGCAACACCATCCAGACCACCATCACAGGCTCCTCTATTAATGGCACGTACCCATGTCTCACATGTGCCCAATGTAGCAATGTTACCAAAGGCCCGACTTTTACCTATCCCACGTCAGGGAAAACATATAACATCCAGGGTCACTTTTCATGTCAAACGAACGATGTGATCTACCTAATTAAATGCCCTTGTGGCCTTGGTTATGTAGGCCAGACTATTCAAAAATCAAGGAACGTATTTGTCAGCACAAGTCAAATATTCGTACTAAAAAGACCGACGCTCCACTAGTTGAACATTTTATTGTACATAAACATGCAATTAGCCAACTATGATTTCAGGTGATTGACTGGATTCCTCCCCTGAGAAGAGGAGGTGACCGTCAAGCGCTGTTACGAGAGAGAGAAATGACATGGATTCACCACCTTTGTACCTTGCAACCTATTGGACTCAATAGGGAATATCTTTTGGATGAGTAATGTCGCCTATACTATGTTTTGAGTGTTTCTAACATTGATTTCTTTTCCATTTTTACTTTTTAGGACCGGAACTGTCCAGTAGCTGGTGGAGACATCCGCCAAACACATTCTACGGTCCAAGCATCTTCTACCGGTCCATTATAACTTCAAGTACCTCATGCGTCTTTTATAAGTGACCTATTATTGATGTAAAATACAAGTGTTGCGCAATGGTTTTTGTTCCATTGATTTAAATGTACCAATGGCCTTTGTGTAATTGGGGTTGGCCCTGGAATTATATATGGTTATATTGTCATGCTCTTAGACATTTTTCATCCCTATTTACTTTGCTTTATATAGCGATATGATGAGTCTCCCTTGATGCCCTTACTTTGCCATCTCCCAAGATGGCTGGTGGTGGACCATCCTGGTTCGGCGCGTTCGCTATTGTGTGGCCTGTGTCCCCCCTTTTCTTCTATATAGATGCTGCAGTAACGCCCTTTTCTCCTGCTTAGTGCTTGTCTATAGTTAATTACGTCCGCTGGTACGTATTATACTATCCTGTTGGGCCCTTTCTGCAGCGGAGTAGGACGGTGCGATCATGTGACGTGCGCGGCATTTGCCTTATTTGCACGTGAATCTACACGCCCACCCTTGGCTCACCTAGTCAATCCTATTCCTCCTACTCTATTCTAACAGACCGGACGGCGCGATCACGTGACGCACGCGTCATACCTTCCACGCCCTCCCTGCCTTCTATCCTCCCTGCATTCCAAGCCTCGTTTGGGAGTAGTACCGCCCACCGAGGCTGTCATGTGATGTTCAGCCACCAATGAGCATCCCTTGAGTGATATTTTACATGGCGCTCTGCAATACAAGTTAGTGCCGGCTATACACAAGCTTTGGTCCTACTAGTGGTGAGTGTTTTGAGCCTGTGGCTCCAACTTTATGGCATCTCTGTAGCATCACTTTTCTGTCCAGTTGTAATACTTTACTCATTGCTTCCTTTTTTGCTCTGGAAGCTTGCGCTCGCTCTTCTCCACAGGTGTCCTTTTCACCGATCTAGGTGAATCTCTTTTCAGCCTGTCTGCAGTGATGCAGCGTGGTACTTGGATCAGATCTGTGATGATTTCCACCACGTCTGGTCTGACTGTCATGCTACATCCATCCATTCTTTGCATGGGTCGTTATTTGGATATATATCCTTATTCAGTCTGACCCCATGGATATGTTTTGTCTATATGCCATGAAGCATGTCATTATGTTTATAGCTCATACAATCGAATTGTGTCTTGCTTTACCAATCATGTCCATTTGAACAGATCTTTGTAATGCTGTAAAATCATGTTAAAAGAATATTGTATGAACAATATTATATGACTATTTCTTGTATATTATGTTTTGTCAGCCTGATGAAGGGCGTATGCTAGCCCGAAACTTTGCAAGCAAGTACCACTGTTTCCGGCTGAAATAATATGAAATAAATTACCACTTATTATCATCATTATCACGGAGTGCTGTCTAAATATTTGTGTGATATCTACAGTTCTTGAGGTGGAGCTACAGAACACAACTCGGACCTGCACCCACCCTTGCCATTTTGAGCGCTGTGGCCTATTGATCTGAAACATTAATAGAGACCACCAAGGGCACCTCAAGCCACCATCTGGCCAGTGTCCCTTACACCAGAGTGTGCCCCAGAAAATACTTGTGCCGTTCTCCTTTTCACTTATGCGAGCCTGCCCAGGGAAGACGTAACCATGAGTAACCAGAACTGTATTTACCTCGGCCCACCTATTGCTCACACCGTGACCTCATGCATACTTCCCCTACAAGGTCTGGCATACCGCACATTGACCTCTCTGATGGCGAGACCCAACAAAATCAATATAGGGGTACCTATAATAGGGGAGCCCCACAATCAAGGAGGGGGGAAGGTATAAGATGGTAGAGATGGGGAAGACAAAGGAGGGATTCCCTGTGGAGGAAGTGCTACATCTTCCTTTCCATCTGTTCCCTCTTCTGCATCAATGAATTACACGCCCCAAGATTCCTCTTTTTTAGCGAAAACTCAAGCACCGTATCAGCTGCGAGATCGCTGGAAGACAAAGAGTCGCACTCCCAACACCACCTACAAATTATGAATCTTACCACATGTAAACTGAATGATACTGAATGTCGTGTCCTTAGAAGTGGGTTATCTTTTGTACCCACCACAAAGTTTCAGCTATTCACATCTGTTTATAAGAAAGCTTAAGTGGCACAACTTTTTTGGCAATATCGATAAGCAGACCTGTGACAGACTTGGCATTAATTTGGAGGACCTCCCCGATTTACGGATCCTTGCGGACCTTTGGGAGGAGGGATCACGAAATCTGGGTGAGGGTCCATTTTTGCGAATCTCAGGAATAAAAGCACACAGATGCCCCCCTCCTCCCGGCCAATTATGAACAGATAGACCTATTTCTCCATCTAGTGATCTCAGACCTCGAGAAAATAGAGTCCTGTAACCATCAGGGATTTAATCTCTCCCGGGCTGAGATGCAGGCGCTAAGAGATCTGGAGCAAGACACATCCATCATAATTAAGCCCTCAGACAAGGGGGGTAATCTGGTGATTCTCGATCATCACCATCAGTATCAGAAAATGTGTGTGGATCTACTGATGGACCCAGAGGGTTATCATAAATTACCCTCTGATCCTACTGAAAGATTTCTAGGGGAACTCAAGGTTATTCTCCACACAGGTCTGACTCAAAGAGTTATAAACAAGGCAGAATTTTAGTTTTTATTACCATCTAAGCTGTGTATTGCCACTTTTTACAGCCTCCTGAAGGTCCACAAGGGGGTTAAGTCCACTCAAGGGTCGACCTATCGTAGCGGGGGTCAATTCTTTGATCCAGAACTGTGGGGTCTATGTAAACTAGGTACTTAGATCATTTGTCATCTCTCTCCCCTCGTAGACGAGGGATACTATGGATTTCCTGCAAAAGACTGACGTGCTGCACATAGACTCGGGGTGCTTTCTGGCATCCATTGATGTTGAGTCCTTATACAGTTCCATCCCTCACAAAGAAGGTCTATCCGGGGTAGATTATTTTTTACGTACAGCCAGGTCCATAAATATTGGGACATCAACACAATTCTATCATTTTTGGCTCTATACACCACCACAATAGATTTGAAATGAAACTAACAAGATGTGCTTTACCTGCAGACTGTCAGCTTTAATTTGAGGGTATTTACATCCACATCAGGTGAACGGTGCAGGAATTACAGCAGTTTGCATCTGTGCCTTCCACTTGTTAAGGAACCAAAAGTAATGGGACGGAATAATAATCATAAATCAAACTTTCACTTTTTAATACTTGGTTGCAAATCTTTTGCTGTCAATTACAGCCTGAAGTCTGGAACGCATAGACATCCCCAGACGCTGGTCTCATCCCTGGTGATGCTCTGCCCGGCCTCTACTGCAACTGTCTTCAGTTCCTGCTTGTTCTTGGGGCATTTTCCCTTCAGTTTTGTCTTCAGCAAGTGAAATGCTCAATCGGATTCAGGTCCAGGGATTGACTTGGCCATTAGCAGAACATTCCACTTCTTTCCCTTAATAAAAACTCTTTGGTTGCTTTTGCAGTATGCTTTGGGTCATTGTCTATCTGAACTGTGAAGCACCGTCCAATGAGTTCTGAAGCATTGGGCTGAATATGAGCAGATAATATTGCCCGAAACACTTCAGAATTCATCCTGCTGCTTCTGTCAGCAGTCACATCATCAATAAATACAAGAGAAGCAGTTCCATTGGCAGCCATACATGCCCACGCCATGACACTACCACCACCATGCTTCACTGATGAGGTGGTATGCTTAGGATCGTGAGGAGTTCCTTTCCGTCTCCATACTCTTGCCATCACTCTGGTACAAGTTGATCTTGGTCTCGTCTGTCCATAGGATGTTGTTCCAGAACTGTGAAGGCTTTTTTAGATGTCGTTTGGCAAACTCTAATCTGGCCTTCCTGTTTTTGAGGCTGACCAATGGTTTACATCTTGTGGTGAACTTTTGGTGAAGTCTTCTCTTGATTGATGACTTTGACACACATACACCTACCTCCTGGAGAGTGTTCTTGATCTGGCCAACTGTTGTGAAGGGTGTTTTCTTCACCAGGGAAAGAATTATTCGGTCATCCACCACAGTTGTTTTCCGTGGTCTTTTGGTGTTGCTGAGCTCACTGATGCGTTCCTTTTTTTAAAGAATGTTCCAAACAGTTGTTTTGGCCATGCCTAATGTTTTTGCTATCTCTCTGATGGGTTTGTTTTGTTTTTTTCAGCCTAATGATGGATAGTGACAGCTCTTTGGATCTCATCTTGAGAGTTGACAGCAACAGATTCCAAATGCAAATAGCAGACTGGAAATGAACTCTGGACCTTTTATCTGCTCATTGTAATTGAGATAATGAGGGAATAACACACACCTGGCCATGGAACAGCTGAGAAGCCAATTGTCCCATTACTTTTGGTCCCTTAACAAGTGGGAGGCACATATAGAAACTGATGTAATTCCTGCACCGTTCACCTGATGTGGATGTAAATACCCTCAAATTACAGCTGACAGTCTGCAGGTAAAGCACATCTTGTTAGTTTCATTTCAAATCCATTGTGGTGGTGTATAGAGCCAAAAATGTTAGAATTGTGTCCATGTCCCAAAATTTATGGACCTGACTGTACATGGGGGTCACAGTTTAGGGCACACAATGCTTTCATACTAAACCTACTGGAGTTTGCACTCAGTCATAATTTCTTCCTTTTCCACCCTCATTTCTACCACCAGCTCAGGAGGATGGCTATGGGGAGCCCGTGTGCCCCCATGTATGCCAATCTCTTCCTGGGCTGGTGGGAAGACACCATTGTCTTCCCCGACCATCAAGAATGGTGGATGGAGAAGATAATATTTTGTTCACGTTATATCGATGACATTTTTGTTATCTGGGAGGGTACCACCGGTGAGTTTACTAATTTCATAGGAGCCTTGAACATCAACCATATAGGATTAAGGTTTGTGCATGAGATTCAGAGGGATAGCATTGCTTTCTTGGATGTCAGGGTCTCCAAACAAGAAGACAAGCTTGTCACAACATTATTTAGAAAACCTACAGCCACTAATTCCATCTTTCATTGGGACAGTTATCACCCCTTTCCTCTTAAAAGAGGTATACCTAAGGGGCAATATCTACGGGCTCATAGAAACTCCTCCAATTCTGAAAAATTTCATCAGGAGGCCAGGCTATTACAGAGGCTATCGTCAGAACATACTTAAGGAAGCCTATAAACAAGCGTCACTGAAAGACAGGTCTGCTCTTCTTATACCACGGGACACCTTGACAGAGAATAAAACACTGATCAGACTAATCTCACGTTTGATGCAGCGAACCCTGATGTTAGGAAGATTCTGGACAGACATTGGCCAATTTTAGCCATGGATCCGGATCTGTCTAAGGTAATTACACCTACACCCAGCGTAACATATCGCAGGGGGAGAAGCCTTAGGGATCACCTCGTCCATAGTCACTACACCAGCGTGCCAAATGTGGGTACTTGGCTTGACCAGTTCCCCCTTGGCATGTTTCGCTGTAGAGTGTGTAAAGCATGTGAGTACATCTCCACCTCTAAAACTATCACGTGCTCCGCAACGAAGGAGGTCTTCACTATTCGGGACTTTGCAAATTGCAAAACCAGAGCGACTGTCTGTATAGGTCAGTGCCCATGTTCCAAGGACTACGCGGGCAAGACTATCAGGGAAGTCAGGAGACGTGTATGTGAACATATCAACGACATCCAAAAAATGAATGCCACCTAGCCATGTCTTGGAGGCCCATTCTGGTAATCCGAGGGTCCTAAAATTCTCGGTACTGGAGGTGATACCTCCATCACTGAGAGGAGGGGACTGGGACAGGAAGATCCTACAGAAAGAGACAGAATTGATTTTTAGATTCCAGTCCCAGTCCCCGGCTGGACTTAACGAGAGGCTCACTTTCAGTTGCTACATCTAAGATAAGGAGACTGTACAGTATGTATTTTTCCTATTTTGTAATTTGTCTCTATAATCTGAAGACTAGTCATAACTGAGCCAGTGAAGCGTCCAAATTTTTACAATATCCTGACACAGAGGGATAAATAATTTCCCCAGTGCATATTTATAGGCGACTCCCTGCATCTGTGGGGGTCTGCTGTTTTATTTTATAACAACTTTGCTTTTGGATAATACTATGGTTGTTTAGAATGTCCTGATTTTATGGGCTCTAACTGTCTGGATATCTTTTGTTACCCTTATACAGTCCTGATCAAAAGTTTAAGACTAGGGATGAGCGAACTCGAACTGTATAGTTCGGGTTCGTACCGAATTTTGGGGTGTCCGTGACACGGACCCGAACCCGGACATTTTCGTAAAAGTCCGGGTTCGGGTTCGGTGTTCGTCGCTTTCTTCGCGCTTTTGTGACGCTTTCTTGGCGCTTTTTGAAAGGCTGCAAAGCAGCCAATCAACAAGCGTCATACTACTTGCCCCAAGAGGCCATCACAGCCATGCCTACTATTGGCATGGCTGTGATTGGCCAGAGCACCATGTGACCCAGCCTCTATTTAAGCTGGAGTCACATAGCGCCGCCCGTCACTCTGCTCTGATTAGCGTAGGGAGAGGTTGCGGCTGCGACAGTAGGGCGAGATTAGGCAGATTAACTCCTCCAAAGGACTTGATTAACTGATCGATCTGCAGCTGTGGATCATTGAGCTGCTGATCCTCAATTGCTCACTGTTTTTAGGCTGCCCAGACAGTTTGTCAGTCACATTTTTCTGGGGTGATCGGCGGCCATTTTGTGTCTTGTGGTGCGCCAGCACAAGCTGCGACCAAGTGCATTTAACCCTCAATGGTGTGGTTGTTTTTTGGCTAAAGCCTACATCAGGGTGAAGCTGTCACACCAAGTGCATTTAACCAGCAATAGTCTGTTTATTTTTTGGCCATATACTACATCAGGGGCAAGCTGCGCCTGTCACCAAGTGCATTTAACCCTCAATGGTGCGTTTGTTTTTTGGCTAAAGCCTACATCAGGGTGAAGCTGTCACACCAAGTGCATTTAACCAGCAATAGTCTGTTTATTTTTTGGCCATATACTACATCAGGGGCAAGCTGCGCCCGTCACCAAGTGCATTTAACCCTCAGTAGTGTGGTTGGTCAAGCTTTCACACCAAGTGCATTTAACCAGCAATAGTCTGTTCATTTTTTGGCCATATACTACATCAGGGGCAAGCTGCGCCCATCACCAAGTGCATTTAACCAGCAATAGTGTGGTTATTTTTTGGCCATATCCCAGTCTAATTCTGTCACTAAATCCATACCGGTCACCCAGCGCCTAAATACTAGGCCTCAAATTTATATCCCGCTAAATCTCTCGTTACCGCTGTCCTGTTGTGGCTGGGAAAGTTATTTAGTGTCCGTCAAAGCACATTTTTTGTTCTGGGTTGAAGTACAATTCCCAATTTAGCAATTTAAAAATTTAGTGGTTTCTGCTATATCAGAGCTATTTGAAATCTATCCCTAAAAGGGTATATAATATTCAAGGTGCACATTGGGTCATTCAGAATAACTTCACACACACCCGCTACTGTGTATTTCCAAGTCTAATTCTGTCACTAAACCCATACCTGTCACCCAGCGCCTAAATACTAGGCCTCAAATTTATATCCTGCTAAATCTGTCCTTAGTGCTGTAGCTGGGCGAGTTATTTAGTGTCCGTTCAAGCACATTTCTTGTTCTGGGTTGAAATACAATTCCCAATTTAGCAATTTCATAATTTAGTGGTTTCTGCTATATCAGAGCTATTTGAAATCTATCCCTAAAAGGGTATATAATATTCAAGGTGCACATTGGGTCATTCAGAATAACTTCACACACACCGCTACTGTGCATTTCCAAGTCTAATTCTGTCACTAAACCCATACCTGTCACCCAGCGCCTAAATACTAGGCCTCAAATTTATATCCTGCTAAATCTCTCGTTACCGCTGTCCTGTTGTGGCTGGGAAAGTTATTTAGTGTCCGTCAAAGCACATTTTTTGTTCTGGGTTGAAATACAATTCCCAATTTAGCAATTTCATAATTTAGTGGTTTCTGCTATATCAGAGCTATTTGAAATCTATCCCTAAAAGGGTATATAATATTCAAGGTGCACATTGGGTCATTCAGAATAACTTCACACACACACGCTTCTGTGCATTTCCAAGTCTAATTCTGTCACTAAATCCATACCGGTCACCCAGCGCCTAAATACTAGGCCTCAAATTTATATCCCGCTGAATTTGAATACAATACATTGGGCCAAATAATATATTTGTTGTTGTGGTGAACCATAACAATGAGAAAAACATCTAGTAAGGGACGCGGACGTGGACATGGTCGTGGTGGTGTTAGTGGACCCTCTGGTGCTGGGAGAGGACGTGGCCGTTCTGCCACATCCACACGTCCTAGTGTACCAACTACCTCAGGTCCCAGTAGCCGCCAGAATTTACAGCGATATATGGTGGGGCCCAATGCCGTTCTAAGGATGGTAAGGCCTGAGCAGGTACAGGCATTAGTCAATTGGGTGGCCGACAGTGGATCCAGCACGTTCACATTATCTCCCACCCAGTCTTCTGCAGAAAGCGCACAGATGGCGCCTGAAAACCAACCCCATCAGTCTGTCACATCACCCCCATGCATACCAGGGAAACTGTCTCAGCCTCAAGTTATGCAGCAGTCTCTTATGCTGTTTGAAGACTCCGCTGGCAGGGTTTCCCAAGGGCATCCACCTAGCCCTTCCCCAGCGGTGAAAGACATAGAATGCACTGACGCACAACCACTTATGTTTCCTGATGATGAGGACATGGGAATACCACCTCAGCATGTCTCTGATGATGACGAAACACAGGTGCCAACTGCTGCGTCTTTCTGCAGTGTGCAGACTGAACAGGAGGTCAGGGATCAAGACTGGGTGGAAGACGATGCAGGGGACGATGAGGTCCTAGACCCCACATGGAATGAAGGTCGTGCCACTGACTTTCACAGTTCGGAGGAAGAGGCAGTGGTGAGACCGAGCCAACAGCGTAGCAAAAGAGGGAGCAGTGGGCAAAAGCAGAACACCCGCCGCCAAGAGACTCCGCCTGCTACTGACCGCCGCCATCTGGGACCGAGCACCCCAAAGGCAGCTTCAAGGAGTTCCCTGGCATGGCACTTCTTCAAACAATGTGCTGACGACAAGACCCGAGTGGTTTGCACGCTGTGCCATCAGAGCCTGAAGCGAGGCATTAACGTTCTGAACCTGAGCACAACCTGCATGACCAGGCACCTGCATGCAAAGCATGAACTGCAGTGGAGTAAACACCTTAAAACCAAGGAAGTCACTCAGGCTCCCCCTGCTACCTCTTCTGCTGCTGCCGCCTCGGCCTATTCTGCTGCTGCCGCCTCGGCCTCTTCCTCCGCCTCTGGAGGAACGTTGGCACCTGCCGCCCAGCAAACAGGGGATGTACCACCAACACCACCACCACCACCTCCGTCACCAAGCGTCTCAACCATGTCACACGCCAGCGTTCAGCTCTCCATCTCACAAACATTTGATAGAAAGCGTAAATTCCCACCTAGCCACCCTCGATCCCTGGCCCTGAATGCCAGCATTTCTAAACTACTGGCCTATGAAATGCTGTCATTTAGGCTGGTGGACACAGACAGCTTCAAACAGCTCATGTCGCTTGCTGTCCCACAGTATGTTGTTCCCAGCCGGCACTACTTCTCCAAGAGAGCCGTGCCTTCCCTGCACAACCAAGTATCCGATAAAATCAAGTGTGCACTGCGCAACGCCATCTGTGGCAAGGTCCACCTAACCACAGATACGTGGACCAGTAAGCACGGCCAGGGACGCTATATCTCCCTAACTGCACACTGGGTAAATGTAGTGGCAGCTGGGCCCCAGGCGGAGAGCTGTTTGGCGCACGTCCTTCCGCCGCCAAGGATCGCAGGGCAACATTCTTTGCCTCCTGTTGCCACCTCCTCCTTCTCGGCTTCCTCCTCCTCTTCTTCCACCTGCTCATCCAGTCAGCCACACACCTTCACCACCAACTTCAGCACAGCCCGGGGTAAACGTCAGCAGGCCATTCTGAAACTCATATGTTTGGGGGACAGGCCCCACACCGCACAGGAGTTGTGGCGGGGTATAGAACAACAGACCGACGAGTGGTTGCTGCCGGTGAGCCTCAAGCCCGGCCTGGTGGTGTGTGATAATGGGCGAAATCTCGTTGCAGCTCTGGGACTAGCCAATTTGACGCACATCCCTTGCTTGGCGCATGTGCTGAATTTGGTGGTGCAGAAGTTCATTCACAACTACCCCGACATGTCAGAGCTGCTGCATAAAGTGCGGGCCGTCTGTTCGCGCTTCCGGCGTTCACATCCTGCTGCTGCTCGCCTGTCTGCGCTACAGCGTAACTTCGGCCTTCCCGCTCACCGCCTCATATGCGACGTGCCCACCAGGTGGAACTCCACCTTGCACATGCTGGACAGACTGTGCGAGCAGCAGCAGGCCATAGTGGAGTTTCAGCTGCAGCACGCACGGGTCAGTCGCACTACAGAACAGCACCACTTCACCACCAATGACTGGGCCTCCATGCGAGACCTGTGTGCCCTGTTGCGCTGTTTCGAGTACTCCACCAACATGGCCAGTGGCGATGACACCGTTATCAGCGTTACAATACCACTTCTATGTCTCCTTGAGAAAACACTTAGGGCGATGATGGAAGAGGAGGTGGCCCAGGAGGAGGAGGAGGAGGAGGAGGAAGAGGGGTCATTTTTAGCACTTTCAGGCCAGTCTCTTCGAAGTGACTCAGAGGGAGGTTTTTGGCAACAGCAGAGGCCAGGTACAAATGTGGCCAGCCAGGGCCCACTACTGGAGGACGAGGAGGACGAGGATGAGGAGGAGGTGGAGGAGGATGAGGATGAAGCATGGTCACAGCGGGGTGGCACCCAACGCAGCTCGGGTCCATCACTGGTGCGTGGCTGGGGGGAAAGGCAGGACGATGACGATACGCCTCCCACAGAGGACAGCTTGTCCTTAACCCTGGGCAGCCTGGCACACATGAGCGACTACATGCTGCAGTGCCTGCGCAACGACAGCAGAGTTGCCCACATTTTAACCTGTGCGGACTACTGGGTTGCCACCCTGCTGGATCCACGCTACAAAGACAATGTGCCCACCTTACTTCCTGCACTGGAGCGTGATAGGAAGATGCGCGAGTACAAGCGCACGTTGGTAGACGCGCTACTGAGAGCATTCCCAAATGTCACAGGGGAACAAGTGGAAGCCCAAGGCCAAGGCAGAGGAGGAGCAAGAGGTCGCCAAGGCAGCTGTGTCACGGCCAGCTCCTCTGAGGGCAGGGTTAGCATGGCAGAGATGTGGAAAACTTTTGTCAACACGCCACAGCTAACTGCACCACCACCTGATACGCAACGTGTTAGCAGGAGGCAACATTTCACTAACATGGTGGAACAGTACGTGTGCACACCCCTCCACGTACTGACTGATGGTTCGGCCCCATTCAACTTCTGGGTCTCTAAATTGTCCACGTGGCCAGAGCTAGCCTTTTATGCCTTGGAGGTGCTGGCCTGCCCGGCAGCCAGCGTTTTGTCTGAACGTGTATTCAGCACGGCAGGGGGCGTCATTACAGACAAACGCAGCCGCCTGTCTACAGCCAATGTGGACAAGCTGACGTTCATAAAAATGAACCAGGCATGGATCCCACAGGACCTGTCCGTCCCTTGTCCAGATTAGACATTAACTACCTCCCCATAACCATATATTATTGGACTCCAGGGCACTTCCTCATTCAATCCTATTTTTATTTTCATTTTACCATTATATTGCGAGGCTACCCAAAGTTGAATGAACCTCTCCTCTGCCTGTGTGCTGGGCCTAAATATATGCCAATGGACTGTTGCAGTGGTGGCTGACATGAAGCCTGATTCTCTGCTATGACATGCAGACTGATTCTCTGCTGACATGAAGACAGATTCTCTGTTACGGGACCTCTCTCCTCTGCCTGGGTGCTGGGCCTAAATTTATGACAATGGACTGTTGCAGTGGTGGCTGACGTGAAGCCTCATTCTCTGCTATGACATGCAGACTAATTCTCTGCTGACATGAAGCCAGATTCTCTGTTACGGGACCTCCCTCCTCTGCCTGGGTGCTGGGCCTAAATATATGCCAATGGACTGTTGCAGTGGTGGCTGACGTGAAGCCTCATTCTCTGCTATGACATGCAGACTGATTCTCTGCTGACATGAAGCCAGATTCTCTGTTACGGGACCTCTCTCCTCTGCCTGTGTGTGTGCTGGGCCTAAATATATGCCAATGGACTGTTGCAGTGGTGGCTGACGTGAAGCCTCATTCTCTGCTATGACATGCAGACTAATTCTCTGCTGACATGAAGACAGATTCTCTGTTACGGGACCTCCCTCCTCTGCCTGGGTGCTGGGCCTAAATATATGCCAATGGACTGTTGCAGTGGTGGCTGACGTGAAGCCTCATTCTCTGCTATGACATGCAGACTAATTCTCTGCTGACATGAAGACAGATTCTCTGTTACGGGACCTCTCTCCTCTGCCTGGGTGCCGGGGCCTAAATATCTGAGAATGGACTGTTCCAGTGGTGGGTGACGGGAAGCCAGATTCTCTGCTATGGAACCTCTCTCCAATTGATTTTGGTTAATTTTTATTTATTTAATTTTTATTTTAATTCATTTCCCTATCCACATTTGTTTGCAGGGGATTTACCTACATGTTGCTGCCTTTTGCAGCCCTCTAGCTCTTTCCTGGGCTGTTTTACAGCCTTTTTAGTGCCGAAAAGTTCGGGTCCCCATTGACTTCAATGGGGTTCGGGTTCGGGACGAAGTTCGGATCGGGTTCGGATCCCGAACCCGAACATTTCCGGGATGTTCGGCCGAACTTCTCGAACCCGAACATCCAGGTGTTCGCTCAACTCTATTTAAGACCACTTGAAAAATGGCAACAAATCTTATTTAGCATGGCTGGATCTTAACAAGGTTCCAAGTAGAGCTTCAACATGCAACAAGAAGAAATGGGAGTGAGACAAAACATTTTTTGAGCATTCAATTTAATGAAAACAACGAATAAACTGAAACAGGCAGTTTTTCAGCTGATGAAAAGTTTAGGACCACATGCCTTTAAAAGGCCAAATCTGTGCAAAGATGTGGATTCATTGTCATTTTCTGTCAGGTAGTCACACGTTGTGATGGTAAAGGCAAAAAAACTCTGCCTTTTTGAACGTGGTCGGGTTGTTGAACTGCACAAGCAGGGTCTCTCACAGCGCGCCATCACTGCTGAGGTGGGACGCAGTAAGGCAGTCGTTTGGAATTTCTTAAATTCTTAAATGATCCTGAGGGTTATGGAACAAAAAAGTCAAGTGGAAGACCCAAAAAAATTCATTAGCACTGAGCTGGAGGATCCAAAAACTTTTTGCGTTTTTTGTTACAGATATGTAGTGACATTCACAAGTGTAACGGACTGAATTGCAGCGTAAGCGGCGGGCGGGTTGACAAATTTGACGAACATGTCCGTTATATGCAGCCTTAGAGACCCAAACAAATGACTGGTGAGTACATCTTTTAGGACTATGAATGCATGCAAAAAAAAAAAGGTGGACACATTCCCAATTACATTTATGAGACTACATTATATGGTCAAAATTTCTGGGAATTCAGCAGAAAAACCTGCACGAAAGACTTTGTACACTTTTTTACCAGTGTTAAATTTTTGGGTTACACGTTCATAGTCCATGATGCCGGTCGTTATGAAGCTTATTTTGTTGTACAGGAGCTGGTCAAGGACAAATATAAAATTGGAAATATAAACCAAGGTGGGCGATTAATGTGTGTGACCCTAAATTTCAAAATTTGAATAATGGATTCTTTGAATTTCATGCCAATGAAACTCAGTAAGATGCCAGAAGCTATGGGTTTTTCAGGAGCCAAGGGTCACTTCCCACATTTCTTCAATACAGCAGAAAATCTGAATTACATTGCCCTATACCCGATATTCGGAATTACGGAGTAGATTACATGATGCCGCGGAGAAAAAATAATTAATGGAGTGGTACGAAAAACATAAAAATTATAACTTTAATTTTCCCCACGCCTCCACAATGGCACTTCCTGGAGGGTACCCGCATCTTCAGGGACAGGAAGACAACAAAGATCAACGCATAAATGCCCCCCCTTTACCTTAACCAGTTGTTTTCCTGTCCCTCAAGTGGCAGGTGGAGATCGACGGTGCGCAGGGCCTTTGGTAAGTTATCCCGGATTTTTATCCGGAGGGTTCCTGCAGGGGGAAGGTCCCCGGAGCATCGGTGTACTGCTCCTCCTCCCCTACGGCTCTCCTATTTGAAGTTTTTCCTTAATACCCAATTCTGACTCTCTACCCTTATATCATCTGGAGAACCGTCACAGAAGAAAAAGTGTCAGATGTGCAAAAAGACATTATCATCAACCACTAAGAAATCGCTTTGTCAAAAGTGAATAAATAGGGTGGTATCCGAGGACTCTCCATCTATTGTAGATAGCCTGAGATCATTAAAGGGAACCTGTCACCGGGATTTTGTGTATAGAGCTGGAGACATGGGCTGCTAGATGGCCGCTAGCACATCCGCAATACCCAGTCCCCATAGCTCTGTGTGCTTTTATTGTGTAAAAAAACCCAATTTGAAACATATGCAAATTAACATAAAAGAGTAATATCTTTAATTGTGTGACCAGAGAAGAGTCATATTTTCAAGCTCCGACTCCTCTCAGGTAAATTTGCATATGTATCAAATCGTTTTTTTTACACAATAAAAGCACACAGAGCTATGGGGACTGGGTATTGCGTATGTGCTAGCGGCCATCTAGCAATCCCGGTGACAGGTTCCCTTTAATTAAAAAAGAGATTGGAGCAGCTATTGACGCAAGACTACCGGCATGGGCGTAGGAAGAGGGGGGGGGGCGGGGAAATCTGATTACTGATTAACTCCAGCTTCGGAGATTTACCTGGATAGCTGGAAACGTGTTATAAGGGAGCATACAGGTGACGTGATGAGGTCATAGGCCAGAGGAAGCGCGAAACGGCCGTCGCCAGCTGACCACTCAGCACACACATGCCTGTATCCGCCCCAGCCTGCTGTTACTTTGTGTATGCCTTTCAAGGATTAAAGAAACTATCTGTTACATCCGGGTGAGTGCCGCTATCATTTTCTTCTTCATATATCTCATTTATTATCGCTCATTCTCACGTTGATAGCAGAGCACCACTGAAGTTTGTTTTGTGACTGAGCTACGCAGTTCCCACTTCTGAGCTGGCTGGAGACGCTTGCAGTGCCGCCTCACCCTTCTACTTACATGGACATTATCTTTAGGGCATCTGAGGGTCACCAGGGTTTTCTAGGTTCCCGTATATGGGTATCTCTACCATCGAGAGGTGCCCATACGGATAGGAGTTAGGGTCAGGAGCAGGGTTTTTATAGGTGGTGACCCTTTTCCTTCCCTTGAGGTGAGGCCTAGTGTCTTTCCCCTTCCTTCTTGATTGTCTTTTGGTGTTCTGTCCCTACTACATCCGTGACATTATCCAGAGCCATACCGCCATTTTTGTTCTGATCTGTGCAGCTATGGATACTATGTCTGCACTGGTTGAACAGATGCAGAATCTGACTTTGGAAGTAGGAGACCTCCGCGCAACTGTCTTGCAGATTCAGAGTCCACAGGCTGCTGGTTCCGGTGGTGGGTCCCAGGCCTGTCCTGAACCGAAGGTGGCTCTTCCGGGTGTAGTTACAATTTAATCCGGTTCAGGGAGTCATGTAAATTATACTTTAGGCTGCGTCCATACTCTTCTGGGGATGAGTGTCAATGTGTGGGTATGATTATTTCATTGCTTAAAGAGGATGCCCAATCTTGGTCTTTTTCTCTGCCGACCGGATCACCGTCCCTCCGGTCGGTAGATTAATTCTTCAGAGCCTTGGGTCTCATCTACGATGACCAGGATCGGATCTCTCAGGCCGAGACCAAGTTACGGAGTTTGTGGCAGGGAGAACGTTCAGCGGAGACCTATTGCTCTGAATTTAGGAGATGGGCTACCGATACTGAGTGGAACAATCCTGCTCTCCGTAGCCAATTCTGTCAGGGTCTCTCTGAGACTGCAGGATGCGTTGGCCTTTCATGAAAATACTGTGTCATTGGAGGCAGCTATGTCCCTTGCTGTACGTCTAGATAGACACCTGAGGGAGAGATCTAGGGGTCCTCACCTTCAGGACGTACTGTCCAATAAGGGTACTGCTTCCTTTGACACTTATAGTGGAGAGACACTGGTAGTTGCGCCTTGTGATGAGCCTATGCAGTTAGGAGGAGCTACTCCTGGCAAAAGCTTGGGTCATGTGAAAGGTGTCTGCTTTTATTGTGGCAAGAAGGGACATTTTGTGAATATTTGTCCGTACTTGCAGCATCAAGGTGTAAACAAAAAGAAAAAACTTTTAATCCTCAAATAACTATTGGTGGTGTGGATGGGGAGCAAGAAAACCTACTTTTGTCTTTTACTGGTAGTCCCCGTTTTATCCTGTCTGCCGAGGTGGCGCTAGAGTCCAACACTGTGAAAATCGAAGCATTTATCGACAGTGGGGCAGGAGTTAACTTGATTGATGGAGAGTTTGTACGCATTCATGGGTTGACTACTAATGCATTAGAGAAAAGTATTTATGTCTTTGCAATTGACTCAGCACCTCTCACCCAAAAATGCCTGTCACAGGTAGTGAATGACATTCATTTACGAGTGGGTGATTTGCATCAGGAATCTATCTCCTGTTAGGAATTGTAGGGTCTGCCTGCTCCGTTGGGCTTACCATGGTTAAGCAAACATAACCCTAACATCGACTGGCAAGCGAGACAGATTCTCGATTGGAGTGACTATACCCTCGTTCATTTCAGAATTTTCTGATGTTTTCTCTGAGAGTGGTAATCAGGAGTTCAATTTACCAAACTTTCGGTAGACCAAAAAATCCCTTTAGGGGTCTCCAACTGATATTAAAATATCTTTATTAGTTAATGACTAAAACGGTGATGCAGTACAAATTACATTCAATAAACACAAATCAATTCAGAACTTGCCCATTATTGAGGGAATGACATATAGTGGAAGCCATTGCACGCCTGGTCTCACTGGATACATCTGAGTATATTAAATTGATTCCCTGCACCGAGTACCTTCCTGGCTCAATTACCTAGAAGGGAATGTATATGAATACACACTCCATGTAACTATCCTCCCAGCGGTTGCTAATCCAAACCAACAGCGGGTAGTTTAATACAGGAGTAAAATATATATCCACAAGCTCTACTGTACTCTGATAGTTTTACATTAGATTATCCTTATAGAATTTATGCATCACCGTTTTAGTCATTAGTTAATAAAGATATATTTTAATATCAGTTAGAGACCCCTAAAGGGATTTTTTGGTCTACCGACCGTTTGTTACATTGATTATGATATCCCGAGGGTCCCTAAATAGGGCGTGAGATTTGTTGTTATCAGGAGTTGCCTCTGCATCGGGAGTATTACTGTCCCGTCAATCTAATTCCCGGAGCTAAATTGCCCAAATCTCGGTTGTATAATCTTTCGGAACCCGAAAGAAAGGCCATGCGAGAGAATATTACCGAGAGTTTGGCAAAGGGACATATTAGACCATCCAAGTCTCCAGTGGCTGCTGGGTTTTTCTTTGTAAAGAAAAAAGATGGTACCCTGAGACCATGCCTGGACTTCCGTGAGCTCAATCGCATTACTGTCCGTGATCCTTACCCCCTTCCTTTGATTCTGGATTTGTTTAGTTAGATTGTCGGTGCCAAGGTGTTCTCTAAGTTAGATCTGAGGGGGCATATAATCTGGTAAGGATCAAGGAGGGGGATGAGTGGAAGACCGCATTTAATACCCCTGAGGTTCATTTTGAAAACCTGGTCATACCCTTTGGGTTAACCAATGCTCCTGCGGTTTTTCAACACTTTGTCAATGATATCTTTCATCATCTGGTGGGGAGGTTTGTTGTTGTATACCTTGATGACATACTAATTTATTCGTATAAAATGTATCTTCCCACCTGCGCTACCACTTGACACTCCTTACCCGTAAGGGAATCGCTGCTAGGTCCCCAAACACAGTCTGCTGCTTGGATTGGTAAAGTCTGAACACAGGTATATAAAAGGAATCTGGTTTTTGAAACAATCAGAGTGGGAGCCTGCGCTGATTACGGTGTAGTCAAGGGTTTAGAGACACAATTCTGATGCCATCAGAACCTTTCAGACTTTAGTAACTCGAGATCTACGTAAAATCAACCCGTATAGAATGAGAGGCCCAGGGAATTTATCTAAGGGCGAAAAAAAGACCATAAAAACACTACAGGTCAATAATGGGATCATAATCAGACCGGCTGATAAAGGGGGTGGCGTAGTGCTGGATCAGGAAACATACCGTACAGAATGCGTATGGTTACGAACAGATAGTAAAACCTATAGGAAACTTCTGATGAACCCGACAGAATCTTATAAGAAAAAAAAAAAAATCCTGGTAAAAAAATAAATAAAATCCTGGTAAAAAATTGAAAAATAAAAGGAATCATATCAACAGAGGAAGCATCTTATATTAATAACCAGAACCCAAGGATCCCAATATTTTACAACTTGCCCAAGATCCGGAAGACCCATAATTTTGGGAATTGATGGACTAACATCCACTCTATCAAAGTATATTGATGTATTACTGCAACCATATGTAAAAGCTACCAGCATACCTCAAAGACACAAAACACATTTTACAGATACTAAAAGAGATAGATTGGAAGGATAATTACATTCTAGGTACTCTTGATGTAGCATCACTTTACACAGTTATTGAATATGAAAAAGGAAGAGAAGCCACTGAATATTTTTTAAACAAAGATGGCGTGATGCCAGAAGAACAGATTAAATTTATCAGAGAATGTATTACGTTCATTTTGAAGCACAACTATTTTAAACATGGATCTGATTTTTACTTACAGACGTGGGGGACCGCGATGGGGACCAGTTTCGCAAACCTGTATATGGGTCGATGGGAGGAGCTGACCTATCGCTTCTTGGGCGGAATTGGTGCGAATCTGGTCTTCTGGAAACGTTTTATCGACTACGTGATTTTCATATGGAAAGGAGATGAACTTTTATTGGAAGAATTTTTAAATGGTTTAAATAAAAATGACTTTTATATCTTAATTTTAGCCCTACTTGGAGTAAAAAACAGATACACTTTTTAGATTTACCAATTTCAATTGTAGATGGGTCCTATCCATACGAAGACGTATCACAAACCCACGGACACCAATAGTTTTATACCCCTCAATAGCTGTCACTTACCAACTTGGTTAAATAATATCCCAAGTAGCCAGTATATACGAGCACAGAGAAACTGCACTAGTGATAGGGACTACAGAGAAGAATCCCAAAAACTAAATAAAATATTAACGGAAAAGGGATGATTTAAAAAATCTTACACCGATCGCAGATCAACTTATTAGACATGATCAATTTGCGTTATTACAGAAAGACACAAGGAGAGTAGAAGTAAAACTACCAAAAGATGACAAATACGCAGGACCACAAACCATTGAAATACCTATCATCAGCAGATATAGTGAAGGCACCTCAATTTTTTTTTAAAACTGTAAGACGACACTGGGAAATATTAAAACAGGACAAGCAAATTGGTGAAATGATCACAGAATATCCAAAATTCATATTTAGGAAGGCACCAAACCTTTCTAACCTGGTGGAACCTTCTATAACAATCAATAAACCACCTATACATAAACAAATTTCGGGTGAACCGGCGGGATTTAGGAGATTTGTCTCTGATCTATATAGAAATGAGATCGGACTTCGGTTCACCTCTGAGTGCCACACAACGACTATCACTTTTTTGGACGTGAGAGTAACGAAGATTGGTGACAAATTGTCCACCAATATTTACAGGAAGATAACAGCCATAAACTCCTTGCTTCACTGGAGTAGCTACCACCCGGCCCCCCTTAAACGGGGCATCCCAAGAGGACAGTACCTCCGGGTGAAGAAGGAATTGCTCTGACGATCAGTCATTCTTCAGCTGAGGCAAGGGTTTTGCAAGATAGGTTCAGAGTCCAGGGGATACCCACAACCGGTATTGAGGGATGCCTTTAAACATGCCATGACAAGATAGAGCTGACCTACTAGTCCCGAAACATAAGCCGACAGAGGGTCCAAAGCCGATACGAATCACCTCTAACTTTGAGTCAGCAAATTGTGATGTGAAGCAAGTACTTAATAAATACTTGCCGATTCTACGAATGGACCCAGATATCTCTGAGATAGTCACTGAGCACCCTGCCGTTTCCTATAGACGGGGCAGGAGTCTTATAGATCGAACTAGTTTGTAGCCACTTTATACACCTGTGAAAACGGGGACTTGGCTAGACCGGAAACCTGGTCGGGGTCTTTAAGTGTGGCGGCTGCAAAGCATGCGACTACCTGTCCACGGCGAAAACCTATCACTTGCTCGGTGACTGGGCAGACATTCCATGTTCGGGACTTCATTAATTGTAGGTCGAAAGGCGTTGTGTATCTTTGTCAATGTCCATGTCCTATGGAATATGTGGGGAAGACCGTGAGGGAAGTGAGGAGGAGGATATTAGAACACGTTAATGATGTTAACAATAAGGAACTAACACCGGTAGCCTCCCACGTAAATGATTTTCCACGGGGGTGACCCCAGGGCTCTTCAATTCACGGTCCTTGATTTGGTACCTCCGTCTCCCAGAGGGGGTGACTGGGATAGGAGGATCCTCCAGAAGGAGAGTGAATGGATCCATAGGCTCCGGTCCTAGTCCCCTTGTGGTCTTAATGAAAGACTAACCTTCTTGAGTTTCCTCTAATCCCCTCCACAAGGGGGCCTACTGCCTGCACGCTTCTGGACCTCTTTGGTATCTTGGTCCGATCTCTCACCCCCTGGGTATTCTGTACCCCATTTCCTATACTTTATTTTATTTTAATTTAAGATCCTCATCTGCGACTGATCCTCTGGCCTGTCCTTGGGTCATCCCTGTTCTCTATTTTATCCCTGTCAGCCTGTGAGGCTCTGATGACCCTAATGTCCCCTAAAACGAGGCCAGGTGCGCAAAGCATCTAAATCGTTAATAATCATAAACAATGAATGTGAACAGGTTCATTGTGTACCTGTTTGCCTCTCCCTACTTTATCTTAAGGGACTAGCTTATATTACTTGATTTTCGTTGACTGTTTCTCCACCAATAGTCCCCTATACTCGC
Organism: Bufo gargarizans; assembly: GCF_014858855.1. Lineage (NCBI taxonomy): Eukaryota > Metazoa > Chordata > Amphibia > Anura > Bufonidae > Bufo > Bufo gargarizans. The sequence goes on along the minus strand of NC_058080.1, from coordinate 744,949,421 downwards.
TCCCCCCACCCTTCTCCCTCTTGGCCTCAGATCTTGGTACTTGACCACGGGATCATTATAAAGTATTTAATCCACCGGTATAGAATTAAACGGAGGTGTGTCTAGGCGCATCAACTATGGGGAGATTTACCCCTTTTGCGCCCTACTATCCGCTTACTCAGTCCGACACTGCTTGACTCCTCTATCTCAATGGTGGAGCGCAGTGCACACTGACAGGAAGTGTCATGCGGTTCAACAACCGGAAATGACATGCGCTCCACATCCCGGCGCAGCACTGAATTCGTCATCACACTGTGGTGGACGGACGTAGCAGCGTGCGTTCGACTGTGGAACGCACGCATACATCAAACGGTTACACTGACCTCTCGTCAGATCTAAGAGCTGGTGGGCAATCTGGGACTTAGGTCCCTTTCACACGAGCGTGATTTCCGCGTGGGTGCAATGCGTGCCGTGAACGCATTGCTCCCGCACTGAATCCTGACCAATTCATTTCTATGGTGCTTTGTACATGAGCGTTGTTTTTCACGCTTCATTTCTGCGTTGCATAAAAACCGCAGCATGTCCTATATTCAGCGTTTTTCACGCAACGCAGGCCCCATAGAAGTGAATGGAGCTGCGTGAAAAACGCTGTGCATGCGGATTGGCTGCATTGTGTTGCGTTTGTATTTAAATAGGTGTATCTTGGCAACTGTGAAGTCACCTGACCCCCAGGAAGTTGGAAGTTTGCAAGCCTCTGCATCGCGTCGGATGAACGAGGAGCAGCTTTGTAGATTTCAGCCAGCCCCTAAAGTGCATTTGGCATCATGCCTAAAATTCCTAGGCCACTAGATGTAGAAAAAATGATTGTCATGGTGCAGGAGAGGCCCTGCATCTGGGACACCCGATCTCCTGAGTACCATGACCGGTACAAAATGGACACTGCCTGGCAGGAGATCACTCAGGAGCTCTTTTCGTCTGTTTGGGCCAAGACAAACAAAAAAAAACGACATACTCTGAGTAAGTTCTATTTCCATTTACATGTGGTATCCTGTAGTATGAGTGCTAGTACATGTGGTATCCTGTAGTATGAGTGCTAGTACATGTGGTATCCTGTAGTATGAGTGCTAGTACATGTGGTATCCTGTAGTATGAGTGCTAGTACATGTTCCACAGTGACATTTTTTTTTTTCAAATCATTTCAGTGGAAGAGGTGAAAAACCGTTGGCGGAGCTGTAGAGACCAGTTCCGCAAGGAAATGGTCCATAGCCGCAGTGGATCTGGCCTCCCCAAGAAGCGGCCCTATATGTTTAAAGAACAACTTATGTTTCTACGCGACATTATGGATCTTCGTCCGTAAGTTGTTTGCATTTTTCACGTAGCCATTATATGTAGGAGTAATTTTAGCCTCATATGAGAAAGCAAAGTTGATGTGGGTGTAATTTTCCCACAAATGTATGCGAAAGACATGTTATCCCTTGGCTAACTTGAACCTAATGTATTTTTTTTAATTGTATAGAACGGAGGACAACCTTGAGGAGGAAGTGGAGGAGACAGTGGAGCACCACTCCAGTGCCAGAGAAGTAGAAGGCCCATCGTCACCATCTGCTACCGAAGTGGGACAAGGGACCTCCACAAGGGCTTCACAAGCAACCGTTCCCCCCACTTCGGAAGTGGAGGCTTCCTTGGCCGGACAGTCACGTCGCAAAAGATCCGCCCAGCCTGGTGACACTTCGGTCAATGTACAGGTACTTGAGTACCTTAATAGGGCCAGGCATGAGGACACTTATGACCTCTATGGCAGGAGTCTGGCCACACATTTTCGTAACTTGACTCCAGAACGTTACTTTCGGGTACAAACGGTCATCAGTACCGTTCTGGAGGCATGCACGCCGCCAAACGATCCCTCGGATCTATTTAGGGCCAGTGATAATTGGCGGATGTATGGGAACACAAGTGGGCCAGTCCAACGTCCCCCTCCCCCAGTGTTCCCACCCCACCAAGAATATCCGCCACATCAAGGCCGTCACTATGTTCCCCCACCTCCCCATTATGGCCCATCATATAGTGGGGAAGCCACTTACCGCCCACCGAGACCCTCTGCCTCCCAAAGTGTGCCACCACCACAACCTGGACCCTCCGCACCAGGCAGTTACCCTGGCCCCCAGTATGAGGCTGGCGGTTCCTCGCCCCATCGCTTTATGCAACTGTAATGTGTGCAATATTTTGTTTTATGTGTTATTGGCCTGTACAGGCGCACCTTTTTTGAGTTCACTACAAAAAAAGACAACTTCTGAGCTTATAAAGAAATTTTATTTTCGTTATATCCTTGTAATGTTTTTATTAATGCACAGTTTGTAATGTAACGTCCTTTATTACATAATCCAGCAACATATAATTAGGCAAATGTATAAACATTTCACAAAAAATGACCCAAATAACTAAAATACATATCCATCCAGGATCTAAGCACTCAATAAAGTCATCTTGAGTGAAAAAGGACAACAACTTTATTTTAGGGTTCCGCATGGGAAGATTGCTGTGAATGCAAAGGAAATGAACCAGCAGGGGAGGAAAAGTAATCCGAAAATAATTCCCTGATCCGCAGTCCGGCAGAACCAGCTCGTCCAAGTTAAGAGGGCTCTCCCTGGTCTTGTCATAAAAAGGCGAGCACATCTTCTTCCTGAGTACCCTCATACAGATGAATGAAATTATGTAGGACTACACACGCCTGGATCACTGTGTTGACATTTTGCGGGGACATCTGGCTGGATGGCCGATAGAAAAACACGCCATTTGCTGGCTAAGATCCCGAAGGCACACTCCACAAATCGTCGGGCCCTGCTTAGGCGATAATTGAAGTGGCGCCTTTTGTCATCCAATCCGCGTCGGGGAAAAGGACGCATGAGGTGTGGAGAGAGCGCAAATCCCTTATCACCAACAATTACAAAGGGGGCAGGTGGTCCCGTGGAACCGGGAAGACGAGCTGGCTGGGGAATGTCAAGTTGGTTGCTCTGAAGCCACCGACTCATTCTGGAAGCCCGGAAGATGCGAGCATCTGCCGAACTTCCATAGGCCCCGATGTCTACAATTATAAACCTGTAGTTTGTGTCCACCAAGGCCAACAAAACCACAGAGAAAAACTGCTTATAATTGTAGAATCGGGACCCTGAGTTTGGTGGCTTCTTCACCCGTATGTGCTTCCCGTCAAGGGCACCAATGCAGTTTGGAAATTGGGCCCTCTCCAGGAAGCCATGGGCAATCTGGAGCCACTGCTGCCTGGTTGGTTGTGGCAGCATGGCAGCTCGCAGCCAAATAGTGGCACATATTGCTTTCACTATGCCAGCTATGGTGGAGGTCCCCATGTGAAATTCGAAGTGGAGTGCAGAGAATGAATTGCCCGTAGCCAAACATCTGTAGGAAAAAAGAAAAAAAAAAAGGTTACAACTATGAAAACACTCTCAACATACTCTCTTTTTGGACTCAGGCAAACAAACTTTGCCGGCCTGTTATGTGCATTGGTGGAATCTATTAGCGCCCCTAAATGCATGGTGGCATCTGGGCAAATGCCAAAGCCAGATCCCGACACATTCAAATTGAAGGGGGATATGATCTGTCCACACACACAAAAATATTAACATGCACTAGGTTGGCACGGGGCAGAGGCATGTTATAAAAACATACAAATTTTAGTTAACATGTTTCAAAGTACAATTAATTATACCTACCGGAGAGTGATGATGAGGCGTTCCTCGGCAGAAACACAACGCCGCATGTTGGTGTCCTGAAAGGTCAACCCAGGCCACAAATCTGCCAAAAGGCGGTCAAAGGTGGGCATAGAAATGCGGCAGTAATTGAAAAATTTGGCAGGGTGCGCACGAAGGTCAGAATACAGGCTTGCAAACTGACCTTTGCAAGCCTGCTGCACCATAAGAGGATGAACCCACATTCTCCTCCTCCGTGGTTCCTCCGCAATCATTTGTGGCTGCTCCCCAAAGCAACGGTATACCAACCAGTGCAAAAGCACATGGTCAGTATCCGATAAGGAGAAAGCTGACATCCTGCAAAGGTACACACTCAAACACACCACACAACTGTTTCAATCCAACAAAAATGTAAGCTTTCCCACCAAAAAGAAGCATGCTGGGGGAATTTATAAGGTCTTGCTAATGACCATGTGACTCCACAGGATGGTTGCGTTTTTTTTCACGCGCGGAAAAAACGCATGCAATCTGCATGTCACACGCAAGGGAAAAACGCAATAACGCAACGCGATCGCAGTCAAAACGGACTGGTTTTAGTGCCAAAATCGCAGCATTTTCACTGAACGCACACTGAACGCATCCGGATCAAATCTGTCACGCCCCGTGTGAAACCAGCCTTAATGGAAGGGGTATTAACCACCTCCGGACCGCCTAACGCACATGTGCGTTCCGGAGGTGGCAGCGCTGCGCACAGTCACGCATATACGCGTCATCTCGCGAGACGCGAGATGACGCGAGTATGCGCCCGCGCGTGCGCAGTTCGCGCCGGCATTTCATCGAGAGGTATTTCGTCAGCAACCTGCCAGCCAATGATCGTCGCTGGCAGGTTGCTGATTTTTAAAAAATCCAATCAAAGTGCCAGATAGCAGATCATATTTGTAAATATGATCTGTTATATGGCTGCCTGCTCCTCTGCTGGTTCTTTTCGTCGGTTGGATCCAGCAGAGGAGCAGGCTTCACAGTGAGTACACCAAACATCACACTTAGCCCCAGATCACCCCCCTGAACCCCAATTAACCCTTTGATCACCCCTTTGATCACCCCTGTCAATCACAAGTGAAAAGAAAAAAGTGATCAGTGTAAACTGTCACTTTTTTTTTTCACTGTTATTGACCGTTAGGTTTTAGGTATAGTTTAGGTCCCTTGGTTAGTATCTGATTGAGACTATTGGTGAAAACAGTCCCACTGATATTTCAAGATTAACAAAGCTCTGAGTGGCCCACAATATAAGAATTGGGGGGAAATATCCTTATTTAAAAATTAGCTTTTATACGATATACATTAAAATATACACCTAAGGATGTATCACAAGACAAAACATGTAATCAAGGGGTTCTATGGTGTTGACCCCACTGCTGGCAGTAAAGAAAAGGTACTCATTACACTATTGCACCCGTGAGTGCACTAAAGTGTTACCCAGCTAACACACACAAACGAAAATATATTGAGGTTCAATGGTAGGTACCCCACTTCTGGTTGAACAAGAATAAATGTTACTGCTGCGCCACTAGGGACGCAAGCAGTCTTACCTTACCCACCAGGTAACAGGGATCAGCGCAAAAGTGGACCAAGCCTGATGGAGGGGAGTATAGACAGGGGATGTAGTCATGAAAATAACAATAACAGTTCTGTGCCCTGTAACACCCTATATTCTTGGTAGGAGTTGGGGGCCTATTTTCCTGCTACCTGTCTATACAGAGCACTCGCCCTAAGAAGGGCGACCCCGTCCGGATGCCTGTCCCTAGTTCGGACCTGAACCCTATAATACAAAACAAAACAAAAATAAATGCTGTAGTGACTACAAGCCTCCCGACGTGGCACGTTTCTGTCGTGTCGACTCCTCAGGGGGATTTAGAACATGTAGAGACAAAAAACAAAAAACCAGGCTATGACCACAGGTAACAGGTGAGTATACACTGCGGTTATGCGGTTATGTAGAATGCTAGACTAACACAATATTGATAGAGGTCAAAGTCTAGGGGCAGGCATCCGTGGTGCTGGATCGCCATACTGCAGAGGAATAGATGCTTCTCCGCTTCTTAGTGTGAGAGGATATGGTGGTCCTCAGTACGGTGGTGTCCCTATCATTAAGGGGGTTCCTCAACCTATACCAGCCACCCTGACACATACCTTGGTGGGATTTAAATACATCCCCAGCGCGCCTCTTCTTGTGAGACCGCCCTGTCAGCACCTGCGTCGGCGTGTGACGTCACGCGCATGCGCCGCGACGCACAACACGCCGCTGCCTGTGCCACATGATTACGGCGGCCAATCAGATCCGGAGGCGGAACGGGATGGCGGTTACCTAGGAGAGTATGTCAACAGGAAGTAACCTCACAGTACGTCCCCTGATGGAGGCGTCCGTGACAGCGCTGCGATATAAAGTCGCAACAAAGTAAGACCGATATTTCTTGCACAATACCGGCGACATGAATACAACACAGAGAACTGGACGCGAAACAAAGCATTTTGTAAGTATTTGGAGTGGAAAAACGTCTCATATATTAGCGTATTATCCAAGGGGAGAATATACCATCAATGATGTAGGCACAGACTCCGGTGGAGGAGAATATAGATTGCCATCACCACTGTGGGAATAATCACTATTATTGGAGAGAACATTCCACACATTTATATGAAGCACCCAAAATCCAGCCTTTCATTTAGGCCTAAGGGTGCAGATGTTTTGAGTTGGAAAATCCATCGAGATTCCTGTTGCAGCAGGCACCTGTCCCAATTGCCCCCTCTCACAGGCGGTTTGACCAAGTCAAAACCCAAAAATTTCAAGGAGGCTTTACCATTGTGTACAGTATGTACATGTTTCGAGATTGGGGTATCTCGTTTATGAGAGATATCCCCCAAATGCTCCCCTATCCGCCTCCTAAATTCACGTATTGTTTTACCAACATATTCAATCCCACATTCACACCGGATCCGATAGATGACCCCTCTGGATTTACAATTGATGAAATGTGGGATTGAATATGTTTTGTTGGTGACATTGCTCACAAACGTCTTGGTGACGTCTATACGTTTGCATGCAATACAGTTTCCACATCTATAGCATCCCACACTCCTAGATCGCAACCAGGTGGTATTGGTGCGACCCGGTGCGTAGTGACTATGTACTAACTTATCGCGTATGTTCGATCCTCTACGGTAAGTAATTTGTGGTTGGTCACCCAAGACGTCTTGTAGGTCAGGATCCATTTTGAGAATTTGCCAGTGGCGTCCTAGAATCTGTCTCACTTGTTTGGACCCCCTATCAAAATTGGCAATCATTCTCATGACCCTAGTTGGTGAAACAGAGGTTTGATTCGGAGTGAGCAATGGGCCTCTTGGTCGGGACAGAGCTGTCTGATATGCCGATCTCAAAACATGATCAGGGTATCCCCTGGACAGGAATCTACTCCTCATATCCGCTGCTTGGATGACAAAATCACGTTTATCAGAGCAATTTCGTCTAAGACGCAGGTATTGGCCTCTAGGAATTCCTGTCCTGAGTGGGAGAGGGTGGTTGCTCTCCCATCTCAGAAGGGAATTCGTAGAGGTGGCCTTCCTGTAAATAGAGGTGTCTAGCTCCCCCCTCCCATTCTTAGAGATTTTTATATCAAGGAATGGTAGAGTGGTGGGGTGGGACTCGCTAGTGAAGCACATACCAATATTGTTACGATTGAGATGCTGAACAAAGGCTTCAAAAGTCCCCCGATCACCATTCCAAAGAATGAAAATGTCGTCGATGTATCGCGCCCACAGACCAATCTCGTAGGTGTCCAGAGCTTCATCCTCCTTAAATACGATGGTCTCCTCCCACCAGCCCAGGAATAGGTTAGCATACGATGGGGCACAAGGGCTCCCCATCGCTGTACCCCTGAGCTGGTGGTAGGTCCTCCCATCGAAGGTGAAAAAATTACGTGTGAGCGTAAACTCAAGTAAACGCAAGACAAATTGGCTGTGGGCGCGATACTGACAACCCCGTGATCGGAGAAAATGTTCAACCGCGTTGAGACCCAAATTGTGTGGTATAGATGAATAGAGGGCCTCAACGTCAATACTGGACAAGAGACATGTCTCCTCCAATGTCAGCCCCTCAATACGCTTGAGGAGATCAGTGGTATCTCTGACATGGGAGGGGAGAGCCGTGACAAACGGTGCCAGTACCCGGTCAATATAAATTCCCAGATTCTGGTTAAGGTTGTCCACCCCCGATACAATGGGTCTCCCCTTTAGGGGACTAACCCCCTTATGCACCTTGGGGAGACTATAGAAGGTAGATTTCCGAGGATGCAGAGGGAAAAGGAAGGCAAATTCCTCAGCAGAAATGATATTATTGGTTTTCGCTTCTTCCAAAATATTTTTAAGTTCACGCCTATAACCCTCAGTGGGGTCACTATATAGTACTTCATACGTTCCTGAGTCAGATAGTATATTCCTACACATATTCACATACTGTTCCGAGTCCATGACCACGACATTCCCCCCCTTGTCAGCGGGTTTGATGACGATTTGGTGGTCGTCGGCTAATGATGAAATAGCAGTGGTCACAGACTCGGCGCAGTTGGAATAATGTGTGGACACCTGGAGATCCTCCAGGTCCTTAGTGACCATATTAAGGAATACATCTAAGCATGATAGTTCATTCGCAGTGGGTGGCATCTTTGTACTCTTTACTTTTAAGTTTGTAAAGGGACCGTTACCCTGAGGGTTATCCCTATTGGAGTCCAGGGACTGCAGAAGTTCTACATCCCTAAGTAGTTCAATCGGGATCCCTAGCTCAAGGCATTGACGACGGTCCATCAGTCTAAAGTGTTTGTGCCACCTTAATTTGCGAATAAATAGATTGACGTCTTTGACGGACGAAAATCTATCAAATTTTGGGGTCGGCACAAAGCTTAGACCTAATTCAAGGGCTTTAATCTCATCAGTGTTGAGGACACGTGAAGAAAGGTTTAGGATTTGTGGTCCCGAGACTAATTCGGAGGTTTCTGTATGCGATTGCGTAGTGGATATTCCACGTTCTGGTTGAACTGGCCTAAAAAACGGTTATCCTGGCCTCTATAAGCGCCCCGACCTCTACCCCTCCTATACCTACCCCTATTGGGGTGTTGACTCGTTTTAGGGGCAGTTTCTCTCTCAGAGTCAGATAAATCAGTTTCAGTAGAGGATCTCTCAGAGTTGCTTGGTACAATGTCTCTTCTGGTGTTACCAAGAGAGGAATATATACGGTTTTCTTTGAAGTCTGAGAGATCTCTAATAAACTGTCGATGTTTCCTTTCTTTAAGATGGTATTGGTATTTTTCTAAAGTAAGATGAAGCTGCTTTTCTTTGTTCTGAAATTCCGCTTCTTGTGAAAAAGTCTGCACCACCTCTGTGTGTTCTGTGAGTTTCTGACTAAGGGTGGCTAGATTAGCTCTCTCCTCATCCAACAGAAGCCTCATCAACCTGAGGGAACTACTAGTGGCTTCTTGCTCCCATTTGGTTAGAAAGCCAGGGTGTTGTCGTAAGCGTGCCGCTGGGAGGAGAGAGATACGCAGCCCCCTTGGGACAATGTTATTTTTAATGTAGTTGTCTAGACTTTGCACTTCCCACCAGGACGTAATCTGTTCTTTGTAGACCTGAGTGAGGTCTACAAAGGCGGTTTGGAAAGAAGGTAAATATTTTTTTTGGGTAAATTGTTTATCAGAAAATATATCCTTGGCCTCGTGCAACCAGCTCTCTGCATCAAATCCCGTCGCCAGGAATCCTGCCATATCAGTAGGAAAAGATAATATCTGATTGAGACTATTGGTGAAAACAGTCCCACTGATATTTCAAGATTAACAAAGCTCTGAGTGGCCCACAATATAAGAATTGGGGGGAAATATCCTTATTTAAAAATTAGCTTTTATACGATATACATTAAAATATACACCTAAGGATGTATCACAAGACAAAACATGTAATCAAGGGGTACTATGGTGTTGACCCCACTGCTGGCAGTAAAGAAAAGGTACTCATTTACACTATTGCACCCGTGAGTGCACTAAAGTGTTACCCAGCTAACACACACAAACGAAAATATATTGAGGTTCAATGGTAGGTACCCCACTTCTGGTTGAACAAGAATAAATGTTACTGCTGCGCCACTAGGGACGCAAGCAGTCTTACCTTACCCACCAGGTAACAGGGATCAGCGCAAAAGTGGACCAAGCCTGATGGAGGGGAGTATAGACAGGGGATGTAGTCATGAAAATAACAATAACAGTTCTGTGCCCTGTAACACCCTATATTCTTGGTAGGAGTTGGGGGCCTATTTTCCTGCTACCTGTCTATACAGAGCACTCGCCCTAAGAAGGGCGACCCCGTCCGGATGCCTGTCCCTAGTTCGGACCTGAACCCTATAATACAAAACAAAACAAAAATAAATGCTGTAGTGACTACAAGCCTCCCGACGTGGCACGTTTCTGTCGTGTCGACTCCTCAGGGGGATTTAGAACATGTAGAGACAAAAAACAAAAAACCAGGCTATGACCACAGGTAACAGGTGAGTATACACTGCGGTTATGCGGTTATGTAGAATGCTAGACTAACACAATATTGATAGAGGTCAAAGTCTAGGGGCAGGCATCCGTGGTGCTGGATCGCCATACTGCAGAGGAATAGATGCTTCTCCGCTTCTTAGTGTGAGAGGATATGGTGGTCCTCAGTACGGTGGTGTCCCTATCATTAAGGGGGTTCCTCAACCTATACCAGCCACCCTGACACATACCTTGGTGGGATTTAAATACATCCCCAGCGCGCCTCTTCTTGTGAGACCGCCCTGTCAGCACCTGCGTCGGCGTGTGACGTCACGCGCATGCGCCGCGACGCACAACACGCCGCTGCCTGTGCCACATGATTACGGCGGCCAATCAGATCCGGAGGCGGAACGGGATGGCGGTTACCTAGGAGAGTATGTCAACAGGAAGTAACCTCACAGTACGTCCCCTGATGGAGGCGTCCGTGACAGCGTTAGGTAGTTAGCGATCAGTTAGCGCCCAGCCCACCGCACCGCAGTCCGTTATTCGCTGATTAGCGTATCGCTAATCAGCATTTGTACTTTTATAGTATCTGGAAGTGATCAAAACTGATCACGGTCAGATCTATAATTGTATTAGTGTCACTTTAGTTCGCCCTCCACCCAAAACGCAGTGTTTGCCCGATCAGGCCTGATCGGTCGCCCACACGTGCGTTCGCCCACACCCGCCCCACCGCAGTGACAAAAAAAAAATTTTTTTTTGATCACTGCACATTCACTTTACACGCACTGCGGCGATAAAAAAATCAGTTTTGATATTTTTTATCAACCGCAGCGGCCTCCGGTACTTCGCTAGGCTCCCCTTTGTAAGACAGGCTTGCTTTTTTTTTCTTGGGTAGTCTCAGGGAATACCCCTAAATTTAGTTGCCCACATGTCTAACAGGGGGTATTCCTCTGAAGAGGCCTACAGGCTTCTGACCCAGTCGGATGAGGAGTGGGAGCCCTCATCTGATGAATCCAGCGGGTCAGAATACGAACCTGTAGAAAGCAGTGGCTCTCTGACCCAAAGTTCGGACGAGGAGGCTGAGGTCCCTGATACCACCAGGCGTACCCGGCCCCGTGTCGCTAGACCGCAGGTTGCGCAGGATCCGCTTCAAGAGCAGCAGAGTGGGGCTGGTGCTGTCGGATTACGTGGTGAGGCATACACCAGCAGCCCAGCCCTCCCTGGACCTAGTACCAGCACTGCCGTACAACCTGGTGAAGTAGCGAGCACCAGAAGGGCAGTTGAAGCTGGTACGGTGGCACGTGCAGTAGTGACCCCGTCGCAGCCACCGCAAAGACGTGCCCGTAGAGCCCCTAGAATCCCAGAGGTGCTGGCAAACCCTGATTGGCAGTCCCCAACTTCAGCCGCACCTGTAGTTTTCCCTTTCACCGCCCAGTCTGGAGTTCGGGTTGAGACGGCTCAGATCGGTTCGGCCCTGGGATTTTTTGAGCTGTTCTTGACTGCGGAGCTTTTAGACATAGTTGTGGCCGAAACAAACAGGTATGCCACACAATTTATCACCGCTAACCCGGGAAGCTTTTATGCCCAGCCTTTCCGGTGGAAACCAGTCCAAGTTTCCGAACTTAAAACTTTTCTGGGCCTCCTCCTCAACATGGGCCTGACAAAAAAACATGAATTGCGGTCATATTGGTCCACGAACCCGATTCATCACATGCCCATGTTCTCTGCTGCCATGTCCAGGGCACGTTTTGAGGCCATCCTGCGGTTCCTGCACTTTAGTGACAACACCGCCTCCCGTCCCAGGGGCCACCCTGCTTTTGACCGGCTCCACAAAATTCGGCCCCTCATAGACCATTTCAACCAGAAATTTGCAGATATTTATACCCCAGAGCAAAACATCTGCATAGACGAGTCCCTGATACATTTTACCGGGCGCCTTGGCTTCAAACAATACATCCCAAGCAAGCGCGCCCGGTATGGGGTCAAATTGTATAAGCTCTGTGAAAGGGCCACAGGCTATACCCACAAATTTCGGGTCTATGAGGGAAAAGATCAGACCCTGGAGCCGGTCGGTTGCCCTGACTACCTGGGGAGCAGTGGGAAGACAGTTTGGGACTTGGTGTCACCCTTATTCGGCAAGGGGTACCATCTTTATGTGGACAATTTTTACACAAGTGTGGCCCTCTTTAGGCATTTGTTTCTAGAACGGATTGGCGCCTGTGGTACCGCGCGAACTAGTCGCGCGGGCTTCCCCCAACGGCTCGTTAGCACCCGTCTTGCAAGGGGGCAGAGGGCCGCACTGTGTAACGAAGAACTGCTCGCGGTGAAATGGAGAGACAAGCGTGACGTTTACATGCTCTCCTCCATTCACGCAGACACGACAATACTAATTGAGCGAGCAACCCGTGTCATTGAAAAGCCCCTCTCAGTCCACGACTATAACCTCCACATGGGAGGGGTCGACTTCAATGACCAGATGTTGTCTCCGTATTTAGTTTCCCGACGCACCAGACGCTGGTATAAGAAGGTGTCTGTATATTTAATTCAATTGGCTCTGTACAATAGTTTTGTTCTCTACAGTAAGGCTGGGAGAACTGGATCCTTCCTCAAATTTCAGGAAGAGATCATCGAGAACCTCCTGTATCCAGGAGGTTCCGTGGCCCCAACCACCAGTGTAGTTAGCCGTCTACACGAGCGACATTTCCCCAATGTCGTTCCTGGTACCTCAACCCAACCGTCACCCCGAAAAAGATGTCGTGTCTGTAGCAGGAGTGGAATAAGGCGTGACACCCGCTATTTCTGTCCTGACTGTCCGGACCACCCTGCCCTATGCTTTGGAGAGTGTTTCCGGAAGTACCACTCACAGGTACACTATTAGCATAGGGATCATCTCACCAGGACAGGCACACAGGGCTATTAGGGCCCATTCACTCACTGCTGCTGCAAACGTCTCCTTTCACATGGGACAAAGTGCATAACGCACTTCGCCACATCTTTGGGCGATTTGCGCTTTGCACATTGACCCATGGGGAAGGAGAGGTTTGTTCTATAAAGGTAAAAAAACAAAAAACAAAAAAAAAAAAAAAACAGGTAAGCAAACAGGTTAATGTTTAGTTCCAAAAGTTAAAGTTACACGTTCTGTTCCAAAGTTAATAAAATTATTGCGTTGTGGCCTGGTTTTTTCTTTTTTTTTTTTTTTTGTCTTTTTACCTTCCAGGTGGACCAACCGATCGACCAGCTGCAGCACCGATGTGCATTCTGACAGAAGCATTGCGCTGCTGTCAGATTACACGCAAGTCGGTGTATGCGGCGCTGCAAGACGGGATTTTCTCCTCTGCAGTGACAGATACGTTTGCCAAGGCATACGAGCTGAGGAGGAGGCGGCGTTCCTATGCTTTGGCAAACACTTTGTGTATATATATATATAAAAAAAAAAAAATCCCGGCAATGATTTATTCATCCACATCGATTGATGCGAATGGAGAAATCTGGTTTGCCAGGGCATACGAGCTAAGTGGGTATGGATGTAGGGCGGAGCTCCTATGTCCTGGCAGACGCCTTTCCCCTCCATTTTTTTTTTTTGGCAGAGATTTTTTCATCCACATTGATCGATGCGAATGAAGAAATCTGTGCCGTTCATTTTTTTCTTTCAGCCCAGAGGCTGAACGGAAAAAAAAATCTCATTACCTGTATGCTCAATATAAGGAGAATAGCAGAAACTCCTAATGCTGGCCATACATGTAATGATTGCGGAGACCCTCAAATGCCAGGGCAGTACAAACACCCCACAACTGACCCCATTTTGGAAAGAAGACACCCCAAGGTATTTGCTGAGGGGCATATTGAGTCCATGAAAGATTGAAATTTTTGTCCTAAGTTAGCGGAAAGTGAGACTGTGAGAAAAAACAAAAAAAAATCAATTTCCGCTAACTTATGCGAAAAAAAAAAAAATTCTATGAACTTGCCAGGCCCCTCATTGGATACCTTGGGGTGTCTTCTTTCCAAAGTGGGGTCACATGTGGGGTATTTATACTGCCCTGGCTTTTTAGGGGCCCTAAAGCGTGAGAAGTAGTCTGGGATCCAAATGTCTAAAAATGCCCTCCTAAAAGGAATTTGGGCCCCTTTGCGCATCTAGGCTGCAAAAAAGTGTGACACATCTGGTATCGCCGTACTCAGAAGAAGTTGGGGAATGTGTTTTGGGGTGTCATTTTACATATACCCATGCTGGGTGAGAAAAATATCTTGGTCAAATGCCAACTTTGTATAAAAAAATGGGAAAAGTTGTCGTTTGCCAAGATATTTCTCTCACCCAGCATGGGTATATGTAAAATGACACCCCAAAACACATTCCCCAACTTCTCCTGAGTACGGCGATACCAGATGTGTGACACTTTTTTGATGCCAAGGTGGGCAAAGGGGCGCATATTCCAAAGTGCACCTTTCGTATTTCACCGGTCATTTTTTACAGATTTTGATTGCAAAGTACTTCTCACACATATGGGCCCCTAAATTGCCAGGGCAGTATAACTACGCCACAAGTGACCCCATTTTGGAAAGAAGACACCCCAAGGTATTCCGTGAGGGGCATGGCGAGTTCCTAGAATTTTTTATTTTTTGTCGCAAGTTAGTGGAATATGAGACTTTGTAAGGAAAAAAGAGAAAAAAAAAAAAATCATCATTTTCCGCTAACTTGTGACAAAAAATAAAAAATTCTAGGAACTCGCCGTGCCCTTCACGGAATACCTTGGGGTGTCTTCTTTCCAAAATGGGGTCACTTGTGGCGTAGTTATACTGCCCTGGCAATTTAGGGGCCCAAATGTGTGAGAAGTACCTTGCAATCAAAATGTGTAAAAAATGCCCTGCAAAATACGAAAGGTGCACTTTGGAATATGTGCCCCTTTGCCCACCTTGGCAGCAAAAAAGTGTGACACATCTGGTATCGCCGTACTCAGGAGAAGTTGGGGAATGTGTTTTGGGGTGTCATTTTACATATACCCATGCTGGGTGAGAAAAATATCTTGGTCAAATGCCAACTTTGTATAAAAAAATGGGAAAAGTTGTCGTTTGCCAAGATATTTCTCTCACCCAGCATGGGTATATGTAAAATGACACCCCAAAACACATTCCCCAACTTCTCCTGAGTACGGCGATACCAGATGTGTGACACTTTTTTGATGCCAAGGTGGGCAAAGGGGCGCATATTCCAAAGTGCACCTTTCGTATTTCACCGGTCATTTTTTACAGATTTTGATTGCAAAGTACTTCTCACACATTTGGGCCCCTAAATTGCCAGGGCAGTATAACTACGCCACAAGTGACCCCATTTTGGAAAGAAGACACCCCAAGGTATTCTGTGAGGGGCATGGCGAGTTCCTAGAATTTTTTATTTTTTGTCGCAAGTTAGTGGAATATGAGACTTTGTAAGAAAAAAAAAAAAAAAAAAAATCATCATCATTTTCCGCTAACTTGTGACAAAAAATAAAAAGTTCTATGAACTCACTATGCCCATCAGCGAATACCTTAGGGTGTCTACTTTCCGAAATGGGGTCATTTGTGGGGTTTTTCTACTGTTTGGGCATTGTAGAACCTCAGGAAACATGACAGGTGCTCAGAAAATCAGAGCCGTTTCAAAAAGCGGAAATTCACATTTTTGTACCATAGTTTGTAAATGCTATAACTTTTACCCAAACCATTTTTTTTTTGCCCAAACATTTTTTTTTTATCAAAGACATGTAGAACTATAAATTTAGCGAAAAATTTATATATGGATGTCGTTTTTTTTTGCAAAATTTCACAGCTGAAAGTGAAAAATGTCATTTTTTTGCAAAAAAATCGTTATATTTTGATTAATAACAAAAAAAGTAAAAATGTCAGCAGCAATAAAATACCACCAAATGAAAGCTCCATTAGTGAGAAGAAAAGGAGGTAAAATTCATTTGGGTGGTAAGTTGCATGACCGAGCGATAAACGGTGAAAGGAGTGTAGTGCCGAAGTGTAAAAAGTGGCCTGGTCATGAAGGGGGTTTCACCTAGCGGGGCTGAAGTGGTTAAAGGGCGGGTTTAGACGGACAGATAGGACGCTGGACACTAGGAAGATTCACTATGGAGGACCAGACTTAACCTTTACCTTCTGAACTAAGCGCGAGTACCCTCTAACCATCTCAGCCTCATTGCTAGGATATGCCGTTCCCGTTATCTTGACGTGTGTCATATGTATGCATAAATATACAGGGAGTGCAGAATTATTAGGCAAGTTGTATTTTTGAGGATTAATTTTATTATTGAACAACAACCATGTTCTCAATGAACCCAAAAAACTCATTAATATCAAAGCTGAATATTTTTGGAAGTAGTTTTTAGTTTGTTTTTAGTTTTAGCTATTTTAGGGGGATATCTGTGTGTGCAGGTGACTATTACTGTGCATAATTATTAGGCAACTTAACAAAAAACAAATATATACCCATTTCAATTATTTTATTTTACCAGTGAAACCAATATAACATCTCAACATTCACAAATATACATTTCTGACATTCAATAACAAAACAAAAACAAATCAGTGACCAATATAGCCACCTTTCTTTGCAAGGACACTCAGAAGCCGCCATCCATGGATTCTGTCAGTGTTTTGATCTGTTCACCATCAACATTGTGTGCAGCAGCAACCACAGCCTCCCAGACACTGTTCAGAGAGGTGGACTGTTTTCCCTCCTTGTAAATCTCACATTTGATGATGGACCACAGGTTCTCAATGGGGTTCAGATCAGGTGAACAAGGAGGCCATGTCATTAGATTTTCTGCTTTTATACCCTTTCTTGCCAGCCACGCTGTGGAGTACTTGGACGCGTGTGATGGAGCATTGTCCTGCATGAAAATCATGTTTTTCTTACCTTGCAGACTTCTTCCTGTACCACTGCTTGAAGAAGGTGTCTTCCAGAAACTGGCAGTAGGACTGGGAGTTGAGCTTGACTCCATCCTCAACCCAAAAAGGCCCCACAAGCTTATCTTTGATGATACCAGCCCAAACCAGTACTCCACCTCCACCTTGCTGGCGTCTGAGTCGGACTGGAGCTCTCTGCCCTTTACCAATCCAGCCATCTGGCCCATCAAGACTCACTCTCATTTCATCAGTGCATAAAACCTTAGAAAAATCAGTCTTGAGATATTTCTTGGCCCAGTCTTGACGTTTCAGATTGTGTGTCTTGTTCAGTGGTGTTCGTCTTTCAGCCTTTCTTACCTTGGCCATGTCTCTGAGTATTGCACACCTTGTGCTTTTGGGCACTCCAGTGATGTTGCAGCTCTGAAATATGGCCAAACTGGTGGCAAGTGGCATCTTGGTAGCTGCACGCTTGACTTTTCTCAGTTCATGGGCAGTTATTTTGCGCCTTGCGACCCTGTTGACTATTTTGAATGAAACGCTTGATTGTTCGATGATCACGCTTCAGAAGCTTTGCAATTTTAAGAGTGCTGCATCCCTCTGCAAGATATCTCACTATTTTTGACTTTTCTGAGCCTGTCAAGTCTTTCTTTTGACCCATTTTGCCAAAGGAAATAAAGTTGCCTAATAATTATGCACACCTGATATAGGGTGTTGATGTCATTAGACCACACCCCTTCTCATTACAGAGATGCACATCACCTAATATGCTTAATTGGTAGTAGGCTTTCGAGCCTATACAGCTTGGAGTAAGACAACATGCATAAAGAGGATGATGTGGTCAAAATACTCATTTGCCTAATAATTCTGCACGTAGTGTATGTACACATTTTTTCTTTCCACAGAGGCCAGCCATATATCCCTGACGGCATGGAAATTATATACCTACGCTATCTGGTTTTGTGCTTCCTCCTCCTCTTAGTAATATCAGTCGATCCAATTTGTGTATCAAAGAATAATAGACTTCGGCATATCAATAACGGTGATCTACACCCCCACGTTACGGAGGCCCCTCTATAGTAGTGGCCCCCATCCTACTTGTTGTATCATCTATTTAAATATCGCATCTTATTTACCCCCTGATGATCCCACACTGTGGGGGAAACGCGTCGGGGTTTACCATATAATTATGGTTGCTGTATCGATGTAACTATCCTATTTCTGTATCGATGAAATCATCACATTAAGGGTGTTTTTAAGATTTTTTTGTAAGTGCACCTTGTACCTCTTGATGTCCTGCATCACCAGGGTTGTATACATAGGGCACTTTTTTGTCTTGTGCTGTCGGTTTGTCGTCTATAGGAGTCCACCCTGGGGCTTACATCCTCCCACCTGCATCCATTAGGGTATATTAGGAGTGGGTAGCCTAGGCTCGAGGACAGGGAGTCCCCACCATTAGGGGCCGTCCCTGGGCAGAGGGATAGGTTAGGGTGTGAGCGTAGGGATTATCTTCTCCCTCTCCCCCCCCAAATACTGGCCCACCCAGTATCTTGGGGGTACTACCTATGCTGTTGTGTGTAGTATACGTCAATTTTGTATTATTAAAAGTTAATCTCTCTATATAAGGGTTACTTCTGAATGCTGGACTTAACTATACAGAAACAAACCATGAAGAAGGGTTTTTATCCCTGCAAATTATGTGCCAACTGTAAACTGACAAAAAATTCACAAAAGGACCATTAATGGAAATAAAGGAAAAAAACTCTATTTAAAATCAACCATTACATGACATGTAACAGTACAGGAGTCATATATTATATAAGATGCCCCTGCCAAAAAATATACGTGGGGAGAACAAAAAGACAGTTAAAAATCAGAGCACACCAATAACATATGCAAAACATTTGAGGGACACCCATTATCCCGCCACTATGCCCAATATCATACGGGCAATTTTGCGGGATCTACTTTTGGAGGTATTGAAAAGGTGCCCACCAATAAAAGAGGTGGCAATTATATTAATGAAATGTCACGGAAAGAAAGTAAATGGATCTTCAAACTAAATAGCTTATCCCCATATGGCTTAAACCAGGAGATCAAACTATTTGCCTTTGAGTAATGCACAACACTAACCCATAGATTACATCGGGTTGAACAATCCTTGTTATTATAATAAACCAGCGGTTGTCATGGGAACGAATGCCTATTTATTCTCACCACCCCTGATGAAGGAACCCGACTGGCTCAGAAACGCGTTGGCTAGTTTTTTGTCCCCTGAAGGCATCCATACAGAGTGCGGTGACGTCACACTCCAAAATTCCTGGACTTCAAACTGGTGGTTCCCTCGGACGACTGCCTGCTGGAGCACCACTCACGTTAGAAGGTTGAACCAGAAGCCATACAGACACAAGCTTCCCTGAAATGACAAGGAGGATCCTCTACGCATATATCGCTTCTCTATAAGGTAACAATCCACACAATTTTATGTCAGTATTGTGTCTCTAAACCCTTGACTACACCGTAATCAGCGCAGGCTCCCACTCTGGTTGTTCAAAAACCAGATTCCTTTTATATACAAATTTATTCGCCTAATATGGAGACTCATCAGGATCATGTGAGACAGGTGTTACAGATCCTAAGAGAGAAGAAGTTGTATGCTAAGATGGAAAAGTGTGTATTTGCTGTACAGGAAGTGCAATTTCTGGGTTACCTGCTCTCATCCTCAGGTTTTTGTATGGATCCCGCGAAGGTCCGTGCCGTGTTGGACTGGGATCGACCTGAAAATCTGAAAGCGCTTATGCGGTTTTTGGGGTTTGCCAACTACTACTGTAAATTTATCTTGAACTATTCATCGGTGGTTAAATCTTTAACAGACATGACTAGGAAGGGTGCGGATATTCCTGTCTGGTCTGATGCGGCATTACAGGCCTTTTCTGCTGTGAAATAATGTTTTTCTTCGGCCCCTATTCTGATGCAACCGGACGTGTCTCAGCCATTTATTGTTGAGGTTGACGTGTCTGAGGTTGGGGTAGGAGCAATCTTGTCGCAAGGTCCTTCACCTAGTAAATGGCGCTCGTGTGCATTTTTCTCTAAAAAACTCTTGACTGCTGAAAGGAATTATGATGTGGGGAATAGGGAATTGCTGGCCATTAAGTTGGCGTTCGAGGAATGGCAGCATTGGTTGGAAGGAGCAATTCACCCTATTACGGTAATTACGGATCACAAGAATCTGGCCTACCTGGAATCGGCTAAGCGACTGACCCCAAGGCAGGCCAGATGGACATTGTTTTTCACCAGATTTAACTTCGTCGTCGCTTACCGGCCTGGGGTTAAGAACATCAAGGCGGATGCTTTGTCGCGTAGCTTTCCTGGGGGGAAGGGCGAGTCTAATGACCCTAGTCCCATTTTATCTGAAGGGGTAGTCATATCCGCTCTTTATCTTGATCTTGAGGCCAGGGTGTTGGAGGCACAGGAGGATGCTCCGGACTCTTGTCCTCCGGGAAAGTTGTTTGAGGAACATCACTGAACGGTGCTTGCTGGGCACCCTGGGAGCAGATCGACTATCTCATCTCTCGCAGATTTTGGTGGCCGGGGTTGCATAAGTGTGTTAAGGACTATGTGTCAGCCTGTAGTACCTGTGCACGTGCTAAGGTGACACATACTCGGCCTTCCGGATCTCTGCTTCCATTGTCCACCCCGTCCAGACCTTGGACCCATTTGTCCATGGATTTTATCACAGATTTACAGAATTCTTCGGGAAAAACTGTGATTCTGGTGGTCGTAGATCGTTTTAGTAAAATGGCACACTTTATTGCATTACCTAGTCTACCCAATGCTAAAACTCTTGCACAGGTGTTTGTCGACAACATCGTGAAACTACATGGCATTCCCTCTGATGTGGTGTCCGATAGAAGGACTCAGTTTGTTTCCAGATTCTGGAAAGCATTCTGTACTCGTCTGGGTGTACAATTGTCCTTCTCTTCGGCTTTTCATCCTCAGTTGAACGGACAGACGGAGCGGACTAATCAGAATCTGGAGACTTACTTGAGATGTTTTGTTTCAGAGAATCAGGAAGAGTGGTCTTCATTTTTGTCGTTAGCTGAGTTTGCTATAAATAACCGTAGACAGGAATCCACTGATAAGGCGCAGTTTTTTGGGGCATATAGGTTCCATCCACAGTTTGGTACATTTTCTGGTGCTCAGAATTCCGGCATTCCTGAGGAGGAACGATTTTCCTCTTCTTTGTCTTCTATTTGGCGGAAAATCCCAAATAACCTAAAAAAGATGGGCAACAGGTATAAGCGTGTGGCTGACAGGAGACGTATGAGTGGTCCAGACCTGAGAGTGTGTGATTCTGTGTGGTTGTCTACAAGAAACATTTAACTTAAGGTACCTTCTTGGAAGTTGGGCCCAAGATTTATTGGTCCATATAAGATCACTGCCATTGTTAACCCTGTAGCCTTCCGTCTTGAACTTCCTCAGGCATTGAAAATCCATAACGTATTTCATAAATCGTTGCTAAAGAAATGTGTCGAACCTGTTGAGCCATCCTCCTTGCCTCCCGCTCCTGTCATGGTGGACGGCAATTTAGAATTTCAGATAAGTAGGATTGTGGACTCCCGAGTTCTCCGGAGATCCCTCCTGTATCTCGTTCATTGGAGAGGGTACGGACCAGAGGAGAGGATGTGGGTTCCAGCGACTGATGTTAATGCTAGTCGTCTGGTGAGAGCTCATCCTGATAAGGTCGGTCCTGGGTGCCCGGAGGTCACCCGTAGAAGGGGGGCTACTGTCACATCTGTGACAGGTCTCAGAAGGTCTTAAAGATTATCCACGCATTAGTGATCTGACAGCTTCTTTTGGTTTCACTTTGTCTGTGTGTTGCTGGTATGTCCACACATCCTGTTCAGGTGTGGATCATGTGACCTTTACCTCGCCCTATTTAGTCTGACTTTTCCCATCACTCCTTGCTTGGGATAGCTTCATTTGGTCTTGAAAGAGCTGGAGTGTGGTTCGTGTTGAAGTCCTGTTTATCCTTCATCCTCTGAAGTTAAGTGTTCCGCTTGTCGTGTTTTGTATTACCCCCCCTTTGGTTGTTTACTATGCCTCAGTGAGACGCTAGTTCCTTCACCAGGGAAGGAACGGGTGGTCTCTGCCCTGTCATTATCCTTAGGGCATCTGAGGGTCACCAGGGTTTTCTAGGTTCCCGTGTATGGGTATCTCTACCATCGAGAGATGCCCATACGGATAGGAGTTAGGGCCAGGAGCAGGGTTTTATAGGTGGTGACACTTTTCCTTCCCTAGCGGTGAGGCCTAGTGTCTTTCCCCTTCCTTCTTGATTGTCTTTTGGTGTTCTCTCCTACTACATCCGTGACAGTGAATCTGTTGCAAGGTGTCAAGCGTCTGTCTCCGCCAGTGGGGTCCAGACCTGCTCTGTGCCTAAGATCTCCCTCCCGGACCAATTTGCCGGAGGAAGTGAAAACTTCGGTTCAGGGAGGCTTGTAAGCTTTATTTTCGCTTACGCCCTCACTCCTCTGGTGACGAGAGTCAAAAGGTAGGGATCGTTATTTCTTTATTGAAAGGTGCCGCTCAATCCTGGTCCTTTTCTTTGCCGACTGGATCCCAATCCCTCAGGTCGGTGGATGATTTTTTCAGAGCCCTGGGACTTATTTATGACGACCCAGACCGAGTTTCTTTGGCTGAATCTATGTTGCGCGGCTTGCAACAGGGAAATCGGTCTGCTGAGTCCTTTTGCTCTGAATTCAGGAGGTGGGCAACTGATTCTGAGTGGAATGACTCTGCTCTCCAGAGTCAGTTCTGTCAGGAGCTGAGAGACTAAAAGATGCCCTAGACCTCCATGAAAAAACTGTTTCATTAGAAGCTGCCATGTCTCTTGCGGTACGAATTGATAGACATCTAAGGAAAAGGTGCAATACTCTGTTCTCTCGGGACGTATTACCTGAAGGGAGGTCAGTCCCCTCTGACACTCGGGGTATTGAGACATCTGAGCCCATGTTTGGAGATGAACCTATGCAATTGGGACGGGTCTCTCCAGACCCTGGTGATAAGAACTTCAGGGCTAGAAAGAAACTTTATTTTTTTGTGGTAAAGGGGGTCATTTTGTTAATGTTTGTCCCTATGTAAAATATCAAGGCGAGAATAAAAAGAAAAACGGAGTTACCAATAAGTTTTGTTCTCTAACTCTTGGCAGAGTATGCTCGTCTTTTACCGGTAGTACCCGTTTTCTCCTGCCTGCCAGGGTGGCACTAGATTCCAAAAATATTGATGTGGAGGTATTTTTGGACAGCGGGGCAGGGGTTAACCTTTTGGATTACCAGTTTGTCCTGATACATGGTTTTAAATCTAACTCACTGGACAAAGAGATCTCAGTGTTCGCTATTGATTCTGCTCCCCTGTCTCAAAAATCTTGACTCACATGGTGCAGGATTCTCATGTTGAGGGTATTTCTTGTTTTATAATGAAGGGTCTGCTGGCTACTCTGGTACTAGGGTTGCCATGGTTGACCAAACATAATCCCATCATTGATTGGCAAGCGAGACAGATCAAGGGATGGAGTGATTACTGTATGGACAACCGTCTCATCACATCTCTTGCTGGGATATCCACTAAGATGTTACCCCCGTTTCTGTCAGATTTTTCTGATGTGTTCACTGAGAGTGTGGATCAGGAGTTGTCCCCTCATAGAGAATATGATTGCCCTGTCAATCTGACTCCCGGAGCTAAGTTGCCAAGATTTCGGAATAAAGCTACAATTTAATGAAGATTCGGTGAGTGCTGCCTGTTTTCTCTCTTTTTCTTCTACTGTTGATGTTATTTGATACAAGTCTTGCTGATCCTCTGGGAGAATAAGTTAGATGCCAAGCTAGAAAAATGTGTGTTTGCTGTTCAAGAGATTAATTTTCTGGGTTACCTGCTTTCCACTTCAGGCTTTCGCAGGGATCCCGAAAAGTCAGTGCGGTCTTGGAATGTGATCTGCCCGAGAATAAGAAAGCGCTTATGAGGTTTATGTGGTTTACCAATTACTGCAGAAAATGTATCTGGAATTATTCCACTGTTGTCAAACCTCTGACTGACATGACTAAGAAAGGGGTGGATTTCTCTGTCTGGTCAGAAGAGGCGTTACATGCTTTTTCCACTATAAAGAAATATTTTTCTTATGCTCCCATTTTGGTGCAGCCCGATGTGTCTCAGCCATTTATTGTTGAGGTGGACTCATCAGAAGTGGGAGTTGGTGCAGTTCTGTCGCAGGGTCCTTCTCCTGGCAAATGGCACCCTTGTGCTTTTCTTTTTGAAAAAACTCTCTTCTGCCGAGAGAAATTATGATGGGGGCAATAGAGAGTTGCTGGCCATTAAGTTGGCCTTTGAGGAATGGCGTCATTGGTTTGAAGGAGTGATTCATCCCATTACTGTATTTACCGATCATAAAAATCTGGCCTACTTGGAGTCGGCTAAATGTTTGAACCCAAGGCAGGCCAGATAGTCCTTGTTTTTTTACCAGATTTAATTTCATTGTCACTTTTCGCCCTGGGGTCAAGAATGTCAAGGTGGATGCGTTGTCAAGTAGCTTCCCTGGGGGGGGGGGGGGGGGGTGATACTGAGGATCCTGTTCCGATATTGGCTGATGGGGTGGTTGTATCTGCCCTCTATACTGAACTGGAGGCGGAGGTGTTGGAAGTTCAGGGAGAGGCACCTGATTCCTGTCCCCCAGGGAAGTTGTTTGTTCCTTCTGAGCTTAGTCACAAGATGTTTAAGGGACATCATGATACTGTCCTTGCTGGACACTATGGGACCAGATCCACTGTTGATCTTATTTCTCTGAGATTCTGGTGGCCGGGTTTACGTAAGTGTTGAGGGCTATGTGGCAGCTTGTGAGACCTGTGCACGTGCCAAGGTGACTCAAACTCGGCCCTCAGGATCCCTTCTTCCTTTGTTTATCCCTTCCCGTCAACCGCTTCAGTAAGATGGCACACTTTATTCCATTTTCTGGTTTACTCAATGCCAGTTGTCAAAACTCTGGCTCGGACATTTGTTGATAACATTGTGAAATTACATGGCATTCCCTCTGATGTGGTGTCTGATAGAGGGACTCAATTTGTGTCCAGATTCTGGAAGGCTTTCTGTACTCGCCTGGGGATTTCTTTGTCCTTCTCTTCGGCTTTTCACCCTCAGTCGAAGGGACAAACTGAAAGCACTAACCAGAATCTGGAGATATATATGAGGTGTTTTGTCGCAGAGAATCAGGAGGAGTGGTCCTCATTTTTGTTGTTGGCTGAATTTGCTTTGAATAACTGTCGTCAGGAATCCACTGATAAGTCACAATTTTTTGGTGCATATGGGTTTCACCCTCAGTTTGGTACGTTCTCTGGGAATAGTTCCTCTGGTATACCTGATGAGGAGAGATTTTCTTCTTCCTTGTCATCTATCTGGCGGAAAATTCAAATCAATTAAAAAAAGATGGGCGATAAGTATAAACGTATGGCTGACAAAAAACGTGTGTCTGGTCCGGACCTGAATGTGGGTGATTTGGTGTGGTTGCCCACTAAGAACATTAAGTTGAAGGTGCCATCCTGGAAGTTAGGTCCAAGATATACAAGATCTCTGCCATTATTAATCCGGTTTCTTTTTGCCTTGAACTTCCGCAGGCTCGGAAGATCCATAATGTCTTCCATAAATCTTTGTTAAAGAGTTATGTGGAACCTGCTGTACCATCTTCCTTGCCACCTCCACTTGTCATGGTTGGCGGCAATCTGGAGTTTCAAATTTCCAGAGTTGTTGACTCTCCTGTCCTTCAGGGTTCCCTTCAATACCTCATTCATTGGAAGGGTTATGGTCTGAAGGAAAGAAAGTGGGTCCCGGCGACTGATGTGAATGCCAATCGGCTTCTAAAGGGCTTTCACAGAGCCCACCCTGATAAAGTTGGTCCTGGGTGCCCGTAGGTGGGTTATGTCACCGCTGGCCCTGAGAGAGATCTTAGAAGTTCAGATAGACGGAAGACTAAGGAGTCTATCTGACAGATCTCTCTTGTTTTCATTGTTGCTGACAGGTTTCCACCCCTTCGCAGATGCTGCTCATTATCAGTCAGGTGGCTCTTTATATGTTCCACCTCTCACTTGTTTCTCTGCGGCTGATAGTTCTTCTGTGGAGTGCTCTGCTTGTGTGGTGGTTCACCTGTTCCAGTTACATCTCAAGCTAAGTCATTTTCCCTTTTCCTGGTGTGTCTGTTCTGACTAGGCCTCAGGGAGACACTAGCTCCTTCAGTTTGGAAGGAGCTAGTGTGCCTATTTCCCTGTTCCCTAAGCTGAGGGTTTGATGCAGTGTTTCAGCAGTCTCAGGTTCCTGTGCATGTGCATTTCTACCTTTTGAGATTTGCACATGTTGTTAGCAGCTTAGGGATAGTTTCATGGATTGTTAGGAGGTGTCCTCTTTGTTCCCTAGGTTTGGGGCCTAGTCTGTTGTTGTTTAGTTCTGGTTCCCTTTGGTTGTCTTTCCTTCCCTGTACTTTCCGCAACAGTCGGGCACGCCAAGGGAGGACATTCTGGCCTCCATCCCGATCCTGAAACAAGCATCCAACTTTCTGGCTGATGTTTCCGCAGATGTCGTGAAATTATCAGCGAAATCCGCAGCTTTATCAAACGACTCCCATAGGGCAATTTGGTTAAGATCATGGAGTGGAGACGCGGCATGAAAAAATAGACTTTGTGCCATACCCTGTGAGGGGGATTGTTTTTTGGGGAAGATACTAGATGATATCCTAGAGAAGGCCTCTGATAGGAAGAAGGGCTTCCCTACCGAGTCGAGATTTTTTCATCAAAGACGTAATTTTCGTGCCCAAAGACGTCCTGCATTTGATCAGAAAAAGAAAAATCAGGGACCCCCATGGCAATCAGCGAAAAACAAAAGTAGAGGATTCCTCTTCTCGGATAAATCCTCCCGTCCAAGTACCACACAATGACGCCAGAGGTCCTGTCGGGGGAGATATTTTTTTTTAACCAAGCCTGCAGATTCATGCATCACCTTGAGTACTAGATGTAAAAACATCGGGATACAGACTGGAGCTATCAAGTATTCCCCCAGACAAGATACTGTACCTGGAGAATTCACGATTAAAAAAGGATAAACAAATAGCTCTAGAATCACAGATTGTGCTTTTACTTCAGAAAAAAGCAATAGTCCAAGTTCTTCCAGAGGAAGAAAAAAATGTCTTCTATTCTTCAGTCTTTTTGGTGAAGAAACCAGACCAGTCATTCAGATTGATAATAAATCAGAAAAATCTAAACAAATTTATAACATACAAGAAGTTCAAAATGGAGACAATCAACCTAATATACAAAGACTGGTTAATGGCAACAATAGATCTGATGCTTACTACCACGTCCCAATCCATCAACATTACCAGAAATTTTTGAAAATGGCTGGATTCGGGGGAGAATCAATCATTTCCAACTCCAAGTTCTTCCCTTCGGTCTATCCTCTGCCCCAAGGGTATTTACAAACATTATGGCAGAGATTACAAGCTTCTTCCATCGATCAGAAATAGTCTTGATTCCGTACCTGGACGACTTGTTAATAACAGCCCCAACGACAGAGTTCCATCTCTTGCAGTTACAGACTGTAGTCAAAACCTTATCACAATTAGGTTGCATCATCAATATGAAGAAGTCAGACCTAGTTCCACATTATCGGAGACCTAGATTTTCATCTAATGTCCTCCTTTCTTCCTGGGAAAAAAAGGAAAGACCTGGTCTGAAGAGTAACAAAGTTTCAAAAATTACGCAAGACCTCTATAAGAGGGATTCTGATGATTCTGGGGGTAATGACTTCCACAATATCATCTGGGAAATGGGTCCAGTCTCACTCAAGAGCGCTTCAGTCCTTCCTGTTATGGTCCTGGGATTGAAGACATATCTTTGCACAAGAAGCTGGAGATTCCTTTCCATGTAAAGCGCTCTTACCTGGTGGCTCAAAGACAAGAACCTTTCCAGAGGTGTAGAATGGTGGCAGACGGAGCAAGTAGTAGTCACGACGGATGCAAGCAGCCAAGGCTGGGGAGCTCACCTGAACAGCAGGACATGTCAGAGTCTATGGCAGAAGAGCCTTATCCGGCCATCTTCCAACATGCAAGAGCTTCAGACAGTCTGGCAAGCATTAAAATATTTCACTCAATCCCTGGTCCAGAATCATGTAAAAATATTTTCTGACAACTCTACCACGGTTGCTTACGTGAACAAACAGGGGGGGACAAAAAGTAGTCTCCTCTCGAGACACAAAGAATATTTTCTGGGCAGAAGCAAACCTAAAATCTCTGACAGCAGTCCATATAAAGGGAAAAGAAAATCATCTAGTGGACTTCTTGAGCAGAGAAAAATTGAGACAGGGAGAATGGAGCTTAATCCAGACAGTATTCAACCAGATCTCGGCAAGATGGGGAACACTGTTAATCGACTTGTTTGCTTCAAAGAAAAACAAGTAAGTCAGCAAGTTTTGTTCCCTTTCTTACAAAGACAGACTTCTGCAAGTGGATGCTTTAGCACAAAAATGGACGAAGGGTCTCCTGTACGCCTTCCCTCCCTTCTCTCTAATACCAAAAGTCCTGACAAAAGTGGTAGAAGAAAGATCCCAATTGATATTAAAAGCCCCATTTTGGCCCAAAAGGTCTTGGTTTCCGATACTCAAGTCTCTAGTAGTGATGAGCGGCAGGTGCCATATTCGATTTCAACGAAATTCACGAATATTCGATCGAATATTCGTCATTATTCTAGTCATCGCGGTTAATATGTGAATTGCGATTTTAACTTAAAGGCTTCTCTCCTATTGAAATAGCAATGCGATTAATTCAAGTTATAATAATCGAATTGCGATTTCAACTTAAGCACTGCTATATTCCATATTCGTTAATTCTAGCCTAATAAGGAATATAGCAGTGCTAAGTTGAAATCGCCATGCGATTACTTCGAGTTATATTAATCGCATTGCGATTTCAACTTGGACCTGGTTTACTATGGTTGGCTTGGTAGAATTAGCGAATATGACAAATATATTCGTCATATTCCACAAAACGAAGATAACGAAGTATTCTGCATCTTCGTTTTAGCTACCTATTCATCAACTTCGCTAATTCTAGCAATCATATAGGAAAGTTGACTATAGAGACAGATAAGTTTAATTCGCTATGCGATTATATTACTTTGCTTTTTTTTAAATAAATAGAATAATTATAATAATTATCAGGTATTATAATTATTCCATTTATTTAAAAAAAGCAGTCATATAATCGCATAGCGAATTAAACTTGGCTGTCTCTATAGTCAACTTTCCTATATGATTGCTAGAATTTGCGAAGTTGATGAATAGGGAGCTAAAACGAAGCTGCAGAATACTTCGTTATCTTCGTTTTGTGGAATATGATGAATACATTCGTCATATTCGCTAATTCTACCAAGCCAACCATAGTAAACCAGGTCCAAGTTGAAATCGCAATGCGATTAATTCAAGCTATAAAAATCGAATTGCGATTTCAACTTGGACCTGCTATATTCCATATTAGGCTGGAATTTACGAATATGAAATATAGCTGTGCTAAGTTGAAATTGATCATTTAAATCGCATATTAATCGCGATAACTAGAATGACGAATATTTGATTTCGACGAATATAAAACAAATATTCTATCGAATATTCGCAAATTTCGTCGAAATCGAATATAGCACCTGCTGCTCATCACTAGTTATGGTAAATGAACCAGCGAATACTGAAAAACTGGAGGTCAATCATTACTTCTCATAAACTGTGTGTAAGTGAGGAGGTGGGGGGGGGGACATGATGGAGGGGGGTTTAAGGTGGTGGTGAGTTTAAGGGGGGAGGGGGGGTTGGTGTGGGTTTTATAACGTGGGATATACAGTGTGTAGCACGTAAATAGAGGTGCAATGTGCATATGAGAGATATTTGTCTGCTATCCATACATACATGTTACAGACATTGGAGTGTGATGTAACCACATAATCATTCACCGCTTCACACCCAATGACGTAGCTATACTTCATCCAGCAGAATAATTAAACATGGATCAATCCTTATGCGGGCGCCGTGGCCACCTGCTTTGTGTGGCTGCATACACCCACGCCTAATGTCCGTGACCGTCAGTAATACCGATGGTGGACATTTAACCCATAAGATGTAGTGGTCACTTGTTAACTATAACAATACCAGCAATACGAATATTTTAGCAATAGTGTTGGATTCGAAATGCAACTAATTTTTATTGCATTGCAATTCCAGCTTTGGAGATTTTGCTATAGGTGGTATTGGTAGAATTAACTAATAAAACAAATATAACACCCTAGGTCTACAGCACCATACAATACCAAAACCCGCTCGTTTACAAACAACCACTATAAAAAAACCTAACAATCAAGCTCATAGTAAACCAGCCAATATCCAAACCACAAGTAGGGATCCGCGCTACACATACACCAATCTGACTGTACCCACCACTACCATCAGGATGGTACCATCTCTACCACCACCTCTACTACCCATACCCCTCTCCGAAATAGAAACCACAACCCAGCCACTCAGCTGCCCCCCCGGCCGTACACACAAGGGTCCTGCAGAACCTGCATCCCATCACCCCAAGAACGACACCCACAGTGAACCTACCCCCTCCACGTTACCCGACACCACCGCCAATTCCTCCCCTGACGAATTCCTAACGAAATTCAGATCCCTCAGAACCAAATACCTTGATTTTAAATCTAAACACAATATACCATCCAGGTCCCACTCTGACAATACAAGTACACTCCCCATCCCAACCAACTCACCTGGGGAAACCAGCAGTATTCACAATAGCCACTGCAATAAAAGACCGCATAACGTCACCCCGACCATAGAAGAAACCAACCTCCTATTGGACACCTCAATTACCAATATAACGGTACATGAGACATCATCATACAACATTATGAGTACAGCCGGCCATACCATCATTAATAATACCATCCCCGGAGCCACCGCCCTGGTTCCTTTTTTAGGCTCTGCGAGAACTCTACCTCCCATACATATACCACCCAACCTACAGACACCGAGGAAGCCCCCCCAAAAATTACCCCATCCCTTATCACCCAGTATTACAAACCCAACCCGGGAAAAAGAAAATGAGAACACAAGGGTGTAGGGGAGGCAAACAACAAGAAAGGAAAGTCTGTTTAGACACAACCAAACAGAACAAACCCTCCCCTGAGAAAAACGAAACACCCCAAAAAGACCAAGCAACCACAGTAAAAATATTCAACCTTTCATCACACACCCTTTCCACATTTGAATATAGACTATTACAGAAAGGACTCTCCTTCTGCCCATATAACCCGGTCGACCCATTTGAACTTTATTTAGACATACAAAAATTCTGAAAAAATCTCACAATCAAAAGGCATTTTGAATCCAAAACTACAAAAAACACAGAAACCCCGCCACAAAACCCTGAAATCCCCCATGACCCCTCGATCTATATACATCAGGAAGTACACCCGAAGTCCAATTTTTTCCCCTTACAAAGCCAGGGACATTTCATACCAACCTTCTTTGACCTGATATCAGACATAAAAAAGAAGACGGCAAAAACAAAAAGATCTATTTATGCAGAAAATCTAAATAGCCAAGAAAAAACTGCCCTGACAAAAATTTAAAGAAAACACTGAGATTAAAATCCGTCCAGCTGACAAGGGAGGGGGCATTGTCCTACAGGACTATATGGACTATGAAAATGAGGCACAGAACATCTTAAAAGACCCAACCTATTATGAAACAGTCCAAGAAAACCCCTTCCCAGCTCTTACTAAAGAGCTGACCACCCGAATCAAAGGTGCTTATGAGCAACAGCTCATAAATAAGAAAGAAAAAAACTTTCTAACACCAAAATCCCCATGCATCCCATATTTCTATCACCTTCCAAAAATTCACAAAAATCCTAAAAAACCTCCAGGCAGACCAATCGTATCCAACACTAAATCAGCCACCAGCAACCTGTCCCATTACTTAGATCTATTCCTACAAGCATATGTTCGCACGCTCCCCAGTTATCTACACGACTCTTGCCAACTGATCCGAGAATTGAGCGGAATTCTATATAAAGACACATACTCTCTGTTCACTATGGATGTCACTGCATTGTATTGCAACATACAACACGACCTAGGGATAAAATGCATAAATAGAGTACTATCAAACGATAAAAAATTTAAACCACCACAGATAACATTCCCCCTAGAAAGCCTAAAATTCATTTAGGAAAATAACTTCTTTATCTATAACCACACCACATATCACCAGTGCAGGGGGACCGCGATGGGGACGAAAGTGGCACCGTCTTTTGCTAATCTGTTCATGGGCGAATTCGAAAAGGAATACATCTCGAACATCTCCAAACCTAATAAACACATCGTCTACTACAGAAGATATATAGATGACCTGTTCATCATCTGGGATGGTAATGAAAAACAAGCCCAAGACTTCTGCACCCAGCTAAACGCCACAGATTGATTTTCTCGATATTACAATCACCAGCGTAAACAACCATCTAATAACCAAAACATACTTCGAAACAGTAGACACAAATAGTTATATACATTTCACAAGTTTCCACCACAAAAAATGGCTCCAAAATATCTCCTACAGCCAATACAAACGAATTAGACGAAACTGCACACAAAGGGAAGATTTTATCCTACAAGCTAAAATAATACAAAAAAGATTCAAGGAAAAAGGGTACCCCAAGAAACTAATAAAGGACGCATACGAAAAAAACAGACAAATATCACAAAAAACCTGCCTAGAGAAGGGGATTAAGAATGAACAAAAATCCGACAAGCACCTAAGCGTAATCACCCAGTATAACACATGTAACAAAACCATCCGTTCAATACTAGCCAAACACTGGCATATTTTACAACAAGATCCCTATCTTGATAAATACCTGCCATCACAACCAAGAATCATCTACAGAAGAGCCCCCACTATGAAAAACATGCTAGCCCCCAGCAAACCAAACCAACATGAGAGAACCTCAGAAAGGGATAGACCGGACCAGAAAGGTAGTTTCAAATGTGGAACAAAAACCTGCCTATGCTGTAAGGCGATCACACACAACCGCACAAACTTCTCCTCAAACAAAAATGGGTCCACCTTCATGATAAAACACCGTATGACATGCCAAACCTGCTATGTGGTATACCTCATCGAATGTAATGTGGCCTCCAGTATGTAGGACGCACAACCCAGGCCCTACATAACCGTCTAAACCAGCATAGATACAACATACGCAGACAATACCTGAAACACAGCCTCTCCAGACACTGCGCATCAACAATGGAAAAAGAAAAACATCCTCTAACCATCACCCCGATTGATTTCATACTAGAAAATCCCTTTAACAGATTCAATACCTTACAAAAGAGAGAAGTATACTGGATATATCAGCTGGACACCCTTGCACCATATGGACTCAATGAAATTTCAGAAACCATACTATAAACAAAAATATGAATTAACAAAAATTGTCATCTAAATAAATAAATAAAAAAATATATCCCACAACCCTTCTCATCACAATAAACTAACATACATACCACTAGGGCCCCCCCCCCCACCCATCTCCTTGTATATGTATGTGCGTATATATATCATTACCATTTCCATTGTCATCCATTTATTTCTATATTTTTATTATATTTATTTATATTTATTTTATTTTTTATATTTATTTATTTTTATATTTATATTTATTTTATTATTTATCTATTTATATTAATTTTTATTTATTTTCACTTTTATATAATCCATTCTCTATTAAAATATAATATATATTGTCTCCCCCCCCCCCCCCTTTCCTTTCTCTCTTTCCTCTCCCCCACTCCTTATCCTTCTATCTTATGACCCAAATATAATTAATAGTATACCCGACCAGGTTAATAAATATATGAACACACTATAAATATTTAATGTTGCCACATTAAAACATATCGATAAAATATAACTTCCCTTCCTCCCCCCCCCCCCCTATTTCTGCACCGGTTGCTACATAATAAACGCTAATACACGGACACTATCAGCCGCTTCCAGCCCGGAATGCTAGTAAAAACACAATTTATATAAAAAACAAATAAACAAAAAGAAAAAAACATCAAAACTGACCCATAGTGCATCCCCTCCTCACCCCCCCCTCTCGGTAAGTGCCAGACCGGCGCACCGAGGCGATCATTACCCATCTCCAGACCTGACTACAGACCTGCAGCTTACAAATCCACTGCCGATAAAGCAGAATACTAGGAACAGACATCACTCTCTCCCACTAGAATACCCATTGAAATATGATTATACAAAACATGAGAGGAGAGAACCATGAGACGCAACCCCTAACCAGAAATAACCACCGCACCCCCGTTCTACCTGAGTAATCCTCTTCAAAACAATCCCAAAGAATACACCCTCCATCCTCCACAAGAAGATAAACCCCGGGACACTGCTGTATCCACAGAAATGCTGCGACCTGTGATACGCCTCCCCCGCTTTTCTTTAGTGCCAGATGTGCTCACCAGAAGAACTTCAATCACCCTGAGACCTAGCAGCAGACCACAGTCCGATATTTACAGTAAAGCATGGCGCCAACACAGTCCGCCACCTGCTGTACTCTAGAGCGCAACCCAGGACGGACCCCCCTATCTCACTATGCTGTCATTCCCAATAAATCATAGCGCTACCACAGTCCGCCACTTACAGGTTTTCAGAGCGCTACCCAGGACTGACCCCCTTACTTTACAGTGCTGTCAGAAGCTCAATATACACACAGCATTAGATAGTGAAATTTAATATGCCGCACACCACCCTAACATGAAAAGACGGCCAGCACATATAAACACCACTCTACAGTCATGCATACCAAATAGATAACAATCAGCCAGTATACAACAGCGATCACCAAATCCCCAGTGACAGACACCTGTGGGCGTTCTCCACTTGACGTCATGAGTAACGTCATGCCCAGCAAACCACTGGCCTGCGCGCCAAAATACCTTTTAAAAGACGATGTTTTAATGTGACTCAACATATGCTTTTATAGTCCTGATGAAGAGGGCTGTGCGCCCTTGAAACGCGTTGACAAAAGAATAAATGCTACTTTCCTTTTTTTTTTTTTTTAATACTACATGAGAATTTGGCTCCTGTTTTCAGCGCCGTAAAAAAGGTTCAGAAAAACTATTCCTTTTTATTTCCAATACTTATTTCTCTTGCCACACCTGGGGCAGAGAAAAAGGAGCCTTGGCAGCAGCACAGGACCCCGCACGCTGGACGGGAGAATACCAGCACAACCAGTGTACAGTTGTTGTGGCTCCACACAACAACATATGGTAAGCGCTTCCTGTATATAGTGCGATAAGAATAAAAATACAGCCACACACACGAGGCGCGGCCTCCTGTCTCTTTCTCTCCTCTTCTTTTATAAAACGATGGAGATGGAGATGGAGAATACTTAGTTATCTTCGTTTTGTGGAATATGACGAATACATTCGTCATTTTCGCTAATTCTACCAAGCCAACCATAGTAAACCAGGTCCAAGTTGAAATCGCAATTCGATTATTATTATTTTTTTTCAAAAATCTCTTTATTGGACTGAGAAATCAGTTGTACAGCATTGGGTATCAAAACAATACAATACAGGAAATTTGCATCAAAGCACAGATGTGCAAGCAGTTCGGAAAATAAGATTTCTCAATACACATTTTATCATAATATTCCCCAACTCCCCCCCCCCCCTCAACCCCCAGCCCCCACCCCTGAACACCAATCTAAGCTTTTTGGACTTGAAGTGGTTCACCCGCAGTACCCCCATCCTCCACCGCAATTCGATTATTATAACTTGAATTAATCGAATTGGGATTTCAACATAATTCTCAAATCCGACAGTACATTCTAGTATATGGAGACGTTCCCATGGTGATGGGGACGCTCCATGAGCACGGAAGTCGGCAGAAGCGGCAACGGGCACTGACTGGAGCAGCCAGGAAGCCAGGAATCCAAAGGACAGGTAAGAACAACTTTAGGAAAGTGGGAAAAAAAATAATATAACAATTTAAAAAAAAAACACACAAAAAAAATAAAGAATATTCGATTTCGCAAATATATAGAACTATATTCTAAATATTCGCGAAATCTCAAAGTTACGATATTCGAGAAAAAAATTCGCAATTCGAATATTCGCGCTCAACACTAGTCTCTAGCAGGGAAGAATTACTGGAGCCTTCCCCTTCTTCCAAATTTCCTACTTCAGGGTCCGGTTCCTCATCCCAACAGTCCGCAACTCCATCTGAGAAGGAAGGGGCTATCTGAAAAGGTAATAGATACTTTACTGCATAGCATAAAATCTGTTACTTTTCTGGAAAGCTTTCCGGGCTTTTTCTAAAAATTCATAGGACCCATTCAGACCCCCAGACCTGGGACTAGTTCTAGACCGAGGTCTTAGAATAAGCACCTTAAAAGGTACAGGTACGGATGTAGCAGGGTTAACACTCATGCTTTATGAGACATGTTATCTAAACTAAATGCATTAAGCAATTGCTTTTCAATGGCTTTTGTGTCAACATAACGCGATGAGTTAAGAAATTTGAGTTAAGAGTGTGTGTGTTACCCCTGCTACATCTGTATCAGCATTAAGTGCTTTTATGGGTGAAAAGCTGGTGGAATCAGATCTAATTAGAAGGTTTTTTAAGGGCGCTAGTAGATTACACCCAAGATTCAGATCCTCCATCCCATCTTGGGATTTAAATCTAGTTCTTTCCATCCTCTCGGGTTCTCCCTTTGAGCCCATTCGAGATATATCTATGAGACTATTGACCTTTAAAACTGTTTTTTTTACTCGCAATTATGACAGCTAGAAGAGTCAGAGAGATTCAGGCTTTTTCAATTCAGCCCCCATATCTTATAATACTGGAAGCTAGAATTGTTTAAGACATTCACCTGAATTTCATCCCAAAGTGGTATCTAAATTTCATTGCAGTCAAGAAATGTATCTTCCTTCATTCTGTCCTCAGGCTTCTTCTGAAGAAAAGAGGAGATTCAGTAACCTTGATGTGAGAAGATGTGTTCTTCAATATATGGATATTAACAAGGACTTCAGAATGACTAATCAATTATTGGTCCAGTATCTGGGCACTAACCTGGCTAGAGCAGCTAGGAAGGTTTCCATAACACATTGGATTAAGTCCTGTATATCTCTATGTTACATTTAGAAAGAGATGACTCCCCCGTCGGGACTAAAAGCCCATTCTACGCGAGCTATGGCTGCCTCTTGGGCAGAAGGGGCTTCTGCCTCGCTTAAAGATATTTGCAGAGCAGCAACTTGGGCGACCTCTTCTACTTTTTACAGACATTACAAACTTGATGTGCTATCCAATAGAGACCTATCCTTTGGCAGAAAAGTTTTATCTGCTGTGGTCCCCCCTGAGTGGATTCTTTATTATTCCTCCAGGAAGTGCCGTTGTGGGGGCGTGGGGAAAAGATGATAATTACTCTTACCGGTAATTGGATTTTCCCTTAGCCTCCACAACGGCATGGAGAATTCCCACCCAATTTTTTCTTTTATTTTGTTACATTTAGTTTTGAGATGACCAGATGACCCTTTCTTTTTATTTGTATCATTATATGTCTTAACCTTATTAAATGATGCATGTACTTGAAGTTCTAGGCTATTAACTGGTAAAGGTAAAGGGGAGAGGGCTTTTATGCATTGATCTTTGTTGTTTTCCTGTCCCTGAAGAGGCGGGTACCCTCCATGAAGTGCCGTTGTGGAGGCTAAGGGAAAATCCAATTATCGGTAAGAGTAATTATCATCTTTTTGTTACTTTATTTTGTATTTCTTTTAGTCCCTAAATGTATTGACCCATTCCAACTTATCACATTGGCATCCATCTGCCTGGCTATGTATCAGTTTAAATTTCTTAAAAAAAAAAAACATACCGATTGTTCCTGCAGATATTTACCACAAGACCCAGAAACGATTTTCCACACAGAAGTATTGGAATGCATTGTAAAGGATTAGACCCCCAAAAGTTGAAGTCCCAAAGTTGGACAAAAAATAAAGTGAAAAAAAAGTTGAAATCATAAAGTTCCCCCCCAAAAATTAAGTTTCAAGTAAAAATAAACAAAACCGTAATTTTCCCCCCAAAAAGTAAAAAAATGTATACAGGTCCTTCTCAAAAAATTAGCATATTGTGATAAAGTTCATTATTTTCTGTAATGTTCTGATAAACATTAGACTTTCATATATTTTAGATTCATTACACACAACTGAAGTAGTTCAAGCCTTTTATTGTTTTAATATTGATGATTTTGGCCACAGCTCATGAAAACCCAAAATTTCCTATCTAAAAAAATTAGCATATTTCATCCGGCCAATAAAAGAAAAGTGTTTTTAATACAAAAAAAGTCAACCT
The DNA here is from genome assembly GCF_014858855.1 of Bufo gargarizans. Lineage (NCBI taxonomy): Eukaryota > Metazoa > Chordata > Amphibia > Anura > Bufonidae > Bufo > Bufo gargarizans. Next base: position 744,910,807 of record NC_058080.1, on the reverse strand, counting down.
TCAAATAATTATGTTCAGTTATGCACTCAATACTTGGTCGGGAATCCTTTTGCAGAAATGACTGCTTCAATGCGGCGTGGCATGGAGGCAATCAGCCTGTGGCACTGCTGAGGTGTTATGGAGGCCCAGGAGGCTTCACTGCGGCGTGTTATGGAGGCCCAGGAGGCTTCACTGCGGCGTGGCATGGAGGCAATCAGCCTGTGGCACTGCTGAGGTGTTATGGAGGCCCAGGATGCTTCAATGCGGCGTGGCATGGAGGCAATCAGCCTGTGGCACTGCTGAGGTGTTATGGAGGCCCAGGAGGCTTCACTGCGGCATGGCATGGAGGCAATCAGCCTGTGGCACTGCTGAGGTGTTATGGAGGCCCAGGATGCTTCGATAGCGGCCTTAAGCTCATCCAGAGTGTTGGGTCTTGCGTCTCTCAACTTTCTCTTCCCAATATCCCACAGATTCTCTATGGGGTTCAGGTCAGGAGAGTTGGCAGGCCAATTGAGCACAGTAATACCATGGTCAGTAAACCATTTACCAGTGGTGTTGGCACTGTGAGCAGGTGCCAGGTCGTGCTGAAAAATGAAATCTTCATCTCCATAAAGCTTTTCAGCAGATGGAAGCATGAAGTGCTCCAAAATCTCCTGATAGCGGCTGCATTGACCCTGCCCTTGATAAAACACAGTGGACCAACACCAGCAGCTGACATGGCACCCCAGACCATCACTGACTGTGGGGACTGGACACTGGACTTCAGGCATTTTGGCATTTCCCTCTCCCCAGTCTTCCTCCAGACTCTGGAACCTTGATTTCCAAATGACATGCAACAGTCCAGTGCTGCTCCTCTGTAGCCCAGGTCAGGCGCTTCTGCCGCTGTTTCTGGTTCAAAAGTGGCTTGACCTGGGGAATGCGGCACCTATAGCCCATTTCCTGCACACGCCTGTACACGGGGGCTCTGGATGTTTCTACTCCAGACTCAGTCCACTGCTTCCGCAGGTCCCCCAAGGTCTGGAATCGGTCCTTCTCCACAATCTTCCTCAGGGTCCGGTCACCTCTTCTCGTTGTGCAGCGTTTTCGGCCACACTTTTTCCTTCCCACAGACTTCCCACTGAGGGGCCTTGATACAGCGCTCTGGGAACAGCCTATTCGTTCAGAAATTTCTTTCTGTGTCTTACCCTCTTGCTTGAGGGTGTCAATGATGGCCTTCTGGACAGCAGTCAGGTCGGCAGTCTTACCCATGATTGCCGTTTGGAGTAATGAACCAGGCTGGGAGTTTTTAAAAGCCTCAGGAATCTTTTGCAGGTGTTTAGAGTTAATTAGTTGATTAAGATGATAATATTCTTCAATTATATAAATGTTAAAAAGTATAAATCTGAAGGTGTCGGCCCTTTAAAGAGTAATGAGGGGGAAGTCGCAGAGAGCGATGAGGAGAAAGCAAAGCTGTTAAATATTTTTTTCTCCAATGTATTCACTGAGGAAAATAAATTGTCAGATGAAATGCAGAATGTAAAAATAAATTCCCCATTAAAAGTGTCCTGTCTGACCCAGGAAGAAGTACATCAGCGACTTAAAAAGATTAAAATAGACAAATCGCCAGGACCGGATGACATACACCTCCATATCCTAAGGGAATTAAGTAATGTCATAGCCAGACCCTTATTTCTGATATTTGCAGACTCTATACTGACAGGGAATGTCCCACAGGATTGGCGCATGGCAAATGTGGTGCCAATATTCAAAAAGGGGCCAAAAACAGACCCTGGAAACTATAGGCTGGTAAGTTTAACATCTGTTGTGGGTAAACTGTTTGAAGGTTTTCTGAGAGATGCTATGTTAGAGCATCTCAACAGAAATAAGCAAATAACGCCATATCAGCATGGCTTCGTGAGGGATCGGTCATGTCAGACTAATTTAATCAGTTTCTATGAGGAGGTAAGTTCTAAACTTGACAGCGGCGAATCAATGGATGTCGTATATCTGGACTTCTCCAAAGCGTTTGACACTGTACCACATAAAAGGTTAGTGTATAAAATGAGAATGCTCGGACTGGGAGAAAACGTCTGTAAGTGGGTAAGTAACTGGCTGAGGGATAGATAACAGAGGGTGGGTAGTAATGGTAAATACTCAGATTGGGTCACTGTCACTAGTGGGGTACCTCAGGGGTCAGTACTGGGCCCTATTCTCTTCAATATATTTATTAATGATCTTGTAGAAGGCTTGCATAGTAAAGTATCAATTTTCGCAGATGACACTAAACTGTGTAAAGTAATTTACACTGATGAGGACAGTATACTGTATATATACTACAGAGGACAGTATACTACTACAGAGGGATCTGGATAGACTGGAGGCTTGGGCAGATAAGTGGCAGATGGGGTTTAACACTGATAAATGTAAAGTTATGCACATGGGAAGGAAAAATGCAAGTCACCCGTACATACTAAATGGTAAAACACTCGGTAACACTGACATGGAAAAGGATCTAGGAATTTTAATAAACAGCAAACTAAGCTGCAAAAACCAGTGTCAGGCAGCTGCTGCCAAGGCCAACAAGATAATGGGTTGCATCAGAAGGGGCATAGATGCCCGTGATAAGAACATAGTCCTACAACTTTACAAAATCGCTAGTCAGACCACACATGGAGTACTGTGTACAGTTCTGGGCTCCTGTAAACAAGGCAGACATAGCAGAGCTGGAGAGGGTCCAGAGGAGGGCAACTAAAGTAATAACTGGAATGGGGCAACTACAGTACCCTGAAAGATTATCAAAATTAGAGTTATTCACTTTAGAAAAAAGACGACTGAGGGGAGATCTAATTAATATGTATAAATATATCAGGGGTCAGTACAGAGATCTATCCCATCAGCTATTTATCCCCAGGACTGTGACTGTGACGAGGGGACATCCTCTGCGTCTGGAGGAAAGAAGGTTTGTACACAAACATAGAAAAGGATTCTTTACGGTAAGAGCAGTGAGAATATGGAACTCTCTGCCCGAGGAGGTGGTGATGGTGAGTACAATAAAGGAATTCAAGAGGGGCCTGGACGTATTTCTGGAGCTTAATAATATTACAGGCTATAGCTACTAGAGAGGGGTCTTCCTCTGGATCAACTTGCGGGATAACAGGCCGAACTGGATGGACAAATGTCTTTTTTCGGCCTTATGTACTATGTTACTATGTAGGTTAATAACTCGTTTAGAGAACCTTTTCATGATATGCTAATTTTTTGAGATAGGAAATTTGGGTTTTCATGAGCTGTGGCCAAAATCATCAATATTAAAACAATAAAAGGCTTGAACTACTTCAGTTGTGTGTAATGAATCTAAAATATATGAAAGTCTAATGTTTATCAGTACATTACAGAAAATAATGAACTTTATCACAATATGCTAATTTTTTTAGAAGGACCTGTACATATTAGGTATCGCCGCGTCCATATCAACCGGCTCTATAAACATATCGCATTACCTAACCCCTTCAGGTGAACACCGTAAAAAATAAAAAATAAAAACTGTGCTAAATAAACAATTTTTTGTCACCTTACATCACAAAAAGTACAACAGCAAGCAGATTAAAAAGTTATACGCCCCCCAAAATAGTGCCAAACAGTCATCTCATCCCGCAAAAATCATGCCCTACCCAAGATAATCACCAAAAAGCTGAAACAATTATGGCTCTCAGACTATGGAAACACAAAAACATGATTTTTTTTGTTTCAAAAAATAAATCATTGTGTAAAACTTACATAAATAAAAAAAGTATACATATTAGGTATCGCTGCGTCCGTGACAACCTGGTCTATAATAATACCACATTATCTAACCTGTCAGATGAATGTTGTAAATAACAAAAAATAAAAACTGTGCCAAAACAGCTATTTCTGGTTACCTTGCCTCACAAAAAGTGTAATATAGAGCAACCAAAAATCATATGTACCCTAAACTAGTACCAACAAAACTGCCACCTTATCCCGTAGTTTCTAAAATGGGATCACTTTTTTTGAGTTTCTACTCTAGGGGTGCATCAGGGCGGCTTCAAATGGGACATGGTGTCAAAAAAACAGTCCAGCAAAATCTACCTTCCAAAAACCGTATGGCATTCCTTTCCTTCTGCGCCCTGCCGTGTGCCCGTACAGCAGTTTATGACCACATATGGGGTGTTTCTGTAAACTACAGAATCAGGGCCATAAATATTAAGTTTTGTTTGGCTTTTAACCCTTGCTTTGTAACTGGAAAAAAAAATATTAAAATGTAAAATCTGCCCAAAAAGTGAAATTTAGAAATAATCTCTCTATTTTCAATTAATTCTTGTGGAACACCTAAAGGGTTAACAACGTTTGTAAAATCAGTTTAGAATACCTTGAGGGGTGTAGTTTCTTAGATGGGGTCACTTTTATGGAGTTTCTATTATGTAAGCCTCGCAAAGTGACTTCTGACCTGAACTGGTCCCTAAAAATTGGGTTTTTGAAAATTTCTGAAAAATTTAAAGATTTGCTTCTAAACTTCTAAGGCTACTTTTACACTAGCGTTCGATCGGATCCGATCATAATAATGCAGACGGAGGCTCCGTTCAGAACGGATCCGTCTGCATTATATTAGCTAAAAAAAGCTAAGTGTGAAAATAGCCTCGGACAGATCCGTCCAGACTTTCAATGTAAAGTCAATGGGGGACGGATCCGCTTGAAGATTGAGCCATATTGTGGCATCTTCAAACGGATCCGTCCCCATTGACTTACATTGTAAGTCTGGACGGATCCGCACAGATCCGCACGCCTCCGCACGGCCAGGCGGACACCCGAACGCTGCAAGCAGCGTTCAGCTGTCCGCCTGTCCGTGCGGAGGCGAGCGGAGCGGAGGCTGAACGCCGCCAGACTGATGCAGTCTGAGCGGATCCGCTCCATTCAGACTGCATCAGGGCTGGACGGCTGCGTTCGGGTCCGCTCGTGAGCTCCTTCAAACGGAGCTCACGAGCGGACCAGCGAACGCTAGTGTGAAAGGAGCCTAAGCCTTGTAACTAGAGTTGAGCGAACACCTGGATGTTCGGGTTCGAGAAGTTCGGCCGAACATCCCGGAAATGTTCGGGTTCGGGATCCGAACCCGATCCGAACTTCGTCCCGAACCCGAACCCCATTGAAGTCAATGGGGACCCGAACTTTTCGGCACTAAAAAGGCTGTAAAACAGCCCAGGAAAGAGCTAGAGGGCTGCAAAAGGCAGCAACATGTAGGTAAATCCCCTGCAAACAAATGTGGATAGGGAAATGAATTAAAATAAAAATTAAATAAATAAAAATTAACCAAAATCAATTGGAGAGAGGTTCCATAGCAGAGAATCTGGCTTCCCGTCACCCACCACTGGAACAGTCCATTCTCAGATATTTAGGCCCCGGCACCCAGGCAGAGGAGAGAGGTCCCGTAACAGAGAATCTGTCTTCATGTCAGCAGAGAATTAGTCTGCATGTCATAGCAGAGAATGAGGCTTCACGTCACCCACCACTGCAACAGTCCATTGGCATATATTTAGGCCCAGCACACACACAGGCAGAGGAGAGAGGTCCCGTAACAGAGAATCTGTCTTCATGTCAGCAGAGAATCAGTCTGCATGTCATAGCAGAGAATCAGGCTTCACGTCAGCCACCACTGCAACAGTCCATTGGCATATATTTAGGCCCAGCACACACACAGGCAGAGGAGAGAGGTCCCGTAACAGAGAATCTGTCTTCATGTCAGCAGAGAATCAGTCTGCATGTCATAGCAGAGAATCAGGCTTCACGTCACCCACCACTGCAACAGTCCATTGTCATAAATTTAGGCCCAGCACTAGTGTTGAGCGGCATGTCCCATATTCGAATTCGCGAAATTTTGTGAATATTCGAAAGAATATTCGTAAAATATTCGCGATTATTCAAATTCGTTATTATTTCGCATATGCGATAATTCGAATTTTCGCATCGCATAATACATATGCTATGCAAAATTCACATGTGCGCTAATGAAATCGCCTTACGAAGATTCGCAACTCAATTCAATCACTAATGTATGAATGCAATGCCCTTTGCCTCTGTTCTGGGACAAGTGTAGATATTCGCATGTGCGCTAATAAAATCGCCTTACGAAGATTCGCACCTTAATCACTTTCTAGGGAATGTGAGACTTTTGGGAATCAATCGAGATACAGTGGGGGGTGATGACAGTAGTTGACAGAGTACAGATCAATGTAATCTGTAAGGTGGAAAGTAAAATAAAAAATACGAATATTCGTAAATCGAATTTTACGAAGTTCTACGTATTCGCGAATATGGTGCTATACTATATGAATGCACAGGCCTTTGCCTCTCTGTTCTGGGGACAAGTGTAGATATTTGCATTTGCGTTAATAAAATCGCCTTACGAAGATTCGCAGCTCAATTCAATCACTAATGTATGAATGCAAAGCCCTTTGCCTCTGTTCTGGGACAAGTGTAGATATTCGCATGTGCGCTAATAAAATCGCCTTACGAAGATTCGCAACTCAATTCACTAATGTATGAATGCAAAGCCCTTTGCCTCTGTTCTGGGACGTGCCGATATTCGCATGTGCGCTAATAAAATCGCCTTACGAAGATTCGCGCCTCAATCACTTTCTAGGCAATGTGAGTAAGATCTGAGCTGTTGGACCTTTGGGAAACAATCAATTATATGTGTACTGTAATTTTGTGGGGGGGGGGGGGAAACAAAAAACGAATATTCGTTTTTACGAATATATAGCACTATATTCGAAATATTCGCGAAATCGCGAAGTTGCGATATTCGCGAAAAAAATTTGCTTTTCGAATATTCGCGCTCAACACTACCCAGCACCCAGGCAGAGGAGAGAGGTCCCGTAACAGACAATCTGGCTTCATGTCAGCAGAGAATCAGTCTGCATGTCATAGCAGAGAATGAGGCTTCACGTCAGCCACCACTGCAACAGTCCATTGGCATATATTTAGGCCCAGCACCCAGGCAGAGGAGAGAGGTCCCGTAACAGACAATCTGGCTTCATGTCAGCAGAGAATTAGTCTGCATGTCATAGCAGAGAATCAGGCTTCACGTCAGCCACCACTGCAACAGTCCATTGGCATATATTTAGGCCCAGCACCCAGGCAGAGGAGAGGAGGTCCCGTAACAGAGAATCTGGCTTCATGTCAGCAGAGAATCAGTCTGCATGTCATAGCAGAGAATGAGGCTTCACGTCAGCCACCACTGCAACAGTCCATTGGCATATATTTAGGCCCAGCACACAGGCAGAGGAGAGAGGTCCCGTAACAGACAATCTGGCTTCATGTCAGCAGAGAATTAGTCTGCATGTCATAGCAGAGAATCAGGCTTCACGTCAGCCACCACTGCAACAGTCCATTGGCATATATTTAGGCCCAGCACACAGGCAGAGGAGAGAGGTCCCGTAACAGAGAATCTGGCTTCATGTCAGCAGAGAATCAGTCTGCATGTCATAGCAGAGAATGAGGCTTCACGTCAGCCACCACTGCAACAGTCCATTGGCATATATTTAGGCCCTAGCACACAGGCAGAGGAGAGAGGTCCCGTAACAGACAATCTGGCTTCATGTCAGCAGAGAATCAGTCTGCATGTCATAGCAGAGAATGAGGCTTCACGTCAGCCACCACTGCAACAGTCCATTGGCATATATTTAGGCCTAGCACACAGGCAGAGGAGAGAGGTCCCGTAACAGACGAATCTGGCTTCATGTCAGCAGAGAATCAGTCTGCATGTCATAGCAGAGAATGAGGCTTCACGTCAGCCACCACTGCAACAGTCCATTGGCATATATTTAGGCCTAGCACACAGGCAGAGCAGAGAGGTCCCGTAACAGACAATCTGGCTTCATGTCAGCAGAGAATCAGTCTGCATGTCATAGCAGAGAATGAGGCTTCACGTCAGCCACCACTGCAACAGTCCATTGGCATATATTTAGGCCTAGCACACAGGCAGAGCAGAGAGGTCCCGTAACAGACAATCTGGCTTCATGTCAGCAGAGAATCAGTCTGCATGTCATAGCAGAGAATCAGGCTTCACGTCAGCCCACCACTGCAACAGTCCATTGTCATATATTTAGGCCCAGCACCCAGGCAGAGGAGAGAGGTCCCGTAACAGAGAATCTGGCTTCATGTCAGCAGAGAATCAGTCTGCATGTCATAGCAGAGAATCAGGCTTCACGTCACCCACCACTGCTAAGAGTCCATTTGCATATAATTTAGGCCCTAGCACCCAGGCAGAGCAGAGAAGGTCCCGTAACAGACAATCTGGCTTCATGTCAGCAGAGAATCAGTCTTCATAGTCATAGCAGAGAATCAGGCTTCACGTCAGCCACCACTGCAACAGTCCATTGTCATAATTTAGGCCCAGCACCCAGGCAGAGGAGAGAGGTCCCGTAACAGACAATCTGGCTTCATGTCAGCAGAGAATCAGTCTGCATGTCATAGCAGAGAATCAGGCTTCACGTCAGCCACCACTGCAACAGTCCATTGTCATAAATTTAGGCCCAGCACCCAGGCAGAGGAGAGAGGTCCCGTAACAGAGGAATCTGGCTTCATGTCAGCAGAGAATCAGTCTGCATGTCATAGCAGAGAATGAGGCTTCACTGTCAGCCACCACTGCAACAGTCCATTGGCATATATTTAGGCCTAGCACACAGGCAGAGGAGAGGTTCATTCAACTTTGGGTAGCCTCGCAATATAATGGTAAAATGAAAATAAAAATAGGATTGAATGAGGAAGTGCCCTGGAGTCCAATAATATATGGTTATGGGGAGGTAGTTAATGTCTAATCTGGACAAGGGACGGACAGGTCCTGTGGGATCCATGCCTGGTTCATTTTTATGAACGTCAGCTTGTCCACATTGGCTGTAGACAGGCGGCTGCGTTTGTCTGTAATGACGCCCCCTGCCGTGCTGAATACACGTTCAGACAAAACGCTGGCTGCCGGGCAGGCCAGCACCTCCAAGGCATAAAAGGCTAGCTCTGGCCACGTGGACAATTTAGAGACCCAGAAGTTGAATGGGGCCGAACCATCAGTCAGTACGTGGAGGGGTGTGCACACGTACTGTTCCACCATGTTAGTGAAATGTTGCCTCCTGCTAACACGTTGCGTATCAGGTGGTGGTGCAGTTAGCTGTGGCGTGTTGACAAAAGTTTTCCACATCTCTGCCATGCTAACCCTGCCCTCAGAGGAGCTGGCCGTGACACAGCTGCCTTGGCGACCTCTTGCTCCTCCTCTGCCTTGGCCTTGGGCTTCCACTTGTTCCCCTGTGACATTTGGGAATGCTCTCAGTAGCGCGTCTACCAACGTGCGCTTGTACTCGCGCATCTTCCTATCACGCTCCAGTGCAGGAAGTAAGGTGGGCACATTGTCTTTGTAGCGTGGATCCAGCAGGGTGGCAACCCAGTAGTCCGCACAGGTTAATATGTGGGCAACTCTGCTGTCGTTGCGCAGGCACTGCAGCATGTAGTCGCTCATGTGTGCCAGGCTGCCCAGGGGTAAGGACAAGCTGTCCTCTGTGGGAGGCGTATCGTCATCGTCCTGCCTTTCCCCCCAGCCACGCACCAGTGATGGACCCGAGCTGCGTTGGGTGCCACCCCGCTGTGACCATGCTTCATCCTCATCCTCCTCCCTCCTCCTCATCCTCGTCCTCCTCGTCCTCCAGTAGTGGGCCCTGGCTGGCCACATTTGTACCTGGCCTCTGCTGTTGCCAAAAACCTCCCTCTGAGTCACTTCGAAGAGACTGGCCTGAAAGTGCTAAAAATGACCCCTCTTCCTCCTCCTCCTCCTCCTCCTCCTGGGCCACCTCCTCTTCCATCATCGCCCTAAGTGTTTTCTCAAGGAGACATAGAAGTGGTATTGTAACGCTGATAACGGTGTCATCGCCACTGGCCATGTTGGTGGAGTACTCGAAACAGCGCAACAGGGCACACAGGTCTCGCATGGAGGCCCAGTCATTGGTGGTGAAGTGGTGCTGTTCCGCAGTGCGACTGACCCGTGCGTGCTGCAGCTGAAACTCCACTATGGCCTGCTGCTGCTCGCACAGTCTGTCCAGCATGTGCAAGGTGGAGTTCCACCTGGTGGGCACGTCGCATATGAGGCGGTGAGCGGGAAGGCCGAAGTTACGCTGTAGCGCAGACAGGCGAGCAGCAGCAGGATGTGAACGCCGGAAGCGCGAACAGACGGCCCGCACTTTATGCAGCAGCTCTGACATGTCGGGGTAGTTGTGAATGAACTTCTGCACCACCAAATTCAGCACATGCGCCAAGCAAGGGATGTGCGTCAAATTGGCTAGTCCCAGAGCTGCAACGAGATTTCGCCCATTATCACACACCACCAGGCCGGGCTTGAGGCTCACCGGCAGCAACCACTCGTCGGTCTGTTGTTCTATACCCCGCCACAACTCCTGTGCGGTGTGGGGCCTGTCCCCCAAACATATGAGTTTCAGAATGGCCTGCTGACGTTTACCCCGGGCTGTGCTGAAGTTGGTGGTGAAGGTGTGTGGCTGACTGGATGAGCAGGTGGAAGAAGAGGAGGAGGAAGCCGAGAAGGAGGAGGTGGCAACAGGAGGCAAAGAATGTTGCCCTGCGATCCTTGGCGGCGGAAGGACGTGCGCCAAACAGCTCTCCGCCTGGGGCCCAGCTGCCACTACATTTACCCAGTGTGCAGTTAGGGAGATATAGCGTCCCTGGCCGTGCTTACTGGTCCACGTATCTGTGGTTAGGTGGACCTTGCCACAGATGGCGTTGCGCAGTGCACACTTGATTTTATCGGATACTTGGTTGTGCAGGGAAGGCACGGCTCTCTTGGAGAAGTAGTGCCGGCTGGGAACAACATACTGTGGGACAGCAAGCGACATGAGCTGTTTGAAGCTGTCTGTGTCCACCAGCCTAAATGACAGCATTTCATAGGCCAGTAGTTTAGAAATGCTGGCATTCAGGGCCAGGGATCGAGGGTGGCTAGGTGGGAATTTACGCTTTCTATCAAATGTTTGTGAGATGGAGAGCTGAACGCTGGCGTGTGACATGGTTGAGACGCTTGGTGACGGAGGTGGTGGTGGTGGTGTTGGTGGTACATCCCCTGTTTGCTGGGCGGCAGGTGCCAACGTTCCTCCAGAGGCGGAGGAAGAGGCCGAGGCGGCAGCAGCAGAATAGGCCGAGGCGGCAGCAGCAGAAGAGGTAGCAGGGGGAGCCTGAGTGACTTCCTTGGTTTTAAGGTGTTTACTCCACTGCAGTTCATGCTTTGCATGCAGGTGCCTGGTCATGCAGGTTGTGCTCAGGTTCAGAACCTTAATGCCTCGCTTCAGGCTCTGATGGCACAGCGTGCAAACCACTCGGGTCTTGTCGTCAGCACATTGTTTGAAGAAGTGCCATGCCAGGGAACTCCTTGAAGCTGCCTTTGGGGTGCTCGGTCCCAGATGGCGGCGGTCAGTAGCAGGCGGAGTCTCTTGGCGGCGGGTGTTCTGCTTTTGCCCACTGCTCCCTCTTTTGCTACGCTGTTGGCTCGGTCTCACCACTGCCTCTTCCTCCGAACTGTGAAAGTCAGTGGCACGACCTTCATTCCATGTGGGGTCTAGGACCTCATCGTCCCCTGCATCGTCTTCCACCCAGTCTTGATCCCTGACCTCCTGTTCAGTCTGCACACTGCAGAAAGACGCAGCAGTTGGCACCTGTGTTTCGTCATCATCAGAGACATGCTGAGGTGGTATTCCCATGTCCTCATCATCAGGAAACATAAGTGGTTGTGCGTCAGTGCATTCTATGTCTTTCACCGCTGGGGAAGGGCTAGGTGGATGCCCTTGGGAAACCCTGCCAGCGGAGTCTTCAAACAGCATAAGAGACTGCTGCATAACTTGAGGCTGAGACAGTTTCCCTGGTATGCATGGGGGTGATGTGACAGACTGATGGGGTTGGTTTTCAGGCGCCATCTGTGCGCTTTCTGCAGAAGACTGGGTGGGAGATAATGTGAACGTGCTGGATCCACTGTCGGCCACCCAATTGACTAATGCCTGTACCTGCTCAGGCCTTACCATCCTTAGAACGGCATTGGGCCCCACCATATATCGCTGTAAATTCTGGCGGCTACTGGGACCTGAGGTAGTTGGTACACTAGGACGTGTGGATGTGGCAGAACGGCCACGTCCTCTCCCAGCACCAGAGGGTCCACTAACACCACCACGACCATGTCCACGTCCGCGTCCCTTACTAGATGTTTTTCTCATTGTTATGGTTCACCACAACAACAAATATATTATTTGGCCCAATGTATTGTATTCAAATTCAGCGGGATATAAATTTGAGGCCTAGTATTTAGGCGCTGGGTGACCGGTATGGATTTAGTGACAGAATTAGACTTGGAAATGCACAGAAGCGTGTGTGTGAAGTTATTCTGAATGACCCTATGTGCACCTTCAATATTATATACCCTTTTAGGGATAGATTTCAAATAGCTCTGATATAGCAGAAACGACTAAATTATGAAATTGCTAAATTGGGAATTGTATTTCAACCCAGAACAAAAAATGTGCTTTGACGGACACTAAATAACTTTCCCAGCCACAACAGGACAGCGGTAACGAGAGATTTAGCGGGATATAAATTTGAGGCCTAGTATTTAGGCGCTGGGTGACAGGTATGGGTTTAGTGACAGAATTAGATTTGGAAATGCACAGTAGCGGGTGTGTGAAGTTATTCTGAATGACCCAATGTGCACCTTGAATATTATATACCCTTTTAGGGATAGATTTCAAATAGCTCTGATATAGCAGAAACCACTAAATTATGAAATTGCTAAATTGGGAATTGTATTTCAACCCAGAACAAGAAATGTGCTTGAACGGACACTAAATAACTCGCCCAGCTACAGCACTAGGGACAGATTTAGCGGGATATAAATTTGAGGCCTAGTATTTAGGCGCTGGGTGACAGGTATGGGTTTAGTGCCAGAATTAGACTTGGAAATACACAGTAGCGGGTGTGTGTGAAGTTATTCTGAATGACCCAATGTGCACCTTGAATATTATATACCCTTTTAGGGATAGATTTCAAATAGCTCTGATATAGCAGAAACCACTAAATTATGAAATTGCTAAATTGGGAATTGTATTTCAACCCAGAACAAGAAATGTGCTTGAACGGACACTAAATAACTCGCCCAGCTACAGCACTAAGGACAGATTTAGCGGGATATAAATTTGAGGCCTAGTATTTAGGCGCTGGGTGACAGGTATGGGTTTAGTGCCAGAATTAGACTTGGAAATACACAGTAGCGGGTGTGTGTGAAGTTATTCTGAATGACCCAATGTGCACCTTGAATATTATATACCCTTTTAGGGATAGATTTCAAATAGCTCTGATATAGCAGAAACCACTAAATTATGAAATTGCTAAATTGGGAATTGTATTTCAACCCAGAACAAGAAATGTGCTTGAACGGACACTAAATAACTCGCCCAGCTACAGCACTAAGGACAGATTTAGCGGGATATAAATTTGAGGCCTAGTATTTAGGCGCTGGGTGACCGGTATGGATTTAGTGACAGAATTAGACTGGGATATGGCCAAAAAATAAACAGACTATTGATGGTTAAATGCACTTGGTGTGACAGCTTCACCCTGATGTAGGCTTTAGCCAAAAAACAACCACACCATTGAGGGTTAAATGCACTTGGTGACAGGCGCAGCTTGCCCCTGATTTTGTATATGGCCAAAAAATGAACAGACTATTGCTGGTTAAATGCACTTGGTGTGACAGCTTCACCCTGATGTAGGCTTTAGCCAAAAAACAACCACACCATTGAGGGTTAAATGCACTTGGTCGCAGCTTGTGCTGGCGCACCACAAGACACAAAATGGCCGCCGATCACCCCAGAAAAATGTGACTGACAAACGGTCTGGGCAGCCTAAAAACAGTGAGCAATTGAGGATCAGCAGCTCAATGATCCACAGCTGCAGATCGATCAGTTAATCAAGTCCTTTGGAGGAGTTAATCTGCCTAATCTCGCCCTACTGTCGCAGCCGCAACCTCTCCCTACGCTAATCAGAGCAGAGTGACGGGCGGCGCTATGTGACTCCAGCTTAAATAGAGGCTGGGTCACATGGTGCTCTGGCCAATCACAGCCATGCCAATAGTAGGCATGGCTGTGATGGCCTCTTGGGGCAAGTAGTATGACGCTTGTTGATTGGCTGCTTTGCAGCCTTTCAAAAAGCGCCAAGAAAGCGTCACAAAAGCGCGAAGAAAGCGACGAACACCGAACCCGAACCCGGACTTTTACGAAAATGTCCGGGTTCGGGTCCGTGTCACGGACACCCCAAAATTCGGTACGAACCCGAACTATACAGTTCGAGTTCGCTCATCCCTACTTGTAACATCCCCAAAAAATAAAAAATGTAATTCCCAAAATGATCCAAACATGAAGTATACATATGGGGAATGCAAAGTAATTATTTTTGGAGGTATTACTATTAGAGTTGAGCGAACACCTGGAAATGTTCGGGTTCGGGATCCGAACCCGACCCGAACTTCGTCCCGAACTTTTCGGCACTAAAAAGGCTGTAAATAAGCCCAGGAAAGGGCTAGAGGACTGCAAAAGGCAGCAACATGTAGGTAAATCCCATGCAAACAAATGTGGATAGGGAAATGAAATAAAATAAAAATAAAATAAATAAAAATTAACCAATATCAATTGGAGAGAGGTCCCATAGCAGAGAATCTGGCTTCACGTCACCCACCACTGTAACAGTCCATTGTCAGATATTTAGTCCCAGGCACCCAGGCAGAGGAGAGAGGTCCCTTATCAGAGAATCTGGCTTCATGCCAGCAGAGAATCAGTATTCATATCATAGCAGAGAATCAGGCTTCACGTCACCCAACACTGGAACAGTCCATTGTCAGATATTTAGGCCCCGGCACCCAGGCAGAGGAGAGAGGTCCCGTAACAGAGATTCTGGCTTCATGTCAGCAGAGAATCAGTCTGCATGTCATAGCAAAGAATCAGGCTTCACGTCAGCCACCACTGTAACAGTCCATTGTCATATATTTAGGCCCAGGCACCCAGGCAGAGGAGAGAGGTCCCGTAACAGAGATTCTGGCTTCATGTCAGCAGAGAATCAGTCTGCATGTCATAGCAAAGAATCAGGCTTCACGTCAGCCACCACTGTAACAGTCCATTGTCATATATTTAGGCCCAGGCACCCAGGCAGAGGAGAGAGGTCCCGTAACAGAGGATCTGGCTTCATGTCAGCAGAGAATCATGCTTCACGTCACCCAGCATTGGAACAGTCCATTGTCATATATTTAGGCCCCGGCATCCAGGCAGAGGAGAGAGGTCCCGTAACAGAGAATCAGGCTTCACGTCAGCCACCACTGCAACAGTCCATTGTTAGATATTTAGGCCCAGCACCCAGGCAGAGGAGAGAGGTCCCGTAACAGAGAATCAGGCTTCACGTCACCCAACATTGGAACAGTCCATTGTCATATATTTAGGCCCCGGCACCCAGACAGAGGAGAGGTTCATTCAACTTTGGGTTGCCTCGAAATATAATGGTAAAATGAAAATAAAAATAGGATTGAATGAGGAAGTGCCCTGGAGTACAATAATATATGGTTAAGGGGAGGTAGTTAATGTCTAATCTGCACAAGGGATGGACAGGTCCTGTGGGATCCATGCCTGGTTCATTTTTATGAACGTCAGCTTGTCCACATTGGCTGTAGACAGGCGGCTGCGTTTGTCTGTAATGACGCCCCCTGCCGTGCTGAATACACGTTCAGACAAAACGCTGGCCGCCGGGCAGGCCAGCACCTCCAAGGCATAAAAGGCTAGCTCTGGCCACGTGGACAATTTAGAGACCCAGAAGTTGAATGGGGACGAACCATCAGTCAGTACGTGGAGGGGTGTGCACACGTACTGTTCCACCATGTTAGTGAAATGTTGCCTCCTGCTAACACGTTGCGTATCAGGTGGTGGTGCAGTTAGCTGTGGCGTGTTGACAAAACTTTTCCACATCTCTGCCATGCTAACCCTGCCCTCAGAGGAGCTGGACGTGACAATGCTGTCTTGGCGACCTCTTGCTCCTCCTCTGCCTTGGCCTTGGGCTTCCACTTGTTCCCCTGTGACATTTGGGAATGCTCTCAGTAGCGCGTCTACCAACGTGCGCTTGTACTCGCACATCTTCCTATCACGCTCCAGTGCAGGAAGTAATGTGGGCACATTGTCTTTGTACCATGGATCCAGCAGGGTGGCAACCCAGTAGTCCGCACACGTTAAAATGTGGGCAACTCTACTGTCGTTGCGCAGGCACTGCAGCATGTAGTCGCTCATGTGTGCCAGGCTGCCCAGGGTTAAGGACAAGCTGTCCTCTGTGGGAGGCGTATCGTCATTGTCCTGCGTTTCCCCCCAGCCACGCACCAGTGATGGGCCCGAGCTGCGTTGGGTGCCACCCCGCTGTGACCATGCTTCATCCTCATCCTCCTCCACCTCCTCCTCATCCTCGTCCTCCTCGTCCTCCAGTAGTGGGCCCTGGCTGGCCACATTTGTACCTGGCCTCAGCTGTTGCGAAAAAACTCCCTCTGAGTCACTTCGAAGAGACTGGTTTGAAAGTGCTAAAAATGACCCCTCTTCCTCCTCCTCCTCCTCCTCCTCCTCCTCCTCCTCCTCCTGGGCCACCTCCTCTTCCATCATCGCCCTAAGTGTTTTCTCAAGTAGACATAGAAGTGGTATTGTAACGCTGATAACGGCATCATCGCCACTGGCCATGTTGGTGGAGTACTCGAAACAGCGCAACAGGGCACACAGGTCTCGCATGGAGGCCCAGTCATTGGTGGTGAAGTGGTTCTGTTCCGTAGTGCGACTGACCCGTGCGTGCTGCAGCTGAAACTCCATTATGGCCTGCTGCTTCTCGCACAGTCTGTCCAGCATGTGCAAGGTGGAGTTCCACCTGGTGGGCACGTCGCATATGAGGCGGTGAGCGGGAAGGCCGAAGTTACGCTGTAGCGCAGACAGGCGAGCAGCGGCAGGATGTGAACGCCGGAAGTGCGAACAGACAGCCCGCACTTTATGCAGCAGCTCTGACATGTCGGGGTAGTTGTGAATGAACTTCTGCATCACCAAATTCAGCACATGCGCCAAGCAAGGGATGTGCGTCAAACCGGCTAGTCCCAGAGCTGCAACGAGATTTCGCCCATTATCGCACACCACCAGGCCGGGCTTGAGGCTCACCGGCAGAAACCACTCGTCGGTCTGTTGTTCCATACCCCGCCACAACTCCTGTGCGGTGTGGGGCCTGTCCCCCAAACATATGAGTTTCAGAATGGCCTGCTGACGTTTACCCCGGGCTGTGCTGAAGTTGGTGGTGAAGGTGTGTGGCTGACTGGATGAGCAGGTGGAAGAGAAGGAGGAGGAAGCCGAGGAGGAGGTGGCAACAGGAGGCAAAGAATGTTGCCCTGCGATCCTTGGCGGCGGAAGGACGTGCGCCAAACAGCTTTCCGCCTGGGGCCCAGCCGCCACTACATTTACCCAGTGTGCAGTTAGGGAGATATAGCGTCCCTGGCCGTGCTTACTGGTCCACGTATCTGTGGTTAGGTGGACCTTGCCACAGATGGCGTTGCGCAGTGCACACTTGATTTTATCGGATACTTGGTTGTGCAGGGAAGGCACGGCTCTCTTGGAGAAGTAGTGCCGGCTGGGAACAACATACTGTGGGACAGCAAGCGACATGAGCTGTTTGAAGCTGTCTGTGTCCACCAGCCTGAATGACAGCATTTCATAGGCCAGTAGTTTAGAAATGCCGGCATTCAGGGCCAGGGATCGAGGGTGGCTAGGTGGGAATTTACACTTTCTCTCAAATGTTTGTGAGATGGAGAGCTGAACGCTGCCGTGTGACATGGGTGAGATGCTTGGTGACGGAGGTAGTGGTGTCGGTGGTACATCCCCTGTTTGCTGGGCGGCAGGTGCCAACGTTCCTGAAGAGGCCGAGGCGGCGGCAGCAGCAGAAGAGGCCGAGGCGGCGGCGGCGGCAGCAGCAGAAGAGGCCGAGGCGGCGGCAGCAGAAGAGGTAGCAGGGGGAGCCTGAGTGACTTCCTTGTTTTTAAGGTGTTTACTCCACTGCAGTTCATGACTCTTGTCGTCAGCACATTGTTTGAAGAAGTGCCATGCCAGGGAACTCCTTAAAGCTGCCTTTGGGGTGCTCGGTCCCAGATGGCAGCGGTCAGTAGCAGGCGGAGTCTCTTGGCGGCGGGTGTTCTGCTTTTGCCCACTGCTCCCTATTTTGCTACGCTGTTGGCTCGGTCTCACCACTGCCTCTTCCTCCGAACTGTGAAAGTCAGTGGCACGACCTTCATTCCATGTGGGGTCTAGGACCTCATCGTCCCCTGTCTTCCTCCCTGACCTCCTGTTCAGTCTGCACACTGCAGAAGGCACCTGTGTTTCGTCATCATCAGAGACGTGCTGAGGTGGTATTCCCATGTCCTCATCATCAGGAAACATAAGTGGTTGTGCTTCAGTGCATTCTATGTCTTCCACCGCTGGGGAAGGGCTAGGTGGATGCCCTTGGGAAACCCTGCCAGCGGAGTCTTCAAACCGCATAAGAGACTGCTGCATATCTTAAGGCTCAGATCCACTGTCGGCCACCCAATTGACTAATGCCTGTACCTGCTCAGGCCTTACCATCCTTAGAACGGCATTGGGCCCCACCAAATATCGCTGTAAATTATGGCGGCTACTGGGACCTGAGGTAGTTGGTACACTAGGACGTGTGGCTGTGGCAGAACGGCCACGTCCTCTCCCAGCACCAGAGGGTCCACTAACACCACCACGCCCATGTCCGCGTCCTTTACTAGATGTTTTCCTCGTTGTTATCGTTCACCGTAACAACAAAAATATTATTTGGCCCAATGTATTGAATTAAAATTCAGGCCTTTTTTTTACAGACACCTAACACTATCTGGCTATCTATTTAGGTACCGTATTACACTAATACAGGCACAGCAGTAACCACAGATTTAGCTGACTATAAATTTGGGGCCTAGTATTTAGGCGCTGGGTGACAGGTATACGTTTATGGACAGAATTAGACTGGGATATGCACGGTAGCGTGTGTGTGAAGTTATTGAGAATGACCCTATCAGCACCTTGAATCTGATATACCCTTTTAGGGATAAATTTAAAGTAGGCCTGATACAGCATAAACCACTAATTTAGAGAATTGCTAAATTGGGAATTGTATTTCAACCCAGAACAAAAACTGTGCTTTGACGGACACTAAATAACTTGGCCAGCCACAGCAATAACCACAGATTTAGCTGACTATAAATTTGAGGCCTATTATTTAGGCGCTGGGTGACAGGTATGGATTTACTGACAGAATTAGACTGGGATATGGCCAAAAAATAACCACACTATTGATGGTTAAATGCACTTGGTGACAGCTTCCCCCTGATGTAGTATATGGCCAAAAAATAACCACACTATTGATGGTTAAATGCACTTGGTGTGACAGCTTGACCCTGATGTAGGATTTAGCAAAAAAACAACCACACTATTGAGGGTTAAATGCACTTGGTGGCAGCTTGTGCTGGCGCACCACAAGACACAAAATAGCCGCCGATCATTCCAGAAAAAGTGAATGAAAAACAGCCTAAAAACAGTGAGCAATTGAATAGCAGAAGTTCAATGATTCACAGCTGTAGATCGATCACTTCATTAAGTGTTTTTGCTGAGTAAATCTTTGTCTAGTGCCTAATCTCGCCCTAACGTCGCGGCTGCAACCTCTCCTTGTGCTGATCAGAGCAGAGTGACGGGCGGCGCTATGTGACTCCAGCTTAAATAGAGGCTGGGTCACATGGTGCTCTGGCCAATCACAGCCATGCCAATAGTAGGCATGGCTGTGACGGCCTCTTGGGGCAAGTAGTATGACGCTTGTTGATTGGCTGCTTTGCAGCCTTTCAAAAAGCGACAAGAAAGCGACGAACACCGAACCCGGACTTTTACGAAAATGTCCGGGTTCGGGTCCGTGTCACGGAAACCCCAAAATTCGGTACGAACCCGAACTATACAGTTCGGGTTCGCTCATCTCTAATTACTATGTATTATAGAAGTAGAGAAATTTTTTACAACTTTTTGGTAAATTTGCAATTTTTTTATAAATAAAAAAGATTTTTCTTTTTTTACTTTATTTTACCAGTGTCATGAAGTACAATATGTGACAAAAAAAACATTCTCAGAATGGCCTGGATAAGTCAAAGCGTTTTAAAGTTATCACCACTTAAAATGACACTTGTCAGATTTGCAAAAAATGGCCAAGTACTTAAGGTGAAATAAGGCTGTGTCCTAAAGGGGTTAATCAGGTCTGACAACAGAATACTGATTGTTGTTGTGACATCACAGCACTATGTCTGTAGCATGTATGTATGGACAGCAGAGAAATCTCTCTCACATGCACATTGCACATTTATTTTCCTGCCACACACTATAACCTACACTATCTGGATGATATATTTCAGCTACTATCTCTATAACCTACACTACTCCCTGCACTGGACCCTATCAGCTGTTCAGCTACACAACTCCCTATTACTATCTAACACTAATTATCTGGAATATTTATATGCGATTTGGAATGTAATTTGATAAAGCACAGCACAGTATTCAAGCTCCTCTCTCTCCCTCACATGAAACTCCACAAAATGGTTGTTGGGGAGTGTCCTAATTTATATAGTGAAGGGGTAGGCAACTTTTCTATTGGTTGCTAGGGATGTTGCTAAGCTGTGAGAAAGCCTTCTCATTGGCCCACAAGCTAGGGAGAGATGATCACCTGATGTGTACTGTGTTAAAAAAAAATGCTATTCGTCATTACAAATATATAGCACTATATTCTAAATATTCTCGAAGTGTCGATATTCACGATAAAAATTTGTAATACGAATATTCATGCTTGTCATGAATATGATGTGGGGGTGCACACTTGTAGTCGCTATTATAGAAGTATATGTGCTGTGTGTCTGTTGTATAAGGTGTAATTTCTGCTGGATAGAAGGTCCTTCACCAAATGGCTGCTCTGAAGCCTCCGTTCAATCCCAGCAGGGTGGGGTCAGGCAGGCAGGGACTCTGCCAGCTACAGGAGATGCAGATGGACAGTTCTCCTCATGTTCCTGTCATCTCTAACACCTCTGGTTGCCAGGTACTAGCTTCAAAGAAGCTTCCCTTACGTCCTAACCAGTGGCACAGATGGGGTATTCTGCCCCTGTGGACTGGTTAGGACAGGTGGAAGTTTTAATGAAACAATAAAAAAACACTGGCATGCACACGCCCTCCCTGCCCCCAATAAAGAGGGGTGTGACCCTCCGAACCCTGTGTTTTTTTCTGTCCTGCGGACAGGACGGGATGGGTGGTGCACTCCTCCATCCTTGCGGTGGAGAGAGTGTTTGTTCCCTTTCTTTATTTTTGTTCCTTTGGAACTGGGCCGCTCCTCCTATGCGGCCTGAGGATGTCCTCTAGGCCTTAGCTGTGTCTTGCTCCCTTATACAGAGCCCTGTCACAGGTTGGGGCTTACCTCTTTTTCGGAGGTGGAGTGGCTGGAGCGGCGTCCCGCATCTTCGGCTGGGCGCCGCCATCTTGCGGAAGTGACGTCAGGTGACGTCACTTCCGGTTTTCGCTCCGGCCGATCGATAATGTCGGCCGGAGGTGTATTTTGATGATCTAAGGCCGCGGGGGCCTTTAAATGTTTCAGGGTCCCTCTCTGGTTTTGCCTTTTAATTCAAAAGAGATAAACTCAGAGGTTTACCCCGCCCCTTTTTGGGGGTGGGGCTTTCTTTTTTGGCGCCAACAACCCTATTTAAACTTGGTGAAGCTCCAGGTTCAGTCTCCTGGAGCGCAGCTTGCTGTTAACCTTGAGTGTGGTTTGGTGCTAGAATGTTTGCTAACCTCTCTGTTCTGAAAATCTTTTTTACTTACTATAAGAGCTTGCTAGGATCTTCTGGGTAAAGATACTGAAGCTTGCGATTAAGCTCTGTTTTCTTGAATTTTGCTAAATTCATGTCTCTTTTAATTTTTAGCCATGTCGTCTACCGGTGACGGTGAGCGAGAGCCCAGCAGGAAGTCCGTGGGCAAAAGGCGCCACCTGCAGTGCCATGACTGCCAGATCGTGCTGGAGGACTCCTATGATTTCTCCCAGTGCCCACCCTGTAGGGCCAAGACACTCCCCCAGCTGGAGCCATCTGTCCACGACGTGGTCGATTGGGTGAAGGGGTACATGGAGTCCAACATGAGCCAGGTCAACGCCTCCATACAGGAGCTGAAGAGTACCCTGGTCTCCAAACGTCATCGTCCCTCCTCCCCCCAACGTGAGATGGAGGTCCCGGGGGGTCATGAGGCGAGAGAAGGTTCAGCCTCTTCCTCCTCGGATGAGGAGGATGGATTCTCATATTTTTTTGAGAAGGCCCAGCGGCTACTAAAATCCGTCCGGTCGGGGGACCAGGACGTTGATCCGGGGGAAGCCTCATCCTCTGCCTCTAGGGGGCCTAGGGCCTTTAAAGCAGATGATTCTCTCCTGTCTCTGATGAAAACAGAGTGGAGAAAGCCAGAGAAAGGTCCAGTGTTGACCAAAAGGTTCAAGGCTGTGTTTCCGGTCAAAGAGGATCAGGTATCGTCCTGGGGGCCTGTCCCCAAGGTGGACATGGCGATCGCGAAATTATCCAGAAGGACCCTGATCCCATCTGACGATGGGTCAAGTTTGCTGGACCGGAAGGCGGACTGCGCCCTTAGGCGCACTTATTCCTCGGCCTCCGCCTCAGTCGCAATTTCGGCGTCCAAAGGGGCGAATTTTCTAAAAAATAGATTCTCCCAAATTCAGTCTGACCTGGACCAGGGGGTCTCTAGGGACGACATTCTGGCCTCATGTAAGACGGCCAGCCTTGCCATTGACTTCTTGTGTGACCCAGCTCCACAACAATTGAAGCTGGCATCCAAGTCCATGGCTCTTTCAACCACGGGCAGGCGTCCGCTTTGGTTGAAACCTTGGAAGGCCGATACGACCTCAAAACACAATCTTTGTGCCATGGCGTATGAACCCGACAAACTGTTTGGTGCAGAGCTTGACCAGATAATGGAGGGGCTGTCAGACAAGAAGGGCAAGTCCCTTCCCCAGCAGTCCTTTCGTGGTCGGGGTATAGTTCCAGAGCGGAACCGCAACCCAGACCCCAGAGGAATTGGGGTTCCCGTAGAGGAGGGAAATCCTCTCAGGGTTCTAGACCCCCCAAGAAGTCCTCGGCGTTGCGGGCCTCCTCGAGGCTCTTGGTATTTAGCCGGTCTGACTGTAAATCTCGGGCTCCCTTCTCCCCACATTCCCGTAGGCGGTCGCCTACAGCACTTTTTACCTTGTTGGCAGGATCATATCCAGGACAGTTGGGTCCTGCGTGTAATTTCTCAGGGCTACCTGGTAGACTTGAGCAGTTTGCCTCTGGACAAGTTTGTCCAAACAAGGCTTCTTCCCAGCAACAAGCAGAAGATTCTAGAAAGCTACGTGCTAGAATACTTCCAGAAGGGGGCCTTTGAAGAGGTTCCTCTCCAAGAGAGGGGAACAGGTATCTACTCCCCAGTTTTTGCAAGGGTACCGGAGGTTGGAGGATGATTATAGATCTGAGGTTCTTCAACAAACAAAAGAAGTTCCGTATGGAAACTATCCAGTCAGTGACCAATCTTCTTATGCCGGGAAACCTTGGACCTCAAGGATGCTTATCTCCATATTCCCATCCATCCTGGGTCCAGAAGATTCTTAAGGATCGCGGTAAACATCGGGGGGGGGGGGGGGGGGTCCTAAAACATTTTCAGTTTGTGGCCCTCCCGTTTGGGATTTCTTCAGCCCCACATACTTTCACCAAAGTAGTGGTCTCTGTGGTGGCTGCACTAAGGCTTCAGGGCCTGAGTATAGTTCCATACCTGGACGACTGGCTCCTCAGAGCCCCTTCCCAAGCGATCCTGTCCCAACACATCCAACAGGCTGTTACATTCCTACATCAGTTAGGATGGATAATCAATTGGGACAAATCCCAATTTCAACCAGCCACCTCGGTAAGGTTCCTGGGGTTCATGGTGGATTCAGTCAGGATGGCTATTCATCTCACTCCCGAAAGAAAGCAATCCGTGCAACAGACAGCCCGTTCCCTCTCTGTACCAAAACAGGTAACGATTCGAACGTGGATGAGGATGTTGGGACTAATGTCTTCAACCGCAGAGGCGGTACCTTGGGCATTATGGCATCTACGTCCGCTTCAGTCGGAAGTATTAGCCAAGTGGAATCACAGTCCAGTGGGACTCAATTCCGTGCTCTCCCTGCCTTACAAAGTCCGATCCTCTCTGAGGTGGTGGTCCCACCTCACGGACGGCAAGTCCCTGATCCAGCCCTCTTGGATCATACTTACTTCAGACGCATCCCTAGTCGGCTGGGGTGCGCATCTTCAGGACAAGACAGTCCAGGGAACTTGGACACCTCAGGAGAGGTTATTGTCATTGAATCTCCTGGAGATCAGAGCAATCAGACTAGCTCTTCTTCATTTTGCTCCCGTCATTCGAGGGAAGGCAGTGAAGGTACAGTCAGACAGCATGACCGCTGTGTTGTATATCAACAAGCAGGGAGGCACGAGGTCACAAAGTCTCCTGAGAGAGATAGGGGTGATTTTGGATTGGTCAGAACTGAACCTCACCCACTTATCAGCCGTTCACATTCGCGGAGTTCACAATGTGATTGCGGATCGCCTGAGCCGAGGTCTTCCAACCGGAGAATGGTCACTTCATCCAGAGGTCTTCAAGGACATAACGCTCAGGTGGGGCATGCCAGAGATCGATCTCATGGCAACGAGGTTCAACACCAAGGTGGAGAGGTATTGCTCCCTTTACAGGGAGGACAACCCGGTGGCAATAGATGCACTGTCAATCCCATGGAGGTTCAGGCTGGCCTACATCTTCCCTCCAATTTCCTTGATACCAAGGGTCTTGATGTAAATAAGGCAGGACCAAGCGTCAGTTATCGCCATTATCCCATACTGGCCGAAAAGAGCTTGGTTTACCCAACTCTTACAGATGAGTCGGGGTCAATTTCTGAGGCTTCCCCCAGAGAGAGTACTGGTGTCGGAGGGCACCCAGGTCTCCTCAAACCTTCAAATGTTTAACCTGACGGCCTGGAGGTTGATCAGTCCCTTCTAAGAGTAGAAGGGCTATCGGGGTCTGTCTTGAGAACCCTTGAGCACTCCAGGTCAGAAGCTACCAATAAGGCCTACTCCAGAATCTGGAAGATCTTTTCATCCTGGTGTACAAGGCATCAGCAAAGATCCGCTGAAGCTTCCATCCCGATGATCCTCCAATTTCTTCAGGACGGTCTGGACAGGGGGCTATCACCAGCTACCCTTAAAGTGCAGATTTCAGCAATCTCTGCTTGTCTCAACAGAGCTATTTCTCAAGACCCCCTTATCAAGAGATTCCTGAAGGGAGCCTCAAGATTAAAGCCTACAGTAATCAGACCTATCCCGGCCTGGGATTTGTCGGTCGTGCTCAGGGGGTTATCATCTCCCCCCTTTGAGCCCCTAGAGGAGGCGGGATTCAGGTTCCTGACCTGGAAGATCACCTTCTTGTTAGCTGTTACCTCTGCAAAGCGAGTTGGGGAACTCCAGGCTTTTTCTGCCTTTGAGCCATATACGAAGTTCCTACAGGATCGGGTACTAATAAAAATTTTTCCTACCTTCATCCCAAAGGTTCCTTCCTTTGACAATATCAATCAGGTGATCTCCCTACCAATATTGGCTACACCCCCCTCCTCTGAGGAAAGAGGGCTCCATAGCCTCGACATTGCGAGATGTCTTAGGATTTACCTGGAACGCTCCAAGGTATTTAGGAAGGATGAAAACCTCCTTATCCTTTTTTCCGGTACCCATAAGGGGAGGAAAGCCTCTAAGCCCTCCATCAGTCGCTGGATTAAAGAGGCAATTCGGGAGTCTTATATGTCTCAGGGCTCGGAGCCCCCTGAATTTGTAAGGGCCCACTCTACTCGAGCAGTGGCCACTTCTTTTGCAGAGAGAAGCTCGATCCCATTGGACGTGATCTGTAAGTCAGCTTCTTGGAGTTCTCACTCCACTTTTATCTCACACTATAGAGTGGATACTAGAATACATAGTTATTCCTCATTGGCCGGACAGTGTTATCTTCCGCCAGGCATGAGGACCCTCCCATGGGGGTTTCTACTTGCTAAATCCCCATCTGTGCCACTGGTTAGGACATAAGGGAATCATTAATTTCTAACGATAATTTGTTTTCCCTTAGTCCTAACAGTGGCACACAAATTCCCCCCCCCCCTATGTTTATTAATTGTGGTTATGTTTGTCTACTTGTAATTACACAGGGTTCGGAGGGTCACACCCCTCTTTATTGGGGGCAGGGAGGGCGTGTGCATGCCAGTGTTTTTTTATTGTTTCATTAAAACTTCCACCTGTCCTAACCAGTCCACAGGGGCAGAATACCCCATCTGTGCCACTGTTAGGACTAAGGGAAAACAAATTATCATTAGATATTAACGAATCTGCTCCCCCCTGATAAACCAGATACTGGAGGATGGGGGCTCATTTTTGGGGGAGATTTGAAAACTTTAAAACAAAGAGATTTCAATATTCAATGCCCTCCACTACCCTCATTAATTGTCCCCCAATGGAAGAACTAGGATTTGGTTAGTCAATGACTGGGCCGACCGGAAACTGAAACCAATCCTGGTTCTATAAAATTGTTGCATGGACATATATAAGTCCGCCTTGTTGCTCTAAAGAATCCATAGCCTGAACGTGTGACTGTGTGATTGCATGTGAGCAGAACGTATATACAGTTGCAAGAAAAAGTATGTGAACCCCATGGAATGATATGGATTTCTGCACAAATTGGTCATAAAATGTGATCTGATCTTCATCTAAGTCACAACAATAGACAATCACAGTCTGCTTAAACTAATAACACACAAAGAGTTAAATGTTACGATGTTTTTATTGAACACACCATGTAAACATTCACAGTGCAGGTGGAAAAAGTATGTGAACCCCTAGACTAATGACATCTCCAAGAGCTAATTGGAGTGAGGTGTCAGCCAACTGGAGTCCAATCAATGAGATGAGATTGGAGGTGTTGGTTACAGCTGCCCTGCCCTATAAAAAACACACACCAGTTCTGGGTTTGCTTTTCACAAGAAGCATTGCCTGATGTGAATGATGCCTCGCACAAAAGAGCTCTCAGAAGACCTACGATTAAGAATTGCTGACTTGCATAAAGCTGGAAAGGGTTATAAAAGTATCTCCAAAAGCCTTGTTTTCATCAGTCCACGGTAAGACAAATTGTCTATTAATGGAGAAAGTTCAGCACTGCTGCTACTCTCCCTAGGAGTGGCTGTCCTGTAAAGATGACTGCAAGAGCACAGCGCATACTGCTCAATGAGGTGAGGAAGAATCCTAGAGTGTCAGCTAAAGACTTACAAAAGACTCTGCCATATGCTAACATCCCTGTTAGAGAATCTACGATACGTAAAACACTAAACAAGAATGGATTTCATGGGAGGACACCACAGAGGAAGCCACTGCTGTCCCAAAAAATATTGCTGCACGTTTACAGTTTGCACAAGAGCACCTGGATGTTCCACAGCAGTACTGGCAAAATATTCTGTGGACAGATGAAACCAAAGTTGAGTTGTTTGGAAGAAACATACAACACTGTGTGTGGAGAAAAAGAGGCACAGCACGCCAACATCAAAACCTCATCCCAACTGTGAAGTATGGTGGTGGGGGCACCATGGTTTGGGGCTGCTTTGCTGCGTCAGGGCCTGGACGGATTGCTATCATCGAAGGAAAAATTAATTCCCAAGTTTATCAAGACATTTTGCAATAGAACTTAAGGCCATCTGTCCACCAGCTGAAGCTCAACAGAAGATGGGTGTTGCAACAGGACAACGACCCAAAGCATAGAAGTAAATCAACAACAGAATGGCTTAAACAGAAGAAAATACGCCTTCTGGAATGGCCCAGTCAGAGTCCTGTGGCATGACCTCAAGAAAGCGATTCACACCAGACATCCCAAGAATATTGCTGAACTGAAACAGTTCTGTAAAGAGGAATGGTCAAGAATTACTCCTGACCGTTGTTGGGTGTTTTAGCGGAAAATAACAAATACATTTGCCGCTCTGCAGTGCAGGAATTTCTTGTAAAACCTTTGGTGACATGTTAGCGCAAAAAGAAAAAATACATTTGCCGCTCTGCGGTGCAGTTATTTCTTGTTAAGCCTTGTGTGACCTGTTCCCGGATTTGTTCTGGGGACATGTAGTAGGCTGGTATTGCTACATCGATGATGTCTTGTTTCTCTGGCAGAATCAAAATCGGCTCAGCATATTCTTGTCAAACAAGATTTCTGAAGTGGAGGTTGATTGAAGTTCCGGATGGATGTCCCTCACATTGTAAGTTCCTTATTTCGCAAAAATACTGCTACCAATAGTTTTCTCCATTATCGTAGTATTTATCTAACTCACCTTAGGAAAAGGATACCGAAGGGCCAGTTCCTAAGACTCTGTCCAACTACACATCTATGACAGACTTTAAAGAGGCCTCAGTTTGTGTTTTTCACTTTTATATATTTTTATTTTTCACTCAATTTTTTCCCCTTTTTTAGGTCAATGTCGTTTTTCAATTTTTTTGTGGTTTTATTTACAACATACATTATTTGAACATACACTCACCTAAAGAATTATTAGGAACACCATACTAATATGGTGTTGGACCCCCTTTTGCCTTCAGAACTGCCTTAATTCTACGTGGCATTGATTCAACAAGGTGCTGATAGCATCTTTAGAAATGTTGGCCCATATTGATAGGATAGCATCTTGCAGTTGATGGAGATTTGAGGGATGCACATCCAGGGCACGAAGCTCCTGTTCCACCACATCCCAAAGATGCTCTATTGGGTTGAGATCTGGTGACTGTGGGGGCCATTTTAGTACAGTGAACTCATTGTCATGTTCAAGAAACCAATTTGAAATGATTCAAGCTTTGTGACATGGTACATTATCC
Organism: Bufo gargarizans; assembly: GCF_014858855.1. NCBI lineage: Eukaryota > Metazoa > Chordata > Amphibia > Anura > Bufonidae > Bufo > Bufo gargarizans. The sequence continues at coordinate 744,881,730 of NC_058080.1, read as the reverse complement.
TGCTGGAAGTAGCCATCAGAGGATGGGTACATGGTGGTCATGAAGGGATGAACATGGTCAGAAACAATGCTCAGGTAGCCCGTGGCATTTAAACGATGGTCAATTGGCACTAAGGGGCCTAAAGTGTGCCCAGAAAACATCTCCCACACCATTACACCACCACCACCAGCCTGCACAGTGGTAACAAGGCATGATGGATACATGTTCTCATTGTGTTTACGCCAAATTTGGACTCTACCATTTGAATGTCTCAACAGAAATCGAGACTCATCAGACCAGGCAACATTTTTCCAGTCTTCAACAGTCCAATTTTGGTGGAGCTCGTGCAAATTGTAGCCTCTTTTTCCTATTTGTAGTGGAGATGAGTGGTACCCGGTGGGGTCTTCTGCTGTTGTAGCCCATCCGCCTCAAGGTTGTGCGTGTTGTGGCTTCACAGATGCTTTGCTGCATACCTCGGTTGTAACGAGTGGTTATTTCAGTAAACGTTGCTCTTCTATCAGCTTGAATCAGTCAGCCCATTCTCCTCTGACCTAGGCATTTTCGCCCACAGGACTGCCACATACTGGATGTTTTTCCCTTTTCACACCATTCTTTGTAAACCCTAGAAATGGTTGTGCGTGAAAATCCCAGTAACTGAGCAGATTGTGAAATACTCAGACCGGCCCGTCTGGCACCAACAACCATGCCACGCTCAAAATTGCTTAAATCACCTTTCTTTCCCATTCTGACATTCAGTTTGGAGTTCAGGAGATGGTCTTGACCAGGACCACAACCCTACATGCATCGAAGCAACTGCCCTGTGATTGGTTGACTAGATAATCGTATCAATGAGAAATAGAACAGGTGTTCCTAATAATTCTTTAGGCGAGTGTATATTATGGTATTAAGCCCTTTCATATTTGGATGTCATATGTGGTGTCCGAGGCACACTCTGTGTGTCTGGAACGCATGTTGACACGCAGATTCGGGATCTTTTGAACGTGCGCAGTTTGCATTTCCCACACGCCGCCCTACTTTCAACGGCGCCATCATCTAGGCATATGGACCCTGCACCAGGAATATGTATGCAGCCTTGCCTCTTTCTCCCTCTGCCTGCTTGAGATTAATTACATGCGATTTCTATTGTTCTTTAATTATGTATGTATATATATTGAACACATTTGCCCCAGTATATTGACCCCTGAGGAATCTAGCTCTGACTGGCGATACGCGTGGGGCGTTTTTACCTGCACACCATGTCTGCCTACCCTTTCACCTGATAAGTATCTTGCCTTATTTATTAATTATATACTACTCTGGTGGCACATGTATGCTTCTATTCTGAACTTGGTGGATGCAGGTATGTGTGTTGGACATACCTTTAGTACACACACAATGATGTAATGATGTAATTGTATACAATGTTTTAAAATTAGCTTGGGCTTTTTTTGTTTTTGAATAAATTATATATTTTTAAATAGAGCTGTAGCCTTGTATGAGGTTTTTCTTCTTAGTGTCCGTGGTTTGCACTCTGTGACATTCATTTGGAGTGCCCCCCTGACCATAAAGTGTTCTGCTACTTTTGTGATGTGTATTTGCGCAAAAACCAAAAATACATTTGCCGCTCAGCAGTGCAGTTATTTCTTGTAAAGCCTTTTGTGACGTGTATTAGCGCAAAAAAAAAAAAAATTGCAGCTTAGCGGTACAGTTATCTGTAGTAAAGGCTTTTGTGGGGTGTTTTAATTTCCTTTTTATTTATTTGATCTAACAGTACGTCAGGCCCTGCCCAGAAGAGTGGCAGAGGCCTAAATGTTTCTGTTGCAGGCAGAGTAAGGGGCCATGGCAGCAGGGGTCACAGCAAGAGGCCTGAGCTCCCAGACTAAGCTAGCGGTCGTGTCGTGACCAGCAACCCAGCGGTTCTTGAGTAGTTGACTCGATCTTCGACTTCATCGCAAGTGATATCCGCTGTCCTCCCTAGCATAGCACATGTCATACGCAGTCCACCCTAGCCTAGCACATGTCATACGCTGTCCTCCCTAGCATAGCACATGTCATACGCTGTCCTCCCTAGCATAGCACATGGCATACGCTGTCCTCCCTAGCATAGCACATGGCATACGCTGTCCTCCCTAGCATAGCACATGGCATACGCTGTCCTCCCTAGCATAGCACATGGCATACGCTGTCCTCCCTAGCATAGCACATGGCATACGCTGTCCTCCCTAGCATAGCACATGGCATACGCTGTCCTCCCTAGCATAGCACATGGCATACGCTGTCCTCCCTAGCATAGCACATGGCATACGCTGTCCTCCCTAGCATAGCACATGTCATACGCTGTCCTCCCTAGCATAGCACATGTCATACGCTGTCCTCCCTAGCATAGCACATGGCATACGCAGTCCACCCTAGCATAGCACATGGCATACGCAGTCCACCCTAGCATAGCACATGGCATACGCTGTCCTCCCTAGCATAGCACATGGCATACGCTGTCCTCCCTAGCATAGCACATGGCATACGCTGTCCTCCCTAGCATAGCACATGACATACGCTGTCCTCCCTAGCCTAGCACACGTCATACGCTGTCCTCCCTAGCATAGCACATGGCATACGCTGTCCTCCATAGCATAGCACATGTCATACGTAGTCCTCCCTAGCATAGCACATGGCATACGCTGTCCTCCCTAGCATAGCACATGACATACGCTGTCCTCCCTAGCCTAGCACACGTCATACGCTGTCCTCCCTAGCATAGCACATGGCATACGCTGTCCTCCATAGCATAGCACATGTCATACGTAGTCCTCCCTAGCAGAGCACATGTCGTACGCTGTCTTCTGTAAGATTGTATTGTATTGTGTGGTAATAGTTTTTTGGGTGTTTTTTTTTATTACAAGTTGATGAAGTAAAAAGTCGCCCGTCACTCTGCTCTGATCAGTGTAGGGATAGGATGCAGCTGCTGCTGTTAGGGCGAGATTAGGCACTAGACAGGGATTTACTCAGCGATCGATCTACAGCTGTGAATCATTCAACTTCTGCTATTCAAATGCTCACTGTTTTTAGGCTGCCCAGAGCATTGTTCAGTCACATTTTTCTGGGGTGATCGGCGGCCATCTCGTGTCTTGTGGTGCGCCAGCACAAGCTGCCACCAAGTACATTTCAATAGTGTGGTTATTTTTTTTTTGCTATATCCTACATCAGGGGCTTGGCTGTGCTTGCTATTTTATTGAGGGGTGAAATACAATTGCCAAAATAGCAGTACCCTAAATCTGGTGTTCCGGCTGTGGCTAGCCAATTGTAATACTGTCTGCTGTCTGGCAAAGGATAGATTTTTGTTCAGGGTTGAAATACAATTCCCAACTTAGCAATTCCCTAAATTAGTGGTTTCTGCTGTATCAGGCCTACTTTAAATCTATCCATAAAAGGGTATAATAGAGTGAAGGTGCAGATAGGGTCATTCTCAATAACTTCACACACACGCTACTGTGCATATCCAAGTCTAATTCTGTCAGTAAACCTATACCTGTCACCCAGCGCCTAAATACTAGGCCTACAATTTATATCCTGCTAAATCTGTGGTTACTGCTGTGCCTGTATTAGTGTAATACGGTACCTAAATAGATGCCAGATAGTGTTAGGTGTCCTGTAAAAAAAGGCCTGAATTTGAATTCAATACATTGGGCCAAATAATATTTTTGTTGTTGTGGTGAACAGTAACAATGAGGAAAACATCTAGTAAGGGACGCGGACGTGGACATGGTCGTGGTGGTGTTAGTGGACCCTCTGGTGCTGGGAGAGGACGTGGCCGTTCTGCCACATCCACACGTCCTAGTGTACCAACTACCTCAGGTCCCAGTAGCCGCCAGAATTTACAGCGATATTTGGTGGGGCCCAATGCCGTTCTAAGGATGGTAAGGCCTGAGCAGGTACAGGCATTAGTCAATTGGGTGGCCGACAGTGGATCCAGCACGTTCACATTATCTCCCACCCAGTCTTCTGCAGAAAGCGCACAGATGGCAGCCTGAAAACCAAGCCCATCAGTCTGTCACATCACCCCCATGCATACCAGGGAAACTGTCTGAGCCTCAAGTTATGCAGCAGTCTCTTATGCTGTTTGAAGACTCCGCTGGCAGGGTTTCCCAAGGGCATCCACCTAGCCCTTCCCCAGCGGTGGAAGACATAGAATGCACTGACGCACAACCACTTATGTTTCCTGATGATGAGGACATGGGAATACCACCTCAGCATGTCTCTGATGATGACGAAACACAGGTGCCAACTGCTGCGTCTTTCTGCAGTGTGCAGACTGAACAGGAGGTCAGGGATCAAGACTGGGTGGAAGACGATGCAGGGGACGATGAGGTCCTAGACCCCACATGGAATGAAGGTCGTGCCACTGACTTTCACAGTTCGGAGGAAGAGGCAGTGGTGAGACCGAGCCAACAGCGTAGCAAAAGAGGGAGCAGTGGGCAAAAGCAGAACACCCGCCGCCAAGAGACTCCGCCTGCTACTGACCGCCGCCATCTGGGACCGAGCACCCCAAAGGCAGCTTCAAGGAGTTCCCTGGCATGGCACTTCTTCAAACAATGTGCTGACGACAAGACCCGAGTGGTTTGCACGCTGTGCCATCAGAGCCTGAAGCGAGGCATTAACGTTCTGAACCTTAGCACAACCTGCATGACCAGGCACCTGCATGCAAAGCATGAACTGCAGTGGAGTAACCACCTTAAAACCAAGGAAGTCACTCAGGCTCCCCCTGCTGCCTCTTCTGCTGCTGCCGCCTCGGCCTCTTCTGCTGCTGCCGCCTCGGCCTCTTCTGCTGCTGCCGCCTCGGCCTCTTCCTCCGCCTCTTCAGGAACGTTGGCACCTGCCGCCCAGCAAACAGGGGATGTACCACCAACACCACCACCTCCGTCACCAAGCATCTCAACCATGTCACACGGCAGCGTTCAGCTCTCCATCTCACAAACATTTGAGAGAAAGCGTAAATTCCCACCTAGCCACCCTCGATCCCTGGCCCTGAATGCCAGCATTTCTAAACTACTGGCCTATGAAATGCTGTCATTTAGGCTGGTGGACACAGACAGCTTCAAACAGCTCATGTCGCTTGCTGTCCCACAGTATGTTGTTCCCAGCCGGCACTACTTCTCCAAGAGAGCCGTGCCTTCCCTGCACAACCAAGTATCCGATAAAATCAAGTGTGCACTGCGCAACGCCATCTGTGGCAAGGTCCACCTAACCACAGATACGTGGACCAGTAAGCACGGCCAGGGACGCTATATCTCCCTAACTGCACACTGGGTAAATGTAGTGGCAGCTGGGCCCCAGGCGGAGAGCTGTTTGGCGCACGTCCTTCCGCCGCCAAGGATCGCAGGGCAACATTCTTTGCCTCCTGTTGCCTCCTCCTCCTACTCGGCTTCCTCCTCCTCTTCTTCCACCTGCTCATCCAGTCAGCCACACACCTTCACCACCAACTTCAGCACAGCCCGGGGTAAACGTCAGCAGGCCATTCTGAAACTCATATGTTTGGGGGACAGGCCCCACACCGCACAGGAGTTGTGGCGGGGTATAGAACAACAGACCGACGAGTGGTTGCTGCCGGTGAGCCTCAAGCCCGGCCTGGTGGTGTGCGATAATGGGCGAAATCTCGTTGCAGCTCTGGGACTAGCCGGTTTGACGCACATCCCTTGCCTGGCGCATGTGCTGAATTTGGTGGTGCAGAAGTTCATTCACAACTACCCCGACATGTCAGAGCTGCTGCATAAAGTGCGGGCCGTCTGTTCGCGCTTCCGGCGTTCACATCCTGCTGCTGCTCGCCTGTCTGCGCTACAGCGTAACTTCGGCCTTCCCGCTCACCGCCTCATATGCGACGTGCCCACCAGGTGGAACTCCACCTTGCACATGCTGGACAGACTGTGCGAGCAGCAGCAGGCCATAGTGGAGTTTCAGCTGCAGCACGCACGGGTCAGTCGCACTACAGAACAGCACCACTTCACCACCAATGACTGGGCCTCCATGCGAGACCTGTGTGCCCTGTTGCGCTGTTTCGAGTACTCCACCAACATGGCCAGTGGCGATGACGCAGTTATCAGCGTTACAATACCACTTCTATGTCTCCTTGAGAAAACACTTAGGGCGATGATGGAAGAGGAGGTGGCCCAGGAGGAGGAGGAGGAGGAGGAAGAGGGGTCATTTTTAGCACTTTCAGGCCAGTCTCTTCGAAGTGACTCAGAGGGAGGTTTTTTGCAACAGCAGAGACCAGGTACAAATGTGGCCAGCCAGGGCCCACTACTGGAGGACGAGGAGGACGAGGATGAGGAGGAGGTGGAGGAGGATGAGGATGAAGCATGGTCACAGCGGGGTGGCACCCAACGCAGCTCGGGCCCATCACTGGTGCGTGGCTGGGGGGAAAGGCAGGACGATGACGATACGCCTCCCACAGAGGACAGCTTGTCCTTACCTCTGGGCAGCCTGGACACATGAGCGACTACATGCTGCAGTGCCTGCGCAACGACAGCAGAGTTGCCCACATTTTAACGTGTGCGGACTACTGGGTTGCCACCCTGCTGGATCCACGGTACAAAGACAATGTGCCCACCTTACTTCCTGCACTGGAGCGTGATAGGAAGATGCGCGAGTACAAGCGCACGTTGGTAGACGCGCTACTGAGAGCATTCCCAAATGTCACAGGGGAACAAGTGGAAGCCCAAGGCCAAGGCAGAGGAGGAGCAAGAGGTCGCCAAGGCAGCTGTGTCACGGCCAGCTCCTCTGAGGGCAGGGTTAGCATGGCAGAGATATGGACAAGTTTTGTCAACACGCCACAGCTAACTGCACCACCACCTGATACGCAACGTGTTAGCAGGAGGCAACATTTCACTAACATGGTGGAACAGTACGTGTGCACACCCCTCCACGTACTGACTGATGGTTCGGCCCCATTCAACTTCTGGGTCTCCAAATTGTCCACGTGGCCAGAGCTAGCCTTTTATGCCTTGGAGGTGCTGGCCTGCCCGGCGGCCAGCGTTTTGTCTGAACGTGTATTCAGCACGGCAGGGGGCGTCATTACAGACAAACGCAGCCGCCTGTCTACAGCCAATGTGGACAAGCTGACGTTCATAAAAATGAACCAGGCATGGATCCCACAGGACCTGTCCGTCCCTTGTGCAGATTAGACATTAACTACCTCCCCTTAACCATATATTATTGGACTCCAGGGCACTTCCTCATTCAATCCTATTTTTATTTTCATTTTACCATTATATTGCGAGGCTACCCAAAGTTGAATGAACCTCTCCTCTGTCTGGGTGCCGGGGCCTAAATATATGCCAATGGACTGTTCCAATGTTGGGTGACGTGAAGCCTCATTCTCTGCTATGACATGCAGACTGATTCTCTGCTGAAATGAAACCAGATTCTCTGTTACGGGACCTCTCTCCTCTGCCTGGGTGCTGGGCCTAAATATATGCCAATGGACTGTTGCAGTGGTGGCTGACGTGAAGCCTGATTCTATGCTATGACATGCAGACTGATTCTCTGCTGACATGAAGCCAGATTCTCTGTTACGGGACCTCTCTCCTCTGCCTGGGTGCTGGGCCTAAATATATGCCAATGGACTCTTACAGTGGTGGGTGACGTGAAGCCAGATTCTCTGCTATGGAACCTCTCTCCAATTGATATTGGTTCATTTTAATTTATTTTCTTTTTCTTTTAATTCATTTCCCTATCCACATTTGTTTGCAGGGGATTTACCTACATGTTGCTGCCTTTTGCAGCCCTCTAGCCCTTTCCTGGGCTATTTTACAGCCTTTTTAGTGCCGAAAAGTTCGGGTCCCCATTGACTTCAATGGGGTTCGGGCGAAGTCCCGAACATTTCCGGGAAGTTCGGCCGAACTTCTCGAACCCGAAAATTCAGGTGTTCGCTTAACTCTAGTCACCACTCCTGACATGGCTTTATGTATTCCCCATGTAATAACAATTTAGGAGCATCTTTTCTTCTGACTGTTTATATATTGGCTTTCCTTTATTATTACTGCTAGAAGTTATAATATAATTGCTATTAGCTTTTAATAATCATTATGGGTACAGACAGGTGTTTGCTAGTTTGGGGGGGGGGGGGTACCTGCACTCATTGTATCCGGTCAGTGCAGCCATGTTTAGGTGTGCAGGTACACGACCCCAACCCGTTAACTACCCCTCCGCACCCTTTTAAAAAACAGAAAGCGAATAGAAAATCTTTCCTAATTGCGATGTTAGAATTCAGAAAGGAATGGCGCAACATTGAGCCCTAACAACAGATGTTTCAGAACTGTTATTACATGGCTAATACATCCATAAAATAAATTACACGTCAGGAGTGTTGATCGGTCATGTTTAAACCAGTATTATGTAAAACATGTATTTTGCTCATAATAGTAATATACCAAAAAATGGTTTGGAACATATTGGTGTGTTCATATATTAATGTACATGTTATGTTGTATTTTTCAGAATGGAGGACAGCCTTGAGGAGGAGGAGGATGAACAGAGTGGTGCCCATCAGTCAAGTACCTGTGAGGGGGAACCTCCTGCCTCGCAAGCTATGGGTGAAACTGCAGAAGGGACCAGCAGTTCCTCCACCTCTCAACCCTCAGCCTACGCTGTGCCTCCCCAAATCCCAGTTTGCCATTACCAGGCCGCCGGTGCAGGCAAATCCCTCCTGTCGAGGCTGGGACAAATAGACAAGTGGTGGCAAAGTTGTCTCCAGTCCGGCAGGAGGATCATTTTTATTTATTTCTCCGCAGTCTGGCGTCGTTTTTGAGGAGGCTGCCTTCAGAACAAGTGCCGAGAACAGAAGCGGCTCTCGGTATAGTTCTGGAGGCAGCCACTCCACCTAATGAGCCTTCTGAACTGTTCCTCGCTCTGGAGAATTGGCACAGCCAAGGGCACATGTCTGGCCCCCAGCAAGCGCCAATTCCCCAGGTGCCACAACAGTTGTCTCACACAAGCCAATTTTATGGGCAACTTACTGACCCATGTACCCAGTATGATGGCAACACGCCATATGGCCAGCCTAGCCCCATCTCACCACTCTGGGCCACCTTCACATCCCTCTTACCCTGGATCCCAGGTTCAGGGTCCAACTGGGTCATCCAGATGTTTTTTAAATTTGTAAGTTTTATTTACACATTATTGTTTATATTTTTTTTTTTACTACTACAAAAAAAAAATAATCTGTGCTAAAATAAACAGAGTTTTTCACCCATTTCCTTGTTTTGTGTCTTTATTATATACATTGAATTCTTTACATTATATTTAGGCAGCACAAACACAAACATTTTTTAATTTGACACTTTTATTATACATTTATATAACCTACATACACCTAAATAGATAAACACAATTTTTAAATCATTTACACACATAATACATTTACTTATAAACAATATCTACACACTTACTAATGGTATTTTACCTTTTAGTTTTTATAATACATAACCACATAAAATACTAGTTAATGTCCATTGTGAACACAATAGTATAGACAATACACATGTAGTTTACGGACATTACACATGTGATGATAGTGAGGGTAACTGCGTCACTAAGTATTATGGTGAGGCAGCCATACATGTCACCCACGCGGGAAAAATAGCGCAATGCAATCGCATAAAAACTGACAGCACTTGCAATCAAAATCACGCGTTTTTCCCTGAACGCACCCGTAAAGCATCCAGCCCCAATCTGCGACGCCCATGTGATAGAGGCCTAAGGCTGAGTTCACACTTGAGTTATTTGGTCAGTTTAGGCCCCGTGACTGCCCAATAAGTGAAGTGCGCAGTGATTCTAAGAGCGACGCCTGTCATCTGCATGTCATACAGACTCACAGTATTATGTCACTACCACAGCAGACTCCCTATGCGTGTTACTGCAAGGCACAGTGTTCTACACCGCTATACAGGCGCAATGCTCTACACCGCTATACAGGCACAGTGTTCTACACCGCTATACAGGCACAGTGTTCTACACCGCTATACAGGCACAGTGTTCTACACCGCTATACAGGCACAGTGTTCTACACCGCTATACAGGCACAGTGCTCTACACCGCTATACAGGCACAGTGTTCTACACCCCTATACAGTCACAGTGTTCTACACCGCTATACAGGCACAGTGTTCTACACCGCTATACAGGCACAGTGTTCTACACCGCTATACAGGCACAGTGTTCTACACCGGTATACAGGCACAGTGTTCTACACCGCTATACAGGCACAGTGTTCTACACCGCTATACAGGCACAGTGTTCTACACCGCTATACAGGCACAGTGTTCTACACCACTATAAAGGCACAGTGTTCTACACCGCTATACAGGCACAGTGTTCTACACCGCTATACAGGCACAGTGTTCTACACCGCTATACAGGCACAGTGTTCTACACCGCTATACAGGCACAGTGTTCTACACCCCTATACAGTCACAGTGTTCTACACCGCTATACAGGCACAGTGTTCTACACCGCTATACAGGCACAGTGCTCTACACCGCTATACAGGCACAGTGTTCTACACCGCTATACAGGCACAGTGTTCTACACCGCTATACAGGCACAGTGTTCTACACCGCTATACAGGCACAGTGTTCTACACCGCTATACAGGCACAGTGTTCTACACCGCTATACAGGCACAGTGTTCTACACCGCTATACAGGCACAGTGTTCTACACCGCTATACAGGCACAGTGCTCTACACCACTATACAGGCACAGCGTTCTACACCGCTGTACAGGCGCACTGTTCTACACCGCTATACAGGCACAGTGTTCTACACCACTATACAGGCACAGTGTTCTACACCGCTATACAGGCACAGTGTTCTACACCGCTATACAGGCACAGCGTTCTACACCGCTATACAGGCACAGCGTTCTACTCCGCTATACAGGCACAGTGCTCTACACCGCTATACAGGCACAGTGTTCTACACCGCTATACAGGCACAGTGTTCTACACCGCTATACAGGCACAGTGCTCTACACCGCTATACAGGCACAGTGCTCTACACCGCTATACAGGCGCAGTGTTCTACACCGCTATACAGGCACAGTGTTCTACACCGCTATACAGGCACAGTGTTCTACACCACTATACAGGCACAGTGTTCTACACCGCTATACAGGCGCAGTGTTCTACACCGATATACAGGCACAGTGTTCTACACCGCTATACAGGCACAGTGTTCTACACCACTATACAGGCACAGTGCTCTACACCGCTATACAGGCACAGTGTACTACACCGCTATACAGGCACAGTGTTCTACACCGCTATACAGGCACAGTGTTCTACACCGCTATACAGGCACAGTGTTCTACACCGCTATACAGGCACAGTGTTCTACACCACTATACAGGCACAGTGTTCTACACCGCTATACAGGCACAGTGTTCTACACCGCTATACAGGCACAGTGTTCTACACCGCTATACAGGCACAGCGTTCTACTCCGCTATACAGGCACAGTGCTCTACACCGCTATACAGGCAAAGTGCTCTACACCGCTATACAGGCACAGTGTTTGTGATGTTGTGATAGATCACTGTGACCTTTCCCCTTTTTCTCCTGATGCATGATGGGGGAGGAGGAGCTGTACCAGGAAGTCAGACAGTGTGTGTGAGGGGAACTGGAAGCAGACACATGAGGCTGAGAAGGGATTACATCTGATAAGGACAGAAGCTGTTGGAATAAGACTCCTCCATGTAAGAAGCCATAATGTTCTGAGTAATAAACCTTGCTCTGGTTAAGTAGTACATCGGCCTGTGTGCGTAACTTGCTGAGCAGATACCGGCAGCATTGCCAGCAGCACCTGAGAGACACAGAGTGTCCAGGGGACATAACAGTGGCGACGAGGATTGTGGATTTTAGCACACATGGCCTTCATAGGGTTTATTCAACCATTTGATCCTGCAGCTGAGTCATGGACCTCCTGGGTGGAGAGGCTGGAACAGTATATGGAAGCGAATAATGTGACTGTTGAAAAGAGAAGTGCAGTTTTTCTCACTGCATTGGGTCAAGCTGCATATGGAACCCTCAGAGACCTTGTTTCTCCAGACAAGCCAGCCTCTAAGTCCCTGCCTGAGTTAATTCAGACGCTACATACACACTACAACCCGAAGCCGTTGGAAATCGCGGAGCGGTTTAAATTCTACGGTAGAAGGCAGCAGGCCGGGGAGGATGTAAAGACATATATCATTGCTTTACGTAAACTGGCTGCCACTTGTCAGTTTGGAGACTACCTACAGACGGCTCTCCGTGACATGTTCGTCATGGGACTCTGCGACCCAGCCATACAGAAACGTTTACTCACAGAACCCGACTTGACTCTGACGAAAGCCACTGACCTTGCTACGGTCATGGAGTTGGCAACACGGGACGCCACCCTACTGAAGGCACCACCTACAACTCCTGCAAGCCAGGGTGAGGAAATATTCCACACTGCTATCACTCAACGCTCGAGACGCCCGTCCCCTGCCACTCAGCTTAAACCTCGCCACCCTAATTCTTCTGTCTCTGGGACCCCGACTTGCTACCGTTGTGGTAACACTACTCACAGTGCGCCTGCTTGCAAGTTCAAGGATGTCGTTTGTTTTCGCTGTGGGAAGACTGGTCATATTGGGCGCGTTTGCCGCAGCTCTCGCTCCCCGAACACTACCACAAAAGATAGACGTAAACAGACATTCCGTGTGGATATGGACAATAACGGTTTTAGCTCTGATGAGGAGACATGTGTCCAGCATGTTGGACTGTTTCGAGTAGCTGGGAGTACTCCGGCGATTAAAGTGGATGTCACACTCAATGGCTGTCCTGTCTCCATGGATGTTGATACAGGGGCAGCTGTGTCTGTCATTTCATGGACTGATTTAAAGGCATCGGGTCTGTCCCTGCCGCTAAAACCTACAAAGCTCACGCTACAAACCTACAGCAAGGAACTACTACAGCCCTTGGGTTATGTAAAGCCCCTTGTTACATTAGGCAACCACAGTCAAAGTCTACGCCTTTATGTTGTAAGGAATGGAGGTCCTCCGCTGTATGGAAGGGACTGGATCAAAGCCCTGGGCATGCCTCCTTTTACCATTGCCCAATGTACATTGCTTTCTAAAGTAGACCATTGGGTGGAATCCCTGAAGTCACGTTTTAAAGAGGTTTTTGAGGACTCTTTGGGCACCGTAAAAGGAAAGATGGCCCACCTCCTCTTGAAGCCTGGTGCTACACCTCGTTTTTGTAAGGCAAGATCAGTACCTTTTGCCTTGCGGAAAAAAGTGGAAGCAGAGCTGGACCACCTATTGGCTGAAAAGATCATAACGAAAGTGGATAGAAGTGAATGGGCATCACCAATTGTGCCTGTCAAGAAAAAGAATGGAGACATTAGGATTTGTGGTGATTTCAGGGTAGCTCTGAACAACCAACTTCTTGTGGATCAATACCCATTGCCTCGACTTGAAGATTTATTTGGCTCACTGGCTGGGGGGCAAAAGTTTACAAAAATAGACTTAAAGCAAGCTTACCTGCAACTGCAAGTACACCCAGATTCACGCCATCTGTTGACCATTAACACTCATAAAGGATTATTCCAGTATAACCGCATGGTTTTTGGCATAGCCCCAGCTCCAGCCATCTGGCAGCGGATCATGGATGAGGTACTGGCAGGAATACCTTTCACCCAATGTCTACTGGATGACATGCTCATCACTGGTCCCACTGATGAAGAACACAGAAAGAATGTTGAAGCTGTGCTAGGGAGACTCCAAAAGTATGGTTACGTGTTAATCTGTCAAAATGCGAATTTCTCAAGTCTCAACTGGAGTTTTGTGCCCACACGGTGGACCGTCATGGGTTACACACTACTGAAGAAAAGGTTAAAGCCCTTACCCATGCCCCTACCCCCCGGAATGTCACCCAGCTCAGGTCCTACCTTGGCCTCCTAAATTACTACCACCGTTTCTTGCCGAACCTAGCGCACCAGCTCTACCCATTACATCGCTTACTGGATGCAAGAGCTAAATGGATATGGACAGACAAATGTGAAGAAGCTTTTCGGCTTTCTAAAGAACTCATTCTGTCTTCTCGAGTTCTGGTCCACTATGATTTAAAGAAACCCGTCATCCTGGCTTGTGATGCCTCGCCTTATGGACTGGGTGCAGTGCTTTCCCATGTCATGCCGGATGGCACGGAGCGCCCCATTTCTTTTGCCTCCAGGTCTTTAACCTCAGCAGAACAAAACTACTCCCAGATTGACAAGGAAGCTTTGGCCATTGTATGGGCCACAAAAAAATTTCACGCGTACGTCTATGGTCGGGAGTTCACACTTATCACTGACCACAAACCTCTGTTGTCAATACTGAACCCTCAGAAAGGAATTTCTACAACAACCGCATCTCGCTTACAAAGGTACGCTTTATTTTTAGGAGCTTATGCTTATTCGATCAGATACCGCTCCCATGATACCCATGGCAATGCAGATGCATTTTCCAGATTGCCACTAAGAGATGACCACCCACTAAGAGAGGTACGTGTAGTGGAAGTACACAGGCCACAATCTTGCATGTCCACCTCCCTGATTGCCAGACATACAGCCACAGATCCTTTCCTGTCTCAGATATTCTCTTATGTTCAGACTGGATGGCCAGGGAGTGTTTCAGGTGACTTTCGTCCGTACTTTGCCAGAAAATGTGAGCTTGTGACTAATGCTGGTTGCCTACAATGGGGCAATAGAGTGATTGTACCCCAGTACTTGCAATCAACCATGCTAAGGATACTGCATGAAGGCCATCCTGGTGTGGTGCGCATGAAGCAGCGGGCCCGGAGCTATGTTTGGTGGCCACAAATGGATACAGCAATTGAAGATTATGTTGCTCAATGTCCTGGGTGCTGTCAAGCCCAGCGACCCCAAAAGAGAGGAACCCTGCAACCTTGGCCATGGCCAACAGAACCGTGGTCCAGACTCCATCTTGATTTTGCTGGCCCCATCCAGGGTAAAATGTATTTGATCGTGGTAGATGCACATTCAAAATGGCCGGAGGTTTTTCAAATGCCTTCTATTACCTCAGCTGCTACCATTCTAGTCTTAAGGAAGCTCTTTGCTCAATTTGGCTTGCCTACAGCCATAGTCTCCGACAATGGAACTCAATTTACATCGCATGAGTTTCAATCCTTCCTTAGTGGTTTGGGTGTCCAACACTACAAAACAGCTCCTTATCATCCAGCTTCAAATGGGCTGGCAGAACGATTTGTGCAGTCATTTAAGAAGCACTTACTGTCCACTCTGGACCAGGTTGGACTGTCAGAAGAGAAGCTGCTGGAATTCTTGATCATGTACCGTAACACGAAACACGCTACTACTGGGCTGTCACCGGCTTTTCTTATGTTTGGCAGGCATCTCCGCACCAAACTTGATTTAGTTCGTCCGCAGGAGCAGTCACCAACACCTCCTCCGCCGGGCCGTCTGGGATTCCGTGCCGGTGATCTTGTATGGTCTCAGAATTACAGAGCTTTGCCTCCTTGGCTTCCTGGCGTTATTGATGGAACTCTTGGCAGAAGAATGTACCTTGTCCGCCTGGAGGAAGGCATTTGTGTTCGGCGACACCTTTCACAATTGAGGAAACGCATTTGCCGGCCACTAGTGACAAAACCGACCCTTCTTTCTGACCACCCACCAGAGTCTACTCTGAACTCTGCTGGTGACATATGGCATGGTGTCTGGCATGATCCCACAAGTTTACACCCAAACCCTGAACCGGTTGGTGACCATATTCCTGAGGAGCCCGGACATGTGCCTGAAGTTACAGAGACTGATTTGTCTGTGGGACGCCCACTGACCTCTCCAGTACCTTTGACTGACTTTATTCCTCCCGGTGCTGTACCTCTGCGTAGGTCTACCCGTCAAAGACGTCAAACGCCTCGCTGGCAAAGTGCTGAAATCTTACGGGACACATTGGAGGTCAGGGAACAGAGACAAAGGGCTCATGAAGTGCTGCGGAAATCACAGAACTGAATTGGAGATACTACTTGCTGAACTGATCTCGCTTGCCTTGTTATGTTATGTGTTCAACATTTTGTTCTCTTGTTATGTTTTTGTTTTTTTTGTTTTTTTGGGGAGGAAAGGAGGTGTGATGTTGTGATAGATCACTGTGACCTTTACCCTTTTTCTCCTGATGCATGATGGGGGAGGAGGAGCTGTACCAGGAAGTCAGACAGTGTGTGTGAGGGGAACTGGAAGCAGACACATGAGGCTGAGAAGGGATTACATCTGATAAGGACAGAAGCTGTTGGAATAAGACTCCTCCATGTAAGAATGCCATAATGTTCTGAGTAATAAACCTTGCTCTGGTTAAGTAGTACATCGGCCTGTGTGCGTAACTTGCTGAGCAGATACTGGCAGCATTGCCAGCAGCACCTGAGAGACACAGAGTGTCCAGGGGACATAACAGTGTTCTACACCGCTATACAGGCACAGTGCTCTACACCGCTATACAGGCACAGTGCTCTACACCGCTATACAGGCACAGTGTTCTACACCCCTATACAAGCACAGTGTTCTACACCACTATACATGCACAGTGTTCTACACCGCTATACAGGCACAGTGTTCTACACCGCTATACAGGCACAGTGTTCTACACCGCTATACAGGCACAGTGTTCTACACCGCTATACAGGCACAGTGTTCTACACCACTATACATGCACAGTGTTCTACACCGCTATACAGGCACAGTGTTCTACACCACTATACAGGCACAGTGTTCTACACCGCTATACAGGCACAGTGTTCTACACCGCTATACAGGCACAGTGTTCTACACCGCTATACAGGCGCACTGTTCTACACCGCTATACAGGCACAGTGTTCTACACCCCTATACAAGCACAGTGTTCTACACCACTATACATGCACAGTGTTCTACACCGCTATACAGGCACAGTGTTCTACACCGCTATACAGGCACAGTGTTCTACACCGCCATACAGGCACAGTGTTCTACACCGCCATACAGGCACAGTGTTCTACACCGCTATACAGGCACAGTGTTCTACACCGCTATACAGGCACAGTGTTCTACACCGCTATACAGGCACAGTGTTCTACACCACTATACATGCACAGTGTTCTACACCGCTATACAGGCACAGTGTTCTACACCACTATACAGGCACAGTGTTCTACACCGCTATACAGGCACAGTGTTCTCCACCGCTATACAGGCACAGTGTACTACACCGCTATACAGGCACAGTGTTCTACACCGCTATACAGGCACAGTGTTCTACACCACTATACAGGCACAGTGTTCTACACCGCTATACAGGCACAGTGTTCTACACCACTATACAGGCACAGTGTTCTACACCGCTATACAGGCGCACTGTTCTACACCGCTATACAGGCTCTCTGCAGCCAGGAAATAGCCGTTTCGCAGAATTTCTGAGGAAAAATTCGGTAAGATCCGAATTTATTTGCGGTGAATTGCATTAAAAAATGGCTAATTGAATTTTTACAATTTTTGCTCATCTCTAGTTAAGAATTCACAGTGAAGGGTAATATTAGCGGTGCACGTTCAATAGAAAATTTGATTCTCAGCCTGAAGGAACGTTAAATATGAAAATAATAAATACTTTATTAGAACTCAGTAACGGGGTATAGATAAAATCAGGCATACAGGAAATCAGAAATGCGGAGAGGGATCAGGTGATAGTCCATCCAGCACTCTGAGAGCCTGACTGATAACCTGTGTATGAGGCCAAGGTCCTGTGTTGGGGCACACTGATTGACGTATAGCCTGTATCCACAGGGTATTGTGAACACAACACTCAGTACAAGGACTATTGATCTAGTGCACTTATCGTTTGCACTTGCTCAAGTATTCTAGCAATGTCGTGGACAGTCAATGCAGTTAAAGCAGCTCTTAATGGGTCCTGGTGCACCCTAACACTGCTACCCTAGTGAATGAATGATGCGTCTGCTTAGGTGCGCTCACATACAGGCAGCTATTGTGACACGGTTATCACTTGATGAAGCTGCCCTATTTAGTGAGCGATAGATGACACGGCAATCGCTCTACGCGTTTCAACATGACAGATATGTATCATCAGGAGCGAGCTTGCTTCATTACAGTGTCAGTTAAAGTGAAGCTACCGCACTGTGACGTGCGTACATCGGCGCTGTGATGGCCGTATGCGGCCAGCTACACGCTGGATATAAATAATCTAAGACCCGCCGCCCGAGGGTGAGTGCCGGCACTGGTCTCCAATCAGGGATGGAGGCGCGTCATCTGACACGCTCCCTGAGAAGACCGTCGCACAGTACAGCATCATACGCTCACGAGGAGGAGCATAACTATGCTCGATTATATGGGGGAATATTCGAACGTGGTTTGAATAGTCGAATGACCACACTTAAAAGGATTGATCAGGGTATATAAGGAGGATCAAAACATGAGAAGTACCCTCAATAACTACTTAGATGGTCCACATAAACAGCATGTAGATTGAAATGAGTAACTGCAATATGAGCCACCATTCTGCAAAACATGCGAGGTGGTAGCATCAATCAATAGACACTGTAGATGAATGCCACCCAAAATTTGTGGCAAAGTGATAGACCACGTATTCGCGCCCATGGTATCTTAAATAAAGCAGGAAAACGAAACTGCCTCATTTAATCCCTTGGGATATACTGTGTCCAGAGTGGGTAAAAGCATTCTTGTTGATAGTAGCTCCATTTCCCTGAAGAAGCCACATTTAGCGGTGAAACATGTTGGGGGAGCTTTTGTCTTAGATTAGGTGTATGTATGACCAAGTGTCACAGCGAGGAGTGACTGCAGACTCACCTGCGCCTGGACACTAAGTGGCGGAGAGTCGCGCTAAAGATACATAGATACACAGAGCAAGTGATTTAAAGCGACCTGATAGGTGATCCTCTAGCATGCGATCCATCTAGGCGAACAAATGTTTGCCGTCAATAGAAAATAAAAAGGAGGATGGACGCATGATAAGGAGGCGAGATATATGGGTGAAGTAACCCTCAATCTCCGCCACCGGAGTTCAAACTGCACCTAAAATTTTTAAGTTTCCCTTTTTCTCCAGGTTCATATTATTTCTAATAAATAAAATAAACGTTACGTTTTAAATTTGACTTGAAACGGGAGTCTATTAGTCTAGGAAACTAGGCTATTTGAACTATATTATTTGGAATATCCCGGGTCCAAATGGGTCCTTGTAATATTATTCCTAAAGCGGAGGTAAACCCTCCTAGAATTTTGACCCCTTAAAAAACAGCAAAGGAGATAATCCTCCAAGTCGCTGTAGGGTGAACTTCCAGTTGGAACAGTCATAGAATATAAAATCAATATATATTTATATATATATATATATATATATATATATATACACCCTACTACCAAGTACCAATCAGATGTCCAGTAAGTACCTCACTCAAACCTAAGAAGGAAATAGCAAAATAGGGCTTCTAGGGAACTGGTATGGCAGGTTTCCTCAATCAAAAATTGAGCTCGGAGAACCTTACCATAGAGGCAAGTCAAGTGTTCTCTAATGCACATATCCCGTTAGGTCAAACGGATATTAATATAGACTTCAGGAACCTGAATAAGACTTATAGCCAACATATATGACCGTGGTGGGAGATAGCGAGTTTGGAGACATATATACAACAGGGCATGGTATACAGAGGATTACGTATTCCCCTGAGACCAAACGCACACCTAGAAGACACCCAGTTCACCAAGGGCTGGGAAGATCTCTTAACAGAGTGCTCTCTAAGACTATTGAAATATCTAGCTATATATGAGAAGGAGTTCCTCAATAACGTGGACCAACAATTAGAGAGGGAGATCAGAGAAATACAGGAATTTGGCCAACACCCAGAGTTTCTTGATCTTGAACAAAAAATTAAGAAAAATATAGATACGTTAGGAAAGGAAACACGCTAAATACCTGAGGGATCGGACTGACTTTGAGAGCAACAGAGTATACATTTGGAGGAATAGAGTGAATAATCGGAATCCACAAAGGGTATACAGGGAAAATTCAGAGACAGAAACCTCAGGAACAGAGGGGTCAGGCTATAGCTCCACAGGGCAGGGGAATCGCTCAAAAGGAACGAAGCGTAAGACTAAGAAAAGACAGTACCCCCCAAGAAAATCGTCCCTAGAGAGATGTGAATCACTTCAATCATGTGTGAGAGGCCTAACAGGAAAACAAAGTACACCAAATGTAAACACTGTTGCAACGAATATAAGTGGGTTACCTACACAATCCTATCCATCTCCATCTATACAACCCTTCTCGTTTGGTCCACCCCAAGGGGGGACGGTGGGCCAGGGACATGCAGTGTTTCAACCACAAACATCACAACCCTCAACTCTTCACATTCTGCAGAGACGAATATGGGTCTAGGAGAAAAAAACTACAACTATTGCCCCCCTTTTTAGGCCAAACAGGGGTTCAACTGAGGGACAGAGAGAGATGGGATTACAGCAAATAGCTGATAGGACATGCATTGAATATCTAGAAGATCCAGATGACAAACAGATCATTAATCTGTCAAAATATACCTTAACACCATCAGAAAAAATTCTCTTAAGTAAAGGTCTCACCTTTACTCCGGTCCCACAGTGTGATAAGTTCCTATGGATCAAGGACGTAAACTGGCTTTGCACAAGGTACATAAACAAGAAGAAAATGACGCACGTAGATTATATGACAAAGAAAGGAGATGTGTGGAGATGTTGGAATCATTACAGAAGGAGAGTGAGGGTTATGAAATTAATCCTGATCCCCCGTTTTCAACATTAAAACCAAAATCAAAAATGACCCCACAGTTCACACAGTTCCAAGAAATAGAGACCTTTGTGCAGCTTGTTACCCAGGATATTAAATCCTTGCAAATGAGGAAAGACCATATAGTACAAAACCTTAGCACTGAGGAACAAAAGGCTCTAGAAACCCTCAGGAAGAATAAGGATGTCATAATAAAACCGAGGGACAAAGGGGGCAACATAGTCATTCAAGACAGAAATGACTATGTTAATATGGTACTGAAACTTTTAAAAGATAAGCAGACATATCAACCCCTGGCAAACGACCCCACAAAAGAATTTCAGAATGAACTCAAAAAGCTATTAAATGAAGCACTTCAAGAGAACATCATAACAAAGGATGAATATCAATATCTCTATAATAAAAACCCAATGATCTCCACTTTCTACGCCCTTCCAAAGGTGCACAAGGATAAACAACCAGTTCCAGGAAGACCAATTGTCTCGGGTAACGACAATCTAACACAGGCCGTGAGTGAATACATTGACCAAATACTAAGACCCTTTGTGACCACCCTGCCCTCATATATCAGGGACACCAAAGATCTCCTCCTCAAGATTAATGATATCGCACTGACACCAAACACAGTTTTAGCAAGTTTTGATGTAGAATCACTTTATAGCAACATCCAACACTCACTGGGAATACACGCGGTAGAATATTATTTAAATACTAGAAGTCAAAATTTTAATAAGCACAATAAGTTTGTTTTGTCATCACTAAAGTTTATTTTGGAGCACAATTATTTTGTTTTTCAGGGACAATTTTATAAACAAATTAACGGTACCGCGATGGGGACGTCATGTGCCCCCACGTATACAAACCTATTTTTAGGGTGGTGGGAAAGTGATCACGTTTTCATGGAGGGAATGTCGCCATATATCTGTCACATTATATTTTGGGGCAGATATATTGACGACATTCTCATCCTATGGGATGGGGGTCACTCATTATTTCACGAATTCACTCAAATTAAATCACAACAATATAGGTATGAAGTATACCTATGAGATTCAAGAAAATTAGATTGTGTTCCTTGATTTGAAAATAAAGAAGACAGAAAGTGGTCACTTAGTGACAGAGGTTTTTAGAAAGCCAATGTCAACAAATAGTTACCTGCATTGGAACAGCTGGCACCCCATCTCTCTGAAGAAGGGAATTCCTGTAGGCCAATATTTGAGGGCACGCCGGAACTGTTCAGATGAGGCCTCTTTTTCTAGAGAGAGTGGACAACTTCTCCAGAGATTTAGGAAGAGAGGATACCCAAAGAGATCCTTAAAAAACACATACAACAGAGCCAATAGAGTCAAGAAAGAAGATCTTCTAAAAGAAACCCCCCCCCCCAAAAAAAAGTGATGTCATCAGATGTATAGGTACCTATGACGGGTACAATAGAGAAATTTATGGAATCCTAAGAAAATACTGGCATATTATAAAATCAGACAGAGATTTAAATATGGTACTTACCCCGAATCCATCTGTAACGTATAGAAGGGGCACTAACCTAAAAGATCAGTTGGTGCCTAGCCATCTAACGAGGAGGAGACAAATTCTGGAAAAACAACTGAAAGATATCGAGGATCATCGCCATGTGGAGAGTGCTCTTTCTGTAGGTATGTCCCCCGCATAAAAAAGTACACCAATCCTACTGATAAAAAGGAGTACGAAATAAAACAACTTATTACATGTAAAACGCAGGGGGTGGTGTATCTGGCCACTTGCCCATGCCCTAAACTATATGTGGGTAAAACTGTACAAGAGCTAAGACGCCGCATCTCAGGGCATATCAGTACCATTGAAACAGGAAAAGATACATCAATCGCCAGGCACATCAAATATTTCCATAATAATAAGAGCTCCGTTTTACGATTCTGGGGCATCGAGAAAATATCCTTAGGACCAAGAGGGGGTAACTTGGATAAAAAAATTGCTACAGAGTGAGGCCCGCTGGATTCATAGACTGGACACAAGGCCTTAATGAAGTTTTTTTTTTCACTGCCTTTATTTAGATAATTGGGAGGTACACCCCCTCCAAAACATACACTAGTATTATGATTATTAAACAATAAGAAAAAAGAAAAAAAACAAATCACCTAGCCTCATATAATCTGATCCTTCACTCTAAATATAAGGATAAAAAGAGAGAACAATAGTGAATCGCCATATATGTATAGAATAAAATAAACATAAATAAAAAGCATGTGAATGGAAGTAATACCTAGAGCATCTCACCATGCATGTACAGGAGACTATAGAAGTAGAAAGTAGGATATAGACCTCAATATAAGTAATACTGATGAGGAAATAGCACTCGGTTAGGAGATCTTCCTGTAATATAATAGCAGCGGATAAAATGCAGAAATAAAGAACATAATAGAACATCAGGATATGGTGCTGGAAGTCCAGACGCATGCGTGGCCCTTCGTGGACATATGCTATGTTACCTAAACATCTGAAGAATTGTGAAGTTTACCAACAGGCGCTGTGATATCGTGGAGATGATAACTGAAGTACTGGCGCAAGCGCTGTGCGAACCGACACTTAAAAATCTAAGAATGGATGAATGTGTGGCCAAACTGGGAGAGATAGGTATTCTCTGTGGAATTTCTAAGAGTAGGAGCATGCGCCGTAATTACCTGGAGTACGAGAATCTAAGTGCAGGCGCATGCGTTGTACCGACATACTCCTGAAAAGGGTTTCCCTTATTTTCAAAGACCTCACGCACGCACAGTAGGTATCTTTAAGTATAACATGCGCCGGAATACCCGAGAGATGACAATTTAAAGAATAGGCGCATGCAATGTACAAATCCATACCCAAAATTCGAAGTCCAGCCGCATGCACAGCGTAATTAGGAAAAACTCCAAAGCATGCGCCGAAAGACCTAGGAGAGAAAACCTAAGTCTAGGCGCATGCGCTGTACCGTCACATCTTTAATCCGGACAAATCTCTAAGTTCTTAAGCATGTGCCGGTAAGCGTACGACGCGATGATATGACGAAAGCACAATGATGAAGGCGGGTGATTGGGTTACCGGACTATCATACAAATGCATAGCAGCGACTGGCTGCAGGATATCTAACGACCCACCCAGAGTGGGTAAAAGCGTTCAGTTGAAAAGCATTCTTGTTGATAGTAGCTCCATTCCCCTGAAGAAGCCACATTTAGTGGTGAAACATGTTGGGGGAGCTTTTGTCTTAGATTAGGTGGATGTATGACCAAGTGTCACAGCGAGGAGTGACTGCAGAATCACCTGCGCCTGGACACTAAGTGGGGGAGAGTCGCGCTAAAGATACATAGATACACAGAGCAAATGATTTAAAGCGACCTGATAGGTGATCCTCTAGCATGCGATCCATCTAGGCGAACAAATGTTTGCCGTCAATAGAAAATAAAAAGCAGGATGAACGCATGATAAGGAGGCAAGATATATGGGTGAAGTAACCCTCAATCTCCGCCACCGGAGTTCAAACTGCGCCTAAAATTTTAAAGTTTCCCTTTTTCTCCCGGTTCATATTATTTCTAATAAATAAAATAAACGTTACGTTTTAAATTTGACTTGAAACGGGAGTCTATTAGTCTAGGAAACTAGGCTATTTGAACTATATCAGTTTGAAAATCCATTCGGTTTCTTTGCGGAGCAATGGCACATCAGTGTTCCCTCCGAGAACGGATGTCACAATGTGCTCGATCCCTTGGACCTTCAGCACATCTGGGTTGCCCCCATAATAATCACACATGTGGCATGCCACAGATGTATCACGCTTATTTTTGATGTCCAGTAGGTGTTCACCAATACGTCTCCGTAATTCACGTCTGGTCTTACCCACATACTGTACACCGCATTGGCAAGTCAAAAGATACACCACTCCCACTGATGTACATCTAATGAAGGATCTGATGGAACATCTTTCCTTGGTCACTTGGCTAGTAAAGTATGCCCCCTTCATGATGTTGCTACAAATGATGCATGTACCGCATGGAAAGGTGCCAGTAAGTGTATTTTTGAGCCATGTGTCCGGTGTTGGGTGTAAGTAAGTACTGTGGACCAGGCGATCACGTATGTTAGAACTACGGTGGAATGTGAATGGGGGGACAATCTAACACTAACTCGCCAATATCTGGGTCAGACTGCAATATGGGCCAATGTTTCTGAAGGATATCACGTACACGTTTCTCTGTTTTATCATACAGGCTATACGTCAATCAGTGTGCCTCAACACAGGACGTTGGCCTCATACACAGGTTACTAGTCAGGCTCTCAGAGTGCTGGATGGACTATCACTTGATCCCTCTCCGCATTTCTGATTTCCTGTATGCCTGATTTTATCTATACCATATTAAACGTTCCTTCAGGCTGAGAATCAAATTTTCTATTGAACGTGCACCGCTAATATTACCCTTCACTGTGAATTGATAGCTGAACCTAGACTGTTGGGGAAAGGCAGGTTATATAAGTTCTGAGAGTTGGTTAGGGGACCCTAAGGAGGTCTTTTCTGAGAAGGAATTGCCAACACAGACAGCATATGTTAGTATTACATCTTCATTTAAAAATCTGACGCGTGTCTATAAGGACTATATACGGTGTTGGTGGGAAGTTCAAACCTTGGACACCTACATTAAGAATAACATAGTCCCTAGAGGATTGAGAAACCCCATCCTCCCCGCGGCCCGTGTCCGTACTAGTGATTTCCTTGCTAAGTGGGAACAGGAATCGATCGAGGGCTCTTTACGCCTTATGAGGCTGTTACTCGATGAAGAGAAACGTATGCTAAGTAAGAGTGAAAGTGATCTCAAAGAAAGTATTGCTCAAACAAAAAAGTTTAGTGAGCATACTGACTTTGTGAAAAAGGAAACTCTGTTGCAGCAAAATATTGAACGTTTCACCTGCTACATCAAGGAAAAGAAACATCTCCTGTATAATAGGGACATTAAGGATTTTAAGGAAGGTAAGGTGTTTGACTTCGGTCCAAAACGTCAAACCACCTCGGAGGTAGACAACACACCCCCAGTCTCAGACTACCTCCTGCGCCACTAAAAGACATTGGAGGTTCCCAAATAGAGGACCTTCAAGTGGTGAATTTGTCTCAACGTACGTTGTCCCCTCCTGAAATGGAAGTCCTGAGAAAGGGCCTCTCTTTCGTCCCCCTGCAAAAATTTAACATGTTCAATTGGGTCAAAGACCTTTATTTATATGCTCGCAAGCTTAAATGGAATTTTTTTTCAGGGATCGTGTCAGATGACGCGCCTCCGTCCCTGATTGGAGACCAGAGCCGGCGCTCACTCTCGGGCGGCGGGTCTTAGATTATTTATATCCGGCGTGTAGCTGGCCGCACACGGCCATCACAGCGCCGATGTACGCACGATACAGTGCGGTAGCTTCACTTTACCTGACACTGTAATGAAGCAATCTCGCTCCTGATGATACATCTGTCATGTTGAAACGCGTAGAGCGATTGCCGTGTCATCTATCGCTCACTAAATAGGGCAGCTTCATCAAGTGATAACCGTGTCACAATAACTGCCTGTATGTGAGCGCACCTAAGCAGACGCATCATTAATTGACTAGGGTAGCAGTGTTAGGGTGCACCAGGACCCATTAAGAGCTGCTTTAACTGCATTGACTGTCCACGACATTGCTAGAATACTTGAGCAAGTGCCAACGATAAGTGCACTAGATCAATAGTCCCTGTACTGAGTGTTGTGTTCACAATACCCTGTGGATACAGGCCATACGTCAATCAGTGTGCCCCAACACAGGACGTCGGCCTCATACACAGGTTATCAGTCAGGCTCTCAGAGTGCTGGATGGACTATCACCTGATCCCTCTCCGCATTTCTGATTTCCTCTACACCCCGTTATTGAGTTCTAATAAAGTACTTATTATTTTCATATTTAACGTTCCTTCAGGCTGAGAATCAAATCATCTCTAGTTAAGGCCAAAGTTGTTGCTGTCCAAAAAAAAGGATGAAAAACAGGTAACCGATTCAAATCATCTTAAATCAAACCCTCCCATGAAAGGAGAACATTCCAAACAGAAAGGAAAGGTGTTGTTTCAAAGAGGATAAGTTACTTGTTGTCCTATTTTCCCACAATGATATTTAAAATGGCAATGTAGGAAATTCTTTAGCGAGACACAAAATTCAGGGTAAGAAAATGGTTTTGTGCCAACAGCTCCTCCTCCAGAGCGGGATC
This sequence comes from Bufo gargarizans, assembly GCF_014858855.1. Taxonomy (NCBI): domain Eukaryota; kingdom Metazoa; phylum Chordata; class Amphibia; order Anura; family Bufonidae; genus Bufo; species Bufo gargarizans. Next base: position 744,854,679 of record NC_058080.1, on the reverse strand, counting down.
AGTCACAGTCACCGCATGCACCTCTAATAAGACAAATTAGGGAATTAACATTGAATAACACAACGTATGGTGATAAGACTGAGGGGACAACTGGTTTGTTACCTTCCCCATGACTAAGAAGAACTATGACCCCTCGTCCTTACAGGGCAAAGAGGTTACATTTCTCATTGACACAAGAGCTCAGTTAAGCGTGACTAATCAGGACTTGCCTCTAATTCCAAATGCACCTGTTTGTACAATTGTTGGGTTTAGTGGACAGAGCAGCACAAAAGCGACTTTAGATCAGAATGTTGGTTTGGAAATTCCTGGCCATCTGAGAACTAAAATTGACATTTGGCATCTAACTCTGAAAACATCATAGGAACTGACATGAAAAAATGGGGTTGGGTCATTGACTTAGGAAATAAGGTGATCTGGAAAAATGTTGATGGATCTAAACCTGTAGGCATTGATCCCACTGAATGCAGTCAGGTTGGGACAATTACTAAATTTTAATGTTGATAAATGTAATGTTGATAAGTGCAAGATAATGCACCTGGGACGTAAAAACCCAAGAGAATATACAATCAGTGATACAGTCCTAACCTCAGTATCTGAGGAAAGGGATTTAGGGGTCATTATTTCAGAAGACTTAAAGGTAGCCAGACCATGTCATAGAGCAGCAGGAGATGCTAGCAGAATGCTGGGGTGTATAGGGAGAGGCATTACCAGTAGACAGAGGGAGGCACTCATGCCGCTCTACAGAGCACTAGTGAGACCTCACTTGGAGTATTGTGCGCAGTACTGGAGACCATATCTCCAGAAGGATATTGATACTTTGGAGAGAGTTCAGAGAAGAGCTACTAAACTGGTCCATGGATTGCAGGATAAAACTTACCAGGAAAGATTAAAGGACCTTAACATGTAGAGCTTGGAAGAAAGACGAGACAGAGGGGAGATGATAGAAACTGCTAAATACATAAAGGGAATCAACAAGGGAAAAGAGGAGAGAAGATTTACAAGAAGAAAAACTGCTACAAGAGGACATAGTATTAAATTAGAGGGGCAAAGGTTTAACAGTAATATCAGGAAGTATTACTTTACTGAGAGAGTAGTGGATGCATGGAATAGCCTTCCTGCAGAAGTGGTAGCTGCAAATACAGTGGAGGAGTTTAAGCATGGATGGGATAGGCATAAGGCCACCCTTCATATAAGATAGGGCCAGGGGCTATTCATAGTACTTAGTATATTGGGCAGACTAGATGGGCCAAATGGTTCTTATCTGCCGACACGTTCTATGTTTTTATGTTTCAATTTGCTTAACACAAGTTGTTTCTTCAGAACATTTGTGGCCTGATACTGGTGATGAAGTTTTAAAAGAAATTGTACAATGTACTCCTTCTTTGTGGGCATAATTCAGAAATGAAGTGGGCACAATGGAAGATGTACTTGTAAATGTTGAAGGGAGATCCTGCTCCCCAAAAGCAGTACACATTGCCACCTGAATCAATTGGTCCCATGTCTAAAATCATACAGGAACTGCTTGATCAAGGTGTCATTAGAAAGGCTAATTCAAATGAATTCAAAAGTATTCAAACAAATTCAAAATAATTCAAACAGAATGTTATTGGACTTAAGGGCTCATGCACACATCTACTGTTGTTTTGTGGTCTGTTTTTTCATGGATCCGTTGTTCCGTATCTGAGGTTTTTTTCCTCATCCATTCCCTTAATCAAACGGAACAGATCCGTATGTGTTCCGTTTTTTGCGGACCGTATACGGACTACATAATTAGACCATAAAGAGTTAAAAATGTTAGCCACAGGCCGCTCTTCATACCCCCTATATAAGATGGTCATGTGATTGCCTTCACAGCTTTTTCTTCAGCTTGGTTTAGCATTAAGAGCTTGGTTGGAATACTATGCTTGGTTGGCATTGTTTTCTGGCTACTGCTATCTGCTGGATCATGTGTGACTTCTCTCTAAAAAAAACATCAGGGACAGATTGATCTTCTGCAGAAAATATGGTGAATGGACTGCTGAGGACTGGGGCAAAGTCATATTCTCCGATGAAGCCTCTTTCCGATTGTTTGGGGCATCAGGAAAAAGGCTTGTCCGGAGAAGAAAAGGTGAGCGCTACCATCAGTCCTGTGTCATGCCAACAGTAAAGCATTCTGAGACCATTCATGTGTGGGGTTGCTTCTCATCCAAGGGAGTGGGCTCACTCACAATTTTGCCCAAAAACACAGCCATGAATAAAGAATGGTATCAAAACACCCTCCAACAGCAACTTCTTCCAACAATCCAACAACAGTTTGGTGAGGAACAATGCATTTTCCAGCACGATGGAGCACCGTGCCATAAGGCAAAAGTGATAACTTAGTGGCTCGGGGACCAAAATGTTGACATTTTGGGTCCATGGCCTGGAAACTCCCCAGATCTTAATCCCATTGAGAACTTGTGGTCAATCCTCAAGAGGCGGGTGGACAAACAAAAACCCACTAATTCTGACAAACTCCAAGAAGTGATTATGAAAGAATGGGTTGCTATCAGAAGTTGATTGAGAGCATGCCCAGTCGAATTGCAGAGGTCCTGAAAAAAAAGGGCCAACACTGCAAATACTGACTCTTTGCATAAATGTCATGTAATTGTCGATAAAAGCCTTTGAAGCGTATGAAGTGCGTGTAATTATATTTCACTACATCACAGAAACAAAGATCTCAAAGCAGTTTAGCAGCAAACTTTGTGAAAACTAATATTTATGTCATTCTCAAAACTTTTGGCCATGACTGTACAATGCTTACATGACTTTTGTATCTTTCACCAACACTCTGTAATGTATATGTACAGTTATGCTTTAAGAGTTGCTTTTATAAATTATGAAAATTGTGTCATTATAGATGTTCCCGTTCCCTCCGTCCTCTGCAGGCCTTCCAGAAAGGAGGTTGTGGAGGTCTCTGCGTCGGAGGAGGAGAATGCCCCTACCCCACCTTACGTGGGTGAATTGATGGAGGGTGAAGAGACCGGACCCTCACCCCCCCCCCCCCCCCCCCCAGTTTCTCAGGAGGAGGACGAGGATAAGTTGTGACCACCCCCGCTAGGAGGGTTAATATGTGCTGTGGGTGTTTTAACTCAGTCAACGCTCACACACAGGTGTCAGTTTAGTCTTCACCACAGGCACAGTTTATTCCAGCAAACAATAATAAACATGTCCAAGCTTTACCTTTAATCTTTCTTCAGCCCACACATATTGGATAACAAAGTCCAGCACTTTGAGTTGAGTCCAAGCAGGGTAACAGTAGTACCTCAACACTTGTTACAGTCTTTCAGAGATCAGGTTCCCCTCTCAGCTTGTTCAGCGTTCAGATCGCCTGTCCATACTTTATCTCCCCAGCCTTTTTAACAACACCTTTATGAAAACCCTGGATGGAGTACGAGAGTAACCTGTCCCACCCATTGTCTCTGGTCACTCCTAAAACCCTGACCCAAAATCCACTTTAATGACAACCTCCGAGTAACCTAAATGTTACTGGCATACTGATTCCTGGGAATTATCTAACTGAGACATACATTCTCAGTGAGACATACCGACCATCCATGATTCTCCACTTTGTCTACTGTTGGAAGTCAACATAAGTTTGATACAAGTTGATACACCTTGATGGACTTGGTTGTGTTGGTGGGGGAGCAATGGACTACTGTCATCCTGGTGTAAATAGCAATGTCAATAGGACCTAACATCTGAATAAGCCTAAACATCTTGTTTTCATTCTGTCGTAAACAGCATCTGAATAAGACTCAACAGTTTGCTATTTCTTGTCGTAAAAGCTGCAATAGCAATGTGAATAAGCTTGACATCTTACTGATAAGAATGGAAATGAGATAGGGTTCCCGTTTCCCCTGACTCGAAACCAGCCCCTGCGGTGTTATACACAATGGCCTGGGCATTTGTAATGGTGTAGGCATCCTGTCGGCCCTAAAAGGTCTGATTCTCAAGGAAGTTTGGACGGACAGATGTTGACATAGCTAAAACAATATGCCATGCCTCAGGCCCAAGGCAAACTACAAGGACACCAGCGACATCCGCAGGAAGGTGGCAGTTACTGCATCAATATGAAGGAGTTGACTTGGATCAGATTACTGCAAGTTCATTAAATGAATGGTAATGAAGGAGGCCGGAAGATACTGGAGTAAGGGGTGGAATTGTGGGTGTGAATGTGGTTCGATTTGATTATACATATATATACACACTAGATCAATGGTAGTTAGATAGATAATGTATATATTCTTATATTGATTATTGGGAAGCTAGTACTAGGATTAATTAGTGATGTTTATATTCTTTTCAAGTATAGGACATTGAAGGAAGGTTTGCTTTATACTCTTATCCATTTATCTTGTAACCCTTTACTTTACTTTTATTAATTAAATAAGCCATTGCTTAAATCCGGATTCCTCATCCTTCAAAGACCATGCAAGGATAGTCAGCAGAAACCCTTGGATATAACATTTGGCACCCCAGACGGGACCATGGAAAACAGCACTCTACCAAGGACCCAGACGTTTGATTCTGCTTTATCCGGTTACAGAAAGTGGGACTTTCCTTTGTGCCTACCCCTAAGTTTGATAGATTCACTGCTGTTAAAGACCTGAACCTATTCATCCGTAAACTAAGGTGGCACAAGCATTTTAAATATATCGATAGACGCCAATGCCTTGAGCTGGACATTCCTGTGGAGTTGCTTAAAGACGTCCAATTATTGAACTCTATATCCACGATAGATAACTCGGTCTCAGACCTTGGCCCTTTTACAGACCTCAAATGTCAAAGTAGTAAGATGCCACCCAGTTCTAGTGAAGTCTCCTGCGTAGACATCTTCTTAAATATGGTTACCAATGATTTGGAAAATCTTCGGATCTCCTCACACCACTCCAATTGCGCAAAGTCCACGGCCACCGCCATCTCCTCCCTCGCCAATGACCCCTTAATCATCATTAAACCGGCTGATAAAGGAGGAAACATTGTAGTCATGGACTCTGTGCAATATAGGGACATGTGTAGGAGTCTCTTTTCCGACACAGAGACCTACGAGATTCTGGAAAGGGACCCCACGGACGTATATAAACGTGAACTCAAATCCATCCTTGATGAGGCCACATTTTATTGTCTCCCTGTGGCAGAACCCGTCTCGCCATTGGGCATTGGAGAGGACTGGCTACCCGCCTCCTACCTGCTGACTATGGCCCCTTTGTACATTTGAATGCAATTTGGGCATATGGTATTTTATATTGCTGGTCTGTGCCTCTTCTCCTCCCCCTTTTTCCTGTCCCATTTTTTCCCCAGCAAGGCGTTGTCTCAGGGACACTGGGAGACCAGTTTAAACCAGCTGCTCTGTCCCTCCTCAATCTCCCATCAGCCCTTGCTATTGTCGGGCCCCACCCTTCCTTGTACCATAGTCCTCCATGTGCCCTATTGTATGTAAATGAGGCTGTTGGGGGGGTTTAAAGTAGGTGTGCTATGATCTAAATAAAGTCAGTTCCTGTTTTAACCCTCAAAGTGAAGTGTCGTCTCATTCTTGGGGGAGGATTTATGGTATGCTGTTCCAGTTTGACTGCTAGGAGCGTAAACCTATTTGTAACGTTTCCTATTCAACTGTCGACAGCATTCATATGCTTGAGAGGATTTATATGCTTCTTCGGTTCGGTGATGGTGGTGTCTGCCAGAGTGCTTGGAAACCTCAGGAAACGCTAGGTGCATCCATCAAAGGACGTACTTAGTCGGGGTGCCAGGTGATCCGTTACGTTGGTGGCAAGCAGTGGGATGGCGTCCTGGTGTGAGAGGAACAACACCCTGGAGACACAGGAATTATTATGGAGCGGCATAGAACCAGCGAGTCCCTGGACAATGCTCGAGGTAGGAAATAAATTTAACCGGAGGTTACAGAACCTCTTGGCACCACTGGTCAAGCTAATAGGAGAGGCAACCAGGTTGGACTGCAGAGAGAGCGCCCCGACAAGAGATGTGGGAAGAAACCCTAGAAGGTGTCCAGCGTTGGCGAGGTGAGCGTCTTCCCAGCAAGGAGCAGCGGTTACAGGCCAGAGTGGCCCTACGGATACCTATGCTGGGAGAACAGGCCCAGGAGGAATTGGTGATGCAACTTAAATCACTGGCATGGACTTTACTGGGACTCGATGATGCATACCAAGCGCTACGTTGGTACGCGGTTCAGCGGGTTCCCAGAATGGCCAAATTTGACAAACCCGAGGGCAAGGATTATAATGGCCCTGGCTTATTATGGGGGACCTTTGCAGAACCGGAATTTGGGAGTGCGGCAGAGTCACGGCTTTGGGACATATTTGACTACAGAAAGGCCGTGCTGGATCTCCCTATGGCCGAAGACCTAAGGCCAGACCTGATTGAACTATCTGTCCAGGAATGGGAACTGGAGCAGGATTACCAGCACCTGTTCCTCTCCAGTCAGTCACCCTATACCCTGCAAGTACCACCAGAGCAGTGGGAGATCAAACAGAATTATGCGGACTTATATAATCAAGTGACAACGCCTGTCTCTAACCTGATAACGCTTATGGACTGTACACTATTGGGAGCGGTGAGTTTTGTTCCCCCTCCCCAACAACTAAGCCCGTCATCAGGAGACTTGCATTCGGTACCTCCTACTCCCCAACCAGCTCCAGAAATGAGGGATCTTATCGACTGGTCCTGGGAAGACCCACAGATGGCAGGTGGAGATGGGACTGCGGTCTCTCTACCGGCCCTACAGGGATGCTGGGCAGTTGGCCCAGATCCCCAGCGGCAGAATATTCCACCGGGAGGGGAGACAGTCATTTTTCCCCTACAACAAGAGAAGGTGTACCAGAGAGAGGAGCCTGTTACCTCCTCTCCCCACTGGTAGTCTACGGTTCAGGGAGAGGAGCCTGTTACCCCCTCTCCCCAGCAGCTGAAAGTGTGTAAGGGAGAGGAGTTTGTTACCCCCTCTCCCCAGTGGCAGCCTAGCACACCAAGGGGAGACAGTAAGCCCCACAACAGTGCAGATGGGACCGTAGTCTCTGCACCTACACCACTGGGGATAGGGACAGTCTGTCCTGGTCCCCAACAGCAAGACAAAGTATTGGAAGGGGAGACAGTCGTTTTTCCCCTACAACAAGAGAGGGTGTCGCAGGGAGAGGAGCCTGTTACCCCTTACCCCCAGCAACAGCTTTGTTCCACCAGGGGAGAGGGCACCCTGGTTACCTTCCCCCAAGCCATGGATCTACAACTGGGCACAAGTGGCAGGGGGCCATAGGGACAACTACACCCTTTGAGAGAAGCCGGCTGACTATCAGAGCCCCAGACCGACTGGAGGTCTGGGGTCTGGATAGTCTCAATGGGAAAGGGGAGAAATGTGGTGGAACCCGCCTCGCCACTGGGCATTGGAGAGGACTGGCTACCCGCCTCCTACCTGCTGACTATGGCCCCTGGTAAATTTGTACATTTGAATGCAATTTGGGCATGTGGTATTTTGCTGTTCTGTGCCTCTTCTCCTCCCCCTTTTTCCTGTGCCATTGTTTCCCCAGCAAGGCGTTGTCTCAGGGACACTGGGAGACCAGTTTAAACCAGCTGCTCTGTCCCTCCTCAATTTCCCATCAGCCCTTGCTATTGTCGGCCCCACCCTTCCTTGTACCATAGTCCTCCATGTGCCCTATTGTATGTAAATGAGGCTGTTGGGGGGGTTTAAAGTAGGTGTGCTATGTCTAAATAAAGTCAGTTCCTGTTTTAACCCTCAAAGTGAAGTGTCGTCTCATTCTTGGGGGAGGATTTATGGTATGCCAGTTTGACTGCTAGGAGCGTAAACCTATTCGTTACGTTTCCTATTCAACTGTCTACAGCATTCATATGCTTGAGAGGATTTACATGCTTCTTCGGTTCGGTGATGGTGGTGTCTGCCAGAGTGCTTGGAAACCTCAGGAAACGCTAGGAGCATCCATCAACGGAGGTACTCAGTCGGGATGCCAGGTGATCCGTTACACTCCCCAAGGTCCACAAGGGGACATCCCCCTTGAGAGGGAGGCCAATAGTATCAGGGGTAGACAATTTAAATCAAAACCTGGGGATCTACATTGACCGCGTCCTAGAACCTTTTGTCACTACGTTACCTTCCCATCTCAGGGATACTACGGACCTCCTTAAACAATTGGAGGGTCTATGCCTTGAGAGGGAATGTTTGCTATCAAGCATTGACGTAGAGGCATTATATTCTTCTATACCACACCAGCTGGGATTGGCGGCGGTTGATTTTTTCCTGAAATCCAGGGGGTGTCAATACCGTGCCCACAGCCAGTTCATCATCCGGATTCTGGAGTTTACCCTGAACAGGAACTTCTTCTCCTTTGATAACAAAATCTACCACCAGCTCAGGGGTACCGCGATGGGGAGTCCATGTGCCCCGTCGTATGCTAATATATTCCTGGGCTAGTGGAAGGAGACCCTGGTATTCGGGGAGAGGAATCCGGATGATTTATCTAGAATTGGGCTGTGGGCGCGTTATATAGATGACATCTTCATCACTTGGAATGGCAGCCCCTCTCAGTTTGAGTCGTTCGTATCCCGACTGAATCAAAATGAGATAGGCATGAGGTTTACATTTGAGACACACCCAACTAGCCTACCATTCTTGGACATCAAAATTACCAAGAACGACAAGGGTGAACTGGACACCTCTATCCACAGGAAATCTAATGCGACAAACTCTCTCCTGAGATGGGAGATCAGTCACCCTCTCCCACTCAGGAGGGGGATACCAAGAGGGCAGTATATTCGTCTGCGCAGGAACTGTTCAGACAAAAAAGATTTTGTGGCGCAGGCAGCTGACCTAAGGGCTAGATTTCTACAAAGGGGGTACCCTGATTATATCTTAAGATCCGCCTACAAGGCAGCTCTTGCACGACAGAGACCTACCCTATTAATCACGAAACAGCCGAACATCTCTACAACCAAACTGTCCCGTGTAATCACCACGTTCGACAGAGGTTCGAGTCAGGTCAGAAAGATCCTAGAATGTCACTGGGGGGATCCTCAAGATGGACCCTGACCTTCAGGACATAATAGGAGACAGCCCACAGATCACGTACAGACGTGGTACCAACCTACGTGATAAATTGGTCCGCAGTCATTTTTCACCTATCAGTACACATTCAACATGGCTGCGGTCCACCGTAGTGGGCAGTCACAAATGTGGCAGGTGCGTTGCCTGCAAGCATATCTTGACCACCAAAATCTTTACCAGCTCGGTCACGGGCAAGACGTATTCCATTCCACATTTTATCAACTGCAAATCCAGAGGTGTGATATACCGCATCCTCTGTGAATGTGGTCTGGAATACGTCGGCAAGACCATTCGGGAATTTCGTAGGAGGATCGTGAGCACATGGGGGATGTCACACACAAGAGGGACACCCCGGTGTCCAAACACGTGCACACTGATCACAATGGCAAAGCCCGATTAAAATTCATGTGTATCGACCTTGTGAAACACCCACCAGGAAAGGGGGGGGACAGGGATAAGAGCCTACTCCAACGTGAAGCACGCTGGATTTTGAATCTGAAAACAGCAGCACCAAGTGGCATGAACGAAAGGCTAAATTATGCCTGTTTTCTTTGAAAAACTTCGTTCATATCTATCATAATGCCTTGTCTGCAATTCCGTTTCCCTGATGGCTTCCTGGGGAGGTGTTTTTCATTTGTATATGCACCTACGGTCATAACCGCACAGGAGCATTTTTATGTATACACACATAATACTCGCCCCGCCTCCTTCTTGCAATTTGCATAATTGTCCATGACTGAGTGTACTTCTACTAATACACATATGTCCCTGGAGGCACACTGTCTCCTGGGGTCGGTGTGGTCATACATGGAGTGTACACCATGTTGGGGCTGCGCGATTTCAAGTACATTTACAGGGATCACATACCGTGCCTTTATTACATGGCACCCCTGTCCATTGTATAGACGCATCTCCACATATGTATATCTGACTCCATGTGGCCCATTTAGTTAGCTTCTTAACATTATCTGCACCCCGCTCTGCACCAGTTAATCTTGCACCAAATGCTACTAAGCCATCTCTAGGCTTCATTATTATCATTGTATGTTACCAAGGAGACGCATATACTTTGCGTCCCTAGTGACCACAAGACCAGCTAAACATTGGCTATGTGATCCCGACTCCCGGCCGCGATCCCGCCCATCCAACGTGGTGTCGCCGGCGTGTGACGTCACCGCTGGCGTCCGCTCCCTGCCCTGTTTGCGATGACTCGGCTCAGGTTTCCTGGTGCCTGGGTCGCGTGACCGGACGGGGGGCGGCGCTCCGGGTTGGCGTCGCACGTGGATGACGTCATGGGGAGGGAGGGGCGACGGGGATAGAGCGCGTCCATTTAAACTCACTCCTGAGGTACATATTTACGGCTGGCTGACAACATTGTTACCCTCAACCATAAGGGCCTCATTTGTTTGGGATTATCGTATCCCCCGGACCGTCCTGTACAGGACTACCCCTCCTGTGCTACACTGCATCCCACTCTGGGATAGCAGTATACAAGCTTCTATAGCTTGTTCCCCCCCCCCCCAGTGTTTATTTCAGCCGAAGGTTAGATACCTGCGGCTATCCCGTTACCTCCTGCAGTCGTTCCCCTGAAGAAGTCACGGACAGAAACGTGCCACGTCGGGAGACCACTGGAAGTATCATCATCCATCTATCACTGGTAAATTCTGTAGTTCTAGGGTCAGGTCCATTACAGGGACTGGCTACCGGACGGGGTCGCCTTTTCAAAGGCGAGTGCTCCGTGTAGATAGGTAGAAGCATAATAGCCCCCTTCACATTGATAGGGTTATATAGGACCAATCCTACCACCAGATCTACCCGGCTACACACCAAAAGCACCTACTCCCGCCTGGCGTACACCCAGTGTTTCCTGCCTCCTGTCATCAAGGAACCTGTCCCATTATCTACAAAGGGTCTGGTAAGACTGTTCGCATCCCCACGGACGGAGCAGAATATTTTTTGTCTATACCAGCAAGGTACCATTAATTTGGTCTTATTCGTGTATGTATGTCTTTAACAATGTAGTGAGTCCTATTATTCTGTAATTTCTAGACCACATTAAAAGTTATATTTTAAATAAGTATACTCCCCCCTTCCTCTGTGTAGGGGCCCATTGTCCACCTATCACTTCGGAGTGTTTTCATAGCCTGTATTGATTCAGTGCTCTGATCAATCTTTGCTTACAGAAAGATCAAGGAATATCCTGCATTGAGACCGGACCAAAACCTCTGCAAAGAAAGACAGAACGAGGGGAAGTATCATTGATGGACAAGTAGCACGCTGGTTCGTGAATTCTAAGGAACACCTGAGACATCATCCTGAAGTTCGAGGAAATACTGCATCAGTAAACGGACGCGTTTAATTGGGGAGTAGCAGTTCCTTTACTTGAATTGTATATATGCAATGTTATGTATGTCAGTAATAATCTATGAAGTTCAGGCCGGTGTATTTGTTGAATTGTTAAGTGTTGCCGGCAAGTTAGGGTTAGTAGCCTGTTGACTGAAGTGCTCAAAGGATCTAAAGGAAAAAAACAGACATCTCTGCGAAGCAAGCCAGGGAGAGTAAGCTCTCTGAACCTCAAGGGGAAGTAGCCTTATGCTTCAATAGGAGACCACTCTTGGCCTGGATCTTGGATCTGGAGTTGATCAGGTATATGAGATACAGTCAGTCAAGGATAGGTAAATCACGAGACTCTATAGTGGTTTTGGAGTGAGATTACCATTGGGAGGATTTTATGAAATCTGTGTCCCTGGTGTTTTGTAATGAATTAGTATTTACTAGTAGCAATACATTTGTGGTATATTTATTTTTCTTAGTGAATTGTCATTTACTGACTGTAGTAAGTTAGTGGTATTTGTTCAGTTGTCTGTAGTAGTAAGTAAAATGGAAATTGTGAATAAATTTGTTGATAAACACGCATCTGCTAGTTTTAAGATTTGTTCAAACGATGCTTTAACACATCAGTTTAATGATATGATAAAGCAATGTGATGAGCAGAATGCAAATAGCAAACATAGAAAGTCGAATAAGAAAGCAAAGAAAGAGAAATGGGCTAATATGTTGTGCATGATGAGAAAATGAAAGAGATGGGGGGGGGGGGGGGAGCAGCCTCTTTGCACTGCAGATCGGCCACAATCAACCCCAGATCTTAGTTCCTCTCTATTTACTCCTGTGTCAGATGGAAGCAGACAAAGAAGAGATAGTTTGCATATTCATGGTAGCAATCGTATCCAATCCACAACACTCTGGTGGGACTGCACATCCCTAAAAAGATACCTGGATAAGAATATGGTGCCAAGGGGATTGCGGATAAAGAAAAAACCGACCACGACTTACTCTGACTCCTTTACAACATTCTATCAGAATGCTCCATAAAACTAATGGAATTAATCATTGCACATGAAGAAACCACCTTGAAAGAAGCTCACACTGAGATCAGAACACTCCAAGAGGATCTGAAACATCATGAACGAAGTGAGAGCTTCCAAAGCATGGACGCCAAACTGAATGAAAATCTGACCGAGCTGGAGGATACGCTTATAGAGTTCAAACAACGCAAATTTAATCGTGACCTCCTTGATTATAAGTACAGACTCAGTATATACCTGGTCAAACAACAGAACAGGAACCCCCCGCTCCATACTTAAAAAAATGAATTGCTCCAAATCCAAAGCTAGGTGGAACACAGGTGTGTCGTTTAGCCCCCCGGACATGGACTCTGTTGAATCCAATTCAGACAATGCGGAAGGATGCTGCTATTCAATCGGAAGGACTAACACCAGGAGGCACCTAGTCATAGAAATCAAGCAAAAAACGCAGGGCGGGGAGAAAACATCGCAAAAAGCAGGCGGTATCCGAGTCGCAGGAAATAGCCGAGGACATACAGGTGATCAACCTCTCCTCAAAGCCTATCTCCCCATTACAGGAGAAGGTTTTCAGGAAGGGTTTTTCCTTCTCCCCGTCCCGAAATTTTGATCTATACCACACGATCATAGATGTGAACAGACTTGCCAGGAAAATGACTCTAAAAAAACATTTTTCATCCATTAATGAGGACACCAACACTGAGACAAATTATATATCAGAACCATATGAATGTGATATACCGCATAGTAATATGGTAGAAAATGTATATCCTTGCTTTGCTTCTGCTGAGTTGGCACAGATCTCCTCTCCTCAGGCGTGCGGGGACTCGGACAGGGATTCTGTATGTAATAGATCCACTACATATAGAACCTCTAATAAGAGTTTCTATCCCATACAGTCCCGGTCCGAGGTCCTTGACAGATTCCAGGATCTGGTTCAGAGGGACCTCTGCGCTTTAAAAACCAACACAGATAAAAAAAGTTTAAAAATAATCTCACCAAAGATGAATATAAAGCGTTTGAGGGGTTACAAAGTATGCAGGATGCTGTAATACGCAGCGCTGACAAGGGAGGAGCGGCGGTGATCCCAGACAGCGAGGTATAGAAAAACCAGATCTTGGATATGCTGAATGATCACAGCACCGATCGTGTATTGGATTGCAGCCCTCTCTTCCCTCGTCAGAGAATGCTTTGTGAAATTTTGGAAAAAGGCCAGTCCCTGGGTATTTTATCGAAAAAGGAAACTGAACTCATATATGTAGAGCATGCAATTACACCTGTATTCCATGCGCTTCCTAAAATCCATAAACCAGGTTTCCCTCCCCATTACGTCCGATTGTGGCAGAGGAGTGGGCAGATTCCCTGCTACAGTGCCGCTAATACCAGGACATCTGAGGGACACAGGCGCGGTATTAGAAAATGACTTTTCTTTTTGATTTGCACAGTAATTTTACTTGGGTAACCGCAGATATCACTGCATTATACACGAACATACCTCATCAGTCAGCTATTACTGCTCTACAATGGTTCCTAGAGTGTTATAGCAATTACTCCTCAGAGCTGCAGGACTTTTTATGTCTATGTATAGACTTCCTGATGAGACATAACTTTTTTATGTTTAATAAAAAATATTATCTTCAGCAATCAGGAATCCCTATGGGAGCGAAATACTCACCTTCAATCGCAAATATATACATGGCGCGGTGGGAAAGCAGGTATCTCTTCTCCGACAATAACCCGTATAGAGAGGATTTTAAATGGGATGGTCGATTTATCGACTGACATGTTGTGGGTATGGCAGGGGGACAAAGAGAGAATAGTAAAATGTATAGAGCACCTAAACAGTTGTACTACATCTATACAACTAACTTTCTCCAGCGATCCGGATAAAATAGTTTTTCTGGATCTATGTCTGGAAGCGGACATGGGCATTAATAGGTGGTCACGTATACCCACAGGAAGCCCACCGCCGGTAATACTGCTCTCTCTGCCTCCTCCACACGTTCTCAACAACATCCCCAAGGGGGAAAGGATTAGGGCAAAGAGGAACTGCTCCCCGAGGAACTAGATGAAAGAGAAGTCCGAAATATTGCAGCTAAGACTCAAAATGAGAGGATACACCCAAAGCAGTATAGAGGCAACATGCTGCCCGAGTAACAGACAGAAAGACCCTCATCTTCTCTAAAGGAAATAATAATAGAATAAAGGATGAGAACAAAAATAATAGGAGAGGGAACAAACAAGAGTGAAAACAGGAACAAAAAAGACTTGAATAAAGATGAACCCATCATTTTTTCTACCAATTACAGTAGAGACTATTTCAGGATATGTGAAATCACACGGAAACACCTTCCGGTTCTAACCTTTAATGAGGAATGGAGAAACATGGCATCCACGGGGATAAGGGGTGCAGCGAAAAGAGCCCCTACAGTGGGCCAAAAAATAAGTCCAAGTCTGTTTGAGGAAAAAATTCCCAAAACTAATGGAAACTACAAATGTGGTAGCAAAAAATGCATTTGCTGTCGACATATGTTTATCTCAAAAGAGGTCATATCTATGGCTAATAATAAAAAACATATGCTAAAACAGTATATAAAACTGTAACACAGACCACGTAGTATATGTTATAACATGTAAAATATGCAGGGTACAATACGCGGGCTGTACCACAAATGATCTAAAAGTAGGTATAAGGAAGCATTTGAGTGATG
Organism: Bufo gargarizans; assembly: GCF_014858855.1. Classification (NCBI taxonomy): domain Eukaryota; kingdom Metazoa; phylum Chordata; class Amphibia; order Anura; family Bufonidae; genus Bufo; species Bufo gargarizans. Next base: position 744,839,524 of record NC_058080.1, on the reverse strand, counting down.
TCCCTCACGTCGTGTCTCAGAATGTCTCAGTGGCAACAATGCTTTTTTGCCACTGTTCACAAGGGCGATATCTCTGCGTTTTCTGTGCAGGGCGTGGAGGTTGTCTCCGCACCTATTAGAGGAGGTGATCCAAAACAGAAGCTCCTAAGTAGAGAAACATATTGGATGCTTGTTTTGGAAACTTGTATACCGAAGGGGCTAAACAGAAAATAGGATTTAACACTGCAGTACATGTAGTTCATCAGTGTGTGTGATACTAATTTGGTGCCTCCCCGCCCATGTGCTCTTGGCTGGACTTCTTTATCTAATCCAGGAACACCTGGGCCTGGGATGTGACCTTCAGCCAATCAAAAAAGGAGGAGGAACCTATCTGTGTTGTATATAAGTAAATGTTTTTAGTGCACTTTGTATTGTCTTGATGAAGGGCTCAATACTATAGCCCGAAACGCGTCACAATTACCTTGTGTCTCTCCATGTGATGTATGTTGGATCTTAAATTTTGGAAGCCAAATAAAGAACAAACTATTTTATACGTCAGAAGCTGGAATTGATCCTTTGGTTTCTGGATATTCTAAATGTGGCTGGGTTCAAGCCTTATCTTCCGTGCTTCACAAGGGTGATCAGAGGTGAGAGCTGCAACTTTCTTCGTTTTCTCACAACACTCTCTATACAGGATAAAACAAACCTATGCCAAATATTGGGGACATTTGATACAAGTGCTTCACCCATTAATCTTTCCAATAGGCTGGAAGCTGTGGTTACGCAGTATAATCTTATACAATCAGTGTCGGACACTAGGAGGTAACAAGAGCTGGTATGCACTGGTACCTTAGGGTGCACAGAAATCAAGGTAGTAGCAATCAATGTATACCGACACCTCATGTGCACAATTCAGGCAATAATGCAGACATTAATATAGATAAGCGAAAGTGTCGGGACCTGGGGATCCCCCTCGATCTGCTAGATGATGTGAAACTACTTCACGGTCTGTCTGATGTTCTGGACAAAAATGAAGGAGAAGGCCCCATCACCTCCCTGAGGAACAGCAGCAAGAGAATGCCACCGGCAGCTGAAGTCTCTCGCTTGGACGTTTTCTTGCAATTGGTCTGCAGGGACCTTGCAGATATTCGACCTTCCTCTCCTAGTCGTAACTACTCGGCTGAGGAATGGAATGCAATACAGTCCCTGAAGAGAGATCCCTAGTATTACTAATAAACCCTCCGACAAGGGTGGTAATACTGTGGTACTAAATACCACGGATTATGTAAATATGTGTCGAACAACTACTCAATAATAGAAACAACTACACGGTACTCTCATATATAATCCCACTGTGGCTTTTTTGGGAGAACTAAAGGGGATTTTAAATGAGGCAAAAGGAGGAAAGATCATCTCGGAGAAAGAAATTGAATTCCTCTACCCAAAGAATCCGACCATGGCGACATTTTATAGTCTCGCCAAAATCCATAAAGGGACTAGCCCTGTCAAGGGGCATCCAAGTTTCTGGGATTAACAGCTTATGTCAGAATGCAGGCATATACATAGATCGCATCCTTATTCCTTTTGTGGTATGCCTGCCATTTTACATTCGTGATAGTATGGACCTCTTGTGGAAAATTGATGATGTCACCATTGAGGATAGCAGTCTCCTGGGCAGCATAGATGTTGAGGCCCTATACTCCTCTATCCCCCATGAGGCAGGACTCAGGGCAGTCGAGTATTATCTCAACATGAGGGGAACCCAGTATAGGGCACATAATCAATTTGTGCTGAAGCTATTAAGATTCTTCTTAACGCACAACTTTTTCCTTTTCAATACTAGGACCTACCACCAGCTCAGGGGCACGGCAATGGGATGTTTTTGTGCGCCGTCCTATGCCAATTTGCTCCTGGGCTGGTGGGAGGCAACAAAGGTCTTTGGTGACACGATGTCGTCATGTACCGGGCCCATACTCATGTGGGCGCGGTACATAGACGACATCTTTGTCATATGGAATGGCACGAAGGAGTCCTTCTTAGAGTTTGTACTCAAACTTAACTCCAATGAAGTGGGATTACGCTTCACATCAGAAGCAAACAGGGACAATCTGGCGTTTTTGGATATCAAAATATCCAGAGGTGCCTTAAATGAGCTTGACACTACAATCTACAGGAAGCCTAAGTCGACGAACTCTGTACTACACTGGGACAGTGGCCATCCCTTTTCTCAGAAAAGAGGCATACCAAAAAGTCAATATTTGCGCCTTTAGACACAACTGCTCCAGTAAGTCAGAGTTCGTTGACCAAGCAAAGGTCTTACAAAAACCGTTCCTTGATAGAGGATACCCCAATGATGTCCTAAAACCAGCATATCTGACCGCATTATCAGCGAAGCGGTCCGATCTCCTGGTATCCAAGGTCAAAGAAGAGACCGAGAAGAAGATCCTGCCTCATCGCAACGTTCGATGAGGCATCAGGACAGATCAGGGATATCCTTCGCAAGCACTGGAACGTCCTATTGATGGACCCCGAAATTAGGGAGACCGTCTTTAGTTATCCTGCAGATCTCTTTTAGGAGAGGCAGTAGCCTCATAGATATGCTTGTCCATAGCCACTACACCCCAGTCACCCAAGGTGCAACATGGTTGGACCGTAAGATCAATGGCTGTTACAGGTGCAGTAGCTATGTGGCCTGCAAGATATTACAAAGCAGTAAAACCTTCTTCAGTTCAAATCTACATAAGTCCTTTACCATCAAGGATTTCATTAATTGCCGCACACGGGGTGTGATCTACAATATCACATGCGTGTGCAGACTTGAATATATAGGAAAGACCAAAAGAGAGCTGCGTAGACATCTCAGGGAGCACTTGGGTGACATCACAAATGAGCGCGATACACCAGTGGCCCGGCACGTGAATGACAACCACGGCGGGGACCCCAGCTGTATTAAGGCTATAGGCATTGACAAAATCCCACCACCTACACGTGGCGGGGATTGGGACCGTCTCCTACTACAGCGGGAAGCACGCTGGACATTTCAACTTGACACAGTATCTCCTAGAGGTTTCAATGAACAGCTCCATTTCGGCTGCTTCCTGTAGTGTCTGTCCTAATGATGAACCCCTCTCCATACTTTGGTAGAATGGATTCTACTTTTCATGGTGCCCACCATCCCCTTTTCAGTCTCTCTCCTAGCCACGGTTAAGAAATTAAAATATTAAACCACCACAAATACCATTCTCCATTTACTATATACCCATATCAGGTTTGTTCGGGTGTACACAGTATGGACATATATCCTGATGCCCATCGATGTACACCCATACGGTGCTTACATATCAATGCCAGTATGTATGGACTGCATATGTATCTATATTGTGTCCTTCTTTTGCCTAATATGGGTCCACAGTATGCATCTGGTGGAAAGTGTCCCCATGCTTATATTTTATATACTGTGAAACCTTCCCTCATGCTATCGATACTAGCATGAGAACTGTGATGCCCGACAAAAATAGCAGTGTATCCTCAAGTTGTGGCATATTTATCGGAGGCGACGTGCTTGCGCGGTGCCCTACTTTCACTATTGGCCACTGGCGCAGGCGCACTTAGCGGCACCCCATGTACGACACACTTCGGGTCCTGGCAGATTGTTCTGCGCATGCGTCGCCTTCACATCTCGCGACGACTGGTGTCACTGCATCGCGTATCGTGCACATGCATCGATGCGCATGCGCCGTTTCCATATTTTGTGACAGCTGACGTCACCATATTGCGGCGTCGCGCGCATATGTCGATGCAACGCTTTAAAAAGATCGTCGGCAGAAAAGCCAGGTAACATCAATGCCTGCGGCTCCAAATTGTGTACCGCAACGAAGGGTGGGGGGTGTTTCATCTGTCCCTTCTTTCCCTTTATGTTTTGCACTACTGTGCATTCTACTCCATCTGGGAGCCATCTCTCCCAGTGGTTATTTACTGCTGGTGAGTACTACTCCCAGCAACTGCTTGGTGGTGAATACGTCTCCGGCAAGCAAATCATATTTTGGCCCATTTTATCATATTCCCCTGATGAGAGGATGGTTCTGCCTCAGAAACGTGCATGTTGGGATATTTTCAGGGCAAAATAGGGAATGCAATTCCAGGGTTAGGTTCCGGACGGGGGCCCAGTTAGTGGGATACCCCATGGTTAGACTAACAGGACTATTGTAGGGCCCTGAGGGTCGTCTAGGGATAAATAGGGACACCTTCCTGTGATCCCCCCATATCGTGAGACTCTCTGCTGTCAAACTGGACCACCCTAACAAGAAACATCGGAACAGAGGTGTCTGGAGAATCCACCATCTGTAGGGTAAGACATTGGGTTTCAATGGTATCCACATGAAAAGAAAAAAGGATCCAGCACCAGTTGTAGACGTTTTTTCGGTCCGTTTTTTTCAATGGTGCCGCTGTGCACCTTATGATATGGGTGTAGCTGTGCACCTTATGATATGGGTGTAGCTGTGCATGTTTGTTGCATGGTTTCTTCTTTTTACACCAAATCATTGTATGTTTTCTGTTGTTTTGTTGTATGTCGTTGTGCATTATGTATACACTGCTAAATGCTCTTGTCTGCATTATTGCCTGAATTGTGCACATGAGGTGTCAGTATACATTGATTGCTGCTACCTTGTTTTTGTGCACCTTAGGTACCAGTGCACCAGCTCTTGTTACCTCCTAGTGTCCGACACAGCTGTCACTGTTTCCAAAAAGAGTCCCCTTGAGTGTGGGGCAGTGGAAAACTGTATTGTGTACTCGGCTTCTAGTTATTTTGAGGGATATATCTCATTTATTTTATATTGCATCAAAAGTAAAAGTTAAGTCTTAAATAATCCAGATCACTATTCACTACTTCTTATGACTCATGCGAGTGATTATTCATGACCATCATTTTTTCTGATTTGCTACGCAGTATAATCTCAACAATAGGGATCCATGTGCCTTGTTTAGGGTATGGCTCCCATCTCAGCTTTGTGAGAAGTTGCAGCCTCCTGTGGGAACTCACAAAGGATTATCTGCGGAACTCAATTCCAACTGGGGAAATGCAAGTGATAGGCTGAAAGAGTTGCCGAGAGGAAGAGATACTAGAGGTTCCAATGCCCTAGAGAATGCAATGATTTTCTGTAGTGAGTATTTTACCCTATTTCGTGCTACATATAACTGTCCTGACATGCCTCCTGACGACAGCAGTTTTCTTCATTCAATGGCTAATAAATGCACATTTGTTGACTACCCAACAAAGGTTGCCCTTAAGAAACGCAAATTCCTATCAAGCCTTTGCAAATATTTTAAAGGACTGGATTCAGGAGACTTGTAATGACAACAAACCTCAGAAGAGAATATCAGAGATAGTTAAGAATGAAGGCAAAGTAAGATTTATGGGGAAGTGCTACAAATGTGGAAATACAGGTCATACTATGAGAGAATGCAGAAGTAGCAGGAAAGGCAACAATGACAGAGCTTTTATTCCAAGAAAACAGCAGCAAAAACAAGGATTAAATAATGCAGCTGATAGAGTATGTCAGCCTCCTGAAGCTACATTGTATGGTCCACTTTTGAAAGAAATCAGGAGGATCGGAAAAGCAATGGCGGAGTTGCCAGAGCAATTTATAGCCCCACCACTAACAAATCCTTATGTAAAACAATAGGGATGTCAGGCCCCTGTTTTGTCCCTTGTGTGCCAGCTAGATAGGGACAAAGGCGGTAGACCACGCATCCAGGGTGCGGTAGGGGGCCATCGTACAAATATTTTAATGGATACGGGGGCAGAGGTAAGTTTGACGAATTTGGATTTGACCATGAACCCTAGAGGTAAAAGTATTTTTCTAAGAGACTTTGGTGGACAATTGATACCTTCTAGGCAATCTGTACCGGTAACTATAAGCATGGGAAACCTAGGTGTGGAGCATAGTTTGTACTTGTCTCCAACACATGAGGGTACTATCATTGGATCAGATATAATGAGGGAACATGGGCTCATTGGTGATCTGTGTAACTGGATGTTGTGGAAAGGATCACGATATAAAGGCTGCCTTAAAATGGTTATTGATAACTATGGAATTGCTGCGATCAAGGGTGCAGAGTCTCTAGACCCTACTGCATTGTTGAAAACAGAGGATAAAGGATTGGCTGATATCTTGTGGCAACATAACAAAGTGTGGGCAACATCAAAAACTCAGTGTGGCAAAGTGTCAAACATGATTGTGATGGTAGAAGGCCCAGATCCCCCTCCCCAGAGGCAATACAAGATACCACCTGAGTCAATTCCATATATCAAAAACACAATTGAGGAATTGCTGGTCCAAAATGTAATCAGGGAATGCCAGTCTACAAACAATGCGCCTTTATGGCCCGTTCGGAAACCAAATGGGTGGCGCCCTACTCTAGACTACAGGGCATTAAACAAGTGTACCCCTACCATTACAAATGTTGTCGCCAAAATGCCTGACATGATGACAACACTTAAGCCATCTTGCATGGTGTACTCATCAATAGACATCTCAAATGGGTATTTTTCAATTCCTATTCACCCTGATTGCCAATACAAATTAGCATTTACATTTCAAGGGAAACAATACACATTTTTTCAGTTGCCACAGGGTTTCAAATCCAGTCCAACATACTTCCATAAATGCATGGTTGGAATATTATTGTCATTTGCAGAGCCTGACTGTATTGTGCAATATGTGGATGACATGTTGCTCCAAACTGACAACAAGGAAAAACACTACGTGTTACTTAATGAGTTGTTGAGACTTCTTGAAGATGCAGGCCTTAAGCTAAATCCTATGAAGGCCCAGTTAATGAAGGAATCAGTGACATTTTTGGGAGTCATAATTTCAAAAGGAGGGAGGATTCCTGACCCTAACAAGTGGGAAACTATACAGAAGTTGCCAAGGCCAAACACAAAAACAGCCCTTAGGCAGATTTTGGGGATGGTTGGATTTTGTAGGGACTTCATAGAGGAATTTGCTGAGAAAGCTAAGCCGCTCTATGAACTCCTGAAAGGAGAGACGCGGGAAGCAGACCCCCTTGAGTGGATGCAAGAGCATGAGGGAGCATTTGTTAGACTGAAGATCAGCCTCACTCAGGCACCTGCTCTAAGCAATCCAAACCCAGATTTACCCTTTGCAATACAGGTCAATGCCTCCAAAATAGCAATTACGGCTGTGTTGCTACAAGAGAGGTAAGGAAAATGGGTTCCTATTGGATACCTATCAAGGTTATTGAGTCCTGTGGAAATAGGATTTGAGGACTGTGTCATAAATCTTTTGGCAGTACACTGGGCAGTGATAGCTACAGAACACATAGTGGGGTTTGCCAAGATCATCATACAAACACCTCACAATTCCATCAAGATGCTCTTGGAGCGGACGCTCAGTGGAGTGTCATCTCAAAGGGTAGCCAGATGGCTGGTAGATCTGACACCAAGGAACATCACTGTAGCACACAGTACCACCTATGTGCTGCCACAACTGATGCAATACGAAGTTGAGAAACATGATTGTGGAGAGGTGCATAGTAGTGATGAGCGGCAGGGGTCATATTCGAATTCGCGATATTTCTCGAATATTTTTTAGAATATTCGTCGAATATTCGAAAATTCACAATTTTTTTTTGCAAAAAATCGGCAAGGTAATGATTGTGTAATATGCGAATTTTCGTAATTCGAATTTTCGGATTCGAATTTTTATTGCGAATTTTTCAACTTTAAGACAAAGAAGATTATAGCACTATGTTAGCTAAATTGCTCTATATTCGTTTTTTTCGAATTTTCGCTATATTGCTATAACTTCATTTTTTCGAATATTTGTAATATTCTAAAACAAGAATATATAGCAATATAGCGAATATTCTAAAAAAACGAATATAGAGCAATTTAGCGAACATAGTGCTATAATCTTCTTTGTCTTAAAGTTGAAAAATTCGCAATAAAAAATCGAATCTGAAAATTCTAATTCCGAAAATTCGCATATTACACAATAATTACCTTGCCGATTTTTTCAAGAAAAAAAAATCGTGCATTTTCGAATATGACCCCTGCCGCTCATCACTACTCCTAAAGTCAAGTATATTGCAGCCTTCTTATTGGCCCACAAGCTAGAAGCAGGAAGGGATCGTGTACTGATAAAAAAAAATAAAAAAATAGGAAAAAAACGAATATTCGAAATTACGAATATTTAAAACTATATTCGAAATATTCGCGAATTTTCGAAGTAGCTATATTCGCGATAAAAATTCGAAATTCGAATATTCGAGATCAACACTAGTGCATAGGACTAAGACACAGGAAGTATTTAAATTGACAGCAGAAAAGGAAGATCTGAAAATTTGGGTGGATGGATCTAGGTATTGGGAAGAGGGACAGTTTCACACAGCGTACGCCATGTGGTGTCCACAAACCAATGAACGAATTCTCATTAAGTGCCCAAGAAATTTCTCTGCTGAAAGAGCAGAATTGGAAGCAGTAAGAGAAGCCATTTTTCACTTTCAGTCAGGCCCAATTGCTATTTTTCCGAAAGTGCCTTTGCTACTAGATCACTAACTGAGTACATGCCTTTGTAGCATACAAGAGGATTTAGTGATGCATCAGGGAAGACACTTGCACATGGTTCAGTGTTGAAGGGCATTTGGGACAAAGCCTGTTTAGAATAATAAAGGTGAGAGCACATCAGAAGGGCATTGATGAAATTGCGGTTGGCAACAATGAGGTAGACAAACTAGCCGAAGAGGCAGCTGTCATGGGGGCCAGGAGGACTCCCTATGATATTGAGGGAAGACAGGCCTGGGATGAACATGACAGTGAGGACGGAGACAAAATGGATCTTAAGCTTGAATGCCTGCCTGTGGTTAAAGCACCAACACCGTGCTTAGCAGCAGAGCAGGATAAAGACTCTAATTTACAGCAAATCAAATGCTCCATTAGGGAAAAGACAGCACAGAAACCCCAATATTACAGTATCCAGGATGATTTGTTGCTCAGAGAAACCCCAGGCGGCCCTAGATTTGTGGCTACCTTGTCAGTATCAAAAGGACATTGCCAAAGAGAACCATAGGCTGACAGGGCATATGGGTACTGAGGGTACTTTAAAGGTTTATTCAAACAAAATATTGGTGGGTAGAACATGAAAGACACTGTTGTGAGGGATTATACAAGAATGTTTAATCTGTGCACAAATGAATCCAAGGCCAAAAGGACAAAGGCCTGTGCTGTCCAGGATACCGTTGGCAGAAGGACCATGGGAAAGGCTACAAATTGACTTTGTTGGCCCTTTACCCAGCGCTCCTGGAGGGTATCGTTACTTGCTAGTGGTGATTGATGTGTTTTCTAAATGGGCTGGAAGCCTTACCCATGAGGAAAGACACTGCAATAGCAACAGCAAAAGCCCTATGGAGGGAAGTCATCTCAAGATGGGGATTCCCTAAGACCATAGAGTCAGACAGAGGCACACACTTCACAGGAAAGATCATGACAGGCATGTGTGAGATGTTAAATGTTGAGGAGAAATTTCACGTACCATATCATCCCCAATCGTCAGGAATGGTAGAAAGAATGAACAGAACCCTAAAGGAAAGACTTAAAAAAATGATACTACAATCGGGAAATAACTGGTTGTGTCATTTGCCCACAATTCTATTGGCTATATGGGGTACAGAGGCAAGAGGCACGTCAATCACCCTATATCAATTAATGATGGGTAGAATTATGAACCTGTGCCACCCTGCAGACCCAAAGCTTAGTACACCAATGAGGGACAGTGCTTGAAAGGAAAAATTCCTTGCACAGTTGCAAGACCAGGTGCAAAAATATCTATACTTTGCGGCCAGCAATATGGCGCCAAAGGCAAAAGAGGAACCTGGCAGGCCACCAATTAAACTAGAAGTAGGAGACAGGGTGATGGTAAAGAACTTTGTGCCTAAGTCTTCATGGGATGCTAATTGGATGGGCCCATTCCTGGTAACAGTAAGATTGAGCGATCAGGTTGTAAAGGTCAAACGGGTGGACAACAAGAAAGGGGCCAAGTGCATGAAAAGGAGGGATATGGAGAAGTGGGTTCATGCAGATCAATGCAAACGAATGTAACTGATAAGAATGTGATGCTTCTCTTGTTCTTGTATTCCAGGATCTTAAATGAAGCATGAATTAACAGGCCGAAAATTCCGGATTCTGGATATGGAGATTACAACAAATTTTGTTGATGATTAGCATCACCTATATTATCGGAATGCAGGAATTGGAACAATCAGGAGATGAGGACACATATATGTTTCCAGATGGGGAATATGAAAAGGCAGTATTGATACCATCAGAATTGATAACCATGGATATGCCACAAAGAGTTAATAATCACGAAGTTAGGAGTAGGAAAGTGCGACTCATTCCAGACGGAAAGGATGTAACCAAGAGATATTATCAGAATCCTGGTGGGCAATTCAAGTATAGGGTGGTTTTCTCTTTTGGGAGGGTAAATCATAGTTCAACTATTGGGAGATTGGCAATAACGCATGGTGCACAGGGAATATTGCCAGAATCACTACAACCATTCACGATGGCAACAATATACAGGGAGTGCAGAATTATTAGGCAAGTTGTATTTTTGAGGATTAATTTTATTATTGAACAACAACCATGTTCTCAATGAACCCAAAAAACTCATTAATATCAAAGCTGAATATTTTTGGAAGTAGTTTTTAGTTTGTTTTTAGTTTTAGCTATTTTAGGGGGATGTCTGTGTGTGCAGGTGACTATTACTGTGCATAATTATTAGGCAACTTAACAAAAAAACTAATATATACCCATTTCAATTATTTATTTTTACCAGTGAAACCAATATAACATCTCAACATTCACAAATATACATTTCTGACATTCAAAAACAAATCAGTGACCAATATAGCCACCTTTCTTTGCAAGGACACTCAAAAGCCTGCCATCCATGGATTCTGTCAGTGTTTTGATCTGTTCACCATCAACATTGCGTGCAGCAGCAACCACAGCCTCCCAGACACTGTTCAGAGAGGTGTACTGTTTTCCCTCCTTGTAAATCTCACATTTGATGATGGACCACAGGTTCTCAATGGGGTTCAGATCAGGTGAACAAGGAGGCCATGTCATTAGATTTTCTTCTTTTATACCCTTTCTTGCCAGCCACGCTGTGGAGCACTTGTGATGGAGCATTGTCCTGCATGAAAATCATGTTTTTCTTGAAGGATGCAGACTTCTTCCTGTACCACTGCTTGAAGAAGGTGTCTTCCAGAAACTGGCAGTAGGACTGGGAGTTGAGCTTGACTCCATCCTCAACCCGAAAAGGCCCCACAAGCTCATCTTTGATGATACCAGCCCAAACCAGTACTCCACCTCCACCTTGCTGGCGTCTGAGTCGGACTGGAGCTCTCTGCCCTTTACCAATCCAGCCACGGGCCCATCCACCTGGCCCATCAAGACTCACTCTCATTTCATCAGTCCATAAAACCTTAGAAAAATCAGTCTTGAGATATTTCTTGGCCCAGTCTTGACGTTTCAGCTTGTGTGTCTTGTTCAGTGGTGGTCGTCTTTCAGTCTTTCTTACCTTGGCCATGTCTCTGAGTATTGCACACCTTGTGCTTTTGGGCACTCCAGTGATGTTGCAGCTCTGAAATATGGGCAAACTGGTGGCAAGTGGCATCTTGGCAGCTGCACGCTTGACTTTTCTCAGTTCATGGGCAGTTATTTTGCGCCTTGGTTTTTCCACACGCTTCTTGCGACCCTGTTGACTATTTTGAATGAAACGCTTGATTGTTCGATGATCACGCTTCAGAAGCTTTGCAATTTTAAGAGTGCTGCATCCCTCTGCAAGATATCTCACTATTTTTGACTTTTCTGAGCCTGTCAAGTCCTTCTTTTGACCCATTTTGCCAAAGGAAAGGAAGTTGCCTAATAATTATGCACACCTGATATAGGGTGTTGATGTCATTAGACCACACCCCTTCTCATTACATATATGAGACATGAGGCACAAGTGTACGGGGGGGGGGGGGGACCTCATGTAAGGGGGTCAGAGACAACCTCTCTCCCAAATACCGTCTACCATATCAAAAGCTTCTTGAATTGCCGCACTACAGGCGTGATCTACTTGATCACGTGTATTTGCGGCCTGCGTTATGTAGGTAAAACATTCAGGGAGCTGCGGAAACGCATGGGGGAGCATCAAGGCGATATTCGCAATAATAGGGACACGCCCATTGCGCGTCATGTGCAGACGGTCCACGAGGGACGTACAGCATCAATCAGCTTCATGGGGATTGAACATGTTCCCAAACCGACCCGTGGGGGGGACTGGAACAGATCCATCCTACAAAGGGAATGTTGGTGGACATTCACACTGAATACAGTTGTCCCCAACGGGCTTAATGAACATTTGAACGTCAGCTGTTTTCTTTGACTGCCCCACTTCTCTGTGCGGGCCTTGTGGCCTTTTGTCCCCACTTCTAACCTCATTTTTTCTGGTCATATACGCGTGATGTTTGGCACATACTGTCATTTCCGCGTGAGGAGGTGGAGGAGATTCAGGGAGGTTTTGGGTCGTGTACGGACCAGCGAGAATTGTGTCTCCCCCTCTGTCCGTTCTCTTCCTCCACCACAATACTTGTGATGGATGTGAGTTTCCCATATATGGCAAAATGGGGAATAATCCATTCTTAAGTATCTAGTGCAGTACCCTGCTAAGCGTAGGAGATGCTGAGGCAGGATACTTTGCCTTTCTGTATAATGGCCGACTGTACCACTATGGATATGTACTACAGTCTGGCCATTAAGAAGAATCACTGGGCCTGTGCGGCCGAGGCTCGGCCTCGATCATGTGACCGCATCTCTGATGTGCGCACGTCTAGTGCGGCGCGGCTGGATGACGTCTGAACTTGGCGTCGGCCGTGCGTTCCACACAGCCCCATGGAATGCATGGGACTGGGACAGATGGCGCAGGCGCGGAAACGTAACTTCCGTTCACGTGACCGCGGCCTCGGACGCCCTGTAGAAGCGTCATCAAGGGGCGCATACACCGGAAGTCCACTGACTCCGGAAGATGCGCTTCATCTGGCCCTCTAGTCTTATAATGCGGCGTATTTCGCCTCACCAATGCCGGTCATCATCTTAGCAGACACCACCACACTGGGTCGTGCTATACAGTGTGCTTACAGCCACTCCTGACCGCAGCCACAAATAAGTAAGTTTGACACCTCTCCTCGACCTCACACTAGGCGATGGGGGGGTTTCCCTTCTTTCTTTTCTATCTGACTATTGTTCTAGTGACGTATTATTAGACATACATGTTTTCGTCATGGTTTGACTAATACGAACACGTAGCCCCGTGTCCCCTGAAGAATCCTGGGGCTCTAACCGAAGAAACGCGTCGGGACACTTAAGTATGCACCCACCCTGACCTCCTCTGACGTCTAGGTGGTGTTATACCCCCCCTTTTTTTCTGTGTTCATTATTGTACGTTTTGTAGTATCTCAAAGTGTGAACTCTGCCTTTTTTCAGTCATTAATCGAATAGGGCCTCATCAGGGTTTCCTACCTAGGATCAGAGTTCCTGTCTGGGCCACCCCTTGCGGGGCATTTTTGGACCCCGTCCTTTGGATACCTTGTAGGGAGTCACAGGACAAGCAGGGAGGTACTAGGGTTAGTGGGCTTTAATATCAATCCCGCCGCCCTTTTATGACCCCCTTACCTGTTTTTTTTCCACTAGTGACATTTTTGTGTTCTGTGTGTATAGTTGCCCACAGGGCATGTCTTATTCGGTGCTAAAACATGTTACTCATCTGTTAGAAAATAATGCTAAGGGTTATTGGTGGGAGGTTATATTTGGGCATTCAAGTGCAGCCAATGGAATCTTACATTTCTTAATCATCCGATTGTAGTATTACTCATTGTTGCTGTAGTTTTTTCCTTATTGCAAATGTACATGTGTTGTATGACACGGTATCTATATAAAAGGCTCCAGGCCCTATCCATGGAAATAGAAATACAAACTAAATATAAAATTGCATCATGTGAATTAGATGTACCAAGGAGCCTGGAGGAACATCTTATAAAATGTGACAACTGTGGCAGAGAAGGACATAGCAGGGGAAAGTGCCTGATCCCTGAACGATACAACAGATTGTAATCAGAAAATGAATGTTTAATTACATCATGCATGAAATACTTGAATTCCCTTACGTCCTACCAGCAGCACAGATGGGGTTAACTGCCCCTGTGGACTGGTAGGACCGGCGGAATTTTAATGAGCCCAAGAACCAATAAACGATCTTCAGCTCCCTGAAAGGGAGGAGATCACCCCCCAACCCACCGTGTTTTTTTCTGTCCTTTGGACAGGTTGGACTGGCGTATCGCTCCTTCTGGGAGCTGAGAGATAGGGGCTCCTTTTCTTTCTTGTAAAGGATCGCCCCGTTTTTTTACATGGCTCTCTTTTTGCCTTTATTTCAGGCGGATTGCGGCGATTTTTTTATACCTGGGGACCGCGGGGAGCGGGGTGTCCCCCTCCCCTCTCCTTTCAGTCTCTCCTGGTCTCCCGTTCCTTCCATCGCCACATGCGTGTGGCGCTATGGGCGCCGCCATCTTCCGGAAGTGACGCGCACTAGCTGCGCTACGTCACTTCCGGTTTTTTCGCAGCGCGGCTGAGGTTCTATCCTCACCCTCTTGATAAGAGTTACTTCCCTATAGACATCCTGTGATCCAGGATGACCCGGGGCAGCTATCCAAAGCATGTTTAGCTAGTTTGTTTAGCTCTCTTATATCTTAGGATACTTACGATTTGGGACCCGCCCTGGGGGCGGGGCTTCTTCCTTTTAAGCGCCCAGAGCCTGTCATTCAGTGCTCTGGTTGCATTGCTTTGACAAGCTAGCTCCAGAGTTCCCTGTGCCTTGTGATATCCTTATATTATTGCTTGACGTGGGTTTGTGTGTTCCTCTTCTGCAGCTCTATATTTCTCTAGTGCTGGTGGGCCCCCTTAAGGTCTCGTTTCTCCACCTCCAATTTTTTTGTAGGTGTTATGACCTGTCTTTTTTGTTTCCAATTACAGACTATGGCTTCCCCCAAGGATCTGGATCAGCGAAAAACTGGGGCCAAGAGGAAGCATTTGGCGTGCTTTGATTGTAACACGCCCTTAGACGACGGCTGTCCCTACTCTAGGTGTGAGAGTTGTCGCACGGCGTCCACGGAACCCACGATGCAGGAGATGTTTCAGTGGACGAAGACATACGTGGATGATTCCATTAAGGGAGTGGTGCGCTTATTGAATGAGAGGTTACCAGGACCCTCTCAGACTCCCATGGATGTGGCCGCTCCAGTCGCACCAGCCGAAAGACCCACCCCCTGTTCGGTGGGGTCTTCTTCTGAGGAAGAAGAGATCACTTCTTGCTTTTTCCCTCCAGAAAAGACGCAGAAGCTACTTAAGTCCATCAGGTCGGGGGACCATGATGTTGACATTGGGGAGTCCTCCGATCCCGCCGTACGGACACAGCGTGTCTTCAGAGCGGATGAGACCCTTCTCTCTGTGATGCGCACAGAATGGCGAAAGCCTGAGAAAGGCCCAGTTCTCACTAGAAAGTTTAAACTTATGTACCCGATGGCTAAACCCTTGGTGGAATCGTGGGGTTCCATTCCCAAGGTGGACATGGCGATAGCCAAGTTGTCCCGGCGCACTCTAGTCCCTGCAGATGATGGGTCTAGTCTGCAGGACCCTCTAGATCGGAGGGCAGAGTGCACCCTCAGAAGGAGTTATGCGGCGGCCGCTGCCTCCGCATCAACTTCGATTGCGGCCACTGAAGTAGCCACCTATTTACGCTCTAGGCTCAATCAGATCCAGACAGATGTGGACCAGAGCGTATCCAGGGATGATATCTTAGCAGCTTTCAAGTCAGCCAACCTGGCTATGGATTTCTTAGTCGACTCCACCCAGATGCAGTTGAAGCTGGCCGCCAAAACTATGGCCTTAGTTTCGGCTGCCCGCAGACCACTCTGGCTGAAACCTTGGGTCGCGGACAACGCGTCCAAGTTTAATCTTTGTGGGCTCCCCTTCGAACCAGACAGGCTGTTTGGGTCCGAATTGGATAAAATAATGGAGGGGCTCTCCGACAAAAAGGGGAAGAGCCTCCCCCAGCAGCCCTTTCGGGGACGCCCCAGGCAGGAAAAGAAGCGCGAAGGACGTCCAGGGCAGCAATCTAGGCGCAGAGATTGGGGGGGACCGTCTCGTAAATATTCGAGGCGCTCCCGTAAACCCGCTAAGGAGGCAAAACCCTCCTGACTATGGGCCTCTTCGAGGCTCTTGGATAAGCCCTGCTGTCCCTGCAGTGTCTCCTCTAGACTTTCCCGTACCACTCCCCAAACGCCCGTGGGGGGCCGTCTCTCCCATTTCAAAGACTCTTGGAGTCAGTTGATCGCAGACCCTTGGGTTCTGAACTTAGTCTCCGTCGGGTACCGGGTAGACTTTCTCTCTCTCCCCCCAGAGAGATTCGTCGCTACACGAAACTTCGGGCCGGCCAAACAAGTGGTCCTGGAATCTTACATCCAGGACTATATCTCCAAGGGAGCCCTAGGGGAGGTGCCGGCAGGGGAGAGAGGCCTAGGCATTTACTCACCAGTGTTCCTGGTTCCCAAAAAGACGGGAGACCTCCGGATTATCATCGATTTGAGATTTCTCAATCGATTTATAAGGAAAACAAGGTTTCGCATGGAAACCATAAGGTCAGTCGCCCATATCCTCAACCTCGGGGATGTCATGGCTACTCTGGACCTCAAAGATGCTTATCTTCACATTCCGATCCTTTCCGGAAATTTCTCAGGATCGCCGTCCAGATTTCAGGGGTTCGCAGGCACTTTCAGTTCACCGCGCTCCCCTTCGGAATCTCTTCTGCCCCCCTTATCTTCACCAAGGTGGTGGTATCGGTGGTGGCAGCATTGAGACCTCAAGGGCTGACTATTATTCCTTATCTGGACGATTGGCTTTTCATAGCCTCTTCAGTTCCGATCCTTACCCACCATCTTCAGGTCGCAATCTCCTTTCTTCTCCGCCTAGGCTGGATTATCAACTGGCAGAAGTCGAATGTGAGCCCATCATCTTCAATCTATTATTTAGGATTCGTGGTCGACTCTGTGGAGATGTCCCTCCGGTTGACTCAAGAAAGGAAAGCGCGGATTCAGGACCTGGCAAAGGTCCTTCATGTCCCTCGTCGAGTCTCTATTCGGACTCTCATGAAGATGGTGGGGCTCATGTCAGCGGCTGCGGACACAGTCCCTTGGGCGCTATGGCACCTCCGTCCTCTTCAGTCGGAGGTCTTACACTTATGGAACGGCAGCCCTGCGGGGCTAGATTCCCTGTGCTCCCTGTCCGGTCAAACCCGGAATTCCCTCAGATGGTGGTTTCGACTGCCAGCAGGGAAGTCTATGACCCAACCAGTTTGGGTCATATTGACTACAGACGCGTCCCTTGTAGGCTGGGGCGCTCACCTGGACGGATCCCAAGTGCAGGGATCTTGGTCCCCCCTGGAGCGGCATCTTTCCTCCAATCTTCGCGAGATGCGAGCTATCCGGCTAGCCCTCCTTCACTTCGCCCCTCAGATTCGGGGCAAAGCGGGGAAAGTCCAGTCAGACAATATGACTGCGGTTCTTTATATAAACAAGCAGGGAGGCACAAGGTCATTACCCCTTCTATCAGAGATCGGGGTGATCCTTCGGTGGGCAGAGCTGAACCTTTCCCATCTATCTGCCATTCATATCCGAGGTTCCCTCAATATGATAGCAGACCGCTTAAGTCGAGGATTACCGACCATGGAGTGGTCTCTGCATCCGGAGGTCTTCAGGCAGCTAGTTCACAGTTGGGGTATGCCAGAGGTGGACCTCATGGCAACCAGGTTCAACGCCAAGGTGCTGAGGTTCTGTTCCCTGTACCGGGAAGACAACCCCCTGGCGATAGATGCTCTGTCGATACCGTGGAGGTTCAGGCTGGCTTACATCTTCCCTCCTTTTTCCATGATACCGAGGGTATTGATGAAAATCCGTCAGGATCAGGCCTCGGTAATAGCCATCATACCGTTTTGGCCCAAAAGATCCTGGTTTACCCAGCTCATTCAGATGAGTCGGGGACAATACTGGAGACTCCCCCCGGAGCAGACCCTTGTGTCGTGGGACACTCACCTCTGCCCAGATCTGCACAGGTTCAACCTGACAGCCTGGAGGTTGATCAGCCCCTTCCCAACATAGAAGGGCTTTCCGAGTCGGTCCTGAGAACTTTGTCGCATTCCTGAGCAGAGTCTACAAACAAGGCCTACTCCAGGATCATGAGAATCTTCGTGGCATGGTGTGATTCCAAACAGGTGGCGTCTGCAGATCCGCCCCTTCCTGCGATACTACATTTCCTTCAGGACGGATTAGATAGAGGCCTATCTCCAGCTACCTTGAAGGTACAAATTTGTGCCATCTTGGCCTGTCTCAACAGGCCATACTCTCGGGACCCACTCATCAAATGCTTCTTGAAGAGAGCGGAAAGACTAAAGCCTACTATACTGAAACCCATTCCCCAATGGGATCTTTCAGTAGTGCTCAGGGGTCTAGCATCTCCCCCCTTCGAGCCTTTGGAGGAGGTTGATTTCAAATATTTAACTCTAAAGATGGTCTTTCTTCTGGCTATAGCCTCAGCCAAAAGAGTCTCTGAATTGCAGGCTTTCTCTGCAATTCATCCATATATTATTTTCTTACAGGACAGAGTACTCCTGAAGTTTTTACCATACTTCAGACCTAAGGTGCCTACTTTTCAAAACATCAACCAGGTAATCTCCTTACCAGTTTTGTTTACAGCCTCCTCCTCTGATACTCCAGCTAGAGATCCGCTGGATATTTCTAGATGCCTCCAGATCTATGTGGATAGATCCAGAGAGTTCAGGATAGATGAGAATCTCCTTATCCTGTTTGCCGGTAAGTCTAAAGGCCGTAAAGCGTCTAAAGCCACCATTAGTCGCTGGATCAAGGAGGCCATTAAGGAAGCTTTTGTCTCCCAAACCTTAGATCCTCCCGAGTTTGTGAGATCCCATTCTACTAGGGCGGTCTCCACCTCGGTTGCGGAAAGAAGCCTTCTCCCCTTAGAGT
Organism: Bufo gargarizans; assembly: GCF_014858855.1. NCBI lineage: Eukaryota > Metazoa > Chordata > Amphibia > Anura > Bufonidae > Bufo > Bufo gargarizans. The sequence goes on along the minus strand of NC_058080.1, from coordinate 744,820,387 downwards.
TGATCTGTAAGGCGGCCTCCTGGAGCTCTGAGTCAACCTTCATCTCCCATTATAGGAAAGATACTAGGATGGCAGAGTTTTCGGCTTTTGGGCAGACAGTTCTTACTTCTGCCAGGCATGAGGACCCTCCCTAGGGGTTTTATCTTGCTATCTCCCCATCTGTGCTGCTGGTAGGACGTAAGGGAATCGTTAATTTCTAACGATAATTTGTTTCCCTTAGTCCTAACAGCAGCACACAAATATCCCTCCCTAAATACATCATACTTGTTAAAAACACGGTGGGTTGGGGGGTGATCTCCTCCCTTTCAGGGAGCTGAAGATCGTTTATTGGTTCTTGGGCTCATTAAAATTCCGCCGGTCCTACCAGTCCACAGGGGCAGTTAACCCCATCTGTGCTGCTGTTAGGACTAAGGGAAAACAAATTATCGTTAGAAATTAACGATTATATTTTCATGGTGTGCTTAGTAGTGTATATAATGGTGATTCAAATGTTAATGACTTCCTCAATGTCCTAATAAGAGTGTAACAAGATTTATTGGAATGAATGGAAGGTGATGAATAGTGAGTGACAGGATTCACCCTTACTCTATTCGGATGATGATGGACCGCGAGGTTGAAGAGAACTATGGACTGTGAAGTGGTCATCAACATAAGTTTGATACAAGTTGATACACTTTGATGGACTTGGATGTGTTGGTGGGGGAGCAATGGACTACTGTCATCCTGGTGTAAATAGCAATGTCAATAAGCCTAACATCTGAATAAGCCTGAACATCTTGTTTTCATTCTGTCGTAAACAGCATCTGAATAAGACTGAACAGTTTGCTATTTCTTGTCGTAAAAGCTGCAATAGCAATGTGAATAAGCTTGACATCTCACTGATAAGAATGGAAATGAGATAGGGTTCCTGTTTCCCCTGTCCCGATGACTCGAAACCTGCCCCTGCGGTGTTATACACAATGGACTGCGCATTTGTAATGGTGTAGGCATCCTGTCGGCCCTAAAAGGTCTGATTCTCAGGGAAGTTTGGACGGACAGATGTTGACATAGCTGAAACAATATGCCATGCCTCAGCCCCAACTACAAGGACACCAGCGACATCCGCAGGAAGGTGGCAGTTACTGCATCAATATGAAGGAGTTGACTCAGATCAGATTACTGCAAGTTCATTGGATGAATGGTAATGAAGGAGGCCGGAAGATACTGGAGTAAGGGGTGGAATTGTGGGTGTGAATGTGGTTCGATTTGATTTATATATACACACACACACCAGATCAATGGTAGTTAGTTAGCTATATTCTTATATTGATTATTGGGAAGCTAGTACTAGGATTTATTAGTGATGTTTATAATTTTTTCAAGTATAGAACATTGAAGGAAGGTTTGCTTTATACTCTGTTATCCATTTATCTTGTAACCTTTTACTTTTATTAATTAAATAAGCCATTGCTTAAATCCGGATTTCTCATCTTTCAAAGACCATGCAAGGATAGTCAGCAGAAACCCTTGGATATAACATCTACTACAGTGCACACATCAATATTAATCTTTATCTATAAAATGGTATAAAAACACAAAAAAGGCCAATGATGAAGGTATAACAAACACTCCAGTAATAGAAAACAGCAACACTATACACTAATTAATCTACATAAAAACCATTAACTTAACAACTAAACAGTAGACTCTAATGAACTATTCCTAACTATACTCTATAACTAATTGAGATGTAAATTGTCAGCTGCTTTATACACTAATCACTAATTGGCTTTTAATCTGATTAGCAATTAATTTATGTATTTTTTTTAAACAGTACTAATACAAGATGAAAAAAAAAATCTTAGAGCTGCAAGGGGAGCACCACAAAGATCTAAAGGAGGTACAGGAGCACCGGCTGCGAAAGTTGCAGGAGCTGAAGCTCCAGTTTTCTCCACAAAATGATGAAGCTGGAGGAGAAGCACAATAAGTCCGTGGAGGTGCTGTTAAACATCCATGACCAACTTAAAGCTTTGCCATAGTTTTAAATGTAAATATAAAGCTTTTTCATAATGTTAAATGTTAATATAAAGGTTGTCTAGTTAACTTATAAGGTATGATATTTTTTTTATAGTTTTTTATGGTTTCTGTTTTATTTTAACCAATAGGATTACAGTAAGGACCCTTTAGTCCAGCCCAAACTCATCAGTATCATGACAGGTACATAGAAATGGGGGAGTATAAGCCCTACACATAACTCTGAAGGTTTAGGATAATAGCAGCAGTCATTGGTAACGGTGGAGTATAAGGCCTACACATAGCTCAGAAGGATCAGGATAATAGCAGCAGTCATTGGTAACGGTGGAGTTTAAGGCCTACACATAGCTCAGAAGGATCAGGACAAGAGCAGCAGTCATTGGTAACGGTGGAGTATAAGGCCTACACATAGCTCAGAAGGATCAGGACAAGAGCAGCAGTCATTGGTAACGGTGGAGTATAATGCCTAAACATAGCTCAGAAGGATCAGGACAAGAGCAGCAGTCATTGGTAACGGTGGAGTATAAGGCCTACACATAGCTCAGAAGGATCAGGACAAGAGCAGCAGGTAGATGGTAAGTTAACATTGTAGTTTAAGGCCTACACACAGCTCGGCTTAACTCAGCAGGTACAGACAGCAGCATGTTCTTAGTTTGCAGCAGGAAATTGTTCCCAGGAATGGGCCCCCGGCAGACAGGGTAAATAACTATAAAAAAATTATAGAACCCCAACAGAAGAATGTTTGTTCTTTGCTTACATCAAGAGTGTTCTCCCACGCATAAAAACTTCAATATTTTCAACATTTTTAATTTAATTTATTTAAGATTATAAAGGCCAGTATAAAATATTCCAATATATCAGAAAACAAAAACCAAATGCCCCGTAAGGTCCAACAGAATTTTTGTGTTTATTAAACAGTAAGTAACTTTTTGGTCCACACAATGGGACCTATCTCAAGTAGTGACCAAAGTGAATAGTGCCAAGTACAAGGCTGAATACCAAATGTGGTTATTTTTAACAGAAAAATATTATTACATGCATCCCCAAAATCTAACATGATAATTACATTTTCTATAAATAAAATATACTTACAAAAAATTGTACATTTGATACAACTATCCATACAGTGAACAGATTAATAACTTCACTAACACTATGTTGATTAATAACATTTGCTTAATTCATCTAAGTGCCAATTTTAAAAATTATTTGAAAAACCAAATTGTGTCATAAAAAATAAGCAGTTCCGATACAAACAAATTGAAGGAGTGGGCTAAGAACTAACCAGCATGGATCCGATATAGCGTCCCGTTTTGTTAGCTGTGCATGTCGAAGCATAGCTTCAGTATTACAGACAGAAACATGTGATGCAATGAGTAGATTCAGTCGCAAAATGGTGACATGGCTTCAAGAACATTATGTAGTCCACAGTTTATACTGCAAAGTTTAAAGCTGTGATTATATAAAATAAGCACGTGCAAATTATCATTACATAATTGTCAAGAAGTAACATTAAATATAAATGTACATGTGGCAATAACGCTCCATTCCCAAAACCGGATTTCCACACGGATGATCATAATGCCAGTCACACGCAACCATGTGGAGAGGTCAACACGGAAGTCAGGCATCCTTTCCAAGATGAAAGACAACACCATGTTCAAACCTAAATCCGGACTAAAACAAACAAAAAATAATACAATAATAAAAATTAATTAGGTTCATCAATCAGTCCTGTACAATGTTAACTGCACAAAACCTTTTGACAACCGGGCCGTCAAAAACCCAATTAAAGCAAAACCATAACTTATAAACTGAAATAAATAAAAAAAACGTTCTTTGGTGAATGAAGCGTAAAATCTCATAATTGTATGTTATTAAATTGATTTTGATTTTGATTTAAATAGATTTTGTATATACATACAGTACAGACCAAAAGTTTGGACACACTTTTTGTAATAGCATACAATTATGAGATAAAGAGAATGCCAAGAGTGTGCAAAGCAGTAATCAAAGCAAAAGGTGGCTACTTTGAAGAACCTAGAATGTGACATATTTTCAGTTGTTTCACACTTTTTTGTTATGTATATAATTCCACATGTGATAATTCATAGTTTTGATGCCTTCAGTGTGAATCTACAATTGTCATAGTCATGAAAATAAAGAAAACTCTTTGAATGAGGTGTGTCCAAAAATCGCAGGTTCAAGCTACCCGGCAATAATACAGCAAACAAATAAAGTAGAAGCACACCACTAAATGCACTAAGACTGAGTAAACAGGTAAATGTGTGAACAGGGTCAAATACATGACGCCATATAGTTACTGCAAAGCAGTGAAGAAGCTCTTAGCGCATATTATTGATCAAAAATATGTCGGGCCGACCTACCAGACGACAAGGTAGCTTCTTATCAGGTGGGACCTACTCTAACATGGAGGGTCCAGCTCCATTTTCACTCTGATTAAAAACACCATACATATATATATCTCAATATAAATCTTGGCAATATATACGATTAATAGAGCACATGCGCAAATATTAAACATGCACACCAGTTTACGAGAATTAGAATACTCAATACTTGTCATAGTCTGAGGGCGAATAAGTGGTCCATGCTGGTTCTCCTCAGCATGATCTGGACAGACAGCATCAACAGTTAATTGTTAATGCTGTACTATAATGCAGACACATAACTTGGCAGGATAAGGCCAGACAGTAGCAGGTAAATAGTAACGCAACAGTATAAGGCCTACAAATCGAAGGCCAAAACTCTGCAGCATCATGATAGACAGCAGCATGTAAATGGAAACTCTGTAGTATAAGTCATCACACCAATTATAAACACCGGGTAGTAATATAGAAACATAGAATGTGTCGGCAGATAAGAACCATTTGGCCCATCTAGTCTGCCCAATATACTGAATACTATGGATAGCCCCTGGCCCTATCTTATATGGAGGCTGGCCTTATGCCTATCCCATGCATGCTTAAACTCCATCACTGTATTTGCAGCTACCACTTCTGCAGGAAGGCTATTCCATGCATCCACTACTCTCTCAGTAATACTTCCTGATATTACTTTTAAATAAAGTAGAGAGAGTCTATTACTAGTAATAAAGTAGAGAGAGCCTATACTGTACAAAAATTAATACACAAACAATAGAACTAAAGCTCCATCGCATAGTAAGAAAAAAGTATTTATTGAATAAATACAATCACATTATCGTATAAAAACAGCAGTAAACAGGCATATTTCAGTGAGGAAAAACCCGAAGGGGACTGGGGGATCAACACACATGGGCATACACAAAGTATTGTGGAGCACCACAACAAGGCCAAAAAAAGGGAGCAAGGAAACCTGGACAATTACATCCAATAGGGGTATAAATAGGCAGTGTGGAATTGAAAAAAGCTCAGAAAAATACCCCAAATAAGCACGTCGATCCCTCAGTCTCCTTCTCCCAATGCAGTTTCACCAGCAACCTGGCTTCTTCTGGGGATAAGAAACTAATGAGAACTCTACCTTCTTATATATCGCTCTCACCTGGGCGTCCGATAGTTTCAGGAATGGGGAATCTGTACGAACCCGCCTGTATATTTATTGATTTCATATTGCAGCCATTGGTGGAACAACTTCCATCTTTTGTGAAAGACACCACAGATTTACTACGCCGACTGAATGATCTACACTTAGAGCCAGATATGTGGATAGCGTCCTGTGATGTGGAATCACTATACACAAGTATCCGTCACAAGGATGGACTGGAAGCAGTTCGATTTTTTCTGATAATGGCGGACATAGACGACGAAATGGGTGAGTTCATCCTAGAATTACTGGAGTTTGTGCTGACCCACAATTATTTTCTGTTTGGGGACGCCTTCTACCTGCTGCTCCAGGGGACAGCGATGGGGGCGGTGTGCGCCCCGTCGTTCGCTTGTATCTTCCTAGGGATGTGGGAGAGGGAGGTGTTCCTGACAGAAATATGTGACAATGTTGGTGGGGTCCAGATGTGGGCTCGCTACATTGATGACATTTTTGTCGTGTGGCAGGGACCACAAACTGGATTCACCAAACTGGTGAAAGCTTTGAACAAAAATAACCAAAACATTAAATTAACTCACAGGATTAGCAAGACACATCTGAATTTCTTGGACGTCCAAATTTCAGTTGATGAAGCCGGAAAAATTTTCATGGAAACTTCCACAAATCTGGTTCTATATGCGAACTCATGTCATCCTTTGAATCTCATTCAGAATATACCATACAGCCAATTCTTAAGAGCCAAAAGGATCTGTTCAACAGAGGAAGCTTTTGAGACACAATCTCAGGACCTTTGGAACAGATTTTCAAATAGTGGAAATCCTGGAGCAAAGATACGACAGGGATATAACAAGGCAAAAATGGCGGAAAGAGATCAACTTTTGGTATACCGTCAGAAAGAAAAGAAGTCCTAACACGGATGAGAAGGTACGTTTCATCACCTCCTATAATTCTCAGTGGCGTCTGATGAAAGACGTTATAACAAAATATTGGGAAGTTTTACACCTAAATTCGACTTTGACCAAGATCCTTCCTCCTTGTCCCTCTATTACGTATAGACAGACAAAAATTTTAAAGATCTTTTGGTCAAAAGTTACAACTCTGGCCCCAATCCACAGAGAATGTTTGGTTCCAAGGGCCCCAAATGGGGTTGTTCCCCGTGTGGAAAGTGTGTGGCCTGTCCGAACATCGACAGAGCCTCACACTTTAGTAATCCCATGAAAAGTGACAAACAGTATAAGATCACTCATAGTATTACGTGTAACACCTTAGGAGTTGGCATGACTTCAAGAGAATTGAGGAGACACACACGGGAACATGTTCTCGGTATAGAAGCGGCTCAGAATGAAGATGATGTGACTATGCTTAAACCCATTCCCAGGCAATTCAAACAATTCCATAATTGTGATAGTACGACCTTCCGAGTTAAAGGTATTGACCGCATCTATATCACAGTACGTGGAGGTGACTGGAGGAGAATCCTGGCACAAAAGGAGGTAAGATGGATTCATGAGCTGGATTGTATGGTACCTAGAGGATTAAATGATGATATGTCCTTTGTTCCATATTTATGAATGAGGTATGGGTCCCTTGGGATTCTAATGTAAGGTTGGATAGTACTCCAATCTGATTGTGTGGGCAACAGGAGATGGTTCCCAAACCAGATAATATAAATTCAGACTCCTGTACTCCACTTTGCTGTTTGGATAAATGCTTTTATTTCAAAGAGCGGTTCCAGTCAAAAAACATTTTTCGGCATATAGCCTTCTTCAGTACAACTGGAAGGGCATATAGAAATATCTCAGTGAATACACGACATTGGTCTTAGATACAAATAAAATAAAATAAACATAAAGAGATGTCAATACAACATGTAGATAGAAGAACAAAAGAGGCAATATAAATGTACTAGATTGCACAGAACACATGACCGTCCGGTTGATCCAGACTCAGACAAAATTATTCTCAACAGAGGCATCACAGGAAGTCCAGCAAAGGGGATTTAAATTCAAAATCATGAGGAAGGACATGAAAAGTGTGTTGATCCACATGGATGGCCGGTCTGGGGATGGGGTGAATGGTGTTAAGGAGGGCAAATGACATGTAGGTCATCTAGTGCAGTGTTTCCCAACCAATGTGACTCCAGCTGTTGCAAAACTACAACTCACAGCCAAAGGCTGTCCAGGCATGCTGGGAGTTGTAGTTTTGCAACAGCTGGAGGCACACTGGTTGGGAAACACTGATCTAGTATACATCAGTTTCCATATTCATATGCTGAGTGGGATACACCTTATATAATACACATGTACATTATCTAGTAGGCTATATGGTAATACTAGAATAAGATGGTGTACAGGCTGAATCGTATATATAGGAGGTACACAACAGATCTTACCTGGATGAGCCGCATAGGTGGAGAAAAAGCGTAGAGTTAAAGTACCCACAGTGGGTGGCAGGTTGCTGCAGTGATGTGGGTCTCTATGGACCTGTATGGCTTGCGCTGGAATAAGGCGGTAGCCTAAACCGAAAGGCGCCATATCTGTGATGGTGTCCGTCGTCATTAATGATGCTGAAGACTATCGCGTCAATAGAGTATAGTAAGTGGCAAAGCAACTATCCTTGACCCTTGGAATAGCAAAGGGATTATCTCTCCTCTTCTGATTCCTCCTACTTAAGCCGGGAAAGCCACTACAGACAAGAGAACCCCCCACCATTCTTCCTTGGATCCAGAAGGGACCGAGGCTGCAGAGGAAGACAGGACACTTCAGGAACCAATACCGGGAGGACAACCAGATCACAGGTAACGGATGCAACCTCACAATCACTGGTTATCAACATATCCTCAAAAACATTGACACCAACAGAAATACAGGTCCTGCAGAAGGGTCTTTCCTTCTGTCCATCATACAAGTTTGATACCTTCAGACGGAATTGGACCTCCAAAGGTTTTCTAGGAACCTGCGTCTCAAGGTCCACTTCAGTAAGTAAGACAAGTGGTCCCCTCCCCATAATGCCAATATAAATGAGGGGAAAGCACTAATCTCCTCCAAAAGATCTAGGCCTGAAATCCAAAAGCACCTACAGTCCCCCAAAAAACTCTCACCCGGCGGAAACCTTCATCTCTCTTGTAATAAGGGACACTGAGGTGGTTAGGAAGGACATTGAGATGGGCAAATTCTCGTGTCAATCTAATCTAACCTGAGACGAACGCGAAGCACTCTTGAGCCTCCAAAGAGACAAAGACTTAACTATCAAGCTGGCTGACAAAGGCGGGGCATTGGTAGTTATGGACAAAAGGGACTATCTGGAGGAGATCAATAATCAACTCAGTGACAGTAATGTCTATGAACGTTTACCTAGAGAGCCAACCCTGGTAATTAGAGAAAAAATTAAACAGGTCCTGACAATTCATCTAGATAAGGGCACCATTGACCAAGATACAGTCACCTACTTAATTAAACAACATCCAATTACCCCAGTGCTATATACCCTACCTAAAGTACATAAACGCCTGGACAAACCCCTGGGACTGTCCAATTGTTTCATCATCAGACTCCATTCTATCCCCACTATCTGTGTTTTTGGAGAGGGCTATTTAGGGTCTCCAATTCCAGGGTTAGGTTCCGGACGGGATACCCTTGTTCTAGTGGGTTACCGTGGTTAGGCATTAGGGCTAGTGTAGGACCCCGCTAGGGTAACATTAGGGAACCGTAGGTCGGATTCCTATCCGTGTGCAGCACGATTAATACCAAGGACCTAATTCATCATTGATCTGAGAGGTAACTGCGGCACAATTGGAGTCGCCCAACTACGCGGTAGGACAAACGGATTACCATCTTACGGGTGCCGCCGTGCACCGCTCCTTTTTGTTTTGTTCTACCTAGTTCATGACGTGTATGCTTCAACTCCGTTTGGGGTCACCGATACTATTATGTCATATCAGATGTGATAAGACTGAAGCTATATATTTATTTGTTTAAGGTTCTATTTATATACACTTATCTAAGGGGCTATTTTCTAAGAGTAATAATTAAAAGTTACGTTTTAATATCTACAAAATTTGATCACTTATACTAGGTATTTCTCAATAATGCAGGCGGTCCTCTAAAATATACCATATACTCTCTATATATTTTTTGCTATTTGATTTGTTTTTGGCATGGCAGGTTTCTTGGCTGGTGGTCTCAATACTGAGCTATGGTTGGATGAAGCTAGGGAATTTTATTCTGACAAATCTTATGTACAGAAGAAATTTATCCAATCTTTCAAGACTGCATTTAAAGAACTGAGTAGGCTTTATAAGGACCATCTCTCAAGCTGGTGGGAGGTCCAAAGTCTTGAAAATTATATTAAGCATGGTATTGTCCCTAGAGGCTTGAGAATCTCACTGGTTCCCGTTAATAAACAAAGGAGTCCCGGATTTGGTAATCGCTGGGAACAATTGGCCACTGCCAGTTCTTTGAAATTTATGATATTACTCCTTGAGGAGGAGAAGATTAATCTAGGGAACCTGAGTGAGAAACTTAAAGCTCAGATCGAGGTGACAAAAACCTTTTCTCAAGACCCAGATTATAATAACCAAGAGAAACAATTGCAGACCTCTGTCGAAAAATACCAGTACTTCTTAAAAGAAAGAAAACATAGGCAATTTACAAAAGATCTTGCAGAATTCAAAGAAAATAAGGCCTATACGGTCTTGAAGGAGAAACCCATTGTCAGGGAGACCGGATCAGATTACTCTACCACTGAGACTGATCTCTCTGACGGGGAACGGGAACAAACCGGGACACCTACAAGGGCCAAGGATAGGAACCAATATAGGAGAGGGAGAGGAAGGTAGAGGGAGAGGTCAACCATACCATTTTTTAGATCAAGGGGTGACATACCCACTGAGGAATCGATCCAAGACACGGGATCAGCAGGCCCCAAAATAATTAATTTATCACATAGATCACTCAGTACCATTGAAATGACTGTTCTTAGCAAGGGCCTTTCCTTTGTTCCAACACGTCGTTTTGATGCCTTCTCATGGACCAAAGATTTACAACTATTTATTCGTAAATTGAGATGGCATAAATTCTTAAAAAATAAAGATAAACGACAGTGTTTGGAACTTGGGATACCCACAGACATGCTTCCCGATGTTAGATTGCTAGATAGCTTGGGAGAAACGGATATCGGCCAGGAAGGGGAGGGACCCTTCACTGCACTTAAAAATAGGAGCATGAAAATGCCACCCCCTAGTGATATATCCTGTCTAGATGTCTTTTCCCAGCTTGTAACAGCTGATTTTTCATCAATCAGTCCTTCTGTTCCTACATCTAACTGCACAAATGAAGAATGGGAAGCTATCACTGCCGTAAGGAAGGACTCCTCGATTACCGTGAAGCCATCCGACAAAGGGGGCAACACGGTAGTCATGGACTCGGATGACTACAAACTCATGTGTGAACAATTATTAAAAAATAGAAAAGGCTATGAGATACTTCCCTCGAATCCAACTGAACCGTATCTCCTAGAATTAAGAAGTATCCTCCAGGATGCTAGATCTCAGAAATTGATTTCTCAGGAGGAACAAGATTTTCTATACCCAAAATCCCCGGTATTTGCAACATTTTATAGTCTACCCAAAATCCATAAGGGCACCAATCCACTCAAAGGGAGGGCAATCGTATCTGGAATTGGCAGTATCTGCCAGAACATGGGAATCTATATTGCTAAGATTCTTATGCAGTTTGTGGTGTCCCTCCCGTCCTACATTAGGAACACCATGGACCTCCTCAAGAGATTGGAAGGTGTCAGTGTGGATAGGGGGGCAATTTTGGGCAGCATAGATGTTGAGGCCTTGTATTCATCCATTCCCCACCATGTGGGACTCGGGGCCGTACAGCACTATCTAAGCATGAGGAGACGTCAGTATGTTGTGCACAATAATTTCATCTTAAAACTTTTGGAGTATTTGCTTACCCACAATTTTTTCTTGTTCTGTAACAGGCTCTACCACCAGCTCAGGGGCACAGTGATGGGTTGTTCTTGTGCGCCAACCTACACAAATTTGCTCCTGGGCTGGTGGGAATCAACTATGGTCTTTGCAGATAACATGTCGTCGGACCCCGCCCCCATAATCATGTGGGCGAGGTATATCGACGACATTCTTGTAATCTGGAATGGCAAAAAGTCCACTTATTCAGACTTTGCGAACAGTCTGAATAACAACAATATTGGGCTCAGATTTACACATGAATCCAGCACGGATACCCTCCCTTTCCTAGATATATCGATCTCTAGGAGAGAATCAGAGGAACTATCCACCACCATCTTTAGGAAACCAACCTCGACAAACTCTGTCTTGCATTGGAGCAGTAGCCACCCTGTACCCCTTAAAAAAGGGATTTCATGTGGCCAATATTTGCGTCTTCGACGCAACTGCTCAGATGCAGCAGAATTTAAAAAACATCCTCAGAACAAGATCTCGGAGAGAGGATATCCTGACGATGTTCTGAGGAAGGCGTAGCAAAGGGCTACCATAACTGCACGTACAGAATTATTGGTGCCTAAGGAGAAAAAAGTGGAAGACCGTAAAATTCATCTAATTGCAACTTTTAATGGTACTGTTGATCGTACGAGGAAGATCCTTGAGAAGCACTGGCCCATCTTACTTATGGACCCAGATATCAGTGAGGTCATACATGATTATCCACAGATCACATTTATGAGGGGCAGTAGTCTCAAGGACCTTCTGGTGCACAGCCACTACGTGCCAACTGCCCAGCCAGGAACATGGCTGGATCCCAGACCAATTGGCAGTTTCAAATGTAGTGGCTGTGTAGCTTGTAACATCATTCAACCAGGAAAGTCTTTCTTTAGCAATAATTTGCAACGTGCATTTCCGATTAAAGACTTCATCAATTGCCGCACCAAGGGGGTGATTTACAAGATCACCTGCGAGTGCGGCAAAGAATACATTGGGAAGACAAAAAGGGAATTGCGTAGACGTCTGGGTGAACACCTCGGTGACATTGCTAATAAAAGGGACGGGCACGTTCAAGAATGTCACCGGGGTGATTCGAGATGTCTCAAGGCTATGGGAATCGAACATATGAGAGCCCCTAACAAGAGATGGAGACTGGGATAGAATTCTGTTGCAGCGTGAAGCTCGCTGGACATTTGTATTGCGAACGGTCTCAGCCTCTGGGCCTTAATGAACAGCTCAATTTCAGCTGTTTCATTTAATATCTTTATACTATAATATCTGGGCCCAAAATAGAAAGGGACCTTTTGAATCAATGTTCAATAAAAACCCTCCCACAACACACTTACAAAAATATCCTTTTATAACTCCCTTATTATCTGGTCTTGTTTTTGCCTAAAGTGTCCTGATTTTAAGTTCACCAACTATTTAAGAGCAGACCTAGCTCTCTGGCGCCCTGATACATGCTTTCCTCCAAATATGAGGTCTGCATGTGTTGGGGGCACCATATTCAAGCAATCATTCCCCTATGTGGAATTTATGCCACAAATGCCATGTTCTATATATGCAACTTCGTATTTGAAGATGCACATTCTATCAGAGCCGGCAATGCGTCCCGTTGCCCGGCAACCGGGTCAGATTAGCATCTCGCATACATCTGCGAGATGCAGCACAGTGACGTCACCTAACGTCTGTGCGCTCCAAGCTGAAGAAACGGCCTCGTACAGCGCAAGCGCTATTACACCTAGCGCTGCGCTCCAGAGGCGTGGCTCAAGAACCAAGCCTCGTTTCCAAGGTTAGTTCCAGAAGCCATCTGTGCGCATGCGCGGTCGTATCAAGCACCACACAAGGGAGGTAGGTATAATATTTAAACTTGAACAGGTACCGATGCTATTGCTGACCACATCGGGCCCAGTACGGGGTGGATACTATTTCCCCCACCCTCTGTCACAGGTTATCAAGCTCCTTCTGAGCAGTATCAGGCCTCATAGCTTGTAACCTGTTATTTAAGGATGCACATGGCACATCATGTGTGTATCCTGTCATACTTAATTGCCCAGCTCCCCGCTGTTTCCCCTGATGAGTCTTACTCTCATCTGTAAGTGAAACATGCATGTAGGGATGTTCTAGGAGAGGGCTATTGAGGGTCTCTAATTCCAGGGTTAGGTTCTGGACGGGATACCCTTGTTCTAGTGGGTGTACCGTGGTTAAGCCTTAGGGCTAGTGTAGGACCCCGCTAGGGTAACATTAGGGAACCGTAGATCGGATTCCTATCCGTGTGCAGCACGATTAATACCAAGGACCTAATTCATCATTGATCCGAGAGGTAACTGTGGCACAATTGGAGTCGCCCAACTACGCGGTAGGACAAACGGATTACCATCTTACTGGTGCCGCCGTGCACCGCTCCTTTTTGTTTTGTTCTACATAATTCATGACGTGTATGCTTCAACTCCGTTTGGGGTCACCGATACTATTATGTCATATCAGATGTGATACGACTGAAGCTATACATTTATTTGTTTAAGGTTCTATTTATATACACTTATCTAAGGGGCTATTTTCTAAGAGTAATAATTAAAAGTTACGTTTTAATATCTACAAAATTTGATCACTTATACTAGGTATTTCTCAATAATGCAGGCGGTCCTCTAAAATATACCATATACTCTATATTTTTTTTTTTTTGCGAAAAAATCCTAACACCTAAGGTCAAAACCACCAAATCCTCTCTCTTGGACACATCAACCTTTTTACAACTTATCAGGGACATTAATCAGGTACAACCTGACTGCATCTTAGTCACCCTAGATGTAGTGAGTCTATACACCTCCATTACACATACCAAGGGCCTCTCTGCCACTACTAGGCTACTAGAAACTACCAAAACAAATCCTGAAGTCACCTCATTATGCCTAGATCTCCTCCACTTGGTTCTCACAAAGAACTATTTCCTGTTCCAAGACTACTTCTATATTCAGAATCAGGGAACCGCGATGGGGGCGCACATGGTGCCTCCCTATGCAAATTGTTATATGGCCACCTTTGAAGAAGACTATATATATACACCAATACCAAATTTCAACAGCATGCCCTAATTTGGAAGAGATATATCGACGACGTCTTCTGTATATGGAATGGCACAATAGAATCCTTACAGGATTTCTCTACCTACATCAATTCCATCTGGCCTGAACTGCAATTCACCCTGCACCATAGTAACACATCCATTAATTTCCTTGATACCATTGTTTCCAAAGATTCGAACGGTTATCTACATACTGACCTGTATACCAAACCAACGGACCGCAATAGTTTGCTACACTATTCTAGTTTCCACCCTACTAGTATGATGAAGTCCCTCCCACGCTCTCAATTCCAAAGAATTTCCAGGAATGTTGACAGCACCAATATAAAAAAATTGAGATTAAACAAAATGTCGACCCGTTTCCACAATAGGGGTTATCCCGACTTTGTCATTAAGGAAGGCCTAACCCCCAACCAGAAGGTCAGAACACAACAGGCCCAGAGGGTGCCTTTTATACATACTTTTCACCCTTTTGCATCTAAGGTCCAGCATATTCTACACAAACATTGGTAACTCCTACATCAGGCATATCCGCATATTGAAGTTTTTTCCTCCCCTTTTCTACCATGCAATAGACTGCCCTAAGAATCTTAGGGACATTCTAGTACGAGCAGATGAAGGTTCAAATATCAAAATTCCACGACAAATGTTCCTAAAGACACAACGAAAAGGTACATTCCCTTGCCTTCACTGTACACAATGTTCCCACGTCACAAAAGGAGATAAGACTTACCATCCATTAACTGGCAAAGGGCTCCCTGTATGGGTTTTTTCACATGTGACTCTACCAACGTCGTGTATATAATCAAATGTCCCTGTGGTCTAGCGTACGTTGGCGAAACCACACAGACCATTAGAGACAGGATATGCCAACACAAATCCAATATCCGTTGTCAAAACAACCATCTACCTATCCCCGCACACTTTGCAGCTAAACGACATACCATTGCCCAACTGCGTTTCCAGGTAGTGGAACAAACATCAGTCCCTAGAAGAGGCGGGGACATATCCCGCATTCTTATGAATAGGGAAGCACTTTGGATCCACCGCCTACAAACCTTGGAACCAAAGGGGCTCAACCGAGAATATGAAGTTGGCAGCTTTCTCTGATTCCTATATAAGCATACTTCCTATATTACATGTGTAATAAAAACTATATGTCATTGATTACATGCTCATACTGATACTAGATGTGATTTATGTGCATCCATTTGATAAGAACTGTTTATGCAGTAGGAATCAGAACTAACCATATTCCTATCTCCATCCATTTCAGACCAGATATTGAATATCCCCTCCCTGGCTGGAGCCGCATTCACTATATCCTTTGGTATGATTTCCTACTATTCCTGCACTTTCAACCATCCATGTTAATTCTTACGCTGTCCTAGTCTCTCAGTACTCCAAATATTCTCAGGTATAGTGCGCAGGCTCCGTGCCTAGCTAGTAGCTTTCTCTTATCTTTCCACTGTGTACCACCACTGCGCATGACGATTCTCATCTACATCGCCCGGCACTGCCTTCTAAGCAGTCATCTCTGCGCATGCGCCGCCAATCAGCGCATGCCCATTGCACGCCGGTCATGATCTTTCCTCATGGGTTGCTCTGGGCATGCGCTTATAATATACGCGCATGCGCCGTACCCATATTGAGCAACACCCATTTTTACTTATCCCCATAGCGCAGAAACCGGAAGTACGTCAGTTAGACTCCGCCCCCTTACTTCCGCCACAGCGTTACCAATATTTAATGACGACGGACACCATCACAGATATGGCGCCTTTCTGTTTAGGCTACCGCCTTATTCCAGCGCAAACCATACAGGGGCATAGAGCTCCACATCACTGCAGCAACCTGCCACCCACTGTGGGTACTTTAACTTTAACTCTACGCTTTTTCTGAACCTATGCGGCTCAACCAGGTGAGATCTGCTGTGCACCTCCTATATATACGATTCAGCCTGTACACCATCTTATTCTAGTATTACCATATAGCCTACTAGATAATGTACATGTGTATTATATAAGGTGTATCCCACTCAGCATATGAATATGGAAACTGATGTATACTAGATGATCTACATGTCATCTTCCATATCCCCGGAAGAAGCCAGGTTTACTGGCGAAACGGCGTTGGGTCAGGAGTCGGCCGAGAGATCTTCGCACCATTCAGGGTATGTTTAATCTTGTCCATGTACTCTAACCTCAATCTCTACAATTGCCTCCTTTGCACTTTGTTTGGAGCGTTGCTGTCAGGAGGTTTTGAGGTACGTTTTTTTAGCTAGCGTTCTTTTTTCCCTGGTGTTATTTTCGTGCACTGATCTCCCGGCCTCTCCTTGGGTCCTGCTCCTCATCTGTGTCTCCTGCCTTGTGCTGCCTTCTTTTATTATGCATGTATGTATTGTTCATATATATTTATAATAAAGTTCTTTGGATTTTTATATATACGTAAGTCAGTTTCATTTTTTGGTGATATTATGACTCCTTGCAGGTCCGTTTTTTCGATTTACTTGATATTTATTCTGTCCGGTTAATATTGGTTGACCCCAGACTGGCCATCCATGTCGATCAACACACTTTTCATGTCCTTCCTCATGATTTAAATCCCCTTTCCTGGACTTCCTGTGATGCCTCTGTTGAGAATAATTTTGTCTGAGTCTGGATCAACCGGACGGTCATGTGCAATCTAGTACATTTATAGTACATTTATATTGCCTCTTTTGTTCTTCTATCTACATGTTGTATTGACATCTCTTTATGTTTATTTTATTTGTATCTAAGACCAATGTCGTGTATTCACTGAGATATTTCTATATGCCCTTCCAGTTGTACTGAAGAAGGCTATATGCCGAAAAATGTTTTTTGACTGGAACCGCTCTTTGAAATAAAAGCATTTATCCAAACAGCAAAGTGGAGTACAGGAGTCTGAATTTATATTATCATCCCTTGGGTTTCTGGCGTAGTCCAGCCCTTTGGTTTTAATATTTTATTACTCAATATGTTTTTAATAATGTTGTGTTCTCCCCTTTTCCTTAGTTCTAGTATCCAATTACTTGCGGTGTGTTCAGATGGGTCAGGTGGACGGCATTTATATATAGTTAAGGCTGCTTGCAGCCTGTAATTGTGGGTGGAGCTCCCTCTCGCATTTAAACCCCCGGCTACAAGCAGGAGGGCGCCCGTTCGTTGCAGTTCCGCCCGTCCGTGACGCCACTTCCGGTTTCGCTACCTTTTCGTGACATCACTTCCGGCGTCCTCGTGGAATCCAGACCGCGGCACCTCCGGTAAGTTGGTGCCGGCTGGGTAGCCGAGCCCTATTGGCAGTGCGGACGCACCCCCGCTTTTCTCCCTCCAGCCTAGAGCAGGTCCGGTCGTGGGACCCGCACGGCGTCTCCTGCGTTCCCCCCCGCCCCGTCGAGTGCTGGGCTCCACTGACACGGGGGGGGGGGGGGTCGGTACGGCAGCACTGGGGCACTAGTAGACGCCGCGGTCCTCAGGTGAGGGACAGGTTCCCTGTGGATATGGCCTCCTTACTATCCAGTCAGGCGGCGGGGTCCCGGTCACCCCCTGTCTTCCTGGGCTTGCGCCGCTCCTGCTGGCCATTCCTGGTCCTTCTACGAGCACCCCAGCTGTCCCTGTCACCAAGGGTCAGCATGGGGGGGCAGGCTGTTGCCGGGGAGCTTGGGGTGGCTAGCAGGTGGCACGGCTAGTCACAGTCCTCTGCCAGCCGGCCCACTGCGGGCGCCGCTCCTCTGTCCCCCACAGATCAGGGGGTGGGTTCTGCCGGCCTGCTGCGGCCTCAACCAAAAAAAAAAAAAGGAAAGTGCCCGGTGTCCCCAAGGCACTGGGGTCGCCAAATCTCGCAAGGGTACGTTTTATGTTTTATTCCAGGGTTCTTTCAGTATGGGAATTCCTGGAATCAGTCAGGGGCCATACGTTCCCTGAACCGCTCAGGCGCTTGTGTTTTTTTTTTGTTTTGTCTTTGTGGTATTTCTTGAAGCACGCCTGTGCTCTGGCTTCCCTGTTTCGCTCAGGTGTTATGTTTCCCCGAATCACAGGTTTCACGTTCCCAAAATCACATGTGTCATGTCTTCCCTGAATCGCTCAGGTTATGTTTTCTCCAAATCGCAGGTGTCATGTCTTCCCTGAATCGCTCAGGTTATGTTTTCTCCAAATCGCAGGTGTCATGTCCCCAAGAATCGCATGTGTCATGTCTTCCCTGAATCGCTCAGGGTTATGTTTTCCCCAAATTGCAGGTATCTGATCCCCAAGAATCGCAGATGTCATGTATTCCCTGAATCGCTCAGGGTTATGTTTCTCCATTCACAGGTGTCATGTTCCCAAAATCGCATGTGTCATGTCTCCCCTGAATCGCTCAGGGTTATGTTTATTCTACAAACCGCAGGTGTCATGTTTCCTCTGAATCGTTCAGGATTATGTTTTCTCCAATTCACAGGTGTCATGTCCCCAAGAATCGCAGGTGTCATGTCTTCCCTGAATCACTCAGGGTTATGTTTTCTCCAATTCACAGGTGTCATGTTCCCAAAAATCGCATGTGTCATGTCTTCCCTAAGTGGCTCAGGGTTCAGGTTCACGTTCAGGGGTAACGCTCAGGTCTGATGTGTTCCCTGAATTGCTCAGGTCTGGTGTGTTCCCTGAATCGCTCAGGTCTGGTGCGTCCCCTGAATCGCTCAGGTCTTATGTGTTCCCTGAATCGCTCAGGTCTAGTGTGTTCCCTGATTCGCTCAGGTCTGGTAGGTTCCCTGAATCGCTCAGGTCTGGTGCGTCCCCTGAATCGCTCAGGTCTAGTGTGTTCCCTGAATCGCTCAGGTCTTATGTGTTCCCTGAATCGCTCAGGTCTTATGTGTTCCCTGAATCGCTCAGGTCTAGTGTGTACCCTGATTTGCTCAGGTCTGGTAGGTTCCCTGAATCGCTCAGGTCTGATGTGTTCCCTGAATCGCTCAGGTCTGATGTGTTCCCTGAATCGCTCAGGTCTGATGTGTTCCTGTTTTGCTCAGGTGGTGTTCCTGTTTTTGCTCAGGTGGTGTTCCTGCTTTTGCTCAGGTGGTGTTCCTGTTTTGCTCAGGTGTGGTGTTCCTGGTTCACTCGAGTATCAGGTGCTCCCTGTTTCGCAAAAAAAAAAAGTTTCAACAGGTTGTCTCCCCCGAGATAGGTAGTCTGAGTCTCGCGGTTTCCCTTTGCGCCATAGGGGCCGGTCATTCACACTCATCGCCGAGTCTCGTTCCAACACAACTTATTTCTCCACGTAAACAGAGCCTCAGGCCTCCAGAGCTTCAAGCAAGCTTCTATCGTGTCGCCAGGCTCCTCCTTGTGCAGGTAGGTTCAGCCAGGGGCTGCTGTTGCACACTGTCCCGGCGTCAAGCATGCCTTCTCACGAGCTTCCGTTCGTAGGTTTTCTGCTCACCTCTGAAAATAGTAGCGTGAGTCATTCGGGTAAACTCATTTCTGTACCAACCCGTCCTCGGGCGGGTGTCGTCTTGTTGTCCGGGGGGGGGGGAATTTTTATTCATCTGTCGTTGTCATACCTTCTCAGGCAGCGTAAAGATGTCTCAGGCTCCAGAAACGGACGATAGCCTATCTTTACCCGGGACTTCCGTGTCAGGGCGCGCCAGCAACCCCTCTCTGCGAAGCTGGACCATCCCGAAGCTCGTCGCAGAGCTCAACAGGAGGGGAATCCGTCATCCCGCTTCCGCGTGGAAGGCGGAGCTGTACCGCCTCCTGATGACCGAACCGGAGGGCCCCAACGACCAGCCCTCTCTGTCGTCTATACAGCTGTCCATTCTGCAGTTGCAGGCTACCATTGGCAGCCTTGCAGGTTCGGTAGCAGACATACAGACCAGCATGGTGGAATTGGAGTCCCGGCCTCCGGCGGCACCACCTTCCCTAGCCCCTCCTGCCTTGCCTTCCACGTCCCAGGACGGGGCTCCAGGTATGGTCCGTGCCAGCTCCCAGATTGCCCCCTCGCACTTCATCCCCGAAAACCTGAAAAGGGACATTCTGGCAGGGAAGGACGTCAACCTGGCGTCCATTCTCATTGCGTCCCAGGACGTGTCAGAAAACAAAGTGATCAGTTGCGGGGAGGTCTCGGTAGTTCTTAGGGCCAAGGACGCCCAACTGAACCGAAAACTATCGATTCCGGAGTTCGTCCTGGCTTTTAGCCTCTATAGGGACACCATATGCGGCATCCAGCCACATAGGCGGGAAGAGATGGACTCGTACTTGTACCAGGTCACCGACTTGGGGTACAAGTACGGCGGGACCAACTTCTACGATTACCACCGGTCTTTCTCAGCCAAGGCAGCCGCAGCCCTCACCCAATTTCAGTTCCGCACGGACTGGGCCAATCTAGATATGGAGCTGTTTTGTCGCCATTTCGCAGGGTTACAGGCTCTAACTTGCGCGGCGTGCCAATCAATTCAGCACACCGCCGACTGGTGTCCCAAACTCCCCACCCCGGCCCGGGAGGATTCCTTGCCAGGCCCCTCTGGCACCCAGCGGTTCCAGGGCTCCACCGATAAACTGGGTAGGCCCATCACATACCTGGGGCAGAGTCAGGTGTGCAATAATTTCAACGCAGGGGGTTGCAGTTTCAATAGCTGTCGCGCATTGCACATCTGCTCCCTCTGTTTCAGGGCCCATCCCCGCCCCAGCTGCCCGAAGAGACAGCGTAGGAACTTATGACTGACCGACGTTAACATCGAGCTTCTGGGCGTCCTATTGCAAAACCACCCCGACCACTAAGCCGTCCAGTTCCTTCTCACCGGTTTCGAAAGGGGTTTCCATACGGGCCTCATTGCCCTCCCCCAAGTTTCCTGGGAGGGATGGAACCTGCAGTCGGCTTGTCAAGATCCGGCGGCAGTGGCCACCCTCTTGCAGGACGAGGTCCGGAAGGGTTTTTTGCTGGGCCCGTTCAAGGCCATCCCCTTCACCACTTGGAGGATGAAACCCCATTGGGTTGGTATCCAAACAATCATCCAATAAAAGGCATTTAATCTATGACTTGTCGGCTCCACACAAGTCGCCCTTTCCCAGCCTCAACTCCCTGATCCCGTCAGAGGAGTTCTCCATGTCATACGCGTCCATCGATGAGGCCATCCAATACGTCCTGCTGGCCGGGGAAGGGGCTTGGCTGGCCAAGGTCGACATTGCGGACGCCTCTAAACTACTCCCCATCCTTCCCCAGTTGTGGCAGTATTACGGGTTGTGTTGGGTCGGACGGGTACTATTTTGCCAACCGGCTCACCTTTGGGTCCAAAAGCAGCCCGTGGATGTTTGACAGGTTCGCCTGTGCGCTGCACTGGATCCTGGTCCACCACGGGGGTCTGGACATGGTCATCCATTATTTGGATGACTTCCTGATCGTCGAGAGGCCCCAGGGTTCCCCCTCGGGGTTGGCAAGCCTGCTTCAGCTATTCGCCAGTCTCGAGGTCCCTGTGGCGTCGGCTAAAACAGAGGGTCCGGGCACCAGGGTCACCTTCTTGGGCATCACCCTGGATTCGGTCCGCATGGGGGCCAGCCTCCCCACAGCCAAGCTGGCCAAGATCCAGTCCGCCGTCTCCTACGCGGCCTCTTCCAGGGTCCTGTCCAAGCGGGAGCTCCAGTCCCTGCTTGGATCCCTCAACTGTGCATTCAAGATCATGCCCCAGGGCAGGGCCTTCACTTCCCGGCTCCTCAGTCTCCTCCCGACAGCCCCGGATCAGGACTCCACCATCCAACTAGACAGACACCCATGGCGGATCTCCAGATGTGGCAGGCTTTCCTGGCCGGGTGGAATGGTATCTCTTTGTTTGTACCATCCCCGGATTCAGCGTCCCCAACGGTCTTCACCGATGCCGCGGCCTCCCGCGGGTTCGCTGCTATCTTCCATCCACAGTGGTTGGTCGGCGGTTGGCCGGTGGCGCTCATATCCGAGACTGAGGCCATGAAATCCTCCCCGCTGTTAGAATTGTACCCAATTGTGGCGGCGGCCCAGGTGTGGGGTTCTCTCTGGCCAAATAAGTTGGTTATCTTCAGGACAGACAGCCAGGTCCTAGTAGAGATCATATCCAAAGGGAGGGCAAAGTCTCGCAGGATCATGTCCCTTTTGCGTAGACTTGTGTGGCTGTCCTTGTCATTTAATTTCCATATCATCACGGTCCATATTCAGGGGGCACAGAATGTAGCACCGGACGCCCTGTCTTGTTTTAATTATGAAGTCTTCTCTCAGGAGCTCCCATAGGCAGACCCGTCAGTGTTCCAGCTCCGCCGTTCAACTCCCTCCTGTTGGACTAGAGCCCCTGATAGCGTCTGCACGGTCATTGGTCCAGCGCTCGCTAGCCGCCAACACCGCCAGGAACTATGACGTCGGGTTCAGAGTTTTCAGGGAGTTCAGTGACACCCATCCCCGGGGGGAGGTGGACGAGGTCATGTTCATCATGGCTTTCATAGCCTATTGCCACACGCACCGCCACCTGTCAGTCAACACCATCAGGCTGTGTTTGGCCGGCATTCAGCACCATCGGATGCTCGGCGACCCCTCTGCCAAATACATTTTTTCCAATCAGGCCATCAAAGCCACCATCAGGGGCATTCAGAAAGCTAGCACGGCGGTCCAGGTGCGCAGGCAACCGGTGTCAGGTGAGATTTTCCGCAGATTGTCCATAGCCCTAGACGGTCTCCCTTTTGGGCAATTGGCGAGCATCACCACCAAGGCAGCCATGTACCTAGGGTTCTATGGGTTCCTTCGGCACGGTCAATCGAGCGACCCTGCTCAGGCGACATCTCACCTGGCACGCGGACCACTTCATACTGTCCATCCCATCCACCAAGACCAACCAGGCAGGTCCTCCCACCGAGGTAGAGTTTTTCCCTACGGCCAACTGTTGGTGTCCCGTTAAGGTGCTACAGGAGCTTCTGGCCTCCCTCCAGTCTTCCGCTTTAGACGAACCATTGCTCCCAATTAATAGTAGGCACCTATCTTCGGCCGAGTTTGTCTCCAATATCCGCACCCTGGCGGCAGGACTGGGGTATAACCCCAGCACGATATCCGGACACTCTTTTCGCATAGGGGCCGCGTCCGCAGCGTCCAGTCATCAGGTTCCAGCACACGTCATCCGCAGGATGGGTCGATGGCGGTCATCCTGCTACGCAAGGTATATTCCCAACCCGCGAGTTGAGATCTCCAGAGCCTTTCGTTCACTGGCTTTATAGGTATCACGATGTTCCAATAAATACTTGTACCCTACACCGGGTCAGTTCTCTTTTTGCCCACTTCTCTAGGCCTTACCTCGTCACTGGCGCCGGGCACACTCCAGCCAGTCAGGTCAGGGCAGCACATAGGCATGCCTATTCTGTTCCTCGGTTAGCTCCTACCACAAATATATATATATATATATATATATATATTATATATATATATAATATATATACTTTTCCTTTTTCTTTCTATTCATTACGATATGCTGATGATATATATATATATATATATATATATCGCGGTATATTTTTGTATGTATTCGGATATCCCTGTTTACTCTAAGGCCCCTAACTTCACTATGTATTTTATATATGTATATTTTTTTATAATTTTTTTAGTAACCATATATATATGAATTTTTATAGGCACAATATGTTGTATAATTGTTATGACATGCACATTTGTATCCTTCCCAATAAGGTGTAGGATCACGCATTTAGTAATGCAATCTTAATATGTGTATTATTTACTATTTATTGGATGTAACTGTATTATTATGTATTGGCATTTCATTATAAAAATTATGACATGATTAATCACATGAATTTTCACATTTACTTTTTTCCTGTCTGTTTTTCCATTTCTTCACTTACCACCACTTTCACGTGTTCCATCTTCACTTCAGAGCGGCCAGAAGAAGCGCAATACATTGCGCGAAACGGCCATAGCCGCCATTCATCTGCAGGAGCCTCTCCGTCCCAGAACCCCACCTGTTCGTCCTACATGAAGGATTGAATAAAAAGACACAGTTTTGAACGCTTCGGTGAGTGCCGCATATTTCTTTGATCTTCGCTACATTGTTGCATTTGATACGGCTTCCCTTCTCCATGCTGAGCACCATATATGAAGCACGACTTGCTACATTGCCGCTATTCTAGCCAGTATCTAGGACCGGAGTTCTTACCTGTCGCTTGCAGTGCCGCATGTGTTCCACTTCTGTTTATGCATACTGATTGAATCACGTCATGATGGCTGAGCACGCAGAGGATCTTCAGGCACCGGCCCCTCCAGGCTATTTCAGATACCGCATGCAGCCTAACGCAGGGAAGAGAGGGGGCGGACACGTTCTTTGCAGCGTGTGATGAGGGGGATTACACACATACCATCAGTACAAAGGCTTTGGAATTAAAAATCTTTCAGCTGGCCGATAAAGAAGTGCGTCTATTCTGGACAATTAAGTCCTTGAAATCCTATCAGGACTGTGACCGGGTACCCGAGAGGCCTATGCTTGTTTAAGGATATAGTCCAGTATGATGATGATCCCGCATTTGTGAGTGCGTGGAAGGACGCACATCAGCAATTTTCCATGCAGATCATGGGTCTCGTATTGACCCGGGACGAAACGGAATATACCGCAGTAACGGAAGAACTGAGCAGGGCAAGAGAGGAATTACAGAAGAGATTGTTGGAGTCTCAGTTTGCCAATTTTGAAAAACGACTGAACAAGAAGTTGTTGGCCACACAAATGGAAATTAAGGAAAAGAAAAGAGACAAGTTCATTAGAGACAAAAATGACTATGAACTCGATCGAGTTTTTGATTGGGGCAAAAAGAGAATACGCCCTAAGCGCATCTCACGACGAGGACGCAACAACTTTTGGGCAACCGATTCGGATTCAAGCCTATCAGAGGGAAACGGAACCCATTCACCAACTAATCCCACCCCTTTAGAAGGAGAACGAGAAGGGGGCGTGGCAGACGCACAGGAAGAACTAAAAGTACCACGCAAATCGACGAGGCGGAGACGTCAGGTCTCGTGGCGACAGTAGACGATAAGACCAACACCAGCACTGTCGACATAGTGGTGAACCTCACGGGCTTAGAACTGCCCCCGGGCTGCATCCCACTCCTCAATCGAGGACTGGGATTCAGCCTAGCCGAGCAGTTCAGCCCTGTGGACTTTGAGATTGACTTGTTTCTATCGATCCGCAAATTATTTCTGAAAAATGTTTGCTGAATCTCCCTCTAGAAATGTTACACCATTGCCAGGAGAAATCCCGGCGACAATTACAGGGACTGACTTCCATCTTAAGGGTCGTTTCAATGAAGAGGAGATACAGTGCATCCACTTTCTAGCCAATATGGAGGCAGACACTTTAGACAGTGGTGGCCATAAGGTAGATGCATACACCGGTGGTATCGGGTCCACCTTCCTTCCTCCCATGCCGGCCGGCTCAGCTATAGACCTGTTCCACAAACGGGTGTTAAGAGATATACGTGCGCTGATTTACCCAGCAGCACCCCCGAATGTTACCGGGGAAGAATATCGAGCCCTTTTGTGGTTGAAACAACAGGATGGCATCATTATTAAGCCGGCCGACAAGGGAGGGAATGTGGTCCTGATGACCAGGGAGTACTATATGGAGGAGGCAGGTAGGCAATTGAGGGACAGCACGGTATATCTCAGACTGAAGGGAGACCCTGTACAGGGAATACTAGATAGACTTCAGGTATTTGTTGAGAAGTACATAGCAGCTGGTTTCTTACCCAAAGGCATGGCCAATCGACTCATCCCTGCCCACCCCAAAGTCCCGTTCTGGTATTCGTACCAAAAATCCACAAATCACTGACCCGGCCCCCGGGCCACCCCATAGTACCCGGGATTGGGTCAGTGACAGAACCACTGTCTGGTTACGTGGATTGGCTCCTCAGGCCACTTCTATTGGGGACCCCGACGTATCTCAAGGACACCGGGGACTTCCTCCGAGCACTCCAACATTTCGAGTGGCAGAGGGAGTTCCGTCTGGTGTCCTTGGACGTCGAGAGTCTCTACACCAGAATTCCTCATGATCTTGGACTCCGTAAATACAGTATTGAGTAGAAGTGACAAAGATCCTATGTTTAATGGCTTCATTATGGATGCGCTTGACCTCATCCTCACCAGCAATGTGTTTCAATTTGACGGTCAATGGTACCGCCAGGTACTAGGTACCGCAATGGGCACGCCCGTGTCGTGCACATTTGCAAACCTGTACCTGGCGGTATTTGAGGATACATACATATTCTCGGTGGGTAACCCCTTCCTGCGATTCATGCATTTATTCTTACGCTATGTGGACGACATTTTTTTGGTCTGGTCAGGCAGCGAGGAGTCGTGCCGCAATTTTGTGGCAGCACCTTAACACGCACAACAGGATGAATATGCGATTCACCCTCAATTTTGGGGGTGAGTCGCTCGACTTTCTGGACGTGCGTGTTACAGTTAAGGATGGTGTATTACACACCACAGGTTTTCGTAAGCCCACTGCGACCAACTCGCTGCTTCACCAGACCAGTTTTCATCCGCCTTCAGTTAAGAAAGCCGTCCCATACGGACAATTCGTCCGTCTGAGGAGGATCAATGATACTGAGGATGGTTTCCACAGGCAAGCTAATGAGCTGAGCCACCGACTCGTGGATCGGGGTTACCCACCGGGAGTAGTCTCGGCAGCCCTACATAACGCTGCCGCACTTGACCGCAGCGCATTGCTGGTGGAAAGGAATAGAAACATTGAACCACCCCGTTTTGCTTTTGCTTTCAAGTACAGTCCAGCTGCAGACATCATTAAGCGTGTAATATATGAGAATTGGGATCTTCTTAAGGGTGATCCAGCTTTAAGTAACCTCTCCAGTCAGCGACCATTAGTTGCATTTAAAAAATGCGCAACCCTCAAGGATAAATTGGTGAACAGTGTATTCTGTACACCCAAGGTGGAGACATGGCTCACCAGCAAAAAACCTGAGGGCAATCATAAATGTGGGCACTGCTCTTTTTGCGCATTAAATACGTGCAGTAAATGGCTACAGATAGGAGGGGTCCAACATGCGGTGCAGGATTTTATAACTTGTCGGACGCCATACGTTGTGTACACCGTGTTTTGCCCATGCAATAGGTATTACATCGGCAAAACAATTCGCCCGCTCTTTGAACGAATACGGGAGCATGTGAATTCCATCCGTTCAGGTAGAGGATGTCCCCGCCTGATTGATCACGTCAGGGATGCGCATGACGGCCGTCCCCGTTGTCTTTCCTTTGCGGGAGTGGAACAGGTCCGATCTATCCCTAGGGGAGGGGATCGTCACCGGCTACTCCTGCAGAGGGAAGCAAGGTGGATTCTCCATACTAAAGCCACCGGCGCAGCAGGACTGAACGATAGGAACGACATGTCCGTGTTCCTTTAAGAGTGGGGCATCCAAGAATATAGTCATAGGGGTTGGCCTGTTACATCATTAATAGATCTCATGGCCCTTTAAGAGATTTACCCTTTCGGATTCTGTCCTCCCTACACCTGCGTTGTTTTAATTTAAAATCGCTGTCCACAGGAATGATTTCTGCATGTATGAGTCAGTTGCTGCTGCCGGATCTGTTAACCCAACCTTTGCTTTTCTGTCTATATTTTGGTATGTTATATTGGTTTATTTTTCTCCCTCTATCACATGGATATGTTTTTACGTCACTTACTGACGGCGCGTCGCTTATATATGGCGCAGTATTGCGCCTTGGCGATCAGAGCGGCCAGAAGAAGCGCAATACATTGCGCGAAACAGCCGTAGCCGCCATTCATCTGCAGGAGCCTGTCCGCCCTACATGAAGGATTGAATAAAAAGACACAGTTTTGAACGCTTCGGTGAGTGCCGCATATTTCTTTGATCTTCGCTACATTGTTGCATCCATCTTCACTTATGTTTGATATTATTGGCCCTTCTATCTGACTTGTGCAATCCTGTATGATTATGCTGCTCGATATAAGGGGGAGGTTCTGTATATGTTCCGATCATGTGAGTTAATGGTATGGTAACGTCATGAATCATGTGGCCTATTTCCCTCCCCCTTCCCCTCTTTTCTCCTCCCTCTCTTTCTCTGTTCCTTCCCCTTTTTTTGTATTTAGGGATCATAGTATATATTATACTTTTGGAAATTGTTCCGACCCTTTTGTCTTACAAAGGGAATCTGATTCGGATTTGTATCAAGATGATTATCACTGCCGCTGCTAGCTATGTTAATGTGATATCCGAGCGACCTATCAGCATGTACTATTTGAATACTGATGGGCATGGCCGCTGTGATGATGTGCTGACGTAGCAGTCACGTGACCCAAGCGTCATGATGACTGCACTCCAAACTCCAATGACCCCTATTGATTCCCTTCCCCTTTTTTACCACCTGACCTATAATGTGAGCCCTCATTGGTGAGTTAAGCTCCATGACACACCAAATGAGGATTATTGTACTAATTACACCTGTGAGAGCGATATATAAGAAGGTAGAGTTCTTATTAGTTTCTTATCCCCGGAAGAAGCCAGGTTGCTGGCTTAAAAGGCGTTGGGAGAAGGAGACAGAGATCGACGCGCTTATTTGGGGTATTTTTCTGAGCTTCTTTCAATTCCACACTGCCTATTTATACCCCTATTGGATGTAATTGTCCAGGGTTCCTTGCTCCCTTTTTTTGGCCTTGTTGTGGCGCTCCACAATACTTTGTGTATGCCCATGTGTGTTGATCCCCCAGTCCACTTCGGGTTTTTCCTCACTGAAATATGCCTGTTTACTGCTGTTTTCATAATGTGATTGTATTTATTCAATAAAGACTTTTTTCTTACTATGAGATGGAGCTTTAGTTCTATTGTTTGTGTATTATTTTTCTGTAGTATAAGGGCCACACATTGCTTGCCTCAACTCTGCAGGATCAGGACAGACCAAAGCAGGTAAATGGTAACACCATAGTATAAGGTCTACAGATAGCTCGCCTAACTCAGCAGGACAGGCAGCATCAGAAACTGAAGTTAATGGTTTAGTATACGGCCTGGACAGGCAGCAGCAGGTATATGATAACGGTCTAGTATAAGGCCTACACAGAGCTTGGCCTAACTCATCAAGACAGACACCAGCAGCAGCAGGTAGTGGTGTAGTATAAGGCCTAGACATACAGTCCTGATCAAAAGTTTAAGATTCACTTGAAAAATTGCAAAAAATCCTATTTAGCATGGCTGGATCTTAACAAGGTTCCAAGTAGAGCTTCAACATGCAACAAGAAGAAATGAGAGTGAGACAAAACATTTTTTGAGCATTCAATTTAATGAAAACAACGAATAAACTGAAACAGGCTGTTTTTCAGCTGATCAAAAGTTTAGTACCACATGCTTTTAAAAGGCCAAATCTGTGCAAAGATGGTGGATTCATTGTCATTTTCTGTCAGGTAGTCACACGTTGTGATGGCAAAGGCAAAAAAACTCTCCCTTTTTGAGCGTGGTCGGGTTGTTGAACTGCATAAGCAGGGTCTCTCACAGCGCGCCATCGCTGCTGAGGTGGGATGCAGTAAGACAGTCATTTGGAATATATGAAATTCTTAAATGATTCTGAGGGTTATGGAACAAAAAAGTCAAGTGGAAGACCCAACAAAAATTTCATCAGCACTGAGCCGGAGGAATCTAATTGGCTGTCCGTCAAGACACTGGACGATCATCGACCCAAATTAAGGCCCTTACTGGCGCTGACTGCAGCCCCATAACCATCAGATTGCATCTGAGACTGAAGGGCTTCGAAAACAAAAAATGTCTTCAAAGACCTTGTCTCCTTGAACGCCACAGAACTGCTCGTTTGGACTTTGCAAGAGAGCTACCAAACATGGGACATTCAAAGGTGGAATAAAGTTTTATTCTCTGATGAGAAAAAATGTAACCTTGATTGTCCTGATGGTTTCCAACGTTACTGGCCTGACAAGCAGATCCCACCTGAGATGTTTTCTACGCGCCACAGTGGAGGGGGCGCCATAATGGTCTGGGGTGCTTTTTCCTTCAGTGGAACAATGGAGCTTCAGGAAGTGCAGAGGCGTCAAACGGACGCTGGCTATGTCCAGATGTTGCAGAGAGCATTCATCATGACTGAGGGCCCTCGTCTGTGTGGTAACGACTGGGTTTTTCAACAGGACAATGCTACAGTACACAATGCCCGCAGGACAAGGGACTTCTTCCAGGAGAATAACATCACTTTTTTGGCCCATCCTGCGTGTTCCCCTGATCTAAATCCAATTGAGAACCTTTGGGGATGGATGGCAAGGGAAGTTTACAAAAATGGACAACAGTTCCAGACAGTAGATGGCCTTCGTGCGGCCGTCTTCACCACTTGGAGAAATCTTCCCACTCACCTCATGGAAACGCTTGCATCAAGCATGCCGAAACAAATTTTTGAAGTGATAAACAATAACGGCGGAGCTACTCATTACTGAGTTCATGTTTGGAGGTTGGATTACTGTTTTGGGGGGGTTTAGTTTTTTTTTGGGAGATGTGGTCCTAAACTTTTGATCAGCTGAAAAACAGCCTGTTTCAGTTTATTCGTTGTTTTCATTAAATTGAATGCTCAAAAAATGTTTTGTCTCACTCCCATTTCTTCTTGTTGCATGTTGAAGCTCTACTTGGAACCTTGTTAAGATCCAGCCATGCTAAATAGGATTTTTTGACATTTTTCAAGTTGTCTTAAACTTTTCATCAGGACTGTATCTCAGAATGATTAGTCCCTTGCTGCTTCTCAGGTTGATCCAAAACTTCTCTTTGTTAAAACAGGGTTTTATGTCATGACTGTAAGGGGGAATTGCATCCCGTTGTCCCAAAACACTTACAAATTGAATTTACCAAATACAATCATGAGAGTTTAGGTCATTTGGGTCAGGAAAAATTGTTAGGAGTTCTCAAATAGAATTTTCACTGGGACAAAATGGAGAAGACTGTACAAGTGTCACAGTACCTTCTGTGACAGAGGTTAGAAGTTTTGAGAGACTGACTGCATGTGAGGTTAACTGACAGTCTCTTGATTTTCAGTGTTGCTGTTTGGTAATAACCACACCTCTTGTTAGCTGCAGCTTGTGGTCATTACAGCTTCCCTATTTAATTTGGTCTCACACTTCATACCAGGCAGTTGATAATCTCTACTTGGATTTGGAAGAGTTGGTGTGTTGACCTTAAGCTACTTTCACACATTTCACGCATTGTGCGGATCCCTCATGGTCGGACCTGTTCAAATAATACAACCATCTGAACACCATTAAAAGTCAATAGAGGACGGATCTGCTTTCGATTGGGCCACATTGTGTCAGTGAAAAAAGATCATTCCCCATTGAATTACATTGTGTGCCAGGACAAATCAGTTTGGCTCAGTTTCATCAAACGGACACCAAAATGATGCAAATAGCGTTTTGGTGTCTGTCTCCAAAGCAGAATGGAGACTGAATGCAAACTGATCCATTTTGGACCACTTGTGAGAGCCCTGAACGGATCTCACAAACGGAAAGCCAAGACGCGAGTGTGAAAGTAGACTTACCCGTGATTCTGCTCTTTGTATTTGGTTGTTCCCTTGTGCTTGTTGTTTCTAGGCCCCAGGGAGACGCTGGTTTGTTCACCTGGGAAGGAACCAGTAGTCTCATTCCATCACTACCTCTAGGGCATTTCAGGGCTCCTAAGGTTTAGGTTCCGGCGTATGTATTTTCCCACCTTCAGGGTCTATACATACTGACAGGAGTCAGGGCCAGTTCTAGGGGTTTCCTAGAAGGTGACCTCTCCCCTCTCCCTAGCCTTGAGGCCTAGTTCTTTGTCTTTTCTTTTCTGTTGTCATTCTGGTGCCTCTCCCCATTATTCGTGACACCAAGATGTTGTTCAGTCATGTCTCATTTTTGCTCAAGTCAACCCACGACCTAAAGGACAAAACCCTCTACCTTTACGA
This sequence comes from Bufo gargarizans, assembly GCF_014858855.1. NCBI lineage: Eukaryota > Metazoa > Chordata > Amphibia > Anura > Bufonidae > Bufo > Bufo gargarizans. The sequence continues at coordinate 744,787,835 of NC_058080.1, read as the reverse complement.
ATTGCACCTGCAGATGGTCCTTGGTTTACATTAGAGATAGACTACATAGGACCTCCCGATAAAGCTGAGGCGAAACGCGCGTCAAGGTGCTTGTGCTGCTGTCATCACCCCCCCATCATGTCCTGCGGTATACATTGATTTGATTATGACTTTCTTTTGGTCTCAGTTTACCCTTTACTATAGGGTTTTGCATTGTTACTCTCTGAGGGACTAATCCTCCCTCTTGTCTCTAGATTTAGCCTCTGCTAAATCCCTGTCTCTGGCTATTGTTTCCATCATTTTCATTATCTTTATTGAGATTTTACTCTAGAGCTGTGTTCCCTTTGACGGTTATGCATTTAGGTGATGATTTAATGTCCTATACTGAGCTATAGTAGTATTACTATCAGTGTTTTTCAGCGACTGGATTATTTATATTATACAATCTGTATACCTGACATGCTTTACATCTTCTGGTGGGTGATTGCGGCATATGCCTTTCTGCTGGCTCTTTTCCCTGTTATCTTTATTTTTATGCATATCATGATATGTTATATATTTATTACAATAAAATGAATTATATTTTTGATTACTTTGGGCATTTTTTGTTGTTGTTTGTCGATTAACAACACTGTAGGTTTATATTGGTTTCAAATTCTTTGCCCAGACTCATAGCTTTGTATATTGAGGCTTTTTCTTGGTTTTATACATAGGTCCTCTACCTACAGGTAAACATGGACTCAGGTATGCATTAGTAGTGGTGGATGTATTTTTAAAATGAGTAGAGATCTTACCTGTCAGGAGAGATGATGCTCTGTCTACAGCGAGGGCATTGGTGAATCATGTTTTGTACTTGGGGGGATCCCAACAAAGATTACCTCTGACAGAGAAGTCATTGTACAGGTAAAATCATGCAAACAGTTTGTGCTATTCTAGGGGGACAACAACATCTCCATGTATCGTATCACCCACAATCGGCAGGCATTGTAGTAAGAATGAACAGAACAATTAAGACAAGGATTGCAAAACTGTTATTAGACAAAGGGAACACATGGGTTGATGCAGTGCCCTTTGTACTGATGAGTATAAGAGGAACTGTTTCCTCTACGACACAATATACTCCATTTGAATTGATGACTGGAAGAACAATGCCATTAGGAGTAGACATTCTTGTCTACTCCTCAAAAAGATGCAATAGGAAGGTTTAGAACGATGGTTCAAGAACAGTATTTCAAGAAAACCAGAACTAAAGGAGAAATAGTAGAGGGTATTTTAGGATGAATATGTATCTTTGGAAGCTTGGTCAATACAATGAATATAACTTCATTACAATCAGATTTAAAAGCCATAGGTTATCTGTGAAAGAAAGGAATTAAAGTATAGAAAAATCTAAATCAGCTTTTGGAAAAAAATTATTGTTATTCTGTAGTTGTTTTAGGATCTTCTGTTTCGCATCTTAAAGATGTTACTTTAGGTTTGATCAGAAGTGAACAAGAGTCAGAAGCATAAATATTTATGGGTAAATAAGTGGATAGGATGTAATGAGAACACATGTGCAGCTACCTAATTGATTGCAGTAGATGGAAGAGAACAACTGGTTGTTCCAGTAACTGTTTTAGGAGTTCCCATGAGTAGTACAGCCTCGGGATGTTTCGTCGGCACGCCCATTTTACTGCCCATAACCCCGCCCACTCCACCCACAACCCCTCCCAGTCCAACCCAAAGTGCCGCCCATCGCCTATTACAAACCACGCCTAAATAAATACTGCCCATTCAACGACCCCTTTTTCTGTCAAGCGTCATCCCCTTCCGATGTGCCCTTTCTGAAACCAAAACACGCCCTTAGTTTTGCCCACGGCAACCATTTTGTGATTTAGCAGAGCAGGTCAAGGAACATTCTGTCCTAAGAGTACAGAAATCATTTTGGCCATTAGGAAATTATGTTTAATTATATACAATTGTCTTTAATCATCTTTTCAGTCTAACACTCACCCAATTGAGTTACTTCGGCTGGCGCTGATACAGTTGATTGTTTCAAGCACTTTGTTACAAAGTCACGTACAACACGGTCATTTTTTCTAAAATCGCTCGTGAATATTTTTAATACATTTTCAAAAGACATTCCTATTTTTTTTTATAAAGACCAATTGAAATATGAAAAAAAAGACATTCCTTTAGCAATACGATGTTAGATACAGATGCAGTAATTCCCGCTGAGTAGGTTCCAAATGTTTTATTGCAACAACAGTCATATCTGTTTAAATGGACCTTGTAAGCTTTACACGATCCCAAACTGTTGGGAATCAAAATGTTTGCGCAATAGGCAACTGTAACTGCGGATAACTAATGAATATGGTAATTGGTTGCTAATAGGACGGCCTAGCACAGCCAAAATCCTATATACACAGACATGGGGTATACAAGGACACATCACAGCTTCAAATACAGAAGACCTCACATTTCAACAAAAGAAAAACATTTCAATAGTGCGGTGAGACCTGCGTCTTATGTTTTAACTATTTTGTGTTATTTTACTGTGTCATATATTTGTAAGACCTGCGGCTTAGGGTGGGATCTCACTTGGGTTATGTAATCTGTTATGGCTTTCCGTTATTTTGGCCAAAATAACAGAAAGATGCAGATCGGTTTAAAAGAAGATTATAGTCAATGTAAACGGATCCGTAGCGGAAATGCTTACGTTTATGTACGTTATGTTGTTTTCCTTAACGGTTCCATTTTAATAACGGAATGCAAAGTCCTGTCTGCAGGACTTTTTTGTCCCGTTACATATAACGTTACATATTATGTGAAAACATAATGTAAGGCTATGTGAGACGGCGCAGGACACATTGTATTTTAGGAGCATTCCGTTTTGGTTTCCGTTTTATAATGCGTTCTTGATCAGAATGTAGAGCACCCGTTTTCACAGTTCTCTATCGATTACAGGAAACTGAGCTCAGCACCTGACAGGAAATATAAATTCGGCCATTTTGAAGCCTGTCAGTGTCTGCAGCTCTATAACAACACATGTCTGAGCTGTCCAGCATAGATTGTGTAGGTATGTCTTGATCTCGCACACACACATTCATCCTTATTTATAGGCTTTTTAATAATCTATAGAAGGTAAATATATCACCTGTAGGTGATAAGAGACACAAGCGCTGGTACACAATAACAATCGGCCGGTCCTTAAAGTTTGCACTGTACCTAGTACCAGTCTGAATGACCAGGTGGTGTGCTGCTAGAATAAGTGGTGTCAGAGTGTGAATCAATATCGGAATCAGACCATATAATCAATTGTTGGGGAAGAGTACATGGTTTATTATATATGGATATTGGCACTAGGAATGGGGTGGTAAGCGAGTGGTTAATGCTGATATAGCCACTACCCTCAGTACCTTGTTTATTCTTCACTCCAAAATGTTCCCGCTGTCGGTGCTCCAGGTACTGAGGGTAGTGGCTATATCAGCATTAACCACTCGCTTACCACCCTATTCCTAGTGCCAATATCCATATATAATAAACCATGTACTCTTCCCCAACAATTGATTATATGGTCTGATTCCGATATTGATTCACACTCTGACACCACTTATTCTAGCAGCACACCACCGGGTCATTCAGACTGGCACTAGGTACAGTGCAAACTTTAAGGACCGGCCGATTGTTATTGTGTACCAGCGCTTGTGTCTCTTATCACCTACAGGTGATACATTTACCTTCTATACACTTAATCAGGGAGAACAATAGCTCCTTTTCAGACACTAAGCAGCAGGATCTCCCCATACAGGCAGACTTACACGTATCAATACAATAGGAGCGCAGGGGGGTCTCTCTTCTATCTTTAACCCCTTCATTACTATTGTTACCATCTCCCTGCAGCATACCTCTAGTCCTTAAGCATGAGTGAATTGTGGAATGACAGGAGAGAAAGAATTACTTTTGTTCAATCATTTTTCAATAATAAGAAAGAAAAAACCAATAAACCAAATTACAACTGGAATGATAATAAAAAGGAAGTTACCAACAATATAAAAAAACTAGAACAACTATTAATTACAGAAATGCGGGACTTATGGGAAGTGTCCTCCCTAGAAGAATATTTGGTAAATGACACCATACCAAAGGGACTTAAAATATCAAAATCTCTTAATGGAGACTTGGGCGATACAGCAACCTTAAAAGAATGGGACGCCTTACTCCATGACTTTTCAAAAAGGGCGGTCATATTTGTAATAGAGAAGAGAAAAATCAGCTTAAACAGGAACAGCCGAGAAATACTAGAACTATTTGACAAAATAAGACCCTATAAAGAAGAGGATGATCTGATTAAAATATCTAGATCCATAAAAATAGAATAAAAAATAAAGAAGACCTTATAATAAACAAAAAAAATTGGAGATTTAAAAGAGACGAATTAGGAATATAAAGTAAAACCATTATAGAAAATAACCAACAAGAGTACTGCCCAATAATGGAGGAAGAATTTGATACCATTGACAGTACATGGTGCGACTGCACCATGAGCAATCTAACAGTACATGAAGAAAGTCCCACAAAGGAGCGTAATACCAGTAATAAAGATAATGAAATACACATAACACCATTACCACTGATACAGGAAATTAGGACCAACAATGGTAATAATAATACTAAAAATAAAAAACATGAAAACGGCTCCATATTATCACCAAACAGGTATGCCATATTAGAGGAGATAGAGGAGGATATGGCTATTGAAGTAGAGTCCCCATTACCAGGGACCATTACTCAAACTAGCAATACAGACAAGCTAGAACAAAAAGCCAGTTATGCTACAACCGCACGATGCCGACAGATGCCAGAACAAAGAGAGAGCTCCAGACAAACCAGATCACATAGTACCATTACAAACAATAACAACAATAAAAACCATTAAAAATGATTTTTTTCACGCACAAAATCCAACAAAAAGAAAAAAAAAAAGAGGGAAAAGAGGCCGAGGACTGACCAAACTCTTGCTGAAACAAAAAACCATTGGAGAGGGCATATTCAATTTAAGTAGCCACCCTCTCAGTATGGAAGAACTCTCCCTCCTCCACAAAGGCCTAAAATTTGCCCCTACCGCAAAATTTAACAGCTTCGATGTTTTCATAGGGGTAAAGAAATTTTTACGAAACCTAGCCCTAAAAAAATTCTTCATTAAAAAAGATAAATTAGGCAAAATGAACAAACAAGTAACCAATTCACATACAAACATCATCACCATGGAAAGAAAAAAGGTAATATCCTCCAAAAATAACAGTACCCATCAAAAGACTAGAGTGGACAAAAATGAAAATGAAGAGAATACCAGATCAGTAAATACTGACACATACCATACCCTGACCGCAGAAGACCAATTTATACATACTGACTTAAAACCAATATCAAAATTCAATCCAATTACAGAATACTCAGACTCACTGATTACTTTTCAATCACTGGTTACCAGAGACCTCCTCCATATGAACCAAAAAAAGAAAAAAGGACCTCATAATCTCACTAAGGCCTCATGCACACGACCGTTGTGTGCATCCGTGGCCGTTGGGCCGTTTTCCGTTTTTTTTCGCGGACCCATTGACTTTCAATGGGTCAGTGGAAAAATCTGAAAATGCACCGTTTGGCAGCCGCATCCGTGATCCGTTTTTCCTGGCCGTGAAAAAAATAGGACCTGTCCTATTTTTTTCACGGCCAACGGTTCACGGACCCATTCAAGTCAATGGGTCAGTGAAAAATCACGGATGCACACAAGATTGTCATCCGTGTCCGTGATCCGTGTCAGTGATCCGTGTCCGTTTTTTCCTATCATTTCAATGGCAAACTTGACTTAGATATTTTTTTCATTTTTCATGTCCGTGGATCCGCCAAAAAACAAGGAAGACCCACGGACGAAAAAACGGTCACGGATCACGGACCTACGGACCCCGTTTTTGCGGACCTTAAAAAAAACGGTCGTGTGCATGAGGCCTAAGGATGAGACCAGAGCCATCAGATCCCTACAAACCAATAACCAGATCATCATTAGGCCAGCCAACAAAGGAGGAGGACTAGTAATATTAAATCTAGATGACTATCATAAAGAATCTCTAAGACTTCTTTCAGATGCAAAAACATATAGAAAGCTAACAGGTAACCCCACAAATCAATATACTTTCAAATTGAATCAACTTATCCTAAAAGGTAACAATATGGGCATACTTTCCAAAGAAGAGACCCTCTTTATTAATAACCAAACCCCTAGAATACCCATATTCTATTACCTACCAAAGATTCATAAAAATAAAACCAACCCCCCTGGTAGACCCATAATCTCTGGAATAGAGGGCCTCACCTCCAATTTATCCAAATATGTCGATGTTATGCTACAGGATAAAGTAGTTAAACTACCTGCATACTTGAAAGACACCAAACACATCCTACAAATATTAGAGGGTATCCAGTGGCAGGCAGATTTTATCTTGGGCACTCTTGACGTCACCGCTCTGTATACAGTTATCGAAAAAACAAAGGGCCGTGAAGCCGTGGAACACTTTTTAAACAAAGATAGCACTATGTCAGGTGACCAAATAAATTTTATAGGCGACTGCATCACGTTCATTTTAGACCATAATTATTTTAAATATGGACCTGACTTTTACCTCCAGACGTGGGGGACCGCGATGGGGACCAGATTCGCACCGAGCTTCGCAAATCTATACATGGGCAGATGGGAGGAGCTCACCATCTTTCCCCATGGCGGGCTCGGTGCGGGTCTGGTCCTCTGGAAGCGGTTCATCGACGATATTGTTTTTATCTGGCAAGGGGACACCATATCCCTTGACAACTTTTTAATTAATTTAAATAAAAATGACTTTTATCTACAATTTACCCCATCCTACGATAAAGTACAGATTAACTTCCTTGATCTTAATATATTTGTCGAGAACGGCAAACTACACACGAAATACATATCATAAACCCACAGACACTAATGGATTCATCCCTCTGGACAGTTGTCACTTACCCATATGGCTTAACAACATCCCTTATAGTCAGTACATACGAGCACGTAGAAATTGCACCACCAATACTAATTACCAAGAAGAGGCGAAAATGTTAAACGCCAAATTTACAGAAAAAGGTTACAAATTAGAAACACTCACCCCTATCATCAGAACTGTAGAAGGCCTGGACCGCTACACCCTATTAGAGGACAAAAAACCTAGGACAAAAGAAGAAACAAATGACCCTGAGCACAGTGAAGATATCAAAATTCCTATCATCACAACATACAGTATAGGGGTCAATAACGTCAAAAAAATCATATATAAATACTGGGACATTTTGAAATATGATAAAATTATTGGTAATAAGATCCCCAATAAACCTACTTTCATTTTTAAAAAAAGCTCCAAACCTGGCCAATTTAGTGGCCCCTTCCATCAAGAATGATAAAGTGAATTCAAAAATATGTGCCAAAAAGGGTTTTAACCCCTGCAGACTGTGCTCTAATTGTAAAATCTTGAGACACCAGGTTAAACCGACATTCCAAATAGACACCCCACAAGGCAAATACATAAAAAAGGACTACATTACCTGCCACACAAAAGGAGTCATTTACTACATTAAGTGCCCATGCGGGAAAATGTATGTGGGGCGAACTAAAAGAGAACTCAGAGTCCGAATAAGAGAACACACCAATAACATTAAAAATAAATCAGAGTATCACCCACTATCACGCCACTATACAGAATTTCATCAGGGAAAATTTCTAGGATCCAGTTTTGGGGGTATAGAAAGAGTCAAGCAGGATAGGAGAGGTGGCGACTATATCAAAGCTATGTCCAGAACTGAAAGCAAATGGATTTTTAGATGCAACAGTTTAGCCCCAAACGGACTAAACCAGGAAATAGAACTGTTTGCATTCCAGTAATAAATAACCACCAACTAACACATTAATAATAATCAACAGATTGGTGGTGCCCTATAAATACATATATAACCAAAACAAATTGTAGTTGCTGCTCTTTTATAATCCAACCAAAAATACTGTACCAATTAATATATGAATAAACAATGAATTCCAGACAGAATCTATGGGGAAAATAATCGCATTTAACATATCCACTAAAGACTGATATACCGGCACCTCTTTCACTCCAAGAACAGTGTTTATCCGTTACCATAGGAAACCAGACGAGCTATTTAAACCTCCAATGAACAATGCGTAGACTAACCCTGACGAAGGAGCCCGCTTTGGCTCTGAAACGCGTAGCTTACGGTCTTTTGTCCTACGGAGGCTACCATACTCGCACCAGGTGACGTCACCGCAAGCAGGTTTCCCGGGTAACAGATCAAGCTCCCTCGCGCCGCGCGTGCTTCCGGCCGGGGCCGCGCTGCTGCTGACAGGTGAGCAAGAAGAACGCCGCGATCTGAAAGGACACCAATATCCTTACAAAAGGAACCCAGAAGAATCAGCACAGTGGAGCACCGACAGCGGGAACATTTTGGAGTGAAGAATAAACAAGGTACTGAGGGTAGTGGCTATATCAGCATTAACCACTCGCTTACCACCCCATTCCTAGTGCCAATATCCATATATAATAAACCATGTACTCTTCCCCAACAATTGATTATATGGTCTGATTCCGATATTGATTCACACTCTGACACCACTTATTCTAGCAGCACACCACCTGGTCATTCAGACTGGCACTAGGTACAGTGCAAACTTTAAGGACCGGCCGATTGTTATTGTGCACCAGCGCTTGTGTCTCTTATCACCTACAGGTGATACATTTACCTTCTATACACTTAATCAGGGAGAACAATAGCTCCTTTTCAGACACTAAGCAGCAGGATCTCCCCATACAGGCAGACTTACACGTATCAATACAATAGGAGCGCAAGGGGGTCTCTCTTCTATTTTTAATAATCTATGACAGTAACGACTCTTTCTACCTGTGCACCTTATTTACCACATCATGTATCGGCGAATCTTGTTTTTATTTTCCATGTATTTGATAAGCAATGTGTTAGTGTATCCTCTTGCAGTGTCAGGGTGGAGATATTTCTCATCACATACGATTGTCCCACAGTTATATTATTGTCATTTGTTGCTATTCCATTTCACACACATTTATAGTAGGAAGAGTTTTCATATGATTGGATCTTCAGTGTCCGAGTGACACGCTGCTGCAATATGATCAAGCTGTGTCGCTACCAGGAATTTTACTTTGTCAACTACTTCACCTCAAGTACAAGAATATAGTAGATCTGTACCTGGAAGTGAATGAGATGCCATAGTTGTCACGACACATCATTACAACACTCTATGTGGGGTGCACGCCTTTGGTAAAGCATATAATGTACCCAAAATTGATTTAAAGTGGTATTCACATTTCATCTAAAGGTGTCGTATTGATATGATAGGCAGCCATATTTTAGTTGTTGTTGCTTTCAATGGTGTGATCGGCACCTCCTCGAAGAACGTATTGTGCTGATCTGTGGATGGCGGACCCTAGATATGTGGTGTTATCAGCAGGGCAAAGTGCATCTCCCATAGAAGTGATTGCACCTTGCATGCATGGGCCTTGCTCCCATTCCTTAATATATTTGCCACACCAGTGCTCATGTACGGGGTGTTGGTGCCCATGTGCATAGTGGTCTCTGCTCCTTTTCCTTCTGTGTTATAATTGTTGTTTAGTCTCACAGCGGTGGTCCACCAACATATCCCACAATGTTAGCATGTTAAATGCATATTTGCCGTTTAGGGAACATGTAACAACCTGTTAAACATTTAATCTATAGTAAATATATTTCTTTCAGCATCAGTTAAATGTCCCTCATGTGAATGGCAAAAGGACTTCTAGCCATAAATGTAATTGGTTTGGAAACCCACATGTTTCATATCTGTTGTTAATGGGCACGCTTCTCATCTGTTGTTTTGTAGGAATTGTGCACATCAACGGCGTAAAAAATATTTGGTGGCCACTTTCTAATCTACTGTGTATTCAGCAAGTGTTGTCATCTAATCCAGCCTGTAAAAATGGATGGGATACTTGTGTGTTATAATACTGATCTCTCCTTTGGATACATCCCCAGCGTATGAGACTTGTTAGTTCCGCAGATTATCTGCTTGACAAGCTACCAGCCCTGCCGTTAGTGTTGCTGCCTTTTGCCTGTTTTGCACATGGCCAGTGACATCACTAAAATGTTACCACGCCACTGATATTAGTTGTTATGTTTTGAGGATTGTGTTGAACAGCACCAAAACCAAAGTCTTACTGGCTGCGCTGGTGACGTATCAAACAGCCGATTGTGGCCCATGTACTATAAATAATAACCATTAGAGGATCATTTTCTATACATAGGATATGTAGAAATGTTTTAAAAACTGTGGAACAATTTAGTAAATTCTATTTTTTATTTATTTTTTATGATTGTAGCCATGTCTTCTTCGAGCAGCTCGACGCCACCCCTGCAGATCGTGGTATGTTTTTATGTGTTTTCAATAATAATAATTATTAGCACACTTTATCATATTTGCATTTTAATAGCTATATGTTTCTCACATCATTGAAACAGGAACCAGAAAACTGTTCCTCACGCGAAGGGTCCAGGGATCCTAAAAGGTCCCCCCCGGAATGTCCCAGAAGTGTCTAACTCGGTAAATAGTATTGAATATGGACACAATTCTTATCAAATGTTCACATGTGTAACATATTTCTAAAATTGTGTCTCCATTGTCAAGATGGTTCCTCACAGGCAGGAGCTGGAGAAATAATGGGACAAGGAGAGCCTGCTCCGGAAACTAATGTTGTGTTTGTGGAGGTCAATCTTGACACATAACATTATTGATGTTTAATACAATAATCTATTTACATCTGGTTTCTCAGTAGTTTACATGTTTGCTCCACACATGTTTAATAGGGTTGGACCTATTTCGTCCATCTGTAGCAATACCAACATAATGTGTCAAAATGGGCGACTGACTGTTTGTTTATGTAGCCACGACTGTAGACTATATTAGTCGCTAAGATGTATCCATAATGATACCTTCTTGATTTGATTTTAATAGTCCAATACTTTTATTGGCCATTTAAAATATAAATTTTTGGGCGTAAACACACACGTGCAACAGGTGAATATTTTGCTTCGAAAAGGATGGATAGAGTAATCCAAAAGATGACCTTGTGTAGCTGTTACAGCATTATTTTGGTCTGCCTTAATTTCCCTTTATTGTGACTGTGAATCTACAAACCGGATTCCCAAAAAGTTGGGACACTAAACAAATTGTGAATAAAAACTGAATGCAATGATGTGGAGATGGCAAATGTCAATATTTTATTTGTAATAGAACGTAGATGACGGATCAAACGTTTAATCCGAGTAAATGTATCATTTTAAAGGAAAAATACGTTGATTCAAATTTTCACGGTGTCAACAAATCCCCAAAAAGTTGGGATAAGTAGGAATAAGAGGCTGGAAAAAGTAAATTTGAGCATAACGAAGAGCTGGAAGACCAATTAACACTAATTAGGTCAATTGGCAACATGATTGGGTATAAAAAGAGCTTCTCAGAGTGGCAGTGTCTCTCAGAAGCCAAGATGGGTAGAGGATCACCAATTCCCACAATGTTGCGCAGAAAGATAGTGGAGCAATATCAGAAAGGTGTTACCCAGCGAAAAATTGCAAAGACTTTGCATCTATCATCATCAACTGTGCATAACATCATCCGAAGATTCAGAGAATCTGGAACAATCTCTGTGCGTAAGGGTCAAGGCCGTAAAACCATACTGGATGCCCGTGATCTCTGGGCCCTTAAACGACACTGCACCACAAACAAGAATGCTACTGTAAAGGAAATCCCAGAATGGGCTCAGGAATACTTCCAGAAACCATTGCCAGTGACCACAATCCACCGCGCCATCTGCCGCTGCCAGCTGAAACTCTACAGTGCAAAGAAGAAGCCATTTCTAAGCAAGATCCACAAGCTCAGGCGTTTTCACTGGGCCAGGGATCATTTAAAATGGAGTGTGGCAAAATGGAAGACTGTTCTGTGGTCAGACGAGTCACGATTCGAAGTTCTTTTTGGAAATCTGGGACACCATGTCATCCGGACCAAAGAGGACAAGGACAACCCAAGTTGTTATCAACGCTCAGTTCAGAAGCCTGCATCTCTGATGGTATGGGGTGGCATGAGTGCGTGTGGCATGGGCAGCTTGCATGTCTGGAAAGGCACCATCAATGCAGAAAAATATATTCAGGTTCTAGAACAACATCTGCTCCATCCAGACGTCATCTCTTTCAGGGAAGACCCTGCATTTTTCAACAAGATAATGCCAGACCACATTCTGCATCAATCACAACATCATGGCTGCGTAGGAGAAGGATCCGGGTACTGAAATGGCCAGTCTGCAGTCCAGATCTTTCACCTATAGAGAACATTTGGCGCATCATAAAGAGGAAGGTGCAACAAAGAAGGCCCAAGACGATTGAACAGTTAGAGGCCTGTATTAGACAAGAATGGGAGAGCATTCCTATTTCTAAACTTGAGAAACTGGTCTCCTCGGTCCCCAGACGTCTGTTGAGTGTTGTAAGAAGAAGGGGAGATGCCAACACAGTGGTGAAAATGGCCTTGTCCCAACTTTTTGGGGATTTGTTGACACCATGAAATTCTGATTCAACATATTTTTCCCTTAAAATGGTACATTTTCTCAGTTTAAACTTTTGTTCCGTGATTTATGTTCTATTCTGAATAAAATATTAGAAGTTGGCACCTCCACATCATTGCATTCAGTTTTTATTCACGATTTGTATAGTGTCCCAACTTTTTGGGAATCCGGTTTGTATATATTTTTGAAGTCACACTGTTTTATTTCTAAAGGTGCCGATTGTTTATTAATGTTATTATTTTTATTTTTTAAATATACTTTTTATTGAGATTTTGTAAGCATTTACAATCATGAGACAGTATACAATATCAAATGATCACATAGGTACAACAAGCAACAATCCAGTTATACATATCCAGAATTTGATCGAGTATACTTTTCCCACTTATCGCCCAGTAGAACACTCCCTAAACTCCCTCCCTCCCCAATGACCCTTCCCCCCTCCCCCCACCTCAGGTACACTTCTTGCACACCCTCCCTCCCTTACATCTTCAATCTATCAGAAGCCTACCTAGTCTCTTGGCCAATTTTTCCTTAAGGTACCATTCTGATTGTACAAAGGGGCTCATGACACCTTTCATTTCTTCATCCGAGAAGACCGTGCTTATAAACGCTTCCCATTTGTGGAAAAATGCATTTATTTGTTTTCCCTTTAGTTGCTCTGCCTGCATTTTCTCGTGCTTAAATATATCAGCAGCAGTGGGCACGCTCTTGCTCAGCCAATCTCTAAAAAGACATCTTTTTGCTGCCAATATCAGGGTATGTATCAACGAGGTTACTGTCACCCTATCCGGAGGCACATGAAATAGGAACAATTCAGGTACTAGTGGGAGACGCACTTTAAGATGCTGTTTAACCTGCGAACTGACCATTTTCCAATACCGTTCTGATTCTGGGCATGCCCATACACCATGAAATAGGTCTGAGTTTTTCAGCTTGCATTTAGGGCAACTATCTAGCCTTTCAGGAGTCGCAGAGCGTGAGGTACAGTGAAATCCATATATAGCCTTATGGAAATGTTATTATTTTTAACACCTCACAAACAATTGGATCACAAAATGTCCAGAGAGCCCCAAGAGGGCGTGGTGGCTGGCGTAGAGGAAGAGGACGTGGTGGCCGTGGCCAAAGGGGTCGTCAGGCTGTAAGTGTCAAGCAATATATCATGTAATTTTTCTCAAGCTAATGTTGACAAAATCCCAAATTCAACCTGCAAATGTGATATTTTGGTTTTCATGTTAAAAAATAACCTACACTTTGGTTAAGCTACAAGTGCATGTAAAAGGGCATGGTGTATTAAGTATTTCATTTGGCCTTTGATAACCACAATCATACTTTTGCCCACACAATGCTGCACAACACAGCAATGTAGAAGCTGTGATGGGGGAGCGGATGTTGTGTTGGTCATGCATTTACAATGGAGTAGTTGAACGTTGCATTCCCGGGAATCTAACAAGGGTAGACGACGCTCAATGGACCTTTACCCTGCAGACCGTTAAGCCCTGTGGACTAAATGACTTCATCTCCTATGTTAGTTTTATATAGGTAGATGCAGTGTCTGCATGCCACTACTATACATATATACGGCTCCAGATATAGACCCTGTTCTCTGGGATATATACAAGTTACAGAAGCAGTGGCCACGACACTGTTGTCGGCCCATAGAAAGCAGTGATGGCCACTGCATACATGATCTACTCATACTGTGCAGCGGCCGCATTGGTTGGGTTACTGCCGTATGCCCGCTCTGTGATATAAACAATATCCGGTTGTGTGTACTTCCATCGATATGCTATCTCAGCGATTGTCCTCCTGGGATGCTTTATGAGCTAACTGACACTGGATGATAGAAGGATCGCTTTGTATCACTCCTGTAACATACACCTCTCCGTTCGCCCTCTGAAGCGATATAAGTAGGCGGGGCAGGGGCACGCCTGTTCTCCGGCGGTGCCGCTGTTCCATTGGCTCCCGCGCGGCTTGTGACGGCCCAGGGGGTGTGGCTTTCTCTTTTAGTGGCAGCGCTGGGCGGCCGCGCTACGGCCGTCCCAGTGCCGCAGGCTACGTGTCTGCACGCGGTGTATGAAAGCGTGCAGTACACTGTTTGTGTGTCCTATAAGCTCCTGATGAATTGGCTGCATAAAAAATAGGCAGCCAGAGAAACGCGTCAAGCTGGGCTAGTCACCCTGAGAGAGAGGGGGCAGCCCTTAGGCTGGGTTCACACCTGAGCGGTTTACAGCACGTTCATACGCGCTGTAAAACGCTCAACAGGCAAAAAACAATAATTCCCTATGGGCATAGTTCTTACCTGAGTGTTTTACAGCACGCATGAACGCGCTGTAAAACGCCCTACGCCCCAAGAAGTACAGGAACTTTTTTCGGGTGTATTGTCACGTGTACGCCTCTGTGGTCAATAGCAAGAACGCGCGTACGACTGCGCGTCTCCAAATACAAAAACACCCCAAAATACGCCAGATAAAAACGCCTGTAAACAGCGCTTATCGGATACGCTCAGGTGTGAACCCAGCCTTATAGGAAGAGACACTGTTGTAGCCACTATATCTTTTACATAGGGTAGCAGTGTTATTGGCTTTGAGTCACTGGCGGTATGTTGTGTGAGTGTAGGTGGAGAAGATTATTGTGCAATTAATCCACCCCCCCCCCCCCCCATCTCCAGTTACTTCACTGCCCCCTTCACTGTACACAGCCTTAGGTTTAGGGGTGAGTGTCACACAACATACTGTGAGTGTCCGGTAACTACGCCACCTAGGACGTCTTGTGCACATTTTCTATTTACACATTTAGTGGAGACATCCTTTTATATATTATGTATTTATAAAAGTATTTTTTTAGCGACAACATTTGGATAGTGAAACATTATTCTTTATATGTGTATAAACGGTATTTGTCCTTAACCTCAGGTTCAGAATGTATGTAATGGTTTTTTTTCAGTTTTTTTTGTCAAGGGTTCCGACACAAGGTTGGATGAGGAGGACATAACTCTTCCATACATAGATGGTGACATCCTCATCCAACTCGTCCAACAAAGACCACCGCTGTGGGTCTGATGGGCGCCATGCTGATCACATGGCCACCCGTCGCCTCTGGGAAGAGGTGTTTGTGGCCATCATGCCTGATTGGGGGACTCTGTCCAGTAACTCCCAATCTGTTTGTGGTGAGTGAGGATATATGTTTGTTCTGCGTTTATAACAACAGCAATAATTAACCTAAATGTTACTAGTCACATATATTATTGGTTATGCAAAGGCTTCAATGTGTAATTAGATATGTTTTGTGCCTATGAAAACAACCTTGCAGGACATCGTGTCAAATGTAATTTTGTAAAAAATATTGTACACTGACTTGGCTAATACACTAGTTGTCTACAGTATAGTTTAAACATGGAAATATTTTTCTAGGCACGAAGGCAAATGGCTAGATGTTAGTATCGGAAATATGTTTATATGTTGATAAAATATATACTTTGCTATTGTTATCCACAAGCAGAGACCTTGTGGCACTCAGTGGGTATTTTTACTGGAGTAGGTTCCCCACCCTGTCATCAATAAGTACAAAGACTCCAGTTAGACCGTATCAGATGCAACTTGTTTATTTTCTTCAAAGTCGGTTGCTGCGGCAAGGTAACGTTTCGGCAACTATGTGCCTTCATCAGACTGCAGCAAAAATAAAATAAAGATAGTATCTATATCATTAAATATGACAGCGGATATTCGATACATAATTGCATATAGAAGATTGAGAAAATGAATAAAATGTCCAAAGGAATAAATCAAAGAAAACATAAGAAAACATAAGAATTAATAAGGAATAATAAGTTAGATTTCTGCTGGAGTTCAAAAATTAAGGATCCTATTGTGGCAAGAACACAGTCAACCAGGGTCTACCTCTCCTATGTAGCAGAAACAACTATGATAGTACGTAGAATCACTAGTCTAAGCCAATGTAAATATTAATTAGCATATATACAGTACAGACCAAAAGTTTGGACACACCTTCTCATTCAAAGAGTTTTCTTTATTTCATGACTTTGAAAATTATAGATTCACACTGAAGGCATCAAAACTATGAATTAACACATGTGGAATTATATACATAACAAAAAAGTTGCGTTGTGGAGAAGTCAGGTGGATACACAGCTGATAGCCCTACTGAATAGACTGTTAGAATTTGTATTATGGCAAGAAAAAAGCAGCTAAGTAAAGAAAAACGAGTGGCCATCATTAATTAAGAGAAATGAAGGTTAGTCATTCCGAAAAATTGGGAAAAACTTTGAAAGTGTCCCCAAGTGCAGTCACAAAAACCATCAAGCGCTACAAAGAAACTGGCTCACATGCGGACCGCCCCAGGAAAGGAAGACCAAGAGTCACCTCTGCTGCGGAGGATAAGTTCATCCGAGTCACCAGCCTCAGAAATCGCAGGTTAACAGCAGCTCAGATTAGAGACCAGGTCAATGCCACACAGAGTTCTAGCAGCAGACACATCTCTAGAACAACTGTAAAACAACTGTTAAGAGGAGACTGTGTGAATCAGGCCTTCATGGTAGAAGATCTGCTAGGAAACCACTGCTAAGGACAGGCAACAAGCAGAAGAGACTTGTTTGGGCTAAAGAACACAAGGAATGGACATTAGACCAGTGGAAATCTGTGCTTTGGTCTGATGAGTCCAAATTTGAGATCTTTAGTTTCAACCACCGTGTCTTTGTGCGACGCAGAAAAGGTGAACGGATGGACTCTACATGCCTGGTTCCCACCGTGAAGCATGGAGGAGGAGGTGTGATGGTGTGGGGGTGCTTTGCTGGTGACACTGTTGGGGATTTATTCCAAATTGAAGGCATACTGAGCCAGCATGCCTACCACAGCCTCTTGCAGCAGCATGCTATTCCATCCGGTTTGCGTTTAAGTTGGACCATCATTTATTTTTCAACAGGACAATGACCCCAAACACACCTTCAGGCTGTGTAAGGGCTATTTGACCATGAAGAGGAGTGATAGGGTCCTGCGCCAGATGACCTGGCCTCCACAGTCACCGGACCTGAACCCAATCGAGATTATTTGGGGTGAGCTGGACCGCAGAGTGAAGGCAAAAGGGGCAACAAGTGCTAAGCATCTCTGGGAACTCCTTCAAGACTGTTGGAAGAACATTTCAGGTGACTACCTCTTGAAGCTCATCAAGAGAATGCCAAGAGTGTGCAAAGCAGTAAACAAAGCAAAAGGTGGCTACTTTGAAGAACCTAGAATATGACAGATTTTCAGTTGCTTCACACTTTTTTGTTATGTATATAATTCCACATGTGTTAATTCATAGTTTTGATGCCTTCAGTGTGAATCTACAATGTCCATAGTCATGAAAATAAAGAAAACTCTTTGAATGAGAAGGTGTGTCCAAACTTTTGGTCTGTACTGTATATCTATGGTAATGTGAGCCTGCCTGTATTTCAGGCAGCTTATTGCAGGTATAGCGATGCTGTAGGATGTAGGTCGGCCCAAAGTCCCAGAAACAACTTACCTAATGCCGCTTGTAGGAGAAAACCACGAGGGAGTGGACGCAGTAATGAAGGTAACATGCGGATGTACCACTAGAGAATTGAAATCGCCATGTCTGTTGCTGTGACCAGCAGGTATAAATACCCGTGCGCTCTCTCAGCGTGTCCCGCCCTGCTGGAAACCGGAAGTGTGTCACGTGAAACGCATAATGTTACAGCGATGCTTACCACCAACCGGAAGTGTGTTGGTGGAGCGCAGTGCTGCACCACAGACTCATGGGGAAGAGGAAAAAGACGGCGGAGCATACAGGAAATAATCATACAAGATGGGAAAGCCTTAGATAAAGGGCATATAGTATAGAAAAAGAGATTACAAAAAATGTGGACGGAAGTACATCTAATGGAACGCACAGTATTGTGATGATCCGTTCCACCGACCGGAAACACGTCGGTGGAGTATCATTGCGCATGACAAGTGTATTGAATGAAAGGAAGAGATAGGTAGGTAAAAGGTAGATGAGTGAAAAGTATATGGAGAACAAAGAAAAGAGGCTGAAATAAGAGTGAGGTAAAGGATGGGGGGGAAGGAGGGGAATTATCCACATGTATATATAGACCCATATACATGCGGGATATACGGAATATAACTAAAGGGGTAATGTCAGTAAATATAAGGAAGTGAGTGCCAGTCTCTTTAATAGCCATATGGGAGTCGTGTAGTTATCAAGATGACATCACGAAATAGATAGCAGGGAGATATATACAGTGACGACATATATGGACATAAGATATAGACAGGACATCACACAAAACAAAAAGGATACAGTGCGGCACTAGAGTGGTCCTGATGAATCAATGCGCCTGTGGAGAAAAAGACGAAAAAGGCAATGAATAAATCGTCATATCATTAACATTTATCGTATTCCCTATTGAGCCCCCTTGGTTCCATACTCTCTAATTTGTGAATCCAGAAGGCTTCTCTTAGTTTGACTTGCTTTACTCTGTCACCGCCCCGTCTCGGTGCTGGGATGTGTTCCATCACCTGGTATTTCAGTTGAGAAATGGAGTGTGAGGCTTGTTTGAAGTGGTATGGAACAGGGAGGAGGAGGTTTTGTTTTCGTATTGAAGATTTGTGTTGGCGTATTCTATTACGGATGGTTTGTGTAGCTTCCGCCCACATAGATTAGTCCGCATGGACATTTGAGTGTGTAGACTACGAAATCGGAATCGCATGTAAAGAAATCAATGATCAGAAATTGTTTGCCTGAGTACGGATGAGAGATGCTATTACCTTTTTGTACATGTGAGCACGTATGCAATGATGGCAAGGAAAAGTGCCCTTCTTGGGTGTCCTTAAGAATGACTGGCGAGTTGTTTTGGTGGCTGAGCCTATATCTGCTCGGACCAGTAGGTCCCGTAGATTCTTTGGGACGTCTGTTACACATGAGGATAGGATTTTTAATTCCTCAATTTCTGGGTAGGCCCTAGTTAGTAGATGCCAATGGAATCTGATGCTGTTTTAGATTTTTCTGTCACATGGGTGGTATGTATGGACTGAAGGGAATACGTTTCCCCGATTGTCGATTGGGGTCTCGGGGGTATATTGGGTGTTTTATCAGATGTGGGGGATAACCTCTCTCCTTAAATCGTTCCTGCATTTCTTCGATTCTTTTGTCTGTGTGGGTTCAGTTTGTACAATTCTGTGTATCCTTTGGAATTGCGACATTGGGAGTGATTTTTTCGTGTTAATTGAATGGAAGCTGGAGAAATGTAATAAATTGTTTCGGTCAGTGGGTTTTCTGTATAGGTCAGTTGTAAGGCTACCATCTGGATTTTTAAGTACTAATGTGTCCAAAAAGTTGATCGATGTTTGGTCAAATGAATGGTGAATTGGAGTTCTGGGGTAATATGATTCATGTAATTATGGAAATCAAGTAGTGTTTCTGTGGTGCCCCTCCAGATACAAAAAATGTCATCAATATATCTTTTCCACAATTGTACGTGTGTCCTAAAATTGTTATCTGGGTATAAGTGGGTTTCCTCGAAGTCCGACATGAAGCTATTGGCATATGGGGGCGCC
This sequence comes from Bufo gargarizans, assembly GCF_014858855.1. Classification (NCBI taxonomy): domain Eukaryota; kingdom Metazoa; phylum Chordata; class Amphibia; order Anura; family Bufonidae; genus Bufo; species Bufo gargarizans. The sequence continues at coordinate 744,767,602 of NC_058080.1, read as the reverse complement.
ACGTTTGAACCCATTGCCGTCCCCTGTTTTTGTAAATAAAACTGGTCCTGGAACAAAAAGAAGTTATGGTAGAGGACTATAGAAAGTCCTTGCACAGGGTGATTACGTTTGGATGTTTGTTTTTGAAGTAGTTTATCTACCGCTGTTATACCTTTTGTGTGTTGGATTGAAGTGTATAAGCTACATACATCCCAGGTGACTAGAATGGTGTCTTTTTGTAAAGGTTCCAGATTTTTGAGGATATTGAGGAAAGCAGATGTGTCAAGTAGAAATTATGTTTTTTTTTTAATCTGGGGGGTAAGTATTTTTTCAAGAAAAATGGAAAGGGGTGAGAGAATGGAGTCGTGGAAGCTACAATGGGACGTCCGGGTGGGTTGAGCAGATTTTTATGAATTTTAGGTAACGTATAAAACACTGGAATAACCGGGTGTCTGTTGATCAAAAAGTTTGCTGTCTCCTGATCTATGGTTCCTTTGTCTATATGTAGGGTCAATGGATCTTGCGGGCTATGTCTGTTGTCGGGTTGTGGGTAAGTTTCTCATAGACATCCTGATCATTGAGTTGTCTCAGAATCTCTGCGATGTAGTGGTCTTTGTCCATTATCACCAATGCTCCCCCTTTGTCAGCTGGTTTAAAGCTGTTTTGATAGGTTTTTGAGGGCTTGCTTGTCTAACTGGGTGAGATTGTTTGTGAACTTCAATTCACATTTTTCTATGCTTTTCCTGAAAGAATACATGTCTTTTTGTACCAGCGATATGAATGTTTCCACTGGTGGCAGGGTTTTAGGGGGCATAGGTGAACTTTTGTTCTGTAGTGATAGTTCTTTAGCTGAAATAAGGGCTTTTGGGCATTGAGGATCAGTTTTTCCTTTCATTGTACTGAAGTGTGTGGTAAGTCTAATGCGCCTGTATAGTCTATGTAAGTCTAGTTCTAGTTAAAAAGTGTTCAGCGTGTGGGAGGGGCAAAAAGAAAGTCCCTTTTCTAGTAGTGACATGTCTGCTGGGCTCAGTGATTAAGAGGATATATTGACTACTAGTAACTGTGTCCTTACCTGTGATCTTGTAGTCACTGATGTCGGCTGTACTCCCTGGGGGTGTGTTCCTCTGTGAGTTCTCCTTTGACCTCTTGTGGGACGAAATTCCGGTTGTCTTGGGCGATAGTGTGGATCCCGATTGGACCCCGAATTTGAAGAGTCAGTTGAAGAGGATCTCCATCTGATGTTAGTGGAGGAGGTGTCCGGCCAACGGTAGACTTGGTTCAATCTATAGTCCTCCGTGTCTCTACGGAATCTATTTCTTTTGGCATCTTCTTCACTCATCTACCTTTTACCTACCTCTCTCTTCCCTTCATTCAATACACTTGTCATGCGCAATGATACTCCACCGACATGTTTCCGGTCGGTGAAACGCATCATCACAATACTGTGCGTTCCATTAGCTGTACTTCCGTCCACATTTTTTGTAATCTCTTTTTCTATACTATATGCCCTTTATCTAAGGCTGTCCCATCTTGTATGATTATTTCCTGTATGCTCCGCCGTCTTTTTCCTCTTCCCCATGAGTCTGTGGTGCAGCACTGCGCTCCACCAACACACTTCCGGTTGGTGGAACGCATCGCTGTAACATTATGCGTTTCACGTGATGCACTTCCGGTTTCCGGTAGGGCGGGACACGCTGAGAGACCGCATGGGTATTTATACCTGCCGGTCACAGCAACAGACATGGCGCTTCAATTCTCTAGCGCTACATCCGCATGTTACCTGCATTACTGCGTCCACTCCCTCGTGGTTTTCCTACAAGCGTGGTTTTCCTAAGTTGTTTCTGGGACTTTGGGCCGACCTACATCCTACAGCATCGCTATGCCTGCAATAATCTGCCTGAAATACAGACAGGCTCACATTATAATAGATATACATATGCTAATTATAATTTACATTGGCTTAGACTAGTGATTCCCTTAACCTACTATCATAGTTGTTTCTGCTACATAGAAGAGGAAGACTCTGGTTGACTGTGTCCTTGCCGCAATAGGATCCTTAATTTTTGAAATCCAGCGGAAATCTAACTTATTATTTCCTTATTTATTTTTATGTTTTCTTATTTTTTCTTTTTACTTTGATTTATTCCTTTGGACATTTTATTTGTTTTCTCAATTTTCTATATGCAATTATGTATCGAATATCCGCTGTCATATTTAATGATATAGATACCATCTTTATTAAATTTTTGCTGCAGTCTGATGAAGACACATAGTTGCAGAAACGTTACCTTGCCGCAGCAACTGACTTTGAACAAAATAAACAAGTTGCATCTGATACGGTGTAACTAGAGTCTTTGTACTTATTTTGTATTGTTATGTTTTTAAAATGGTAAAAGCTTACGGTGCTATATTTATACGCAGATCAAATAATGAACATTTCTAACATTTCTATATAATTGTGTTCATTTGCAGTGAACATTAAAAAAAGCAAAAAAAACATATTGATCATAATGCATATTCTCATTAATCTTAACTCACTGTACATAACATAAAAAGTATACTCACACATTGATAAATGCTTCACTGTGAGTTAAGTGTTGGGGATTTCATTTAGATCTGCCTAACAATGTGCCATCTGGTTGCTGCAATTGTACTGCATATAGTAACAAAAATGACCTTCACAAATACAAAAATTAATAGTCTAACAGTCAGCAAAGTGTATTAGCTTCACCAGCTTGGCCAAATGGTTAGACAATATTGTCCAAACAAATCCCCAATTACGATGTGCACTTAGTTCTATGTTGAGGAGCAATTGCTATGCCCACTGATGTTCCCAATGGTCCTAACACATATCATCCTGGTAGGGCAGAAGTGTAGGTATTCAAAAATGGATTAAATGTTTAATGGTGTCACAAAAACAACAAAGCATAAGTCGGCATTTCACATATAATTTAATTGTAGTTTTTTTTTATAATCAGTACACTATTGTTAACATTGCGTGTGAAATAACAGTCCTAGTCCCTGAGCTTGGACACGTGTTGTCCATGTAAAGGATCCTGATAGGTTAACAGTAAAGTCATGCAGCTAAAAGTGCCTCCGAGATTTGATTATGGCCAGTAAGTGTTTTATGAAATTTTATGTCAACTATACACATTCAAGTAGTCCAACAGTGGTAAAAAAATTAATTATATTTGTCTTCCTATTTTGTCATATGCTGACACTTACGAAGGATGGGGGTAAGTATAGTTGTGTATATAATAGTATATATAATGTTTGTCTTGTTATAGTAGTAAATTTGTTGCAATAATTTATTATTACCTCATATTTGGAGAGATATTGTCACCAGTAATACTGAATTTTACCCATAACAAATGTGTGCCATATTGTTTCTTTTCACATGTTAAATCATGTTGCCATCATCTAGTGTTGACACACATTGTTTGAAGCAATTAAGACTAATGTACACATATTGAAAATGTTTTTTTTTTCTTTTTTCTAGGGGATTTCATCAAAACCCGCTGGAGGTCAATCAGTGACCGCTTTATATGCGACTTGACTAAGTCACGGTTGGCCCCCAGCGGATCCGGAGCAGGGACCACTTGTCCCTATCGGTACGAGAAGGCTCTCCAGTTCCTCCGGCGCTCTGTTATGTAAAAAAGCATAAACTATGTTTATCTGAAGGACATCCAAATCCAAGATACTCGTATTATGTTGCAGCCCTTCACACGCACTTTGTTGTCAGTCAAAGTGGGATACAATGGCAGTGCGTTGTAGTAGTTTAATGTTTTTTTACATTTCTGCCGTCTCAGTTATAATATCTTTATTTTTATTTTTTTAGAACATATACCAGCACAGAGGAGACTCAGCAGAGGGAGGAACCATCTGAGCCCAATGAGGAGCCACATGCTGGGCCCTCTGTGGAGCACGAACAAGTTGGGGACAGTGCGGGTTCCCTACCTGCTCGGCAAGTCTCTGCTGCATCTGAAAGATAATATATTTGTGGCGAAACCAACCTCGCCACGGTGTTTTGGAGGGGGCTGTTTACCAGCCTCCTGCCCTGGGATTATGGTCCCTTAAGTTATTGGGTCTTAAGGCACTTGGGACGGAGCCCTCTGTCCCTGGATTGCATCCTCTGCCTTACTTGTTTGGATGGAGCACATGGTGAGAACAATAGATAGCGGCCATTGTAACTCACAGACACTGTTCGGACTTTCCCACACGGGGCTATCTTGCCTGTATTTGGTGCACAGAGACATCATTCAGTAGTTTGAAACTACCAAACAGGGGACACATTTATTAGTGACTATTTTCTGTATAACTTGTATATTTTCAGTGTAACTGGCATAAAACTGTATCTTCCAAACTACTGAACGGATGTGGGTGAATTTTGGATATGTGGTTCACCCAGATCCCCCGGTTCCGAGGATATATTGGTTATGGGGTTATTGCATGTTTTGGGGTTCCTGTGATATGTTTTATAAAACTGTATTTCTCTGCCTTTGATAATTATATTCGTCATTGTGTTCAATGGTCATCATCGGCAGAGTGGAGGATTTTGTGTGGGTGTGTTTCTATTGTCCCATTGTGTGTTTAAATGGTGATGTCTGTCTTGTTGTCTCCACATGTGTATTGGCGATCTCCCTTTTGTCCCGAGAGATAATTGGATTGTCTTCGGTCGTCTCCGGGACAAAGGGGAGGAAACCATGATGCATTGTGGGGATGGGATGTGTTGTATCTGCAACAAACTGTAATAAAAACCAGGCTGGGTGTGCCAGCACTTCAGACCACTGCTGACCCTCAAGACGGAGCCTTGTCTCGTTATTGGGGGGATTCCCTGTATGCTGTTAGAGACTGATTGCCAGGAGTGTAAGCTGACTGAATGCTTTTCCTGTTCGTCTGCTGACAGCTATTTGCGAGGTTCCAGTTTGGAGTGCTATTTTGTATCCAGTTCGGGAGGTTGGTGTTCTGCAGTAGCTGTGCCTGTCTCTCAGAAAGGGGCATATCGCCTAAACGGATTTTAACCCCTTGTCTGCTGAAACGGTCCTTTACATTGGTGGCAGCAGTGGGATCGTTCCTACAGCCAGAAGGACAGCTACAGGAGACACCATTTCTGTGGATTCTACAATTTAAAGGCAACGCATGTCCCAGTACAGCAACCCTAAAAGCAACAGGATGGAACCAGCAGTGTTACACGAGGAGGAGGACCTGGATGGCCGGGATGCATTAAGGAAAGGCATCTGGTACCAGGCCCTGGATAATGTACAATACCAGCGAGGTGAGAGTCTCCCCAGTGAAGAGCAGCGGTTGCAGAAACAAGTGGCCCTGCGGATGTCCTTCCTGGGAGAGCAGCCCCTGGAGGAATGGGTGAAGGAACTAGAGCACCGGGTATGGCAGGAGCTATGGCTGGAGGATGCCTACCAGGCGCTTTGGTGGTATGTGGCACAGTTTATACCCTGGACAGCTGAGCATGACAAGCCAGAGGGAGAGGAGTTTGATGGTCCTGGCTTGTTATGGGAGTCCTTTGCAGAGCCTGACTTCGGGAGCCCTGCACAGTCCAGACTTCAGGACATTTTCTATGAGAGGGAGGCTAGGCATGAGTGGGATGACCCCCATGAGGTAGAGCAAAACCTGGCTCACCTAGCAACCCTGGAGTGGGAACTGGAGAAGGACTACCGAGATCTCTTCCACTCCATTGGGAAGGCTCAGCAGGACAGCAAGAAGTCAGACCCAGGTCCAGAGCCCTTCAGCTGGGAGGATATTGTTGATGTTTACTGGGAAGAACCCCAGGTGGCCGGTGGAGATGGGACCGAGGTCTCTCCACCGGTCCTTCAGGGAATTGGGAGCCTAGTCTCCATTCCCCAGTGGCAGGCTGAGTTACAGAGGGCAGAGGTAGTTGTTCCTGCCCCCCAGCAGCAGCATGATTTTTTGGGAATTGGGAGCCTAGTCTCCATTCCCCAGCGGCAGGCAGAGTTACAGGGGGCAGAGACAGTCAGTCGTGTCCCCCAGCGGCAGAGTGTCCTACAGGGAATAGAGAGCCCAGTCTCCTTTCCCCAGCAGCAGGACACTGTATTGGGAGCGGAGGCGGTCGGTCGCCCTCCCCAGCGGCTGGAAGTATGTATGGGAGAGGAGCTCGTTACCCCCTCTCCCCAGCGACAGCTTAACGCACCAGGGGGAGACAGTAAGCCCCACATCAGTGCAGATGGGACCGTGGTCTCTGCACTTACAGCACAGGGGGTAGGGACAGTCGGTCCTGCCCCCCAGCAACAGGGCTGTTTAGCCAAAGGGGAGACAGTCGGTTTCTCCCTCCAACAACCAGACTCCAACCAGGCTTCTTCCGTGGTAGTGCTGGCACCAGGGCAGAGTCCCGCTGATCCCTGCCCACAAAGCAACCTCCACTCCAAGCCAGGGAGCAACTCAGAGACCAGGAGTACCAGCTACAAATATAATCTTGGTGGATTCACTGGACATAGACAGGCTACGAAATTCAGCAGGTCCAGTATTGGGTTGTGGGTGGGCTGCCAGACTAACTCAGGTACCGACCGGTGTGAGGTCAGGTATCTGGTTAGTCTTCCCTGGGGGGGGGGGGGGGAGATGTGTGGCGAAACCAACCTCGCCACGGTGTTTTGGAGGGGGCTGTTTACCAGCCTCCTGCCCTGGGATTATGGTCCCTTAAGTTATTGGGTCTTAAGGCACTTGGGACGGAGCCCTCTGTCCCTGGATTGCATCATTTGCCTTACTTGCTTGGATGGAGCACATGGTGAGACCATTGTGTTCAATGGTCATCATCGGCAGAGGGGAGGATTTTGTGTGGGTGTGTTTCTATTGTCCCATTGTGTGTTTAAATGGTGATGTCTGTCTTGTTGTCTCCACATGTGTATTGGCGATCTCCCTTTTGTCCTGAGAGATAATTGGATTGTCTTCGGTCGTCTCCGGGACAGAGGGGAGGAAACCATGATGCATTGTGGGGATGTGTTGTATCTGCAACAAACTGTAATAAAAACCAGGCTGGGTGTGCCAGCACATCAGAGCACTGCTTGACCCTCAAGACGGAGCCTTGTCTCGTTATTGGGGGGGATTCCCTATATGCTGTTAGAGACTGATTGCCAGGAGTGTAAGCTGACTGAATGCTTTTCCTGTTCGTCTGCTGACAGCTATTTGCGAGGTTCCAGTTTGGAGTGCTATTTTGTATCCAGTTCGGGAGGTTGGTGTTCTGCAGTAGCTGTGCCTGTCTCTCAGAAAGGGGCATATCGCCTAAACGGATTTTAACCCCTTGTCTGCTGAAACGGTCCGTTACAATATTCTTTCTGCTTTCGAAAATGTGCAGTGGAGACCCTGAGCAGGTAGGAGAAGGCAAACGGAGGCACATGCAATCTCCCACAAATAATGCGAGATTACCTGCTTAGGATGGATGACCAAAACACTAGAACTCGGGAAGAGCTTTTAGCTCACATCCAGCGGCTGGAGTGGACAGGGCTGCCAGACAGCCTGAGTCCTAACGGACGATTCCTCCTAAGCCTAACTCTTTTGCTGGACCAGGCTAGTCCCCAACTTCTCCCTGTTTGCTGGTCAGGCATAGTCAGAACAATATAGAATTGCCTATGCCGCCCCCCCCTCCCAACAACTTCCCCAAACTACTTCCTATCCCCCCCTCCCACTCCCAGCCCACCTCCAGCTCCCATCCCCCATCCTACTTTGAGAGTAGGGGGCCACACTTTCTATATACCTCCCAACACTCCTTCTTCTATTATTCCTGCCCCTTCTTCTTTTGTAACTGCCTCCTCTCCTGTTTCTACTTCTGGCCCTGCGCTGTCAGAGACCTCTTCCCTCCACACTCTCACCTCCTCCCACAGGTTATTCTGATCCTCAGGAATCATTTCTGGCTATGCTTCAGCCCCATGACACCAACAGGTGGTCCCGACCTCTGTAGTTTATTTTTTGTTATTTATTATTTATAATTATGTCTACATTATATTTTATATTCCGTTGTAAATTCGAAATTATGGCAAGATGCCTATTTATTTTGATGGTATGAAAGATGGCATGACATTAATGTCATCGTAAAAAAAAAATATATATATATCTTAACCAGGATATAATGTATTCCAAGTATTTTTTAGGCAAAGGTCATGTGAAAAAGTGGAATTTTATAAAAGGGACACATACAAAAAATATAGCTGTTTACATTATGTACAATGGACGTGATTTTGTAACGGTTAGGTATCTTTTACTAACACTTTACTCTTGGACATTAATAAATGTTAAGTTTTAATAAGCTACCCATTAGTTGTGAATATATATTGGATTTAAAGGGTTTAGCCCACTAGCAGGAACTAGAGTCTGTCCTACTTTAATTGGTTGTGTTATAAAAGTCTACTGTACTTTGGAGTATGGCTGGATTCCTTTCCACTGGCATGGATAAAATACAATTGCTCTCTGAGGCCAGTGAAGTCTTCTCAGAGGAGACCCTGGTACAGAGCAAATACACACCCTTGTTCAAAGCCGCCTTTAAAGATCTCACCAAGATTTACAAGGAGCAAATATCCTCATGGTGGGAGACACCATCGTTAGAGAACTATCTTAAAAATAAAATCGTACCTAGAGGCCTGAGGATCACTTTGACTCCAGCAAGTAGATGTAGGTCCACCTCTCTAATGAGTAAGTGGGAGGACGAGGCAACCAAAAGCTCACTGCGATTTATGCAACTCTTGCTGGAAGATGAGGTCAACCTGGTGAGCCTTGAGAATAAACTCAAGGATCAGATTGAACTTACACAAAAATTCAAGAGTGAGACAGAATTTAATAACAAGGAACGTCAACTTAAAAACACTATAGACAAGTTCCAGTTTCACCTTAAAGAGCGTAAACATCGCCAGTTCAACAGGGACTTACAAGATTTTCAGGACAACCGGGTCTACTCCACCCTAGATCGGAACATACCACAGACTAAACATCCGGAAGCGGACATTACATCCAGTGATACTGAGGCCTCAGAACACGAGAGGGAGATAAGTCAATCATATAGAGGAATGGGTACGGGTCGACAGAGGTCCCAGAACTATAGATGCAGAGGGGAGAGGAACAACCAAAGAGGTAGACAGGACTACGGTGGGTCAGATTTTTTAGAGATACCATATCCTTTACGCAACCGAGGCTTTCAGAAATCACCACCCCAGACCAACAGGCCGCTAAGCAACATAACCAAATAGTTAACCTCTCCAACCAGCAGCTCCAGGACTCAGAAATGTGTGTCCTCAGTAAGGGCCTTTCTTTTGTCCCCACCTCAAGTTTCAATCTCTTTAATTGGGTTAGAGATATCCATCTCTTTGCTAGAAAACTCAGATAGCGAAAACACTTTGCGCTATTTGAAAAACGAGAAAGAAATGGGTATCTCACCGGACATCCTTCAAGACGTCCGCCTCTTGTACAGTTTGAGCGATAGCACCCCTCAGGAAGGCAAAGGCCCCTTCACTTTGCTTAAAAATAGGAGCCTCAAAATGCCACCCCTAGGGGACCCGACCTGTATTGACGTTTTTGTCAACCAAGTCTGCCGGGATCTGTCTAACCTCACTTCCTCTCATTGTGGTTTCAATTGCAATAAAAGCGAATATAAATCACTGCTAGACCTGGAGAAAAAGAAAAATCTAACCATCAAACCTTCCGACAAAAGAGGCAATATCGTTTTGATGGATACCATTGATTATAAGAACATGTGCCAGGTCTTGCTAGGGGACAAAGAAACCTATGAGAAGTTAAGTGGTGATCCCACTGTATCTTACCAGAAGGATTTAATCGTTATATTGCGATAAGCTAAGACTGAAAATCTCATCTCAGGGGATGAATTTGACTTTTTGTATAAAAAAACATCCCACTGTAGCCACCTTTTATAGTCTACCTAAAATTCACAAGGGTGGCATCCTGGTCAAAGGGCGCCCGATTGTATCAGGTGTGAATAGTCTAACCCAGAACTTGGGGATTTATCTAGATCGCATTCTAGCACCATTTGTCAAAACACTGCCCTCATACCTGAGAGACACGAGTGACCTTCTAGGTCGCCTCGAGGGGATAACTTTGGAGGAGGGTACATCTCTGGCCTCAATTGATGTAGAGGCCCTCTACTCCTCCATACCCCATGCACTGGGAATGAGGGCAGTGGAGTTATTCCTCATCACCAGAGGACAACAATTCTATTCCCATAATGATTTTATCTTGCGTTTACTCAATTTTGTCCTGACAAGGAATTACTTCTTGTTTGACGGGGTCCTTTACCACCAGCTATGGGGCACTGCGATGGGGAGTTCATGTGCCCGGTCGTATGCTAATTTGTTCCTGGGCTGGTGGGAACGGACCCTAGTCTTTAGTGATGTTCAGCAAATATATCCCATGTATCACCACATGGGCCAGATTTATAGACAACATCTTTGTTGTCTGGAAGGGGGGAGAAAAGGATTTCTCAGAATTTGTGAAGGAGCTGAATGTCAACTGCATCAACATGAAATTCACTTCAGAATTTAAAAAAAACACCTTGCCTTTTCTTGACATTGTGATTTCAAGGGGCAAGGAGGACATGATAGAAACTAGTATTTTCAGGAAGCCCACCTCCACAAACTTGCTTCTGCATTGGAGTAGCCATCACCCTTATCCACTAAAAAGAGGGATACCGGGGGGACAGTACCTGCGGTTAGGGAGGAACTGTTCCACCTGGGGTGCTTTTAAGGAACAAGCCAACGATTTGCAATGCAGATTTCGCGAGAGGGGTTACCCTGATGCAGTTCTTAGATCAGCCTTTAGGAGGGCGTGTGAGAGTAATCGAGATGAGCTTCTTTACTCTAAACCCCAAAAATCTGAGAGTGATCTCATACGTCTCATAGGCACTTTGATGATGTATCGGATGACGTCAAACATATACTGAGAAAACATTGGGATGTTCTCCTTCTTGACCCAGACATCAAGAATGTAGTCTCTGAAACAGTACAAGTCACCTACCGCAGGGGCCTTAGCCTCAGGGATCGCCTGGTACACAGCCACTTCAGTGAGACACGAGATACAAAAGAAACATGGCTCAGGCGTTCTATTGGATTTTTTCACTGCAGTGGCTGTGTTGCGTGCCCATACATCACACAGGGACGATCGTTCTGTGGTAATGTCACCGGAAAAAATTACCAAATCAGAAATTTTGTCAACTGCCGCACCAAGGGAGTGATTTACAAGGTAAACTGTGAATGCGGCCTTGAATATATAGGCAAAACCACCCGTGAACTGCAACGACGGGTGGGAGAACACTTAGGTGACATCAGAAATGATAGAGACACACCCCTGGCGAAACACGTGAATGTGGTACATGGTGGTGACACGTCTGGCCTAAGATTTATGGGCATTGAGGTGGTCGCACGAACGAATAGGGGAGGGGATTGGGACCGGAGGGTTTTGCAGAGAGAGACTTGGTGGTTCTTGCACCTTAAAACTGTTGTCCCTGCGGGTTTGAACGAGCAGCTGTCATTTAGCTGCTACATTGAACCCTAAGCAGTCCCGGTCCCATCCACCCCCTCATTTAAATGTATACTGATCTGTTTAGACATAGAATATAATCCTATGCCATACCATCTTATATCTTGTTTGGGTACCTACTCTAGGTGAGCGCTGGACGTGGGGGGCGCTATAGCGATTGTATGTGCGACAGTTATCCAAGGACCAACCTTATAAACTCTGATACTCCATCCGGGGGTCTGCAGACCAATGGAAAATGGATTATAATTGAAGTTATGTAAAGGGTTAACCAGATTTGCCCGCTGCTTTAACCATTGCATTGCAATATACCCGCCTCATACATGTGCAGCATTGAGCATGCGCCGGTTGATGCGCTACTAGCGACGGCTGCTGCTTCTTTTGGCATTCAGATGTTTGAGTCTCCACCTCTTGGAGACGGCCGGCTGTCTGGATTGTTACCTAGCAGCAGGGGTACGCCGCTGCATCAAGCACTTCCTGAAGCAGCTCTGTCATGTGACTGGGGGCCGAACAGGTGACGCCTCACGTGACGACTTTGATGACGCTGTATGACGTGTAGGGGGTGTGTGATATGGGCGGAGCTACATGGCTTTTTAAACGAGCCGCGAATGCTGCTCCATCGCTACTGCCACATGCGGGACGCCGATGAGCAGCATCCGCCTCTCTTTATCTGGGGACAGTTGACATCTAAAACTGGACAGATAAGTTATATATGTCTTTGTGCTTGTACATCATAACTGTTCAGCACTTAGGAGCACATGCCATTGAATAGTCTGTGAACACGTACTGGTGAGATCAATACCAGGAGGACTGTTGCAATGTGTGTCAAGTAAACATTTCAATGAATAATATTGTTTGTAATCAGATCCGGGTTGCGTCAATTATACCTGGACAGCAGTCACACTGATAGGTAAATCTATATGTTAGTTGTGATTGATGACCAAAGAACTTTCCGGTCACTTGAACGAGGGGGAAACTTGGCCGTATATCTCTGTAATTGAACATCTATATGGTTGAGGCCCACATAGAGACCTATTTGCGTTCAGAGGATCACTGTAAATAGGACGGACTACGGTGTACAATCTGGGATGGTGGATATCAGGTTCTCTGTGTATTCCCCACTTTAGTTAGTGAGTGACCTTACATCAAGTAGTCTCTTAGATATGATTTTGTCCCCTGAGGAATCAGAAACCATTGAAGAAACGCGTCAGGTCTTTGTGTTTATCTGATATCTATAAAGGTACTAACAAGGTACGTGTGTTGATTGGATTAGGTGCTGCAGGCTATCAACAGCTACATTGCGACACACCTTGATCAAACATACTATTTTTTTGCCAGTTCAAGTGCTCTCCTTACAACCGGTGGATTTTTATGTGATCCTGAGGACCATATTCTGTCTGTCGGGCAAAGCTGGGCAGTCCCTGTTTTGGGAGGGTGACGACAGGGTTATCACACTAGATAGGGGGAGGAGAGGTAGAGATAAGGACACCTAGGGTAATGTCTCTCCGTCTTGGTGCCTTGGTACCTCTCCTCCTATCTGTGTTTTATTTTGCTATCCCTGTCTTGGTCCTCTCCCATCTCCTAGTAAACATTGCTTTCGCGGGAGATTAGTGTAGCCGGTGGTTACATTCTTTGAGTATTTATTATAGAAGGGACTATTATTTTACTCTTGGACATTAATAAATGTTACGTTTTAATAAGCTACCTATTAGTTGTGAATATATATTGGATTTAAAGGGTTTAGCCCACTAGCAGGAACTGTAGTCTGACCTACTTTAATTGGTTGTGTTATAAAAATCTTTTACTAACAACCACAACATAGCCTTGGTCACATACAATGTGCTATCTATGTAATTCCTATGGCCAAACAGAGAAGAAAAAGTGATGGGGTTAGACACATTAATAATGAAGAAAAACTCCCAAGAATGTACCATGGAAATATTACATTTTAATCACACATTACACAGGAAACAGGACGCTAATCACTATTGAAATCTCTTAAAAATAATAACACAGAAAAACATGCTGCAATGGTCGCATGGAGGGGGTCAGCGAGGACACTTGAAATCACACAACAAATGTATATTTTCCACACATTTGTAACATTACCGGATACATATGTGAGCTTGCAATTAAACACAAGATGAAGTTATGGTTCCCACTGGCAAACAAACATTCAATCCATAAAAAGCTTGACCATAAATTAAAACATACGCACACAGGACTCTTAGTCCAAAATTAATACATTATTTAGGCTTTTCATGTGTGGTCCATAAAGATACAAGTGAGAACAAAAGCAATCCAGGGTTGTAGCAACCAATTTAAACATATTATACGCAATTAAGAACATAAAAGCTATTTTGCCAAACAGTTAGGACAAAGTATTTGATTATAAATTGAAAGTATGGACATCATATAATCATTCTTGCCATGGTAATGAGCCATCTTGGGAAGAAAAATAATGTGCAAAACTAATCCACACACCGTGGTCCAGTGTGTGGATGTTCCTGGCCCATAGACATTGTTGGGTCAACATCTGTTGTCAATGGCTCCTTGCTTAACAAAAAGTTGTGCAAAATAACACAAGCCTTGACAACTTTATCTACATTGTCTGGCAAAAGCTGCATTGGACGCATAAAGATGCGCCATTTTGCGCACAATAAGCCAAATGCACACTGTCATACGGCAGGCCCGACTCAAGACGTAGTTAACCCCTTCCCGACCGCAATCCGTATATATACGTGATAGCTGCACATACCCCGTGCAGCTACCACGTATATAAACGTTCTGGCAGCTCTTTAATCCAAGCGCTGCAAAGCGATTAAATCTACAATTTTCATAGTCATGAAAATAAAGAAAACTTTTGGAATGGGAAGGTGTGTCCAAACTTTTGGTCTGTATTGTATATATATCTATATCTATATATATATATACATACATATACACACATACTAGATTAAAAAAAAAGCATTAAAAAGCATAATTTTACTACATCTATATGATATGACATAGGTTTGACAATGTATCAGGAATTTAACCACAAGTGAGGATACACATATTCATTGTGTGGGGTTAGTCCAGAGATGGACAAAGTGCGGACCTACAGCTGTTGCAAATATACTATACCCACCATGGGCTGCTGTAGGCTGCTAGCTGTAAGCACTGTTTGCATGCTTAAAGTGGAACTTTTGCAACAGTTGGAGGGCCACAGTTTTACCTTCCCTGCATTTAGTGTTTAAGTTAGGGCTACACTTGATGTACACCTCAATTAGGCTAGGATGGCAAATACAGTAAGGATTGAGGCGAAGGACATTAATAATGGGCCTTTTTATAAGCACACAAGTTATTAGTAAAATGGAAAAGCCAGTTTTGCATGAAAATTTAACCACACGTGTAAATTACAACACACATTTACTTCTTTGGCAATTTATACCATTTATTAGTTTGACATCATCATATATGAATCATGACCCAGTTACATCATGCAATATTGTAGCCACTTTTGATAATCGCGCAGACCGGATGTTTCGGTCCTAAAAGGACCTTTTTTTTTTTTTTTCCATTATCCCCTCTCTTATTTTATTAATTATATTTATTTATCATTTTTCTTCTTCTCATTAAAACATGACATACATGAGAACTGGTCATTACAAAAATACATATATATACCGTAATAAATTACAAAAGAGTATCATAACAATACAAATATACACCATTATAGAAAGTCATGTCATAACTAGGGATGAGCGAACTCGAACTGTATAGTTCGGGTTCGTACCGAATTTTGGGGTGTCCGTGACACGGACCCGAACCCGGACATTTTCGTAAAAGTCCGGGTTCGGGTTCGGTGTTCGTCGCTTTCTTCGCGCTTTTGTGACGCTTTCTTGGCGCTTTTTGAAAGGCTGCAAAGCAGCCAATCAACAAGCGTCATACTACTTGCCCCAAGAGGCCATCACAGCCATGCCTACTATTGGCATGGCTGTGATTGGCCAGAGCACCATGTGACCCAGCCTCTATTTAAGCTGGAGTCACATAGCGCCGCCCGTCACTCTGCTCTGATTAGCGTAGGGAGAGGTTGCGGCTGCGACAGTAGGGCGAGATTAGGCAGATTAACTCCTCCAAAGGACTTGATTAACTGATCGATCTGCAGCTGTGGATCATTGAGCTGCTGATCCTCAATTGCTCACTGTTTTTAGGCTGCCCAGACCGTTTGTCAGTCACATTTTTCTGGGGTGATCGGCGGCCATTTTGTGTCTTGTGGTGCGCCAGCACAAGCTGCGACCAAGTGCATTTAACCCTCAATGGTGTGGTTGTTTTTTGGCTAAAGCCTACATCAGGGTGAAGCTGTCACACCAAGTGCATTTAACCAGCAATAGTCTGTTCATTTTTTGGCCATATACAAAATCAGGGGCAAGCTGCGCCTGTCACCAAGTGCATTTAACCCTCAATGGTGTGGTTGTTTTTTGGCTAAAGCCTACATCAGGGTGAAGCTGTCACACCAAGTGCATTTAACCAGCAATAGTCTGTTCATTTTTTGGCCATATACTAAATCAGGGGCAAGCTGCGCCTGTCACCAAGTGCATTTAACCCTCAATGGTGTGGTTGTTTTTTGGCTAAAGCCTACATCAGGGTGAAGCTGTCACACCAAGTGCATTTAACCAGCAATAGTCTGTTTATTTTTTGGCCATATACTAAATCAGGGGCAAGCTGCGCCTGTCACCAAGTGCATTTAACCCTCAATGGTGTGGTTGTTTTTTGGCTAAAGCCTACATCAGGGTGAAGCTGTCACACCAAGTGCATTTAACCAGCAATAGTCTGTTTATTTTTTGGCCATATCCCAGTCTAATTCTGTCACTAAATCCATACCGGTCACCCAGCGCCTAAATACTAGGCCTCAAATTTATATCCCGCTAAATCTGTCCTTAGTGCTGTAGCTGGGCGAGTTATTTAGTGTCCGTTCAAGCACATTTCTTGTTCTGGGTTGAAATACAATTCCCAATTTAGCAATTTCATAATTTAGTGGTTCCTGCTATATCAGAGCTATTTGAAATCTATCCCTAAAAGGGTATATAATATTCAAGGTGCACATTGGGTCATTCAGAATAACTTCACACACACCCGCTACTGTGTATTTCCAAGTCTAATTCTGGCACTAAACCCATACCTGTCACCCAGCGCCTAAATACTAGGCCTCAAATTTATATCCAGCTAAATCTGTCCCTAGTGCTGTAGCTGGGCGAGTTATTTAGTGTCCGTTCAAGCACATTTCTTGTTCTGGGTTGAAATACAATTCCCAATTTAGCAATTTCATAATTTAGTGGTTTCTGCTATATCAGAGCTATTTGAAATCTATCCCTAAAAGGGTATATAATATTCAAGGTGCACATTGGGTCATTCAGAATAACTTCACACACACCCGCTACTGTGTATTTCCAAGTCTAATTCTGGCACTAAACCCATACCTGTCACCCAGCGCCTAAATACTAGGCCTCAAATTTATATCCCGCTAAATCTGTCCTTAGTGCTGTAGCTGGGCGAGTTATTTAGTGTCCGTTCAAGCACATTTCTTGTTCTGGGTTGAAATACAATTCCCAATTTAGCAATTTCATAATTTAGTGGTTTCTGCTATATCAGAGCTATTTGAAATCTATCCCTAAAAGGGTATATAATATTCAAGGTGCACATTGGGTCATTCAGAATAACTTCACACACACCCGCTACTGTACATTTCCAAGTCTAATTCTGTCACTAAATCCATACCGGTCACCCAGCGCCTAAATACTAGGCCTCAAATTTATATCCCGCTGAATTTGAATACAATACATTGGGCCAAATAATATATTTGTTGTTGTGGTGAACCATAACAATGAGAAAAACATCTAGTAAGGGACGCGGACGTGGACATGGTCGTGGTGGTGTTAGTGGACCCTCTGGTGCTGGGAGAGGACGTGGCCGTTCTGCCACATCCACACGTCCTAGTGTACCAACTACCTCAGGTCCCAGTAGCCGCCAGAATTTACAGCGATATATGGTGGGGCCCAATGCCGTTCTAAGGATGGTAAGGCCTGAGCAGGTACAGGCATTAGTCAATTGGGTGGCCGACAGTGGATCCAGCACGTTCACATTATCTCCCACCCAGTCTTCTGCAGAAAGCGCACAGATGGCGCCTGAAAACCAACCCCATCAGTCTGTCACATCACCCCCATGCATACCAGGGAAACTGTCTCAGCCTCAAGTTATGCAGCAGTCTCTTATGCTGTTTGAAGACTCCGCTGGCAGGGTTTCCCAAGGGCATCCACCTAGCCCTTCCCCAGCGGTGAAAGACATAGAATGCACTGACGCACAACCACTTATGTTTCCTGATGATGAGGACATGGGAATACCACCTCAGCATGTCTCTGATGATGACGAAACACAGGTGCCAACTGCTGCGTCTTTCTGCAGTGTGCAGACTGAACAGGAGGTCAGGGATCAAGACTGGGTGGAAGACGATGCAGGGGACGATGAGGTCCTAGACCCCACATGGAATGAAGGTCGTGCCACTGACTTTCACAGTTCGGAGGAAGAGGCAGTGGTGAGACCGAGGGAGCAGTGGGCAAAAGCAGAACACCCGCCGCCAAGAGACTCCGCCTGCTACTGACCGCCGCCATCTGGGACCGAGCACCCCAAAGGCAGCTTCAAGGAGTTCCCTGGCATGGCACTTCTTCAAACAATGTGCTGACGACAAGACCCGAGTGGTTTGCACGCTGTGCCATCAGAGCCTGAAGCGAGGCATTAACGTTCTGAACCTGAGCACAACCTGCATGACCAGGCACCTGCATGCAAAGCATGAACTGCAGTGGAGGAAACACCTTAAAACCAAGGAAGTCACTCAGGCTCCCCCTGCTACCTCTTCTGCTGCTGCCGCCTCGGCCTATTCTGCTGCTGCCGCCTCGGCCTCTTCCTCCGCCTCTGGAGGAACGTTGGCACCTGCCGCCCAGCAAACAGGGGATGTACCACCAACACCACCACCACCACCTCCGTCACCAAGCGTCTCAACCATGTCACACGCCAGCGTTCAGCTCTCCATCTCACAAACATTTGATAGAAAGCGTAAATTCCCACCTAGCCACCCTCGATCCCTGGCCCTGAATGCCAGCATTTCTAAACTACTGGCCTATGAAATGCTGTCATTTAGGCTGGTGGACACAGACAGCTTCAAACAGCTCATGTCGCTTGCTGTCCCACAGTATGTTGTTCCCAGCCGGCACTACTTCTCCAAGAGAGCCGTGCCTTCCCTGCACAACCAAGTATCCCATAAAATCAAGTGTGCACTGCGCAACGCCATCTGTGGCAAGGTCCACCTAACCACAGATACGTGGACCAGTAAGCACGGCCAGGGACGCTATATCTCCCTAACTGCACACTGGGTAAATGTAGTGGCAGCTGGGCCCCAGGCGGAGAGCTGTTTGGCGCACGTCCTTCCGCCGCCAAGGATCGCAGGGCAACATTCTTTGCCTCCTGTTGCCACCTCCTCCTTCTCGGCTTCCTCCTCCTCTTCTTCCACCTGCTCATCCAGTCAGCCACACACCTTCACCACCAACTTCAGCACAGCCCGGGGTAAACGTCAGCAGGCCATTCTGAAACTCATATGTTTGGGGGACAGGCCCCACACCGCACAGGAGTTGTGGCGGGGTATAGAACAACAGACCGACGAGTGGTTGCTGCCGGTGAGCCTCAAGCCCGGCCTGGTGGTGTGTGATAATGGGCGAAATCTCGTTGCAGCTCTGGGACTAGCCAATTTGACGCACATCCCTTGCTTGGCGCATGTGCTGAATTTGGTGGTGCAGAAGTTCATTCACAACTACCCCGACATGTCAGAGCTGCTGCATAAAGTGCGGGCCGTCTGTTCGCGCTTCCGGCGTTCACATCCTGCTGCTGCTCGCCTGTCTGCGCTACAGCGTAACTTCGGCCTTCCCGCTCACCGCCTCATATGCGACGTGCCCACCAGGTGGAACTCCACCTTGCACATGCTGGACAGACTGTGCGAGCAGCAGCAGGCCATAGTGGAGTTTCAGCTGCAGCACGCACGGGTCAGTCGCACTACAGAACAGCACCACTTCACCACCAATGACTGGGCCTCCATGCGAGACCTGTGTGCCCTGTTGCGCTGTTTCGAGTACTCCACCAACATGGCCAGTGGCGATGACACCGTTATCAGCGTTACAATACCACTTCTATGTCTCCTTGAGAAAACACTTAGGGCGATGATGGAAGAGGAGGTGGCCCAGGAGGAGGAGGAGGAGGAGGAGGAAGAGGGGTCATTTTTAGCACTTTCAGGCCAGTCTCTTCGAAGTGACTCAGAGGGAGGTTTTTTGCAACAGCAGAGGCCAGGTACAAATGTGGCCAGCCAGGGCCCACTACTGGAGGACGAGGAGGACGAGGATGAGGAGGAGGTGGAGGAGGATGAGGATGAAGCATGGTCACAGCGGGGTGGCACCCAACGCAGCTCGGGTCCATCACTGGTGCGTGGCTGGGGGGAAAGGCAGGACGATGACGATACGCCTCCCACAGAGGACAGCTTGTCCTTATCCCTGGGCAGCCTGGCACACATGAGCGACTACATGCTGCAGTGCCTGCGCAACGACAGCAGAGTTGCCCACATTTTAACCTGTGCGGACTACTGG
Source organism: Bufo gargarizans (assembly GCF_014858855.1). Taxonomy (NCBI): domain Eukaryota; kingdom Metazoa; phylum Chordata; class Amphibia; order Anura; family Bufonidae; genus Bufo; species Bufo gargarizans. The sequence continues at coordinate 744,747,455 of NC_058080.1, read as the reverse complement.
GTTGCCACCCTGCTGGATCCACGCTACAAAGACAATGTGCCCACCTTACTTCCTGCACTGGAGCGTGATAGGAAGATGCGCGAGTACAAGCGCACGTTGGTAGACGCGCTACTGAGAGCATTCCCAAATGTCACAGGGGAACAAGTGGAAGCCCAAGGCCAAGGCAGAGGAGGAGCAAGAGGTCGCCAAGGCAGCTGTGTCACGGCCAGCTCCTCTGAGGGCAGGGTTAGCATGGCAGAGATGTGGAAAACTTTTGTCAACACGCCACAGCTAACTGCACCACCACCTGATACGCAACGTGTTAGCAGGAGGCAACATTTCACTAACATGGTGGAACAGTACGTGTGCACACCCCTCCACGTACTGACTGATGGTTCGGCCCCATTCAACTTCTGGGTCTCTAAATTGTCCACGTGGCCAGAGCTAGCCTTTTATGCCTTGGAGGTGCTGGCCTGCCCGGCAGCCAGCGTTTTGTCTGAACGTGTATTCAGCACGGCAGGGGGCGTCATTACAGACAAACGCAGCCGCCTGTCTACAGCCAATGTGGACAAGCTGACGTTCATAAAAATGAACCAGGCATGGATCCCACAGGACCTGTCCGTCCCTTGTCCAGATTAGACATTAACTACCTCCCCATAACCATATATTATTGGACTCCAGGGCACTTCCTCATTCAATCCTATTTTTATTTTCATTTTACCATTATATTGCGAGGCTACCCAAAGTTGAATGAACCTCTCCTCTGCCTGTGTGCTAGGCCTAAATATATGCCAATGGACTGTTGCAGTGGTGGCTGACATGAAGCCTGATTCTCTGCTATGACATGCAGACTAATTCTCTGCTGACATGAAGCCAGATTGTCTGTTACGGGACCTCTCTCCTCTGCCTGGGTGCTGGGCCTAAATTTATGACAATGGACTGTTGCAGTGGTGGCTGACGTGAAGCCTGATTCTCTGCTATGACATGCAGACTGATTCTCTGCTGACATGAAGCCAGATTGTCTGTTACGGGACCTCTCTGCTCTGCCTGTGTGCTAGGCCTAAATATATGCCAATGGACTGTTGCAGTGGTGGGTGACGTGAAGCCTGATTCTCTGCTATGATATGAAGACTGATTCTCTGCTGACATGAAGCCAGATTGTCTGTTAAGGGACCTCTCTCCTCTGCCTGGGTGCTGGGCCTAAATTTATGAAAATTGGACTCTTACAGTGGTGGGTGACGTGAATCCTGATTCTCTGCTATGACATGCAGACTGATTCTCTGCTGACATGAAGCCAGATCGTCTGTTACGGGACCTCTCTGCTCTGCCTGTGTGCTAGGCCTAAATATATGCCAATGGACTGTTGCAGTGGTGGGTGACGTGAAGCCTCATTCTCTGCTATGACATGCAGACTGATTCTCTGCTGACATGAAGCCAGATTGTCTGTTACGGGACCTCTCTGCTCTGCCTGTGTGCTAGGCCTAAATATATGCCAATGGACTGTTGCAGTGGTGGGTGACGTGAAGCCTCATTCTCTGCTATGACATGCAGACTGATTCTCTGCTGACATGAAGCCAGATTGTCTGTTACGGGACCTCTCTGCTCTGCCTGTGTGCTAGGCCTAAATATATGCCAATGGACTGTTGCAGTGGTGGCTGACGTGAAGCCTCATTCTCTGCTATGACATGCAGACTGATTCTCTGCTGACATGAAGCCAGATTCTCTGTTACGGGACCTCTCTCCTCTGCCTGTGTGTGTGCTGGGCCTAAATATATGCCAATGGACTGTTGCAGTGGTGGCTGACGTGAAGCCTCATTCTCTGCTATGACATGCAGACTGATTCTCTGCTGACATGAAGCCAGATTCTCTGTTACGGGACCTCTCTCCTCTGCCTGTGTGTGTGCTGGGCCTAAATATATGCCAATGGACTGTTGCAGTGGTGGCTGACGTGAAGCCTCATTCTCTGCTATGACATGCAGACTGATTCTCTGCTGACATGAAGCCAGATTCTCTGTTACGGGACCTCTCTCCTCTGCCTGTGTGTGTGCTGGGCCTAAATATATGCCAATGGACTGTTGCAGTGGTGGCTGACGTGAAGCCTCATTCTCTGCTATGACATGCAGACTGATTCTCTGCTGACATGAAGACAGATTCCTCTGTTACGGGACCTCTCTCCTCTGCCTGTGTGCTAGGCCTAAATATATGCCAATGGACTGTTGCAGTGGTGGCTGACGTGAAGCCTCATTCTCTGCTATGACATGCAGACTAATTCTCTGCTGACATGAAGACAGATTCTCTGTTACGGGACCTCCCTCCTCTGCCTGGGTGCTGGGCCTAAATATATGCCAATGGACTGTTGCAGTGGTGGCTGACGTGAAGCCTCATTCTCTGCTATGACATGCAGACTGATTCTCTGCTGACATGAAGACAGATTCTCTGTTACGGGACCTCCCTCCTCTGCCTGGGTGCTGGGCCTAAATATATGCCAATGGACTGTTGCAGTGGTGGCTGACGTGAAGCCTCATTCTCTGCTATGACATGCAGACTAATTCTCTGCTGACATGAAGCCAGATTGTCTGTTACGGGACCTCTCTCCTCTGCCTGGGTGCTGGGCCTAAATATATGCCAATGGACTGTTGCAGTGGTGGCTGACGTGAAGCCTCATTCTCTGCTATGACATGCAGACTGATTCTCTGCTGACATGAAGCCAGATTGTCTGTTACGGGACCTCTCTCCTCTGCCTGGGTGCTGGGTAGTGTTGAGCGCGAATATTCGAAAAGCAAATTTTTTTCGCGAATATCGCAACTTCGCGATTTCGCGAATATTTCGAATATAGTGCTATATATTCGTAAAAACGAATATTCGTTTTTTGTTTTTCCCCCCCCCCCACAAAATTACAGTACACATATAATTGATTGTTTCCCAAAGGTCCAACAGCTCAGATCTTACTCACATTGCCTAGAAAGTGATTGAGGCGCGAATCTTCGTAAGGCGATTTTATTAGCGCACATGCGAATATCGGCACGTCCCAGAACAGAGGCAAAGGGCTTTGCATTCATACATTAGTGAATTGAGTTGCGAATCTTCGTAAGGCGATTTTATTAGCGCACATGCGAATATCTACACTTGTCCCAGAACAGAGGCAAAGGGCTTTGCATTCATACATTAGTGAATTGAGTTGCGAATCTTCGTAAGGCGATTTTATTAGCGCACATGCGAATATCTACACTTGTCCCAGAACAGAGGCAAAGGGCTTTGCATTCATACATTAGTGATTGAATTGAGCTGCGAATCTTCGTAAGGCGATTTTATTAACGCAAATGCAAATATCTACACTTGTCCCCAGAACAGAGAGGCAAAGGCCTGTGCATTCATATAGTATAGCACCATATTCGCGAATACGTAGAACTTCGTAAAATTCGATTTACGAATATTCGTATTTTTATTTTACTTTCCACCTTACAGATTACATTGATCTGTACTCTGTCAACTACTGTCATCACCCCCCACTGTATCTCGATTGATTCCCAAAAGTCTCACATTCCCTAGAAAGTGATTGAGGTGCGAATCTTCGTAAGGCGATTTTATTAGCGCACATGCGAATATCTACACTTGTCCCAGAACAGAGGCAAAGGGCATTGCATTCATACATTAGTGATTGAATTGAGTTGCGAATCTTCGTAAGGCGATTTCATTAGCGCACATGTGAATTTTGCATAGCATATGTATTATGCGATGCGAAAATTCGAATTATCGCATATGCGAAATAATAACGAATTTGAATAATCGCGAATATTTTACGAATATTCTTTCGAATATTACAAAATTTCGCGAATTCGAATATGGGACATGCCGCTCAACACTAGTGCTGGGCCTAAATTTATGACAATGGACTGTTGCAGTGGTGGGTGACGTGAAGCCTGATTCTCTGCTATGACATGCAGACTGATTCTCTGCTGACATGAAGCCAGATTGTCTGTTACGGGACCTCTCTCCTCTGCCTGGGTGCTGGGCCTAAATATATGCCAATGGACTGTTGCAGTGGTGGCTGACGTGAAGCCTCATTCTCTGCTATGACATGCAGACTAATTCTCTGCTGACATGAAGACAGATTCTCTGTTACGGGACCTCTCTCCTCTGCCTGGGTGCCGGGGCCTAAATATCTGAGAATGGACTGTTCCAGTGGTGGGTGACGGGAAGCCAGATTCTCTGCTATGGAACCTCTCTCCAATTGATTTTGGTTAATTTTTATTTATTTAATTTTTATTTTAATTCATTTCCCTATCCACATTTGTTTGCAGGGGATTTACCTACATGTTGCTGCCTTTTGCAGCCCTCTAGCTCTTTCCTGGGCTGTTTTACAGCCTTTTTAGTGCCGAAAAGTTCGGGTCCCCATTGACTTCAATGGGGTTCGGGTTCGGGACGAAGTTCGGATCGGGTTCGGATCCCGAACCCGAACATTTCCGGGATGTTCGGCCGAACTTCTCGAACCCAAACATCCAGGTGTTCGCTCAACTCTAGTCATAACAGTTTATCTCCTTCATTTTTAACAAGGATAACTTCCCCCCCCCCCCTCCCGTCCCCGACCCCCCCTTCACCTCCTCCCTCCCCTCCACCCTATTTGGTTGTCTTGGGAGTGTCCCAATGGCCTTTTCTTTCAGTAACCTCATTTCAGAATCTTGTAGTTCCCCCCTTTTTACTCCTGATTTATTTATTCATTGGCTTCATCTGCCTGGCTTTCTCATATCTTGTCACCCTTTCACATAGATTTTTCCAGTCTACCACGTTTGGTGGGCTAGCCGCTCCCCATCCTCTGGCCAGGACAACACGTGCCAGCATCAGACCTTTTTCCCATTTTCCTTCACTTTTTCTATCTACTCCAATTCTTCCAGTATCTCCCAGGACTGCTATACTGATCTCAAAAGGGGCCGGTTTCTTTGTCTCTACCTCAAGGTGCTGGAAAACATGAGACCAGTACCCCTGTACAGTCGGGCATGACCAGATCAGATGGGCAAAGTCGGCCCTCTCCTCTCCGCACTTCCAACATTTTGCTTCTCCTGTTTTATACATCTTGCTCATGACCCTTGGGGTAACATAGGTCCGGTGAAGGATAAAGAACTGCGTCAATCGGAAGCTACTGGAAATTGTACTCCTTTTAACATTTTTATATATATTTCTCCAGTCCAAAGTTAAGGGTGCCACCTCCTGTGCCCATTTCTTTTCACTATTAAACCTGATCACCCCTCCCAAACCCTTCTTTATCCTTTTATAAATCTGTGAAATTGAAACTTTACTCCCTATTTCCTGAACACAAAAATCAACAAATTCTGAGTGCTTTGTAATGAAGTATTCTTTATTCTTCGTTTTATCAAAAGCGTGTTTCAATCTACTATATCTAAACCATGTGAGATAGTCTTTATCTATACTTAAACCCATTTCCTCTGGTGTCTTCAGCCTTCCTTCCACTACTATCTGGGGCACAAATCTAATACCCTTTTTATCCCAAAACAAATAATCCTCGAACTTCAAAAATTATTTTAGATTTATATTTCCCCAAATGGGTGAAACCTTTAGTGTATACTTTATTCCTAATAATTTTTTAATATTAACCCAAACTAAATGTACCATCTTACTAATTGGGCAGTGCCTCCCCCTAATTTTTATCATTCCTGCTTCCAATGTACTAATAATATTATATTGGAGAGCTCCCGACTCCCCCTCCAAAAAACGACGCAGTCTATCATCCTCCATCATTAACCACTGGAGCTGGGCTGCAAAATAGTACCCCCTAAAATATGGGACGGACAAACCTCCATCTTCCTCACCTAGCCATAGGTATTTTTGTTTCAGCCTGACCCTTTTCCTCCCCCAAATAAGATCGTTTATTGCTCCTTCTAACGCATTAAAGAAGTGGTCCCCTATCCAAATTGGGCAGGAAGAAACAACATACAGAATCTGTGGCAGTAGAACCATCTTTATTATTGCTATTCGGTCCGTTTGTCGGATCAACAGCTTTTGCCAAACCCTAGTTTTTTCCCTAACCCTTTTTAATAGAGGGTCAATATTAAGTTCTAAATATTCCTGTATCCTCGAGCTGACTTTTATTCCCAGATATTCAAACGATTCCGTAGGTTTTAAGACCTTAATGTTAATTTCCTCCGGCCCAATTTCATGGCCAATTGGGAGCAGCACCGACTTCGTCCAGTTCACCTTAAAGCCAGAAACATGGCCAAATTGGTTAACTACCTCCATCAGGTGCTGTACCATTGGTATTCCTCCATCCACAAAAAACAGAACATCATCAGCATATAGGCATATCTTATCCAGTGCACCATCTCCCCCAAATCCCCTTATCTTTCCGTCTGCTCGGATCTTACAAGCCAATGGCTCAACAAATATAGCAAACAATAATGGTGAGAGGGGACACCCCTGACGGGTTCCCCTCTGCAAGGGTATTGCCTCTGTTATTACTCCATTGACCCTGACCCTAACTTTCGAGTTATTATATAAAAGCTGTACCCATTTAATAAATTTCTCCCCCAGATTAAACTCATGCATAATCTTCCAGAGGTATGCCCACTCCACCCTGTCAAACGCCTTTTCGGCGTCCAGCGACAGGATGGAGTGGGCACCCTCCCCAACCATCTGCATATTCAACAATGTCCGTCTAATATTCGTCTGCGCCTGACGTTTAGGCACAAACCCAGTCTGGTCTGGGTGTATTAATTTTCCAATAGTTTTTCTTAAGCGATTTGCCAACAACTTAGCGCATATTTTAAAGTCGGTGTTAAGGAGAGAGATGGGGCGATACGACTCCACCTTTCTCCCATCCTTCCCCTTTTTGAGTATCAAACTTATTACCGCCTCGGAGAGAGAGGGCGGGAGTTCACCACCATCCAATGATTCATTCAGAACCTGTACTAACACTGGAAGAATGGCCTCTCCATACCTTCTATATATCTCAAAAGGTAGGCCATCCAACCCAGGGCTAGTATTCCCCCGAATAGTTTTCAGTGTGTCTCGTAGTTCCTCAACTTCAATAGGGCCATTCAGCCAATCCCTTTCCTCCTCCGAGAGTCTGGGGATAGGGACTCCCTCCATAAATATTCTAATTTATTCAAGCCCCCCCCCCCCCCCCCCTCCGAGGAGTAGAGGCTCCCATAGTATTCCATAAATTCACGCTCTCTCTCTCCTTGGCTGGATACCATCCCCCCATCTCTCCCCTCAACACCGTCAATCCTATTACCACCCCTCTGATTCCGCACAAGTGTAGAGAGCAATTTTCCCGATTTCCCAGATTCTCTGAAGTATCGTTCCCCCTCAAAAAAAACCTTTTGTTGTGCCTTATCATTCAGGTAATTCCTCAATGTACTTTTAGCCTGATCCAGCTGACTTATAAATTCTGGGTTTTTCTTAGTCATGAGTTCCCCTTCTATTTCTTTTATCCTATCTGTCAGGTTTCTCTCCTGTTCCGCAAAACCCCTTTTCAGGCTCTTAATTTTACTTATCAAGATACCTCGTAGAAATGCCTTAAAGGCATCCCAGACGTACCCTGAGCCTGTGGACCCTAAATTATGTTTCCAAAATTCATCTATATTCACTCCGATATCATCTTCCTCCTTAATTAAATTCAGCCAGTGAGGGTTCAGCCGAAACTCACGAGTTGTTGGACTTAAATTTGTTTTAAACCGCAGACAAACAGGGGAATGGTCCGAGATACTATTCACTTCATACTTCATACTGGAAATTTTGTGTACTAATTCTGAGCTAACCAGTGCCAAATCTATCCTGGACATTATTTTATTTCCCCGGCTAAAACAGGAGAACCCTGGCTTATCATCATAAAGATGTCTCCACACGTCTATTAAGGATAGTTACTGCGATATTTTCCACAGCGCTGATTGTCGCCCTGTCGTCTGTTTAACCTTTGGGATCACAGAGTATCTGTCTAACTCGTCATTCATAACATTATTTAGGTCTCCCATAATTACTATGGGGCATTTACCTCTTGAATCTGCATACTCCAGCAATCTATGAATAACCGTTAGGGAGAATGGGGGAGGTATATACACAAAAGCCAGAATACATACAATGCCATTCCATTGACAATGAAGAAATACATATCTACCCCTGTCATCTATTTTCTCGTCAATTGGGCGGTAATCTACTTTATAGTGAACGTATACACTAACTCCAGATGAGTACGTAGAGAAGCATGAGTGGTATTGATACCGGGCCCACTTCTTCTTTAACTGGTTTATTTTATCTTTATCTTTTGGCTGTCAGATCCTCCAGGCTGTGATTAGTTTTTTGCACTGCGCCCAGGATTTCCATCAGCCTATTGTCTACCCGGTTGATTCTCTCCTCCATCCCTTCTCCTTGACCCGTCCCCATCCTCCCATATTCCTCCAAGGGGGCCGCTTCACTACTATCCTTTTGTATTTCCTTGTTCCCACGCAAGGAACTCTTAGTTTTGGGGGGGGATCTGAGATATTTCTCCAGACTGGTTGTGGTGCTGCCCTTCCCACCCCCTGGCGAAGAGGAGCCAGCCGTGCCAGCGGATCGTCGATTTAGCCCCTTTGGCGGCATGAGTTTAGGCCCCCAAAACCCCCAAAAACCAAAAAGTAGACAAGCGGTTACAACGGTTGCAGGGGGAGGAATGAAACGGAGGGGGGAGAAAGAGAAAAAAGGGAATAAGAATAGGTCAATACACAGCAGTTGGCTAATGATTTAGCTATCAATTACTAAAGGGGTGAGCAGTTACTTAATCTCTCCCAAGTGTAATCTACCAATGTATATACTGAGTCCAGGATTTATCCACAGAGGGGATACATAAATAATTTATGTCCAGCAAAAGAACAATCCCCTTCATCCAATCAGATGTACATCTCATACAACACACATTTAAAAGGCAGAAAATTATAATATTTTACCGTAAGGTCACCATTAGTCGTTCTGCAGGACATACACTTCGCCTAAATCTACTATTTTGCCGTTTAAGAGAAGGTGCCAGTTTGGAAAGCAAATCATCAAAAGACACCCGTGACATACGAAAATAATCATAACATTTCTCTGGATGTTGGTGAAGCTCAGGATAGAGAACAAAAAATGCACCACAAGTGGTTTTTGAAGAATTAATGGGACAAACCTAATAGCGCCTGGAACGACTACGTCTCCTCCTACTCTATTGCCCAGTCAGTATGCCATACTCCAAGTCAAATAAAAGATAAAGCTGGTAACATGGCTTCAAACACGTGGCCAAAAACCACACAACACACAGCTCACAGGACACTAAATACTAGAGCATTAGATATACACCTTTCACACACACTAAAACACACAAAACAAAATAAATAATCAATAGCGGATCCGTTTCTACGTCACAAAAACTCATCAAAATGGAAATGTACTGTCCGTTATTTTAACACACATTTGGTAACTGATCCCTTAAAAAAATGGAACAATTGTCAAGGCTGTTGCAGCCTGTGATTGTGGGAGGGGCGTAGGCTTTATAAGCTCCCCTCCCACGGTCATCCGACTCTGGCGGTATTCTGTGCTTGCACTTCGTTTCGCCAGTCCTGCACGTATGATGCTCCTGCCAGGTAAGTATGTACGGCCTAACATTCCTCCGTCTTCTTCAGGTCGCTCCAAAGCGTTCATCTGGGGGCAACAAACGCAACGCACCTCATCGGGTTTCAGGGCCTAATGATTTTGAGGCTACGTCTCGGCTAACCCCAAAAGAATGCTAATTCTTGCTCTGTCTTTCAGCTTTCCAACATGTCACATCGTTCCGAAATCGATGACTCCGCTTCCGTTCCGGATTCCCTGGCTTCCAGCCACGCCAGCGTGGGGTCACTTCGGAGCTGGACGATCCCCAAAATTATAGCCGAGTTAACCAAAAGAGGGATTCGTTACCTAGCTTCGGCCAGGAAGGCGGAGCTTTATCGACTCCTGGTGTCCGATTCCTCCCACTCCGAAGAACAGGTGTCAATGTCAACTATCCAGTTGTCATTGACTCATCTGCACGCCACCATCAACACCTTAGCCACTTCCGACCAGGCTGTCGGCAGTGGAGTCCAGAGATCCGCCTCCCAGCCTCCCCGTCCCTCCTCTCCCGGTCGCTTCGACGTCCCAAGCCACATCCTCAGGTAGGGTTCCCGCCCTGTCCGAGGTAGCCCCGTCCCATTTTGTGACTGACACCCTCAAACGAGACATCTTGGAGGGGAAGGACGTCAATTTGGCCGCCATCCTTATTGCCACCCACGACACAGTTGAGAATAGGACCATCGCCTGGGAAAATGTGTCGATAGTTCTCAGGTCCAGGGATGCCCGATTGAACAGGAAACTTTCTATCCCAGAATTCGTCCTGGCTTTCAGCCAGTTCAGGGACATAATCTTCTCCGCCTTCCCCGAAAGGCGCGAGGAGCTGGATTTGTACCTGTACAGGGGAACAAGTATGGAGGGTACGCATTTTATGACTACTACTAGTGTTGAGCGGCATGTCCCATATTGGAATTCGCAAAATTTCACGAATATTCGAAAGAATATTCGTAAAATATTAGCGAATATTCAAATTAGTTATTATTTCGCATATGCGATAATTTGAATATTCGCATAAATCAAATTAATACATATTATGCGATACATTTAACACTCTAACCCGACAAGCGTCACTTCACTGTGTGGTTAGAATATACCATCGGATCTAAGTTTTCCGTACGTTCGTGAAAACTCAGTTCCGATGGTATATTTTAACTAACTTGGGTTAATAGCATTTTTCAAAAATTCGCCTATTAGCTGGCTGTTAGATAATTCGCCTATTCGTTTATTCGCTACATAACCACCTAAAATAATAAGTGTGATGAGATTGCATTATAGGCGTGGTTTATCGCGAGTACGTCAGGGTCAATCAATAGCATTTTTCTAATATTCGCCTAACCGCTGCCTGTTAGATAATTTGCCTATTCGATATATTCGCTTATTCTCTCTATTCGTTTATTCGCTACATACACCACCTAAGTTAGTGTGTTGCGGTTGTGCGCGCACGTGCGCACATTCGCACGCATTATAGGCGTGGTTTATCGCGAGTACGTCAGCTCCATTTTAAGAGTGAATCTTCCTGAGTCGACTCCTGACAAGAGAAAATGGTGGGCACACAATTCCATGACGAAGAGGATGAACTCCTGCTAACCGTAAGTACAACACTTCATGTCATAACATTTTGAATGCATGTTCGCACCATATCTGTATAGTATAGTAATTATTAAGCAATAGTATGTTTACATATTCGCGCATGCGCAGTTATGCGCATATATCTGCGCACTAGATATAACTTTATTTTTTATCATGTCTGATTAGATAATCACCATTGTTGTAATAAGTATTGTTTTGACATCACAGCACTTTGTAAGAAGTATGTATGTATGTATGTATGGACAGCAAAGAAATATCATGCACATTGCATATACATTTTCCTGCCACACACTGCATACCACACGCTGCATACCACACGCTGCATACCACACACAAACACACAGGGCCAGATTTATCATTACTCCGACAGCTCACTCCACTTTCACAAATGTCTAAAGTCAGTTTTAGCCAATTCAGATTTATGATCATCCCTTTTTACGGTAGCAGTTTATCCGTCAGTAAGCAGCTTTACAAAAGTCGCACGTCCTTACGAAAAAGTCGCATGTTCTATTAAAAACTCTCATAAGATAAGCATGGTCCTCACTGGAGGGAATTAGCGCATTTTTTTTGCAACTTTTTAAATAGTCCCAATAGTAAATGTGTCTAGAGATTCATCTACATAAGAAAACACACCCACTTTCATAAAACTGGCGAGCATAGTGCAGAGCAGGAGAAAGTCGCAAATTTGTGCGCAGTTTTAGCGTTTGCGCATTTTCTTGCGACTTTTTCACTCCATTATTCTGACTTGAGCTAATGATAAATCTGGCCTCATGTCTTATTGGTCTGGAGAAAAATTTAAAATTTCTTCCTGCCATTATTTGCTGGTTCATTTAGCGTTACCCAGGGTGCACCCCATACCATACCGTCACTTCACTAGACAGGTACATATCAGCTCAGCTGGCCAATATCCGATTGCTCAGACCCCACCCACATACAATCGCAATACAATCCGATCTTTTAACGTGAACATTAAATATAATATTTCCACCTTCTAACAAATACTTTTTGCTGTATTTTGGATGATATTTATTAATAATCCTTGTATTTCCTAAATTTTGTAATACATGTTTGCATCTTTATCCTGCAGCGCATGTTGAAGAAGGGATATGACCGGACCCGGAAGCAGGCCGAGAAGAGGGCGATCGTCGTGGGGGTCGTCAAAGCCTTAGAAAAAAAATTTGGACGTAGCCACGACGAAATGCAAATCGTCAAAAAGTGGTCCGACTTGAAACGGAGGCACCCGGACTGGGTCAATGAGATCAGCCGCAGAGTCTGCCCTGGTACTTTTTTTTTTTTATCACCCTTTGCAAATTATTACTTATTTTTACCTGTTGTGAAACATAGCAAATCATCCGTTTACCTCATATATCTCTATCTCGCTGTGAGTGAATATATATATATATTTATCCACACAGCGCGGTAGTGATGTCTGATGTAACCGGCTGATTTTGTACTTGGCACACACACACACAATAATAAATATATGTGTGTGTGTATATCTAGATAAACAGCAATTATCAATCTGTATTAGGCCTGTTTCACACGAGCAGATGCCGTGTGTGACATCCGCTCCGTGAATGACAGCCAAGACCCGATGTGGACAGCAGAAGCACGGAGCAGTAACATGATTGATGACGCTCCGTGCCTCTCTGTGATCTCTTTACTACGAAATCACGGTGACAACTTTATCTCACTATGATTTCGTAGTAAAGAGATCACAGAGAGGCACGGAGCGTTATCAGTCATGTTACTGCTCCGTGCTTCTGCTGTTCGCATCGGGTCTTGGCTGTCATTCACGGAGCGGATGTCACACACGGCATCTGCTCGTGTGGAACAGCCCTTAGGCCCCTTTCACACGGACGGATTAGGTCCAGATACGTCCAGGGTGCGTTCAGTGAAACTCACACTATTTTGCAAGAAAGTTGACTAAGTTTAATCTGCGATTGCATTCAGTTTTTTATACGCGGGTGCAGTGCGTTTTGATGTGTTTTTCACGCGCGTGATAAAAAACTTAAGGTTTAGACACAACATCTCTTAGCAACTATCAGTGAAAAACGCATCGCACCCCCACTTGCTTGCGGATGCAATGCGTTTTTCACGCAGCCCCATTCACTTCTTTGGGGCCAGGGCTGCTTAAAAAACGCAGAATATAGAACATGCTGCGATTTTCATGCAACGCAGAACTGATACGTGAAAAACAACGCTCATGTACACAGACCCAGTGAAATGAATGGGTCAAGATTCAGTGTGGGTGCTATTCGTTCACGTCACGCATTGCACCCGCGCGGAAAACTTGCTCGTGTGAAAGGAGCCTTACAATAAAAGTCCCCGTCCATCATTATATTACATACATCCCCCACTTAGGTTAGTTTCACAATAGCAGCATGGACGTCGCCAGGCTGTTCCGTCATGTGAACAGCTTGTCGGATCCGTCCTGCCGCTAGTTTACGTGTGGCCCCATACTACAGCTCCATCACCATTGACTTTCAAGGGATCGTGGCGTTATTCCTGGGCATGAACATCTGCAAACCATGCCGACATGTTGTAGTTTTATTCTGTGCACCTCTCAGCATGGTTTATCATTGTAGCCTTGGTATGACGCCCCGTTCCCACTACAGTCAATGGGTTTGGAGCGGTATTCCTGAGCCACACGTACACTAGCGGCAGGACGGATCCGAGGTTTCAGAGCTCTCTGCTGCTATTGTGAAAATAGCCTTACTTAGCATTTCTTATTAGTTCTGAGTTGTTTCTCTAAGGGCCCATTCACAAGTGCTCAATTTCATAATAAATTTTTCTGAACTGACTTGAGGACCCATTCATCTCTAAGGTGGCCGCACGATGTGCGTCCCGTCTCCAGAAAAGGGGACCCGCACTTCTGAGTCCACATTTCAGTTCTTAAAAAAAAAAGAACAAATATTTTTGCACTAAATATAACTTCATCTTTTATGATGTCTGATTAGATATTCATCATTGTTGTAATAAGTATTGTTTTGCCATCACAGCACTTTTTATTTAGCAAGTATGTATGTATGGACAGCAAAAAAATACCAAGCACATGCACATTGCATATACATTTTCCTGCCACACACTGTATACGAAACACTGTATACCACATACAAACACATAGTCTATTTATTAGAGTTTATGTCTTATTGGTCTGGAGAAAAACTAAAAATTTCTTCCTGCCATTATTTGCTGGTTCATTTAGCGTTACCCAGGGTGCACCACGGGGAGGCGAACCAGCTGTACACCCCATATCGTACCGTCACTTCACTAGACAGGTACATATCAGCTCAGCTGGCCAATGTCCGATTGATCAGACCCCACACACAATCGCAATACAATCCGATCTTATAACGTGAACATTAAATATAATATTTACACCTTCTAACAAATACTTTTTGCTGTGTTTTGGATGATATTTATTAATAATCCTTGTATTATTGTCCTCAATTGAGGCCAAGAATAGTCATATTTAGGGATGAGCGAACTCGAACTGTATAGTTCGGGTTCGTACCGAATTTTGGGGTGTCCGTGACACGGACCCGAACCCGGACATTTTCGTAAAAGTCCGGGTTCGGGTTCGGTGTTCGTCGCTTTCTTGGCGCTTTTGTGACGCTTTCTTGGCGCTTTTTGAAAGGCTGCAAAGCAGCCAATCAACAAGCGTCATACTACTTGCCCCAAGAGGCCATCACAGCCATGCCTACTATTGGCATGGCTGTGATTGGCCAGAGCACCATGTGACCCAGCCTCTATTTAAGCTGGAGTCACATAGCGCCGCCCGTCACTCTGCTCTGATTAGCGTAGGGAGAGGTTGCGGCTGCGACAGTAGGGCGAGATTAGGCAGATTAACTCCTCCAAAGGACTTGATTAACTGATCGATCTGCAGCTGTGGATCATTGAGCTGCTGATCCTCAATTGCTCACTGTTTTTAGGCTGCACAGACCGTTTGTCAGTCTCATTTTTCTGGGGTGATCGGCGGCCATTTTGTGTCTTGTGGTGCGCCAGCACAAGCTGCGACCAAGTGCATTTAACCCTCAATGGTGTGGTTGTTTTTTGGCTAAAGCCTACATCAGGGTGAAGCTGTCACACCAAGTGCATTTAACCAGCAATAGTCTGTTCATTTTTTGGCCATATACAAAATCAGGGGCAAGCTGCGCCTGTCACCAAGTGCATTTAACCCTCAATGGTGTGGTTGTTTTTTGGCTAAAGCCTACATCAGGGTGAAGCTGTGACACCAAGTGCATTTAACCAGCAATAGTCTGTTCATTTTTTGGCCATATACAAAATCAGGGGCAAGCTGCGCCTGTCACCAAGTGCATTTAACCCTCAATGGTGTGGTTGTTTTTTGGCTAAAGCCTACATCAGGGTGAAGCTGTCACACCAAGTGCATTTAACCAGCAATAGTCTGTTCATTTTTTGGCCATATACAAAATCAGGGGCAAGCTGCGCCTGTCACCAAGTGCATTTAACCCTCAATGGTGTGGTTGTTTTTTGGCTAAAGCCTACATCAGGGTGAAGCTGTCACACCAAGTGCATTTAACCAGCAATAGTCTGTTTATTTTTTGGCCATATCCCAGTCTAATTCTGTCACTAAATCCATACCGGTCACCCAGCGCCTAAATACTAGGCCTCAAATTTATATCCAGCTAAATCTGTCCCTAGTGCTGTAGCTGGGCGAGTTATTTAGTGTCCGTTCAAGCACATTTCTTGTTCTGGGTTGAAATACAATTCCCAATTTAGCAATTTCATAATTTAGTGGTTCCTGCTATATCAGAGCTATTTGAAATCTATCCCAAAAAGGGTATATAATATTGAAGGTGCACATTGGGTCATTCAGAATAACTTCACACACACCCGCTACTGTGTATTTCCAAGTCTAATTCTGTCACTAAACCCATACCTGTCACCCAGCGCCTAAATACTAGGCCTCAAATTTAAATCCCTCTAAATCTCTCGTTACCCGCTGTACTGTTGTTGCTGGGCAAGATATTTAGTGTCCGTCAAAGCACATTTTTTGTTCTGGGTTGAAGTACAATTCCCAATTTAGCAATTTCATAATTTAGTGGTTTCTGCTATATCAGAGCTATTTGAAATCTATCCCTAAAAGGGTATATAATATTGAAGGTGCACATAGGGTCATTCAGAATAACTTCACACACACCGCTTACTGTGCATTTCCAAGTCTAATTCTGTCACTAAATCCATACCGGTGACCCAGCGCCTAAATACTAGGCCTCAAATTTAAATCCCTCTAAATCTCTCGTTACCCACCGCTGTACTGTTGTTGCTGGGCAAGATATTTAGTGTCCGTCAAAGCACATTTTTTGTTCTGGGTTGAAGTACAATTCCCAATTTAGCAATTTCATAATTTAGTGGTTTCTGCTATATCAGAGCTATTTGAAATCTATCCCTAAAAGGGTATATAATATTCAAGGTGCACATTGGGTCATTCAGAATAACTTCACACACACCGCTTACTGTGCATTTCCAAGTCTAATTCTGTCACTAAATCCATACCGGTGACCCAGCGCCTAAATACTAGGCCTCAAATTTAAATCCCTCTAAATCTCTCGTTACCCACCGCTGTACTGTTGTTGCTGGGCAAGATATTTAGTGTCCGTCAAAGCACATTTTTTGTTCTGGGTTGAAGTACAATTCCCAATTTAGCAATTTCATAATTTAGTGGTTTCTGCTATATCAGAGCTATTTGAAATCTATCCCTAAAAGGGTATATAATATTGAAGGTGCACATAGGGTCATTCAGAATAACTTCACACACACGCTTCTGTGCATTTCCAAGTCTAATTCTGTCACTAAATCCATACCGGTGACCCAGCGCCTAAATACTAGGCCTCAAATTTAAATCCCTCTAAATCTCTCGTTACCCACCGCTGTACTGTTGTTGCTGGGCAAGATATTTAGTGTCCGTCAAAGCACATTTTTTGTTCTGGGTTGAAGTACAATTCCCAATTTAGCAATTTCATAATTTAGTGGTTTCTGCTATATCAGAGCTATTTGAAATCTATCCCTAAAAGGGTATATAATATTGAAGGTGCACATAGGGTCATTCAGAATAACTTCACACACACCGCTTCTGTGCATTTCCAAGTCTAATTCTGTCACTAAATCCATACCGGTGACCCAGCGCCTAAATACTAGGCCTCAAATTTAAATCCCTCTAAATCTCTCGTTACCCACCGCTGTACTGTTGTTGCTGGGCAAGATATTTAGTGTCCGTCAAAGCACATTTTTTGTTCTGGGTTGAAGTACAATTCCCAATTTAGCAATTTCATAATTTAGTGGTTTCTGCTATATCAGAGCTATTTGAAATCTATCCCTAAAAGGGTATATAATATTGAAGGTGCACATTAGGGTCATTCAGAATAACTTCACACACACCCGCTACTGTGTATTTCCAAGTCTAATTCTGTCACTAAACCCATACCGGTCACCCAGCGCCTAAATACTAGGCCTCAAATTTAAATCCCTCTAAATCTCTCGTTACCCACCGCTGTACTGTTGTTGCTGGGCAAGATATTTAGTGTCCGTCAAAGCACATTTTTTGTTCTGGGTTGAAGTACAATTCCCAATTTAGCAATTTCATAATTTAGTGGTTTCTGCTATATCAGAGCTATTTGAAATCTATCCCTAAAAGGGTATATAATATTGAAGGTGCACATTGGGTCATTCAGAATAACTTCACACACACGCTTCTGTGCATTTCCAAGTCTAATTCTGTCACTAAATCCATACCGGTGACCCAGCGCCTAAATACTAGGCCTCAAATTTATATCCCTCTAAATCTCTCGTTACCCACCGCTGTACTGTTGTTGCTGGGCAAGATATTTAGTGTCCGTCAAAGCACATTTTTTGTTCTGGGTTGAAGTACAATTCCCAATTTAGCAATTTCATAATTTAGTGGTTTCTGCTATATCAGAGCTATTTGAAATCTATCCCTAAAAGGGTATATAATATTGAAGGTGCACATAGGGTCATTCAGAATAACTTCACACACACGCTTCTGTGCATTTCCAAGTCTAATTCTGTCACTAAATCCATACCGGTCACCCAGCGCCTAAATACTAGGCCTCAAATTTATATCCCGCTGAATTTGAATACAATACATTGGGCCAAATAATATATTTGTTGTTGTGGTGAACCATAACAATGAGAAAAACATCTAGTAAGGGACGCGGACGTGGACATGGTCGTGGTGGTGTTAGTGGACCCTCTGGTGCTGGGAGAGGACGTGGCCGTTCTGCCACATCCACACGTCCTAGTGTACCAACTACCTCAGGTCCCAGTAGCCGCCAGAATTTACAGCGATATATGGTGGGGCCCAATGCCGTTCTAAGGATGGTAAGGCCTGAGCAGGTACAGGCATTAGTCAATTGGGTGGCCGACAGTGGATCCAGCACGTTCACATTATCTCCCACCCAGTCTTCTGCAGAAAGCGCACAGATGGCGCCTGAAAACCAACCCCATCAGTCTGTCACATCACCCCCATGCATACCAGGGAAACTGTCTCAGCCTCAAGTTATGCAGCAGTCTCTTATGCTGTTTGAAGACTCCGCTGGCAGGGTTTCCCAAGGGCATCCACCTAGCCCTTCCCCAGCGGTGAAAGACATAGAATGCACTGACGCACAACCACTTATGTTTCCTGATGATGAGGACATGGGAATACCACCTCAGCATGTCTCTGATGATGACGAAACACAGGTGCCAACTGCTGCGTCTTTCTGCAGTGTGCAGACTGAACAGGAGGTCAGGGATCAAGACTGGGTGGAAGACGATGCAGGGGACGATGAGGTCCTAGACCCCACATGGAATGAAGGTCGTGCCACTGACTTTCACAGTTCGGAGGAAGAGGCAGTGGTGAGACCGAGCCAACAGCGTAGCAAAAGAGGGAGCAGTGGGCAAAAGCAGAACACCCGCCGCCAAGAGACTCCGCCTGCTACTGACCGCCGCCATCTGGGACCGAGCACCCCAAAGGCAGCTTCAAGGAGTTCCCTGGCATGGCACTTCTTCAAACAATGTGCTGACGACAAGACCCGAGTGGTTTGCACGCTGTGCCATCAGAGCCTGAAGCGAGGCATTAACGTTCTGAACCTGAGCACAACCTGCATGACCAGGCACCTGCATGCAAAGCATGAACTGCAGTGGAGTAAACACCTTAAAACCAAGGAAGTCACTCAGGCTCCCCCTGCTACCTCTTCTGCTGCTGCCGCCTCGGCCTATTCTGCTGCTGCCGCCTCGGCCTCTTCCTCCGCCTCTGGAGGAACGTTGGCACCTGCCGCCCAGCAAACAGGGGATGTACCACCAACACCACCACCACCACCTCCGTCACCAAGCGTCTCAACCATGTCACACGCCAGCGTTCAGCTCTCCATCTCACAAACATTTGATAGAAAGCGTAAATTCCCACCTAGCCACCCTCGATCCCTGGCCCTGAATGCCAGCATTTCTAAACTACTGGCCTATGAAATGCTGTCATTTAGGCTGGTGGACACAGACAGCTTCAAACAGCTCATGTCGCTTGCTGTCCCACAGTATGTTGTTCCCAGCCGGCACTACTTCTCCAAGAGAGCCGTGCCTTCCCTGCACAACCAAGTATCCGATAAAATCAAGTGTGCACTGCGCAACGCCATCTGTAGCAAGGTCCACCTAACCACAGATACGTGGACCAGTAAGCACGGCCAGGGACGCTATATCTCCCTAACTGCACACTGGGTAAATGTAGTGGCAGCTGGGCCCCAGGCGGAGAGCTGTTTGGCGCACGTCCTTCCGCCGCCAAGGATCGCAGGGCAACATTCTTTGCCTCCTGTTGCCACCTCCTCCTTCTCGGCTTCCTCCTCCTCTTCTTCCACCTGCTCATCCAGTCAGCCACACACCTTCACCACCAACTTCAGCACAGCCCGGGGTAAACGTCAGCAGGCCATTCTGAAACTCATATGTTTGGGGGACAGGCCCCACACCGCACAGGAGTTGTGGCGGGGTATTGAACAACAGACCGACGAGTGGTTGCTGCCGGTGAGCCTCAAGCCCGGCCTGGTGGTGTGTGATAATGGGCGAAATCTCGTTGCAGCTCTGGGACTAGCCAATTTGACGCACATCCCTTGCTTGGCGCATGTGCTGAATTTGGTGGTGCAGAAGTTCATTCACAACTACCCCGACATGTCAGAGCTGCTGCATAAAGTGCGGGCCGTCTGTTCGCGCTTCCGGCGTTCACATCCTGCCGCTGCTCGCCTGTCTGCGCTACAGCGTAACTTCGGCCTTCCCGCTCACCGCCTCATATGCGACGTGCCCACCAGGTGGAACTCCACCTTGCACATGCTGGACAGACTGTGCGAGCAGCAGCAGGCCATAGTGGAGTTTCAGCTGCAGCACGCACGGGTCAGTCGCACTACAGAACAGCACCACTTCACCACCAATGACTGGGCCTCCATGCGAGACCTGTGTGCCCTGTTGCGCTGTTTCGAGTACTCCACCAACATGGCCAGTGGCGATGACACCGTTATCAGCGTTACAATACCACTTCTATGTCTCCTTGAGAAAACACTTAGGGCGATGATGGAACAGGAGGTGGCCCAGGAGGAGGAGGAGGAGGATGAGGAAGAGGGGTCATTTTTAGCACTTTCAGGCCAGTCTCTTCGAAGTGACTCAGAGGGAGGTTTTTTGCAACAGCAGAGGCCAGGTACAAATGTGGCCAGCCAGGGCCCACTACTGGAGGACGAGGAGGACGAGGATGAGGAGGAGGTGGAGGAGGATGAGGATGAAGCATGGTCACAGCGGGGTGGCACCCAACGCAGCTCGGGTCCATCACTGGTGCGTGGCTGGGGGGAAAGGCAGGACGATGACGATACGCCTCCCACAGAGGACAGCTTGTCCTTACCCCTGGGCAGCCTGGCACACATGAGCGACTACATGCTGCAGTGCCTGCGCAACGACAGCAGAGTTGCCCACATTTTAACCTGTGCGGACTACTGGGTTGCCACCCTGCTGGATCCACGCTACAAAGACAATGTGCCCACCTTACTTCCTGCACTGGAGCGTGATAGGAAGATGCGCGAGTACAAGCGCACGTTGGTAGACGCGCTACTGAGAGCATTCCCAAATGTCACAGGGGAACAAGTGGAAGCCCAAGGCCAAGGCAGAGGAGGAGCAAGAGGTCGCCAAGGCAGCTGTGTCACGGCCAGCTCCTCTGAGGGCAGGGTTAGCATGGCAGAGATGTGGAAAACTTTTGTCAACACGCCACAGCTAACTGCACCACCACCTGATACGCAACGTGTTAGCAGGAGGCAACATTTCACTAACATGGTGGAACAGTACGTGTGCACACCCCTCCACGTACTGACTGATGGTTCGGCCCCATTCAACTTCTGGGTCTCTAAATTGTCCACGTGGCCAGAGCTAGCCTTTTATGCCTTGGAGGTGCTGGCCTGCCCGGCAGCCAGCGTTTTGTCTGAACGTGTATTCAGCACGGCAGGGGGCGTCATTACAGACAAACGCAGCCGCCTGTCTACAGCCAATGTGGACAAGCTGACGTTCATAAAAATGAACCAGGCATGGATCCCACAGGACCTGTCCGTCCCTTGTCCAGATTAGACATTAACTACCTCCCCATAACCATATATTATTGGACTCCAGGGCACTTCCTCATTCAATCCTATTTTTATTTTCATTTTACCATTATATTGCGATGCTACCCAAAGTTGAATGAACCTCTCCTCTGCCTGTGTGCTAGGCCTAAATATATGCCAATGGACTGTTGCAGTGGTGGCTGACATGAAGCCTGATTCTCTGCTATGACATGCAGACTAATTCTCTGCTGACATGAAGCCAGATTGTCTGTTACGGGACCTCTCTCCTCTGCCTGGGTGCTGGGCCTAAATTTATGACAATGGACTGTTGCAGTGGTGGCTGACGTGAAGCCTGATTCTCTGCTATGACATGCAGACTGATTCTCTGCTGACATGAAGCCAGATCCTCTGTTACGGGACCTCTCTCCTCTGCCTGGGTGCTGGGCCTAAATTTATGACAATGGACTGTTGCAGTGGTGGCTGACGTGAAGCCTGATTCTCTGCTATGACATGCAGACTGATTCTCTGCTGACATGAAGCCAGATCCTCTGTTACGGGACCTCTCTCCTCTGCCTGGGTGCTGGGCCTAAATTTATGACAATGGACTGTTGCAGTGGTGGCTGACGTGAAGCCTGATTCTCTGCTATGACATGCAGACTGATTCTCTGCTGACATGAAGCCAGATCCTCTGTTACGGGACCTCTCTCCTCTGCCTGGGTGCTGGGCCTAAATTTATGACAATGGACTGTTGCAGTGGTGGCTGACGTGAAGCCTGATTCTCTGCTATGACATGCAGACTGATTCTCTGCTGATCATGAAGCCAGATTGTCTGTTACGGGACCTTTCTCCTCTGCCTGGGTTCTGGGCCTAAATTTATGAAAATTGACTCTTACAGTGGTGGGTGACGTGAAGCCTGATTCTCTGCTATGATATGAAGACTGATTCTCTGCTGACATGAAGCCAGATTGTCTGTTACGGGACCTTTCTCCTCTGCCTGGGTTCTGGGCCTAAATTTATGAAAATGGACTCTTACAGTGGTGGGTGACGTGAAGCCTGATTCTCTGCTATGATATGAAGACTGATTCTCTGCTGACATGAAGCCAGATTGTCTGTTACGGGACCTTTCTCCTCTGCCTGGGTTCTGGGCCTAAATTTATGAAAATTGACTCTTACAGTGGTGGGTGACGTGAAGCCTGATTCTCTGCTATGATATGAAGACTGATTCTCTGCTGACATGAAGCCAGATTGTCTGTTACGGGACCTTTCTCCTCTGCCTGGGTTCTGGGCCTAAATTTATGAAAATTGACTCTTACAGTGGTGGGTGACGTGAAGCCTGATTCTCTGCTATGATATGAAGACTGATTCTCTGCTGACATGAAGCCAGATTGTCTGTTACGGGACCTTTCTCCTCTGCCTGGGTTCTGGGCCTAAATTTATGAAAATTGACTCTTACAGTGGTGGGTGACGTGAAGCCTGATTCTCTGCTATGATATGAAGACTGATTCTCTGCTGACATGAAGCCAGATTGTCTGTTACGGGACCTTTCTCCTCTGCCTGGGTTCTGGGCCTAAATTTATGAAAATTGACTCTTACAGTGGTGGGTGACGTGAAGCCTGATTCTCTGCTATGATATGAAGACTGATTCTCTGCTGACATGAAGCCAGATTGTCTGTTACGGGACCTTTCTCCTCTGCCTGGGTTCTGGGCCTAAATTTATGAAAATTGACTCTTACAGTGGTGGGTGACGTGAAGCCTGATTCTCTGCTATGATATGAAGACTGATTCTCTGCTGACATGAAGCCAGATTGTCTGTTACGGGACCTTTCTCCTCTGCCTGGGTTCTGGGCCTAAATTTATGAAAATTGACTCTTACAGTGGTGGGTGACGTGAAGCCTGATTCTCTGCTATGATATGAAGACTGATTCTCTGCTGACATGAAGCCAGATTGTCTGTTACGGGACCTTTCTCCTCTGCCTGGGTTCTGGGCCTAAATTTATGAAAATTGACTCTTACAGTGGTGGGTGACGTGAAGCCTGATTCTCTGCTATGATATGAAGACTGATTCTCTGCTGACATGAAGCCAGATTCTCTGTTACGGGACCTCTCTCCTCTGCCTGGGTGCTGGGCCTAAATTTATGACAATGGACTGTTGCAGTGGTGGCTGACGTGAAGCCTGATTCTCTGCTATGACATGCAGACTGATTCTCTGCTGACATGAAGCCAGATTCTCTGTTACGGGACCTCTCTCCTCTGCCTGTGTGTGTGCTGGGCCTAAATATATGCCAATGGACTGTTGCAGTGGTGGCTGACGTGAAGCCTCATTCTCTGCTATGACATGCAGACTAATTCTCTGCTGACATGAAGACAGATTCTCTGTTACGGGACCTCTCTCCTCTGCCTGGGTGCCGGGGCCTAAATATCTGAGAATGGACTGTTCCAGTGGTGGGTGACGGGAAGCCAGATTCTCTGCTATGGAACCTCTCTCCAATTGATTTTGGTTAATTTTTATTTATTTAATTTTTATTTTAATTCATTTCCCTATCCACATTTGTTTGCAGGGGATTTACCTACATGTTGCTGCCTTTTGCAGCCCTCTAGCTCTTTCCTGGGCTGTTTTACAGCCTTTTTAGTGCCGAAAAGTTCGGGTCCCCATTGACTTCAATGGGGTTCGGGTTCGGGACGAAGTTCGGATCGGGTTCGGATCCCGAACCCGAACATTTCCGGGATGTTCGGCCGAACTTCTCGAACCCGAACATCCAGGTGTTCGCTCAACTCTAGTCATATTATATTATTGCCATTGACATGCGGTCTTCAAAATGCGTCACACACATTGCCGGTGTCCTTTTTTTTTTTGTGTGGGTGGATATGAAAAACACATTACGGATGTTTAAATTGAGCCTAAATCCAAACGTGTGATTACAGGGCTTCCAGTGCCAACAGTCCGCCGCAGTCTAACCACGGCTGATATAGATGTAGTGGAGGTCTCCACAGAGGAGGATGAGCAGGTGGGCCCCTCCCACAGTCCTCGAGGTGCCACCAACCCACCTGATGTGGGGATTGTTGTGGAGGTGGCATGACGAGCCCGGACCCTCTGAAGGGCCAAAAACATCTGGCCCAGCTCCTGCTGAGGAGGAGATCGCCACCCCAGCTCCTGAGGAAGAGGATGAGGCGTTGGTTACCACCCCGCACCAGGAGGGTAAATATGTGCACACATCATTGTAATTATGTATACATCACATATTTAGAAACATTAACCCTCAGTACCCCATGCCCATTTCTACTTTAACGCTAATTAAAAAAAAATCTTAAATATTAAAAGGTATCTATGTTTGTGCTAATAACTTTAAAACGAGTTTACTTTTCACGAACATAGTTCTATCTTATCGTTACACATTGTACTTCATGACAGTGGTAAAATTGAGTCCAAATTATAATGGCATCTTTGTTCAAAAAGTAACTAATCTAAAAAAATATTAGAAATAAAATGATATAATCAAAATAAAAATTTCACTTAATGCTACAATATAGATTAATAGAGATTAAATAAATGTATAAGTTTACAATCGCCATATGCATATATCATGTTTAGATAATTTATTAACTGAAATATAATTCAATAACAGTTTGGTTATGCAGTCACTTTTTGTGGCCTACATAGTGTCAGCGACAAATAAATAACCCCATTTCAGAAACCACACACCCTCTATTTAATCCAAATTTATTCTATAAAGTCTGTTAACGATTTAATTGTCCAACGGTAATCTATTAAAATGTAAAAAAAAATCAAAATAATTTGAACAAATTATAAATTACAAACTATTTTATTTGAAAACATTGTAGTGTTTAAATCATAAAAAAATCTTAAACGTATCACACAGAATATGTATATTTACAAACAGTTGTGCACAAAACCCTTAACTTTGGTCGCACAGCAGACTTCAGACTGCAAGGAGCACAATATGGCTTTAGGCTAAAGGATTTAAATTAATGGTAATTGGGAGCTATGTCGCATGTTAAGAGAAGACACCCTTATGTGACCCTAGAGTTGAAAACAAAACAAAGTGATTCAATTAGGCAAACTAAACCCCTCAATGAATATGCTAAGCAATTAGATCAATCCGCAATTTTACATAATGAGCCAATGATTGTCTTCTAGAAAAAACTGTTCAAATTGACAAAAAAAAATAAGGAATTTACACACAGTTTTTTATTAAATAAGTGGTTACAGGACTAAATGCACCCCACGCAATAATCTGACACAAAAAGAAATTGCAGCACTTAAACTTCTACAAAATGAGAACAATATCATAATCCGTCCAGCGGACAAAGGAGGTTCTATAGTGATTCAAGACGCTGAAAAATATAATGCGGAATGCTTACGTCAACTGGCGGACACTAGTACATACCAACAATTAAGAAACGACCCAACTGATCAATTTTATACAAATTTAAGGAATCTTTGTAAGAAAGGAATGGATAGTGGAATTTTAAATAATGAAGAACATGACTTCATTTTAAACAAATATCCACGAATACCGGCGTTTTATTGCATTCCGAAAATACATAAACACAAATCAAATCCACCTGGATGCCCCATTATCTCTGGGATTGAATCACTAACAGCAAATCTCTCAATGTACATTGACATTTTACTTCAAACTAAAGTGAAAAATACACCTTCATATGTCAAAGACACAACGCAGATTATAAATAATATAGAGAACATGCAATTGAAAAACATTGGATAATGGGTTCTCTGGATGTCCAATCTTTATATACGGTCATAGACCACGAACAAGGCAAAAAAGCGATAAAGAAATAACTTGTAACGGAGGGCAGATTAACAGAGAAACAGATAGACTTTTTAATTGAGGGCATTGACTTTATTTTAAATCATAATTATTTTTACTTCAATGGATCCTTTTATCTGCAGATTCGGGGTACTGCCATGGGCACCAGGTTCGCCCCCAGTTATGCCAATCTATTTATGGCCGATTGGGAAGAACAATTTGTGGCCTCCAGACTGGGGACGGACCTGGTGCTCTGGCAAAGATACATAGATGACGTGTTTTTTATTTGGCAATCAGGCCCTGAATCACTTAAACAGTTTTTAGATTATATTAACCATAACGATTTTAACCTTAAATTTTCAGGAACTAACAGTAAAGAAATTTTAGAATTTTTAGATTTGAAAATTTATGTAGATGAGAATGTACTTAAAACATGTACGTTCATTAAGCCCTCAACGCGGAATAGTTATATTTTATTCAACAGCTGCCACCTACCAAGTTGGCTTACCAATATTCCGCAGGGCCAATTCCGGAGATTAAGACGAAATTGCACAATGATGGACCAATTCAAAATGGAGGCGGAGAAAATGAAATCAGAATTTTTTTAAAAAGAATACCCAGAGGAAATTTTTAATTTGGCACTAGATAAAGTCACTAAAATGGATAGAAAAGAGTTTTTTAATGATAAAACCAACAACCGTAAAGAAAAAATAGACACCCAAGTGAAAATAATATTACCATATAGTAGTGAACATGGTAAGATAAAAAATATTGGACAATCATTAAAAAAGAAAAAATTATAGGCACAATAATCCCACTAAAACCCTTGATTGTCTTTACCAAAGCACCAACATTGGGAAACAAGATAGCCCCTACAGTTAAGGAGGACGGACAACGAAAAGACACTTCATCAATACAGAAATTGATGGACCTCAAGGGTTTTTACAGATGTGGCCAATGTGGCAACTGCAAATTAACATCATTCACAAAACAAACAAAATAAATAATTGCAACCACAAATGGATATAAACACACTATAAAAGAATTCTTAACCTGTAGTACAGAAAACGTTATCTATATGATAGAATGTCCTTGCAAACGCCAATATATAGGCAGGACTAAAAGAACCCTCAAAAAACGTCTTTCTGAACACATAGCAAATATTAAAAAGGCGTAGAAACCCACTCACTCTCTAAACATTTAAAATTGCTCACAACAGTGACCCATCTAATTAAAAATTTCGCAGCCATAGATAAAGTACCAAAAAGCTGGAGGAAAGGGAACCACATCAGCAAAATGTCGAGATTAGAAACACAGAGAATTTTTGAAATGGAGAACTTTTTGGTTATTTATAAATACGGGTTGGGGCCTGCCTTTGAGGGTGAGCTCTGCCGAGTAGCTTTATGCCCCGGCTGGCTCCCCCTCGACGGCAGTCCCTTAACATGGAACATCGACCGACTGTATATGGCACTATTCTATTTCCCCCACTTAATATAAGCCAAGTACGGAAAGTCCTTTTTGTGGCAAACTTTATGAATTTTTATGAATTTTTTATTAAGCTTGCAGAATCCTACAGGATCTTTTATGACATTTTTTATGAAATGTTTATAAACTTTTATTCATTGATTTTTATTTATTAATTTTTTGTACAAAAATTGGTTTTCAAAAATATATAAAAAAATATCATAAAATTAATATATCAAAAATAATATATCCATATATTTTTAGGTAATTTAATAACTTAATAACTTATGCAAACTTCTAGATATTATTATTTAGCATACAGAATATTCGAATACATAATGTTTCCAGAACTTTTAGAGAAAACTTCACATAAAACAATATGCGAACACACATCAGTATATATATTCATTTTCATAGATATACAGACACACAATCTTCCTAGATGTATAAATATGCTTTTTTACGATCAGAACATGTGTATTGCTAGTTCTGAACCATTTATGTCTTCTTAACATCTACCTGATTGGGAAATTCCTTCCCTCTCCCCCCCCCCCCCTCACTCTTTTTAACTCTTTTTATCTTTTTCTCTCTCCATTTCCTATTTCATTATAATTTTTGAATACATCTGTTGAATATATATATATACATGTTGATAATACTTTTAAAATGTTCCCTATATATGCTGTATTATTTATTTATACACGTAATGTGCAATATGCAGTTGTTTGGGCGGTTTGTAGTGACAACAAAAACGCAAGTGAATCGCAATGACATTATACAGCTATTATTTGTTTAGCAAAATAGGCCCACAAGATACCATGAATTTATAGATGTGGGCACACATCAATTACGGTCAAAATAAGCAGAATAAGAAAAGCTGCTATATTATACTAAAGAGGGAAATATTTCCCGACTTGATAACGACTCTTATAGGACTTCCGGAACCAGAGTCCGAACCGGGTTTTGTAAAGCTCCTTTGTAGAGCATAAAAGGATGGTCTTTTGGGGAGGTCGGATAGCCACTGAGGAAGGGGACACTCTAGCCCCGAAACGCGTCTGGTCTGAACCCCCAAGTACAATTTCATGTGAGTGCACCGCATCGATCTTATTTAGGAACAACTCTGAACTGACTTTGAAAACATAGCCGGTCTGAAACTTCTGCCCGGAAGGGTGGGATACCTTATCCGGATCCAAACAAGCGGGACCGCGTGCAGTAACCAAACTGCTAACAAGTGACCCATACTATCAACTGTGGGATCCAATTGACCGCAACAAGAGAATCGGGAGTGAGTTTCGATAGACTGGCAGAGGTTTCTCCCAATCTTGAGAACCCTCCAACATCGGTAAGAGTGTTCCTTAATCAACTATTGCTTTACTGCTGAATCGATTTCCTGACCGAAAGCGGGACGCCGCTGGGTCAGTGACGGAGTAAACTACTATACTTGATTACCGCAAATCCATCACATAGCTTCATTCTGCTACTTCAAATCGGCAACAAGCATCTGTGGATTTTAATTTGTTGCATCTGGACACTTAGAATCTTTTAGATCAAGCGAATTCCTATTTATTTATTTTTTTCTCATTGTCACCTGATCGTTTACTCTATTCTCACCTGACGACTATTGCCAATATTGCATTTTTAACTGCCAACATACTGCGATTGATTTACTGTTATTTGATTTTATATAGTCATTATTTTATACATTCACTATTCAACGTACTCAATTTTTCTGCTTATGTTGGGTTTGAAATGAGACTGTCAGGTCACAATATCACCCGTGAGTGATCATTTTCAGCCTCGTCTCAACCAAAGATACGCAGAATTTTTGTTTCGAATGCTGCTGAATAGTGTGGCAGTGATTTAATCCACACTATTATACTATATACCCTTATACCATACTTGTGATTTAAATCTATACTGCCGTACTGTACATCCTTATACCAGATTTGTGATTTAAATTATTTTAAGTACTATAATAAATATCAGTTACCAATATCTTAGGTGTGCCCAGTCATCTCTTTTATATCTTTTTGCCTTTTCAGCAGCGGGGTGACGCTGCAAGACTGAGAGCACCCTTTTTGGTGCATCCAACTAATATATTATTACTGCACCCCACATTAGTTCCACTTTTAGCATATAATTCACCTGAACACCACCACATATGTGAATTTATTTCATTGGCTGTAGAGTTGTAACAGCCAATATCAGCGCTTGCAGGGGAACAAAACACTGGTGTCCCCTGCTTCACCTCTAAGGCGACAGGTGCTGTCGTACAGTCTTTTTTAGCATTCGTCACCTCCACATGACACCTCCTTCCCCCCCTTCAGCTACAGTAGCAGCAATGCTTATGTCTTTGTAATACATCCAATAGGAGAGATCTAGACAGCAGGTGTTTGACAAATACCTGAAAAGGCCTTATTTTATATAATTGGCTAGCTGCTCTGGACTAGTAGATCGGCCATTTTGTCCCCAGGGCAAATATTTTATATTTGGCACAAAAATACTACGGAGCAATTTTGAAAGTCATGAAACACTGCACCCTACAATTATATAGCAGGTGATGAAGATCATAAAAGTAACAATAATAATGGGACAACAAAAACCACAGTAATATCAAACAACAGCCATGCACAAGAACTCTTTAATCTACATAAACTAATATTATATAACACAACAAATTTAATTTAAAATTACTAAAATGTCACTAAATAATCTAATATATAACTACATTTATTATAGTATACTTTAAAAATGACACTCAAATTCTCTGCACTTAACTACATACTACACAAAATTCAATAAATGACATTGTTAATTGATATATTTATCTCTTGTGTTTTCATAACAGTAATTAAGAAAATTTCTGCAAAAATTGCTCTAATGCAAAAGAGGCATGGGAAAATCAGGCAATTAAAAGCCCTCATTCAAAAATCCCAAAGAATGCTGCAGGAATTCAAAGGCCAATATGGGGAGGACCTGAAGGAGCTCGCAAGCCTGCAGGAACAAGTAGCTTAAGGCTGACATGTCAGCCTGCATTTGTGGGAGGGGCGTAGGCGCACTTAAAAGGAGGCGCGCCCTCTCCCCATTTGCGTGCGTTTTCTGGTGCCTTCCCGCCTTAACGTCACGCCCCGTACTGCCGTGCTGCTCACCAGGTAAGTTGCTGAGGGTTCCCGATGCTCGCCGCTCGTTCCTGCAGCAAGGGTAAGTTAGTTACTGTCCTCCCGAACCCCCTTCCCAGCGTGCGTCTCCCCCTCCGCCCGGTTCACCGCTACCCACCTATCTACTCCAGGTGGTGCGGCCGGCTCAATCCATGCTTCTGGCGCCGGCCTGGGCAGGTCACGTGTGACGCCGGGCAGCGCCTCCGTTGCCGGGGCGACGGAGCCTGCGTCTCGTGTCAGGCTCCCTCTCTCGGCTCCGGGCGTCACAGCAACCTGCCGCTTGTTGTTCCAGGCCCGCCGCTTCCACTCCGTCTATTGTCAATAAAGATGAAAAACATATATAAAAATAACTTGTTCTCACACATACAGGCTCGGGCTCATGCGAACAGCGCAATCACAACTCATTTTCATATAAAAATCCCCATGAATGACATGGTTACATGGTAAACCACATGGCCCCACGGGCCCTCCTCTGCCTTTCTGAGCCGCAGTCAGCTGACGCGGCGAAACTTCCCCTCTGTCTGCACCTGCGCACTCCGGCCTGTGACAAAAAAAAAAACCTTCTTTAAAACATTTGCACGCGGA
Source organism: Bufo gargarizans (assembly GCF_014858855.1). NCBI lineage: Eukaryota > Metazoa > Chordata > Amphibia > Anura > Bufonidae > Bufo > Bufo gargarizans. Next base: position 744,715,703 of record NC_058080.1, on the reverse strand, counting down.
GTCAAGCCACTCCACAAGTTTCTAACCCTTCACACCACACGGTAGCAATTCTCGCTACCCTCCACGTCAGGTCCTACAAACGCAGGTCATCCGCAGCCCACCAGAGTATTCTGTTAGATCACAGGGACACAAAGATCCCTGGGTTTTTGGGTCAAGTAAATGGCGCAGTCCACGAACTACTACGAACCCCCCCCCCCCCTCATGATACTGATTATTGTTGCAGACTCTGGGTACTCTGCCGTGCTAGCCACACATCGTCTGCCAAGGGTTCTCAACAGTTCCGCCCGTGTCAACCGCCACCATTCCACTCTGCCACATCTGCGGACGTTTTTCGGTAAATACTCATTTTCCTATGTCATATCATGCTCTGCCATGTCTGGGGCCTGTTCCGTGTCAGGCTTACGTTTTACTTATTACCATCTGTTGCCCATGACGCCACGGGCTCACGTTTTTCCCAGACCATATCTGTTGCCGGTCACGCTTTAGGCTCACGCATTATTTGCCGTCAGTGCCTGTTCCAGGGTTACGTTTTCAGATATATCATGTCTGTTGTCTGTCACATTTCAGGCTTACGTTTTTCATTTCTGTTGCCAGTTACGTTTCTGGCTTACGTTTCTAATATATCATGTCTGTTGCCTGTTACGTTTCAGGCTCACGTTTCTAATATATCATATCTGTTGCCTGTTACGTTTCAGGCTTACGTTTCCAATATATCATGTCTGTTGCCTGTTACGTTTCAGGCTTACGTTTTTCTTTTCTGTTGCCAGTTACGTTTCTAATATATCATGTCTGTTGCCTGTTACGTTTCAGGCTCACGTTTCTAATATATCATATCTGTTGCCTGTTACGTTTCAGGCTTACGTTTCCAATATATCATGTCTGTTGCCTGTTACGTTTCAGGCTTACGTTTTTCTTTTCTGTTGCCAGTTACGTTTCTAATATATCATGTCTGTTGCCTGTTACGTTTCAGGCTTACGTTTCTAATATATCATGTCTGTTGCCTGTTACGTTTCAGGCTTACGTTTCTAATATATCATGTCTGTTGCCTGTCACGTTTCGGGCTTACGTTTTTTCCTTTTTTCTGTTGCCAGTTACATTTCCGGCTTACGTTTCCAAGTATATCATGTTGCCTGTTACGTTCAGGCTTACGTTTTTCTTTCATTTGTCGCCTGTTACGCTTCAGGCTTACGTATCCACTGTACCACGTCTGTTGCCTGTCACGTTGTCAGGCTTACGTTTCTCTCATGTATTTATTCCCCATTACGCTTCAGGTTTACGTTTTTCATCCATTACCGGTCACAGGCCAGGTTCATGCGGTTAATTACTATTCTTTGTCGCTATCATTTTTTTCCAGATTCGATCAATATCATTTTCTACGGTACGACCCCAGGTTTGGTGTTCTGTTCCATGTTTATAAACCCCTGTCGGTAGCCACGTCCTCGTAGCTCTTACGCCTTTTTCACGCCTTAGGCTGGTAAGGTCCTCCAAAGTAGTACCCCCTTTCACAGCTCTAGGCACTTGACCGCCCTAGTTTCTCTCTTCACCACCATTCACGGCTCGGGTGTCGTCCTTCTGTCATACGGGGCCTCCAGCTCAGCTATTAATTTTTGTTTATCACCTCGCAGCCACGATATGTCGCATGTTTCCAACATCGAGGAAACCCTATCCATCCCTGAGACACCCGCATCCGAGCGGCCCAGCTCCTCATCACTAAGGAGTTGGACAATCGCAAAGCTGATCGCGGAGCTCAACAGGAGAGGGATCCAACACCCCGCTTCCGCCCGGAAAGCAGAACTGTTTAGGCTACTCTCGGCTGAACCAGCAGCCCCGGACTTGGATCAAGTCTCCATGTCCACTTTGCAAGTGTCCCTGACACAACTGCATGCCATGATGAACACCATTGCCTCCTCAGTCTCAGACGTGCAGTCCAGACTCCTGGCCGTTGAGTCTCATCAGGGGCTGACATCCGAGCGTGCCGCCTCTCCATTGCCTGTTGCCTCCACGGCAGGGTTTGTTCCCCCAGGTAGGGTCCTTTGCGCACCCGAGGTAGCTCCAGCCCACTTCATCCCCAGCAACATCAAGAAGGATATTTTAGAGGGCAAGGACATCAATCTGGCATCCATCCTGATAGCCACCCATGACACGGTAGAGAGCAAGACCATTGCTTGCGGCGACATGTCCATCGTCCTCAAAGCGAGGGATCCCCGCCTCAGGAAGCTAACCATCACGGAGTTTGTCCTGGCGTTTAGCTTGTTCAGGGACGTCATCTGCTCCGTCCACCCTGAAAGGCGGGAAGAGTTGGATACTTACCTTTACAGGGTTACGGACTTGGGCCACAAGTACGGTGGGCAGGCTTTTTATGATTATCATCGCTCTTTTTCAGCAAAAGCCGCCGCCTCACTGGTCCAATTCCAGCACCTCACGAACTGGGCGGCCATGGACATGGAGCTTTTTTGCCAGCATTTCGCGGGCCTCAGGGCCCCGGCATGCCAGTCCATCACTCACTCCTCTGCTTGGTGCCCCAACTCAGGTCCCTCCACATCCCAGGGCAGATCCCTCCGTAGTAGCTCCGGGTCCCTCCAACGACCTGGCTCAACAACGGATAAGGTAGGCCGGCCAATAGTTTTCCTGGGCAACAGCCAGGTCTGTAATAATTTCAACCAGGAGGCTTGTTATTACAATAAGTGCAGGGCCCTCCACGTCTGCGCAGGCTGTTTCAGGGCTCACCCGCAGACGGCGTGTTCACAAAGAGCAAGGCCATCCTGACTAAGCGGGGTCAATGTGGTCTTGTTAGAATCTCTGTTGCGCGAGCACCACAGCCCTCAATGGGTGCAGTTCTTGGTTTCCGGGTTCACCATCGGGTTCCACACGGGGCTGGTAGCTCTCCCGCAAACTTCCTGGGAAGGGCCCAATCTGCTGTCGGCAAGCAGGGATCCCGAGCCGGTGGGGACTCTGATCAAGTCAGAACTAGAGAAGGGGTTTCTCATCGGCCCCTTTCCCTTCATACCATTTGACCTCTGGAGGATTAACCCCATTGGTATTGTGTCCAAGCAGTTCACAAATAAAAAACGTCTAATCTACGACTTGTCGGCACCTCATGGCTCCAGCACACCCAGCCTCAACTCCTTAGTGCCATCCGAGGAGTTCTCCATGTGTTACGCCACCATAGACGAGGCCATCCAACTGATCCTCCAAGTAGGTCGGGGGGCATGGTTGGCCAAGGCAGACATCGCCGACGCCTTCAAATTACTGCCCATTCACCCACAGCTTTGGAGGTTCTATGGCATCAAGTGGCAAGACCAGTATTTCTTTGCCAATCGCCTGACGTTCGGGTCCAAGAGCAGTCCCTGGCTGTTCGACCAGTTCACTCAGGCATTGCATTGGATACTGGTCAACCACTGCGATTTCCCTATGATCATCCATTACTTGGATGACTTTCTTATCATCGAAAGCCCAGACCGCCAGCCTTGTAAACTCCAGGCTCTGCTGCAGCTGTTCGGCCGACTCAATGTTCCGGTGGCAGCTTCAAAAACCGAAGGCCCCGCCACGGTAATCACCTTCCTGGGCATAATTTTAGACACAGGGAAGATGGAGGCCAGGCTACCAGCCGAGAAGTTGGCAAAAATCAAGGAGGCCATCTCAACAGCGGCAGGCAGCAGGACGTGCACCAAGGTCGAGTTGCAGTCCCTTCTAGGCATGCTCAACTTTGCCACCAAAGTCATGCCCCAGGGTAGGGCCTTCATGTCCAGGCTTCTCCAGTTACTCCCCTCAGCCCCAGAGCAAGACAGCCTCGTCGCGTTAGACACCCAAGCTATGGCCGACCTGGCCATGTGGGAGAACTTCCTGGCCTCTTGGAACGGAGTCTCGTTGTTTGTTCCTCAGCTAGGGCCAGCTTCCACCTTGATTTTCTCGGACGCCTCCGGGGGGTTCGCGGTGATCTGTGGAAATCAATGGTTCGCGGGTCCCTGGCCACCTGAGATATCAACAGCCAGAGGTGCTTTACAGTCATCCCCGTTGCTGGACTTCTACCCAGTCGTAGCAGCAGCCCAGGTGTGGGGCAGCCAGTGGGCCAATTCTTCTGTGGCGTTCGTCACTGACAATCAAACAGTGGTGGACATTATCACCAAGGGCAGGTCTCAGTCGCCCCAGATAATGTCATTTGTCCGCAGGCTGGTCTGGCTCTCGCTGGTGTACAACTTTCATGTGGCATGCAGGCATATCCAGGGGGTTCATAATGTGGCCACAGACGCCTTGTCCCGTTTTAATTACCAAACTTTCTTTCAGGTCATGCCAGAGGCAGACCGTGTGGGGCTACCTCCTCCGATGTACCAATTTCTAGTGTTGGATTAAACCTTTTCATTGATTCAGCAAAATCCTTGATGCAGAAGTCTTTGTCGCATAACACTGCCAGGAATTACAGGACCGCCTGGAACACTTTCAACAGGTTCAGGGGCCTACATCCAAGACAAGACACTGACAAGACCACGTACCTCACAGCTTTCATAGCCTTCTGTCATATCGATCTCAAGCTGTCCTTCAATACCATTAAATTGTATTTGGCCGGAGTCCAACATTTCTCCATGTTGGAAGACCCCGAAAGCAGGTCGGTTTTCCTATCCCAAGCAGTCAGGGCAACCCTTAGGGGGGTTCAGAAAAGTAGTCACGCAGCCATCCCAAGCAGGCAGCCCGTGTCTGGGGAATTGTTTAGGAAACTCTCAACCTCCCTAGATGGTCTTCCTTTTGGGCTCCTTCCCAGCACAGTCATTAAGGCCGCCATGTACCTTAGTTTCTATGGGTTCTTAAGACCCGGCGAATTCACCCGCACTTCAGCTAGGTCCAAGGGTCTCACCAGGGGTCAGCTAGTCTGGCACCACGACCATTTCTCCCTGCACCTCTTCACCTCCAAAACCTCGCAGGTGGGTCCACCAGTGGAGGTGAATTTCTTCCCCTTTGCCAACACATGGTGTCCGGTCCAGGTACTCAAGAGTCTACTGTCGGCTCTGGGGGACTCCGCCCCTGATCAACCATTGCTCCCGTTTCAGGCCTCAGCCCTCACGGCCTCGCAATTCATCTCGCACGTCCGCACTCTGGCAATGGGCTTGGGTTTCGACCCCAAGGCCATTTCAGGGCACTCTTTCCGCATTGGAGCTGCATCCGCAGCTTCAAAACACAACGTCCCCGGTCACATCATCCGGAAAATGGGTCGCTGGCGCTCCTCATGCTTCACGCGCTACATACCTAACCCCCAGGCCGAGATATCCCAGGCATTCCACAGTTTGGTTTTGTAACTTGGTACACTGCCAATAAAGGTTTTTCTCTCCCTACTTGTGTGTCTTTTTGCCCCCTTTTAGGCGTACCCGCGGCATGGCTAAGGGCACCTCTCCAGCCATATCAGGTAGGCAGGGTGGTTTCCTCTGTCAGGTTCGGCACGTTCAGGCACAAGCTCTCTGCCGTAGCCATGACCACAACTGCAAAAGTTCTCTTAATTTTATTCTAATATTTTTTTTATTAAAAAAGTTTTCTTAAGTTATATTGATTCCATACTTATTTTTCTATAAGGTTATGTTTTTGTATAATTTTAACTGCAGACTTATCAGTAAAGGAGCCTTTAGTCCACGTTGAAAGTCAGCAGGGTTAGGACAGACAACAGCAGTAGGTACATCTTAATAGTGTAGTATAAGGCCTACACATAAATACGTTTTTTCATGACAGCAGCAGCAGGTAGTGTTGTATTATGAGGCATATACATAACAAATCAACTTGATCAAGACAGCAGCAGCAGCAGGTAGAGCTATAGTATTCTGAGGGCTACAAGTCACCTTTAAATGTACAGCAGCAGGAGCAGCAGGTATTTATAGTGTTTTATTATGAGGTATATACATAACAAATCAACTTGATCAGGACAGCAGCAGCAGTTAGAGCTAACGTTATATTCTGAGGCATACAAGTCAGCTTCATCTGGACAGCAGCCGTTGGTAAAGTTAACATTGATGGTTGATTAGTAAATTGAAAAATCAACTTTATCAGGACCGCTGACGGTGTTGTATAAGGACTTCACATAGCTACAAAGGACAAACAACTAGCTTGACATAACTCTGTATGATCATGACAGACAGCATCTGCAGCTGGTAGATATTAACGGTCGAGTTTAATCTCATCCTAACTCAGCAGGACAGGCTGCAGCGGGTAATGTGTATTCTCAAAAGGCTAAATGCTAACTCGCCATGATCAGAACAGACAGCAGCAGAATCCGCAATAGCTAGATATTAACAGTGGATTATACGGCCTACACATAACTCTCAATGATCAGGACAATAGAAGAAGTCAATGCTAATGGTGGAGTATAATGACTACACAGAATTCTGAAGTATCAGGCCAAGATCAGCATGCAGTAGGTAAGTTAAAGTAGTATTCTAATTACTACACAAAGTTTGGCATAACTAAGCAGTAATAGAGAGTGTCAAGTTATTATATTGCAGCAGACAAAAACTTTTAACAGATGAGGATGTGGAAGACCGATTATAAAAGTATAAAAAAAAAGATTGAACCCCCAACTACAGCATGTGTATTCATCGCTTACATATACACTGTTGTCCAACTAAAATAAACTATTTAGATCAAAAAATTATAACAGTTCATTATTATTATATTTTATTGAAAAGGCCAATATAACATTGTACAATAAATCATTTATCTAAAAAAAAAGACCGTAATTTATAATAGAAAATTATTGTTTAACGCACATTAATTAACCTTTGTGTGAACACACTATTACCTTTCAAATGTATTATTAAACAAAGCTTTAGATTACAAAATACAAATCTACATTCAAAATGTATAATAAATATATATAGAGTATCAACAAAATTTTAACAAAAAATTTATATTAAAAAAAGTATCAAATTATCCATACTGTGATCCAAATTTCAACCTCAATAAGACAATATTGCATAGTAAAATTGTCTTAAGTTATATTAGTTCCATTATTTTAAAAAATTTGAAACATCAAAAAAAACAAACAAAAAAACCAATTGATGAGTCAGCAAAGAAATAACTAGCATGATTCTGATATAGTGTCCGTTTGTTAAACTGGACATGTTGGAGCATAGCTTCCTCAATAAAGACATCAACATGTGATGCAATGAGTAGAATCACTCACAAAATGGTGACACGGCTTCAAGATTATTATACTGTCAGCAGTTAATTTTGAAAGATTAAAGTCTATTATTATATTACACTAGCATGTGAAAATAATCATTATATAATTGTCAAGAAGTAAGATTACATATAAATGTATATATCTATATATACATGTGGCAATAACGCTCCATTACCAAAACACGGATTACCACACGGATGAGTATAACGCCAGTAAGACCCAACCATGTAGAGAGGTCAACACGGAAGCCAGGCATCCTTTCCAGGACAACTGACAACACCATGTTAGAACCTAAGTCCGTATTAAAATAATAAATAAAACAAAAAACTTTCATTAGGTTTATCAATCAGTCTTGTACAATGTTAAGTGCACAAAACCTTTTGAAAATGGAAGCCCACATGCGGTCCCCACCTTGCTAAAGTAAGAACCACAACATGGACGCCAACAACCCAATTAAAGCAAAATTAAAATTTTTAATAAATAAAACAAAATAAATTATTTTGGTGAATGAAGCGTAAAACCGCATGAATGTATTAAACGAAAACATCATATTCTATCTATATTCCAATCAAATTCTTGACAATATACGATGAATAGTGCACATTCACAAATATTAAACATGAACACCATTTTATGAAAATAATAATACTCAATACTTGTCATATTACAAGGGCTAATAAGTGGTCCATGCTGGTTCTCCTTTGCATGATCTTGAAAAAAAAAATTCCACAGTTAGATTTTAATAATTGAGTATATTTCAGACACATTACTTGGCAGCATTAGGCCAGACAGTAGCAGTAAAATAGTAATGCAACAGTAGAAGGCATACAAATCAAAGGGCCAAACAATTAAAGATAACTACTGAAACTACCATTAAAACAGAAAAATCTGTTGTCTAAAGGCCACACATAGCTAAACTAAACTCTGCAGGAACAGGGCAGAAAAAAGCAGGTAAATGTAAACACCATAGTAAAAGGTCTACACCAAGTTCGCCTAACCCTGCAGGATAGGCAGCATCATAATTTAATGTTAAAATTGGAGAATAAATAGTAATTAGAAATACATCTTCAGGACAGACAGATGCAGCATCAACTAGATGGAAGTTTGAAATGGTTGAGCATAAGGTCTACACATAACTTGGCACAACTCAGTAGGAAATGCATAATCAACATTTAAATATAATGATGTAGTGTAAGGACTAAACAAAAATCAGCCTGATCAGCAAATTCAATAGCAGCATCAACAGGATGGAAAATGGAAAATGTCTAGTAAAAGGCCTAAACATAGTTTTGAATAACTTATCAGGACAGACAGCAGCACGTTCAAAGTTGGCAGCAGGAATGTGTACTGCTGAATGGGAAACCAACAGGCCATGGTAAGCCCATAACTTAAAAAAAAATGCAACTCTGACAGCAGCAGGTATTCAGTGTGCTGAGGAAATTTGATGACATGCATAATAATTAAAAAATTTGGCATTCTAGAATGATTATTTTGATTATATTAAGATTTTGCTTCCACACCATAAACTATTAATAAATTAAGTAGACACGCCGCATGCATCGGTAGTCAACAATTTATTCTTTAAAGGGATTCTGTCACCTCCCCTAAGCCAAAAAACGATTTTAAAGCAGCCATGAAGCACAGCTTACCTGGATTAGGCTGTGCTCTTTTATCTTGAAATCCGTCCAGCAGTTACTGCAAAAAACGACTTTGATTGATAAGGAAATGTGTCCTGAAGGTGCCCAGAGGGGCGTTTTTTTCTTCTTAGAGAGCCCAGTACCGCCCCTCTTTCAGTGCCCAGCCCGCCTTCCTTGTACTGTCTAACCGCCGCCTCCAGCCTGCCACAGCCTCTCCTCCCCCTCCCTCACGCCGAACGAACTCTCGCACAGGCGCAGTACCCACTGAGGGCTGCGCCTGTGCGATCATCAGGAGACTGAGGGCGGCAGCTTCATCTTCGTCACTGGGCATGCGCCGAGCCCAGTGACGTCCGATGTTCGCTCTTTCCCTCAGTCAGCCTGGTAGGAAGCGCAGAGGATTGCCGATCGGCTAAATACAATACAGCTTTACTTCATATAATAATACCTAATTTGCCCCAACAAATACTTATTTCTTTCCTGAAGGGAGGGTGGGGAAAGAAATCGCTGGCCGTCTTCACTGTGGCAGGCAGACTGGAGAAAGCGCAGGGTGCAGCAGCCGATCGGCAATCCTCTGCGCTTCCTACCAGGCTGACTGAGGGAAAGAGCGAACATCGGACGTCACTGGGCTCGGCGCATGCCCAGTGACGAAGATGAAGCTGCCGCCCTCAGTTTCCTGATGATCGCACAGGCGCAGCCCTCAGTGGGTACTGCGCCTGTGCGAGAGTTCGTTCGGCGTGAGGGAGGGGGAGGAGAGGGAGGAGAGGCTGTGGCAGGCTGGAGGCAGCGGTTAGACAGTACAAAGAAGGCGGGCTGGGCACTGAAAGAGGGGCGGTACTGGGCTCTCTAAGAAGAAAAAAACGCCCCTCTGGGCACCTTCAGGACACATTTCCTTATCAATCAAAGTCGTTTTTTGCAGTAACTGCTGGACGGATTTCAAGATAAAAGAGCACAGCCTAATCCAGGTAAGCTGTGCTTCATGGCTGCTTTAAAATCGTTTGGCTTAGGGGAGGTGACAGAATCCCTTTAAAGCATATTGAGTCAGTATCAGAACACTGCGGCTACACAGACAGCCTAACCGTGTGATGATTCCTACACGCCAGAGGGCACTAGTAGTGGTGGTGTTTATTAGCGGCTATCTCATCCTCCTTTTGTCTGTGAGGAGTAATGGGCACGGCCGCTCTCCACACCCATACATGATCTTCAGCGCACGCACGCTGTGCTCCAGGCCCACGAGTGGACCTGTCCATCCTGTACCCGTATGAGCACAGAAGGCACTGATGAGGCAGCTCTCCTGGGCCAGGGTCTTGAAGTGTCCCCTGCTCATGCGCCTGGATTAGTTCACCTTCTCATCATCGAAGACTCAGCTGCGTTCCCCTGGCTGCTGTGGGTGTCACAGGTGTTTGGGTTCAATGCGCATCCTTGAACTATTGCAAGTCATAGTGCTGAAGAAGACTTTAAATGCGAGGCTTGTCTACAACCCGGGGAGGGGGGGTTCTAAGAGCCGGTGGCAAACTTCACAGTTAAGGCCGAATGCACACGGCCGTGTTTGCGGCCGAGAGCGGGCCGTGAAAACCCTGCCGGGATTCCTACGCTGTGCGCTTCATGCAGCCGCTCCTGTACAGTAATACACTATACTAGTGTATTACTGTCCAGCAGCGGCTGCATGAAGCGCACAGCGTCATAGCAACCCATGACGCCGTGCGCTCCAGCAGTCAGTAGGAATCCTGGCAGGGTTTTCACGGCCCGAACACGGCCGTGTGCATTCGGCCTAAGGGGATGACAGGCAAAGTGGAGCACCTTCTCTGTCATTCAGCAGAGTGCATTTTGGAGTCTCTTGCAAAGGCACTATGTTTAATGGAGTATAATAGAACTACAATGAAACTTTCACCGCATTACAAATACAGCTGTGCTTAATTTCTTTGGTACTTTTATTGTAACTTATTATTCCTTTCAGTTCAAGAAAAACATACATTAATTTTGTCCTCTATAAGGCCGAATGCACATGGCCGTTTTTCACGGGCGTGTGCATTCGGCCTAATGCTGATGTCTCAAGGGGGAGAAATTTTGATGGCTTCCGTTTACAGATGGGTTAGAGAAATATATTATAGCAGTACAGACCACCGTCATATCTCTATCGACCCCATCTCTACAGGGAAGATCGGCATCATTCTACTCCTCCATACTTGAAAATTTTATAGGACATGATTCATGTAGGTTTATCTTGAGCGGAAAGTAACAATAATTGATCTAAAAAAAAAAAAAAAAAAAGATAAACTAATTCAACCGTAATGCGCGGTAAGTTTAACGGCAGTTTTATGTTACTCTATTAAACATTGTTCCTTCTAATGACAATCAAAAATGCACTCTGCAGAATGACAGAGAAGGTGACCCACTTTCCCTGTCATCACCTTAAACGCCTCTTTCCCACGGGCGTGTGCGCCCCCTTGTCGTTCTGCGGCCCACAAAATGCAGTCCGCAGTACACGAGCCCAGTACGTGGGGCAGCCCCAGCGGATCGCAGACCAATTCACTTAAATCGGTACACGATCCGGCCGTTACGCAAAAAGATAGCACATGATCTATATTTTAGCAGAATGGAATTCCTGGACGAAAACACAGGGAAAAATACCATAGTGCTTCCGTAGGGTTCTGTTCCGCATCTGCAAACTTGAAGACACATTGAAGTGATGCGGAATGACCACGGAATGGCAGCCGTGTATTGCTGTTCCGCAAATGCGTTCAGCAATAGGGAAAATGGAGCACACACACGACAGTGGTAAACAGGCCTAATTTATTTGTATTTGTCTGCCACTGGCTGTTTGAAACCCCCCCCCCCCCCCCCCCGGGTTGTAGACAAGCCTCGCATTTAAAGTCTTATTCTGCACTGTGACTTGCAATAGTTCATCAAGGATGCGCATTGAACCCAAACACCTGTGACACCCACAGCAGCCAGGGGAACGCAGCTGAGTCTTCGATGATGAGAAGGTGAACCAAACTTAGGCGCATGAGCAGGGGACACTTCAAGACCCTGGCCCAGGAGAGCTGCCTCATCAGTGCCTTCTGTGCTCATACGGGCACAGGATGGATAGGTCCTGTCGTGGGCCTGGAGCACAGCGTGTGTGCGGTGAAGATCATGTATGGGTGTGGAGAGCGGCCGTACCCATTACTCCTCACAGACAAAAGGAGGACGAGATAGCCGCTGATAAACACCACCACTACTAGTGCCCTCTGGCGTGTAGGAATCATCACACGGTTAGGCTGTCTGTGTAGCCGCAGTGTTCTGATACTGACTCAATATGCTTTAAAGAATAAATTGTTGACTACCGATGCATGCGTCGTGTCTACTTAATTTATCATAGTTTTGGATTGGTAACAATCAATTTAAGTCAAATTACATTAAGTAAATAATTAATCTAATAATATATCAAATCATTAAAATAAATAATATTAAATAAAAGCTTTAATTAAAAAGTAATATATACATCAATAATAAGATTTAATAATTCATCAATAATTTAATAATTCATACACAACAATAAATACAAATTAGACAAATTTCATAATTAAAATTTATAATATATAAATAAGTAAATATATAAATAAATATTTGTAAAAAATTAAAAAACAACGTAGTTTTGGAGGGAGAGACAAGGAGAGGGATGGACAAGGGACCCTTCAACGGCCTGAACCGACAGCGGGGGCCAAGAAGTCACTGCCGATCCAGGACTCGTTCATTTTAATGAATGTAAGTCTGTCCACTGAGTCTGTGGACAGACGGGTCCGCTTGTCCGTGACCACCCCACCTGCCGCGCTAAATGTCCGCTCAGACAGTACGCTGGAGGGGGGGCAAGATAGTAACTCCAGCGCATACTGAGCGAGCTCGCGGCAGGTGTCCAGCCTGGCAACCCAGTACTCCATGGGGTCGTCGGTGCTCATGCTGTCGGAAGCACCAACGGACCCCATGTAGTCTGCCACCATGCGGGCCAGCCGCTGGTGGTGACTGCTGCTGCTGCTGCTGCTACTGGGTCGCGCAGACTGGTAGAACGACCGCATCTCACCCATAAGGTCACCTGCTCGGCTGGTGCTGCTGGGGCCAGCCACCTGCTGGGTGAGATGGGAGGGGAGAACTGGAGTGTGAGGCCAAGGGTTGGCCTGCTCCAGCCGCTTGATCAGACAGGCCCGCAGTTGATCCATCCGGGCCTGTCTACGGCTGGCTGGGATGAACTGCTCCAGTTTCCCCTTGCAGCGAGGGTCTAAAAGGGTGGCCAACCAATAATCTTCCCTCTCCTTGATCCTCTTGATCCGGGGGTCCCTCCGGAGGCATCGCAGCATGTGGGCAGCCATAGGGAAGATGACAGCCCGCTGTGACTGTTCATGGCTGCCCAGGACCATGACTTCTTGGTCCTCCTGCTGCTGTTGCTGCTGCTCCCGGTCGGAGCTGCCCCACCCCCGGACTAACGGTGCCCCCAACACCGTCTCTCCCTCCTGACCAGGCCCAGACTGCTGGACGTCTACAAATTCTTCCTCCTCCTTCTCCTCGTCTTGGGCCTGGTCTTGTTGGAGCATTGCTGCCTCCTCTTGCTCCAACAAGGCACTCTCCCCAGCCTCGAGCAGGCGATCTAGTGTCCTGTCCAGCAGGAACACTAAGGGGAGCACGTCATTGAGGCCGACATGCTCCCCGCTGACCATCTTGGTCGCCTGCTCGAATGGGGCCAACACGTGGCAGACCTGCTGTATCTGCCCCCACTCCGCATTAGTGATGTATGGGAGTGGTTGTGCTGGCCCTGGAGTGCCTTGGTCCAGCAGGTATTCCCTCACCGCCCTTCGCTGCTCCCACAACCTCTCCAGCATGTGGAGGGTGGAGTTCCACCGCGTCACACTGTCCACAATCAGCCTGTGAGGTGGCAGGCTGTTGTCCTGCTGTAGTTTGGACAGGGACGCGGCAGCAGTTGGGGAGCGTCTAAAGTGGCTGGCAATCCTCCGTACCCTTGGCACAATGTCACTCAACCCTTCGTATGTTCGGAGGAATTTCTGCACAACTAGGTTGAGGACATGTGCCATGCAGGGCACGTGTGTCAGACTGCCAGCATGGAGGGCGGCGAGGAGGTTGCTGCCGTTGTCACAGACAACCATACCTGCCTGGAGCCTTCGGGGTGTCAGCCACTTCTGGACCTGATCCTGTAGTGCGGCCAGAACGTCAGGTCCAGTGTGTCTCCGTTCCCCTAAGCTCACAAGCTGGAGCACGGCCTGGCAGCGGACGTGCACCACACTCGCGTAGCTACGGGGACGCTTGCTGGGGGGGCTCAGCAGCGGTGGAGACAGTGGCTTGTGGGGGGAGAGCAGCAGTTCTCCCCTGGACACCCCGGGGCGGCACCACAAACTCAGATGCCGTCGTTCCCTCCCCGGCACCTCGGAGGGAAACCCAATGGGCAGTAAAACTGATATAGCGTCCCTGCCCATGCCTGCTGGTCCAAGCATCCATTGTCAGATGCACCCTGTCACTGACAGCATGATCCAGCGACAGGGATACCTTCTGCACAATGTGCTGGTGTAGGGCAGGGACGCCAGTCCTGGCAAAGAAATGGCGGCTGGGGACACGCCATCTGGGTTGTGCCTGCTCCAACATCTGCCGGAATGGATTGCTGTCCACAAGATTGAAGGGCAGCAGATGTTGGGCGATAACCCTTGCCAGGAGCCCATTGAGTGAACGCACGCGTCGGTCCCCGGGGGCATAGGGCGTGGTGCGTTCAAAAAGGTCAGCAACTGTGGGCTGGCGCCGGACGGCAGTGGAGGACATAGAGGAGGGTGCGGTGGAGGCAGAGGTCTGGCTGCCGGTACCAGTACCTCTAGGAGAGGGAGCGGGGGAGTGGGAACGCCTTGTTGGAAGTGGTTGGGGTGGCTGCAGAACAGTGGCAGGAGCTGCTGTCCCCTGCGCACTGCTGGTGGCGCCACTGCTATGACCACCCCGCATCTGTTCCCACTCCCGCCAGTGGTTGACTCGTAAGTGCTGGGTGAGGGCAGTGGTACCCAGCCGAGCCGCAGACCTCCCTCTCCTCACCCTGGCATGGCACAGATTACAAATGCCAATTGTGGCATCATCTACTGCCAGGGTGAAGTAAGCCCAAACAGGCGACTTACGTACCACCCTCCTGTCAGATGGGGCGGTGCTGACTTGCGCCTGCTCGGGCTCGGTGCGGACAGGTGGAGCTGGCTGCTGCTGCCTCCTCCTACTGCCATTACCAGTGGAGCCCCTGACGCTGGGCTCACTGGCAACCTGTCGCACCATTTGCCTCTGGTGCCTACCTTCCTCCTCATCAGTGCTGCTGATGCCTGACAAGGGAGGTGGCACCCATTCTCTGTCACCCTCCTCTTCGTCCCCCGATATGTCAGACACAGGGCCAACCAGTGGTGGACTGAGGGGAACAGCAGAAGTGGGGCCCCTGACCTGGCTCCTCTGTCCCCTCGCTGACGCCTGGGTCTGACTAGGTGTGGGGTTTCGCTGGCTGAAACCACCCGCACCTGTTGGAAGGGATGTCACTGGGGTACATACAGGCGGTACCCCCTCCATCTCCTCCTCCATCCCTTCCATAAGGTCCTGACACTCAGGACTGAAGTGCAAATCAGCCTCCTGCATTACCTCCCCCAAGGTGTCCCTCTCACTGTCGCTGTCAAACAGGAGCAGGGACGATTCTTGGGGGCTGGGGGTTGGTCCTACAGGAGACGAAGTGCAGCTGCTGCTCGGAGCCAGGGCAGAGGACTCTGTGACACTGGCTTGTGCCACAAGAGACACAACTTCCTCGGCATCCTGTGAGGTAATTCTCCTGCTGCCAGTGGCAAAAAAATCACGAATAAGGCGGACGCCCCTGACACCTGTGTCCGCACCTCGGTGGGTAGAGGAGCGGCCCCGTGCTGGCAGCTGTCCAGCACTGGGACCAACTACTCTCCTACCCCTGCTGCTCGATCGTGAAGACCTCATTATTTTTTTTTTATTATTTATACAAAAATTAAATTATATGATGTGATTTAGGGAAAAAGTTTATTGGGATGGGGACTGTCGCACAATAAAGAAAACCAAATTTATATATAATAAATCAACGAAAATATATATTTTATTTTAAACTAACAAAGGACGTAGACACTGACAATACACCGAATAACCAGTAAAAGAAAAACACTAAAACTAATTAAAAATAAAAAAGACAAAAAAAGTTTATTAGTTTTAGTGTTTTTCTTTTACTGGTTATTCGGTGTATTGTCAGTGTCTACGTCCTTTGTTAGTTAAAAAAAAAGACAAAAAAAGACTAAAAAAAAGTTTAACTAACAAAGGACGTAGACACTGACACGACACAAACTAAACAGTAATAAACGAAAACTAATAAACTTTTTTTATTACAGACACTATACTAGAAAAAAAAAAAAAAACAACTAAAGCCTACACTATAACTAACCTACACCCTTCACTAGAAACTATCAGCTAATTAATCTATTCACTAACCTAAATAAATGATTATTTTTCTTCTAACTCTGTACCCTAATCTTTATCCTATCAGCTACACTATTACCTACCCTATCTAACACTATCAGATTAATTCGATTTAGTATTTGCTTTTAAAAAAGCAAAGCACTGCACAGTTCCAAGCTCCTCTCTCAATCACCACCACATGAAACTGCACAAAATGGCTGCCGTGACAAAATCTTATATAGTAATGGGGTGGGCAACTTTCTGATTGGTTGCTAGGGATGTTGCTAACCTGTTGGACTCCTTCTCATTGGCCCACAATCTAAAATGAGGGAGGGATTAGTGTCCTCACGAAGAGCCCATATTCGCATGTGCGCTAATAAAATCGCATTACGAACATTCGCGCCTCAATCACTTTCTAGGCAATAAGATCTGAGCTTTTGGACTTTTGGGAATCAATCGAGATACAGTGGGGGGTGATGACAGTAGTTGACAGAGTACAGATCAATGTAATCTGTAAGGTGGAAACTAAAATAAAAAATACGAATATTTCTAAATCGAATTTTTCGAAGTTCTAAATATTCGTGAATATGGTGCTATACTATATGAATGCACAGGCCTTTGCCTCTCTGTTCTGGGGACAAGTGCCAATATTCGCCTGTGCGCTAATATAATCGCTTTAAGAAGATTCGCACCTCAATCACTTTCTAGGCAATGTGAGTAAGATCTGAGCTTTTGGACCTTTGGGAAACAATCAATTATATGTGTACTGTAATTTTGTTAAAAAAAAAAAAAAAGAATATTCGTTTTTACGAATATATAGCACTATATTCGAAATATTCTCAAAATCGCGAAGTTGCGATATTCGCAAAAAAAAATTGCTTTTCGAATATTCGCGCTCAACACTAACTACTACCATCGCTCCTTCTCGGCCAAATTCAACGGTTCACCAATTGGGCATCCCTGGACATGGAGCTGTTTTGCCGACATTTCGCCGGCCTCAAAGCCCCCGCTTGCTCATCATGCCTGCCTAGGTCTGTGGCAGGCACCTCGGGGTCCCAGCCTAGACACAACTCGGGCACGGACAAGCTGGGTCACCCATAGTTTTCCTAGGAAATAGTCAGGTATGCAACAATTACAACTTTGCAACCTGCAATTACAATCAGTGCAGAGCACTCCACATCTTCTCCACTTGTTTCAGGGCCCACCCCCTGTCGGTTTGTCCAAAAAGATCGGCCAGAAACAAGTGACTAGGCGTGGTCAACATGGACCTTCTAGCCGCACTTCTCCGCGACCATCACAACCCCCACCAAGTTCACTTCCTCATCATGGGTTTCAAGGAAGGATTCCACACTGGTCTCGTGGCCCTTCCTCATCTTGTGAAGGCCCCAACCTCAGGTCCGCCATTTCGGTGGGTCCTCTGGTCCAGGCGGAACTGGAGAAGGGTTTTCTCATCGGCCCTTTCTTCAGCATTCCCTTTGATTACTGGAGGATAAACCCTATCGGAATTGTCACCCAAAAAATTACCAATAAAAAAAGATTAAGTTCTGACCTCTCAGCTCCTCATGGTTCTCACATTCCCAGCCTCAACTGCCTAGTTCCGTCTGAGGAGTTCTCAATGAAATACTCCTCTCTCAGTGAAGCCATCGCTCTCATCCTCCTGGCAGGCCAAGGGGCTTGGCTGTCCAAGGCTGCCCTGGCAGATGCCTTCAAGCTGCTGCCCATCAACCCACATCTCTGGAAATTCTACGGTTTAAAATGGGACAGCTTGTACTACTTCGCCAACCGCCTCACCTTCGGCTCCAAAAGTAGTCCGTGGCTTTTCGACCAGTTCGCCCAGGCCCTCCACTGGGTCCTGGCCAACCACTGCGGGTGCCCCATGGTCATCCACTACCTGGATGACTTTCTCTTAATAGAGCAATCAAACGTTTCACCCTGCAAACTCGACAGCCTACTCCAGGTTTTCGCCAGCCTCAACATCCCTGTCGCCCCTTCCAAGATCGAAGGACCCTCAACCACCATCACTTTCCTCAGCATTGTCTTAGATACCCGCAAGATGGAAGCAAGGTTGCCTGAGGACAAGCTGTCAAAGATCAAGGAGGTCATTTCCAGATTTGTGGGTTGCAGGGTCGTCTCAAAGCAGGAATTACAATCCCTGCTAGGCATGCTGAACTTCGCCGCCAGGATCATGCCCCAGGGCAAGGCCTTTTTATCCAGATTATTGGATCTGCTACCAACTGCCGCAGAGCAGGACTCCCCGATAGTCCTGGACACCCAAGCGATGGCGGATCTATCCATGTGGAATTCCTTCCTGACCTGCTGGAATGGGATCTCCCTATTCGTCCCTCAATGGTGTCCCTCTTCTCCCACCATTTTTTCCGACGCAGCTGCCTCCAAAAGGTTTCGCGGCCATCTACAACAACCAGTGGTTCGTGGGCCACTGGCCTCCCGAAATCTCTTCGCTCAGCAAGTACCTCAGATCCTCCCCCCTCCTAGAAATCTACCCAATTGTAGCGGCCGCACAAGTTTGGGGCAGGCAGTGGGCAAAGTCCCTGGTGACATTCATTACGGATAATCAGTCGGTAGTGGATATCAATACCAAAGGCAGGTCCAAATCCCATGACATCATGCCTTTCGTCCGCAAATTAGTTTGGCTCTCCCTACAGCACAATTTTCAATTTTCATGGAGATACATCCAGGGTGTCCAGAACTCTGCGGCTGACGCACTGTCACACTTCCATTTCCACCGTTTCTTCCAGGTCATGCCAGAGGCGGATCCAGCAGGATTGTCCGCTCCAGAGTTCAACATCCTACGCATGGACTAGCGCAAATCATTTAATCCGCCAAATCCCTCATAAAAAAAATCAGCCAACACATCTAGAGAAACGATAAAACCGGTTGCAACAGCTTCCAAAAATTTTCTTGTGTACATCCTAGGAGCAGCACGGATAGGACCACCTATTTGATGGGTTTTTTAGCTTATTGTCACCATCACCTCAAGCTTGGCTACAATTCCATCAGATTGTACATGGCAGGGGTGCAATACTACTTCACTCTCAAACATCCAGGTAGTAAGGCCATATTCGCGTCCCCCGCCATCAGGGCAGTCCTCAGGGGGATTCGAAAAAGCAGCCTTCAATGCACTCCCACCAGGCAACCAGTCTCAGGGGGTCTGTTCAGGAAGCTTTCCAATTCCCTAGACAGCAACCCTTTCGGGCTCCATCATAAAAACGGCCATGTATTTAGGTTTCTATGGGTTTTTGCGGCCAGGGGAATCCAAGGGTCTGACCAAGAGCCAGTTAGTTTGGAGTCACGACCATTTCATCCTGCTACTACCTTCCACCAAAACATCACAATCAGGGCCCCCAGTCCAAGTCAAGTATTTCAGGTCCTTCAACAAATGGCGCCCAGTCCAGGTTTTCAACCAATTAATAAGCTTCTTGGGTCATTCCTCCCCAGACAGCCCGCTGCTGCCATTCAAATCTAAGCCCCTCACGACCGCGCAATTCATTTCCCACATTCACCTTCTAGTCGCCGGCCTAGGTGTCGATCCCAAAACCATTTCAGGTCACTCGTTTCGGATCGGGGCGGCTTTCGCAGCCTCCAAGCACAACGTTCCCAGTCATATCATCCGCAAGATGGGACGTTGAGAGTCATTTTGCTTCACCAGGTACATTCCCAATCCGCATCACGAAATATCAGACGTTTTCCGCAAACTGGCATTGTAAACAAACCATGTACCCTTCAATAAAATACTAAATCTACCTTTTTGCCTTGCTTTTTGGCCCCTTATAGGCTACCCACGTTTCACAGCTATGGGCACAATCCAGGCCTACTTAGTTTAATGGTACGTTTAGGTTTCCTGGGCTCACTACGCTAGCACCAGTATCCGTAGCCACGACCATAATGGCTTTATATTGCATCCGTTTTATAACTGATCCGTTTTACATAAAGCGGATCCCTTGTAAAACGGATTTCAAAACGCACATGTGAACTCACACTTTTTATGTTTTAATTATTTTTGTGCTATTTTAATGTTTCATATATTTTCTGCGCTGTATTATTTCATACATATGTAATTTTAGTGATTTATTGAATATAATGTTTTACAAAGTTTTTACTAACGACACATGTTGATTATATCGCTTATACATACTATATTGATTATATATATTTAACCAGATATTATGTTTTGCTCGTCTATTTATATAAACTAATTTGCACAACATATGTAATTTACATTGCTCAAAATGTTTTAGATGGCTTCTTACCAAAATACTTTATGAGCCGAAGACATCTCCTACTCGCAAATTATCCCCTATGGTGAACGCCTTAAAAAAAAAAAGACAGAGTTTCTCATTTATTTTTAGTTTCCACCGAAAAAAAAACGTAATAACAAGCGATCAAAATGCGGCATTTACTCCAAAATGATACCAATTAAAAATACAAGTTGTCCCTCAAAAATCAAGCCCTCACACAACTCCATAGAAAAATAAAATAAAAAAGTTATGGGTCTTGTGGCAATGCAAAATCATTTTTTTGGTTAATAAAAGGGGTTTTATTGGAAAAAAAAGTAGCAAAACTAAAAAAAAATTATAAGTATTTAGTATCACTGTAATCGTACTGACCCAGAGAATAAAGATATTATGTTATTTGTATCGAAAAATTAACGTGGTAAAATTTATAATGTAAAAACGCAGTGGCAGTATTGCTATTTTTCCCCATCTCCCTCCCAGAAAGAGTTAATAAAAGTTAATCAGAAAGTTATGTGTACCCCAAAATGGTGCCATGAAAAACTACAACTTGTCCCGTAAAAAACAAGCCCTCATAAAGCTATATAGACGCTAGACCATGAAAAAAGGAAGAAAAACGCTTGGTCATAAAGGCCCAAACAGGCTTGGTCACTAAGGGGTTAATGTAATGAGTCTGTTTAAAATACGTATTACATAGATCCAAATGTTTGTTTTTAAATTTTAGCCAAAAGAAAAGAAAGTTTCAAAATTTGGCACGGTAAAGAGAAACGGCGATCCAGCGCCCAGAACCGTTATCACAGATTTCTGAAATTCTCATGAAAACACAGAGGTCTCCACAGGGTGGTGAGTCAACGAGCGTGATAAATGATATTACAGATTTGTGTGACATAACCGTACCTGATACATCAGATACACCGCCTTTTAAAAGATGTATTACATTTGAGACGTCAGACACACACTGACATACAACAGGCAGTCCCATGTCAGGCACACAATGCGCAATGTCAACATGTACTTAAAAAAATGTTAAAACATTAAACAGTGATTTTATCCATTACAATTGAGATCTCCTGCTCTGGATCGTTTCCAGGATCTAGTGGAAAAAGATTTATGTGCGTTGCATGAAAAAATATTACTGGGAAAGGAAAGGGTGGGGTGCACAACTCCACATAAGAATGGTGTCAACTAGGGATAAGCAAACTCGAACTGTATAGTTCGGGTTCGTACCGAATTTTGGGGTGTCCGTGACACGGACCCGAACCCGGACATTTTCGTAAAAGTCCGGGTTCGGGTTCGGTGTTCGTCGCTTTCTTCGCGCTTTTGTGACGCTTTCTTGGCGCTTTTTGAAAGGCTGCAAAGCAGCCAATCAACAAGCGTCATACTACTTGCCCCAAGAGGCCATCACAGCCATGCCTACTATTGGCATGGCTGTGATTGGCCAGAGCACCATGTGACCCAGCCTCTATTTAAGCTGGAGTCACATAGCGCCGCCCGTCACTCTGCTCTGATTAGCGTAGGGAGAGGTTGCGGCTGCGACAGTAGGGCGAGATTAGGCAGATTAACTCCTCCAAAGGACTTGATTAACTGATCGATCTGCAGCTGTGGATCATTGAGCTGCTGATCCTCAATTGCTCACTGTTTTTAGGCTGCCCAGACCGTTTGTCAGTCACATTTTTCTGGGGTGATCGGCGGCCATTTTGTGTCTTGTGGTGCGCCAGCACAAGCTGCGACCAAGTGCATTTAACCCTCAATGGTGTGGTTGTTTTTTGGCTAAAGCCTACATCAGGGTGAAGCTGTCACACCAAGTGCATTTAACCAGCAATAGTCTGTTTATTTTTTGGCCATATACTACATCAGGGGCAAGCTGCGCCTGTCACCAAGTGCATTTAACCCTCAATGGTGTGTTTGTTTTTTGGCTAAAGCCTACATCAGGGTGAAGCTGTCACACCAAGTGCATTTAACCAGCAATAGTCTGTTTATTTTTTGGCCATATACTACATCAGGGGCAAGCTGCGCCCGTCACCAAGTGCATTTAAACCTCAGTAGTGTGGTTGGTCAAGCTATCACACCAAGTGCATTTAACCAGCAATAGTCTGTTCATTTTTTGGCCATATACTAAATCAGGGGCAAGCTGCGCCCGTCACCAAGTGCATTTAACCAGCAATAGTCTGTTCATTTTTTGGCCATATACTACATCAGGGGCAAGCTGCGCCCATCACCAAGTGCATTTAACCAGCAATAGTGTGATTATTTTTTGGCCATATCCCAGTCTAATTCTGTCACTAAATCCATACCGGTCACCCAGCGCCTAAATACTAGGCCTCAAATTTATATCCCGCTAAATCTCTCGTTACCGCTGTCCTGTTGTGGCTGGGAAAGTTATTTAGTGTCCGTCAAAGCACATTTTTTGTTCTGGGTTGAAATACAATTCCCAATTTAGCAATTTAAAAATTTAGTGGTTTCTGCTGTATCAGAGCTATTTGAAATCTATCCCTAAAAGGGTATATAATATTCAAGGTGCACATAGGGTCATTCAGAATAACTTCACACACACCCGCTACTGTGTATTTCCAAGTCTAATTCTGTCACTAAACCCATACCTGTCACCCAGCGCCTAAATACTAGGCCTCAAATTCATATCCAGCTAAATCTGTCGTTAGTGCTGTAGCTGGGCGAGTTATTTAGTGTCCGTTCAAGCACATTTCTTGTTCTGGGTTGAAATACAATTCCCAATTTAGCAATTTCATAATTTAGTGGTTTCTGCTATATCAGAGCTATTTGAAATCTATCCCTAAAAGGGTAGATCATATTGAAGGTGCACATAGGGACATTCAGAATAACTTCACACACACCCGCTACTGTGCATTTCCAAGTCTAATTCTGTCACTAAACCCATACCTGTCACCCAGCGCCTAAATACTAGGCCTCAAATTTATATCCAGCTAAATCTGTCCTTAGTGCTGTAGCTGGGCGAGTTATTTAGTGTCCGTTCAAGTACAATTCCCAATTTAGCAATTTCATAATTTAGTGGTTTCTGCTATATCAGAGCTATTTGAAATCTATCCCTAAAAGGGTAGATCATATTGAAGGTGCACATAGGGACATTCAGAATAACTTCACACACCCGCTACTGTGCATTTCCAAGTCTAATTCTGTCACTAAACCCATACCTGTCACCCAGCGCCTAAATACTAGGCCTCAAATTTATATCCAGCTAAATCTGTCCTTAGTGCTGTAGCTGGGCGAGTTATTTAGTGTCCGTTCAAGCACATTTCTTGTTCTGGGTTGAAATACAATTCCCAATTTAGCAATTTCATAATTTAGTGGTTTCTGCTATATCAGAGCTATTTGAAATCTATCCCTAAAAGGGTATATAATATTCAAGGTGCACATTGGGTCA
Organism: Bufo gargarizans; assembly: GCF_014858855.1. NCBI lineage: Eukaryota > Metazoa > Chordata > Amphibia > Anura > Bufonidae > Bufo > Bufo gargarizans. The sequence goes on along the minus strand of NC_058080.1, from coordinate 744,691,796 downwards.
TTCAGAATAACTTCACACACACCCGCTACTGTGTATTTCCAAGTCTAATTCTGTCACTAAACCCATACCTGTCACCCAGCGCCTAAATACTAGGCCTCAAATTCATATCCAGCTAAATCTGTCGTTAGTGCTGTAGCTGGGCGAGTTATTTAGTGTCCGTTCAAGCACATTTCTTGTTCTGGGTTGAAATACAATTCCCAATTTAGCAATTTCATAATTTAGTGGTTTCTGCTATATCAGAGCTATTTGAAATCTATCCCTAAAAGGGTATATAATATTCAAGGTGCACATTGGGTCATTCAGAATAACTTCACACACACCCGCTACTGTGTATTTCTAAGTCTAATTCTGTCACTAAACCCATACCTGTCACCCAGCGCCTAAATACTAGGCCTCAAATTTATATCCTGCTAAATCTCTCGTTAACGCTGTCCTGTTGTGGCTGGGAAAGTTATTTAGTGTCCGTCAAAGCACATTTTTTGTTCTGGGTTGAAATACAATTCCCAATTTAGCAATTTCATAATTTAGTGGTTTCTGCTATATCAGAGCTATTTGAAATCTATCCCTAAAAGGGTAGATCATATTCAAGGTGCACATAGGGACATTCAGAATAACTTCACACACACCCGCTACTGTGCATTTCCAAGTCTAATTCTGTCACTAAACCCATACCTGTCACCCAGCGCCTAAATACTAGGCCTCAAATTTATATCCAGCTAAATCTGTCCTTAGTGCTGTAGCTGGGCGAGTTATTTAGTGTCCGTTCAAGCACATTTCTTGTTCTGGGTTGAAATACAATTCTAGGGATGAGCGAACTCGAACTGTATAGTTCGGGTTCGTACCGAATTTTGGGGTGTCCGTGACACGGACCCGAACCCGGACATTTTCGTAAAAGTCCGGGTTCGGGTTCGGTGTTCGTCGCTTTCTTCGCGCTTTTGTGACGCTTTCTTGGCGCTTTTTGAAAGGCTGCAAAGCAGCCAATCAACAAGCGTCATACTACTTGCCCCAAGAGGCCATCACAGCCATGCCTACTATTGGCATGGCTGTGATTGGCCAGAGCACCATGTGACCCAGCCTCTATTTAAGCTGGAGTCACATAGCGCCGCCCGTCACTCTGCTCTGATTAGCGTAGGGAGAGGTTGCGGCTGCGACAGTAGGGCGAGATTAGGCAGATTAACTCCTCCAAAGGACTTGATTAACTGATCGATCTGCAGCTGTGGATCATTGAGCTGCTGATCCTCAATTGCTCACTGTTTTTAGGCTGCACAGACCGTTTGTCAGTCTCATTTTTCTGGGGTGATCGGCGGCCATTTTGTGTCTTGTGGTGCGCCAGCACAAGCTGCGACCAAGTGCATTTAACCCTCAATGGTGTGGTTGTTTTTTGGCTAAAGCCTACATCAGGGTGAAGCTGTCACACCAAGTGCATTTAACCAGCAATAGTCTGTTCATTTTTTGGCCATATACAAAATCAGGGGCAAGCTGCGCCTGTCACCAAGTGCATTTAACCCTCAATGGTGTGGTTGTTTTTTGGCTAAAGCCTACATCAGGGTGAAGCTGTGACACCAAGTGCATTTAACCAGCAATAGTCTGTTCATTTTTTGGCCATATACAAAATCAGGGGCAAGCTGCGCCTGTCACCAAGTGCATTTAACCCTCAATGGTGTGGTTGTTTTTTGGCTAAAGCCTACATCAGGGTGAAGCTGTCACACCAAGTGCATTTAACCAGCAATAGTCTGTTCATTTTTTGGCCATATACAAAATCAGGGGCAAGCTGCGCCTGTCACCAAGTGCATTTAACCCTCAATGGTGTGGTTGTTTTTTGGCTAAAGCCTACATCAGGGTGAAGCTGTCACACCAAGTGCATTTAACCAGCAATAGTCTGTTTATTTTTTGGCCATATCCCAGTCTAATTCTGTCACTAAATCCATACCGGTCACCCAGCGCCTAAATACTAGGCCTCAAATTTATATCCAGCTAAATCTGTCCCTAGTGCTGTAGCTGGGCGAGTTATTTAGTGTCCGTTCAAGCACATTTCTTGTTCTGGGTTGAAATACAATTCCCAATTTAGCAATTTCATAATTTAGTGGTTCCTGCTATATCAGAGCTATTTGAAATCTATCCCAAAAAGGGTATATAATATTCAAGGTGCACATTGGGTCATTCAGAATAACTTCACACACACGCTTCTGTGCATTTCCAAGTCTAATTCTGTCACTAAATCCATACCGGTCACCCAGCGCCTAAATACTAGGCCTCAAATTTATATCCCGCTGAATTTGAATACAATACATTGGGCCAAATAATATATTTGTTGTTGTGGTGAACCATAACAATGAGAAAAACATCTAGTAAGGGACGCGGACGTGGACATGGTCGTGGTGGTGTTAGTGGACCCTCTGGTGCTGGGAGAGGACGTGGCCGTTCTGCCACATCCACACGTCCTAGTGTACCAACTACCTCAGGTCCCAGTAGCCGCCAGAATTTACAGCGATATATGGTGGGGCCCAATGCCGTTCTAAGGATGGTAAGGCCTGAGCAGGTACAGGCATTAGTCAATTGGGTGGCCGACAGTGGATCCAGCACGTTCACATTATCTCCCACCCAGTCTTCTGCAGAAAGCGCACAGATGGCGCCTGAAAACCAACCCCATCAGTCTGTCACATCACCCCCATGCATACCAGGGAAACTGTCTCAGCCTCAAGTTATGCAGCAGTCTCTTATGCTGTTTGAAGACTCCGCTGGCAGGGTTTCCCAAGGGCATCCACCTAGCCCTTCCCCAGCGGTGAAAGACATAGAATGCACTGACGCACAACCACTTATGTTTCCTGATGATGAGGACATGGGAATACCACCTCAGTATGTCTCTGATGATGACGAAACACAGGTGCCAACTGCTGCGTCTTTCTGCAGTGTGCAGACTGAACAGGAGGTCAGGGATCAAGACTGGGTGGAAGACGATGCAGGGGACGATGAGGTCCTAGACCCCACATGGAATGAAGGTCGTGCCACTGACTTTCACAGTTCGGAGGAAGAGGCAGTGGTGAGACCGAGCCAACAGCGTAGCAAAAGAGGGAGCAGTGGGCAAAAGCAGAACACCCGCCGCCAAGAGACTCCGCCTGCTACTGACCGCCGCCATCTGGGACCGAGCACCCCAAAGGCAGCTTCAAGGAGTTCCCTGGCATGGCACTTCTTCAAACAATGTGCTGACGACAAGACCCGAGTGGTTTGCACGCTGTGCCATCAGAGCCTGAAGCGAGGCATTAACGTTCTGAACCTGAGCACAACCTGCATGACCAGGCACCTGCATGCAAAGCATGAACTGCAGTGGAGTAAACACCTTAAAACCAAGGAAGTCACTCAGGCTCCCCCTGCTACCTCTTCTGCTGCTGCCGCCTCGGCCTATTCTGCTGCTGCCGCCTCGGCCTCTTCCTCCGCCTCTGGAGGAACGTTGGCACCTGCCGCCCAGCAAACAGGGGATGTACCACCAACACCACCACCACCACCTCCGTCACCAAGCGTCTCAACCATGTCACACGCCAGCGTTCAGCTCTCCATCTCACAAACATTTGATAGAAAGCGTAAATTCCCACCTAGCCACCCTCGATCCCTGGCCCTGAATGCCAGCATTTCTAAACTACTGGCCTATGAAATGCTGTCATTTAGGCTGGTGGACACAGACAGCTTCAAACAGCTCATGTCGCTTGCTGTCCCACAGTATGTTGTTCCCAGCCGGCACTACTTCTCCAAGAGAGCCGTGCCTTCCCTGCACAACCAAGTATCCGATAAAATCAAGTGTGCACTGCGCAACGCCATCTGTAGCAAGGTCCACCTAACCACAGATACGTGGACCAGTAAGCACGGCCAGGGACGCTATATCTCCCTAACTGCACACTGGGTAAATGTAGTGGCAGCTGGGCCCCAGGCGGAGAGCTGTTTGGCGCACGTCCTGCCGCCGCCAAGGATCGCAGGGCAACATTCTTTGCCTCCTGTTGCCACCTCCTCCTTCTCGGCTTCCTCCTCCTCTTCTTCCACCTGCTCATCCAGTCAGCCACACACCTTCACCACCAACTTCAGCACAGCCCGGGGTAAACGTCAGCAGGCCATTCTGAAACTCATATGTTTGGGGGACAGGCCCCACACCGCACAGGAGTTGTGGCGGGGTATTGAACAACAGACCGACGAGTGGTTGCTGCCGGTGAGCCTCAAGCCCGGCCTGGTGGTGTGTGATAATGGGCGAAATCTCGTTGCAGCTCTGGGACTAGCCAATTTGACGCACATCCCTTGCTTGGCGCATGTGCTGAATTTGGTGGTGCAGAAGTTCATTCACAACTACCCCGACATGTCAGAGCTGCTGCATAAAGTGCGGGCCGTCTGTTCGCGCTTCCGGCGTTCACATCCTGCCGCTGCTCGCCTGTCTGCGCTACAGCGTAACTTCGGCCTTCCCGCTCACCGCCTCATATGCGACGTGCCCACCAGGTGGAACTCCACCTTGCACATGCTGGACAGACTGTGCGAGCAGCAGCAGGCCATAGTGGAGTTTCAGCTGCAGCACGCACGGGTCAGTCGCACTACAGAACAGCACCACTTCACCACCAATGACTGGGCCTCCATGCGAGACCTGTGTGCCCTGTTGCGCTGTTTCGAGTACTCCACCAACATGGCCAGTGGCGATGACACCGTTATCAGCGTTACAATACCACTTCTATGTCTCCTTGAGAAAACACTTAGGGCGATGATGGAACAGGAGGTGGCCCAGGAGGAGGAGGAGGAGGATGAGGAAGAGGGGTCATTTTTAGCACTTTCAGGCCAGTCTCTTCGAAGTGACTCAGAGGGAGGTTTTTTGCAACAGCAGAGGCCAGGTACAAATGTGGCCAGCCAGGGCCCACTACTGGAGGACGAGGAGGACGAGGATGAGGAGGAGGTGGAGGAGGATGAGGATGAAGCATGGTCACAGCGGGGTGGCACCCAACGCAGCTCGGGTCCATCACTGGTGCGTGGCTGGGGGGAAAGGCAGGACGATGACGATACGCCTCCCACAGAGGACAGCTTGTCCTTACCCCTGGGCAGCCTGGCACACATGAGCGACTACATGCTGCAGTGCCTGCGCAACGACAGCAGAGTTGCCCACATTTTAACCTGTGCGGACTACTGGGTTGCCACCCTGCTGGATCCACGCTACAAAGACAATGTGCCCACCTTACTTCCTGCACTGGAGCGTGATAGGAAGATGCGCGAGTACAAGCGCACGTTGGTAGACGCGCTACTGAGAGCATTCCCAAATGTCACAGGGGAACAAGTGGAAGCCCAAGGCCAAGGCAGAGGAGGAGCAAGAGGTCGCCAAGGCAGCTGTGTCACGGCCAGCTCCTCTGAGGGCAGGGTTAGCATGGCAGAGATGTGGAAAACTTTTGTCAACACGCCACAGCTAACTGCACCACCACCTGATACGCAACGTGTTAGCAGGAGGCAACATTTCACTAACATGGTGGAACAGTACGTGTGCACACCCCTCCACGTACTGACTGATGGTTCGGCCCCATTCAACTTCTGGGTCTCTAAATTGTCCACGTGGCCAGAGCTAGCCTTTTATGCCTTGGAGGTGCTGGCCTGCCCGGCAGCCAGCGTTTTGTCTGAACGTGTATTCAGCACGGCAGGGGGCGTCATTACAGACAAACGCAGCCGCCTGTCTACAGCCAATGTGGACAAGCTGACGTTCATAAAAATGAACCAGGCATGGATCCCACAGGACCTGTCCGTCCCTTGTCCAGATTAGACATTAACTACCTCCCCATAACCATATATTATTGGACTCCAGGGCACTTCCTCATTCAATCCTATTTTTATTTTCATTTTACAATTATATTGCGATGCTACCCAAAGTTGAATGAACCTCTCCTCTGCCTGTGTGCTAGGCCTAAATATATGCCAATGGACTGTTGCAGTGGTGGCTGACATGAAGCCTGATTCTCTGCTATGACATGCAGACTAATTCTCTGCTGACATGAAGCCAGATTGTCTGTTACGGGACCTCTCTCCTCTGCCTGGGTGCTGGGCCTAAATTTATGACAATGGACTGTTGCAGTGGTGGCTGACGTGAAGCCTGATTCTCTGCTATGACATGCAGACTGATTCTCTGCTGACATGAAGCCAGATCCTCTGTTACGGGACCTCTCTCCTCTGCCTGGGTGCTGGGCCTAAATTTATGACAATGGACTGTTGCAGTGGTGGCTGACGTGAAGCCTGATTCTCTGCTATGACATGCAGACTGATTCTCTGCTGACATGAAGCCAGATCCTCTTTTACGGGACCTCTCTCCTCTGCCTGGGTGCTGGGCCTAAATTTATGACAATGGACTGTTGCAGTGGTGGCTGACGTGAAGCCTGATTCTCTGCTATGACATGCAGACTGATTCTCTGCTGACATGAAGCCAGATCCTCTTTTACGGGACCTCTCTCCTCTGCCTGGGTGCTGGGCCTGAATATATGCCAATGGACTGTTGCAGTGGTGGGTGACGTGAAGCCTCATTCTCTGCTATGACATGCAGACTAATTCTCTGCTGACATGAAGCCAGATTGTCTGTTACGGGACCTCTCTCCTCTGCCTGTGTGTGTGCTGGGCCTAAATATATGCCAATGGACTGTTGCAGTGGTGGCTGACGTGAAGCCTCATTCTCTGCTATGACATGCAGACTGATTCTCTGCTGACATGAAGCCAGATCCTCTGTTACGGGACCTCTCTCCTCTGCCTGGGTGCTGGGCCTAAATTTATGACAATGGACTGTTGCAGTGGTGGCTGACGTGAAGCCTGATTCTCTGCTATGACATGCAGACTGATTCTCTGCTGTCATGAAGCCAGATTGTCTGTTACGGGACCTTTCTCCTCTACCTGGGTTCTGGGCCTAAATTTATGAAAATTGACTCTTACAGTGGTGGGTGACGTGAAGCCTGATTCTCTGCTATGATATGAAGACTGATTCTCTGCTGACATGAAGCCAGATTGTCTGTTACGGGACCTTTCTCCTCTGCCTGGGTTCTGGGCCTAAATTTATGAAAATTGACTCTTACAGTGGTGGGTGACGTGAAGCCTGATTCTCTGCTATGATATGAAGACTGATTCTCTGCTGACATGAAGCCAGATTGTCTGTTACGGGACCTTTCTCCTCTGCCTGGGTTCTGGGCCTAAATTTATGAAAATTGACTCTTACAGTGGTGGGTGACGTGAAGCCTGATTCTCTGCTATGATATGAAGACTGATTCTCTGCTGACATGAAGCCAGATTGTCTGTTACGGGACCTTTCTCCTCTGCCTGGGTTCTGGGCCTAAATTTATGAAAATTGACTCTTACAGTGGTGGGTGACGTGAAGCCTGATTCTCTGCTATGATATGAAGACTGATTCTCTGCTGACATGAAGCCAGATTGTCTGTTACGGGACCTTTCTCCTCTGCCTGGGTTCTGGGCCTAAATTTATGAAAATTGACTCTTACAGTGGTGGGTGACGTGAAGCCTGATTCTCTGCTATGATATGAAGACTGATTCTCTGCTGACATGAAGCCAGATTGTCTGTTACGGGACCTTTCTCCTCTGCCTGGGTTCTGGGCCTAAATTTATGAAAATTGACTCTTACAGTGGTGGGTGACGTGAAGCCTGATTCTCTGCTATGATATGAAGACTGATTCTCTGCTGACATGAAGCCAGATTGTCTGTTACGGGACCTTTCTCCTCTGCCTGGGTTCTGGGCCTAAATTTATGAAAATTGACTCTTACAGTGGTGGGTGACGTGAAGCCTGATTCTCTGCTATGATATGAAGACTGATTCTCTGCTGACATGAAGCCAGATTCTCTGTTACGGGACCTCTCTCCTCTGCCTGGGTGCTGGGCCTAAATTTATGACAATGGACTGTTGCAGTGGTGGCTGACGTGAAGCCTGATTCTCTGCTATGACATGCAGACTGATTCTCTGCTGACATGAAGCCAGATTCTCTGTTACGGGACCTCTCTCCTCTGCCTGTGTGTGTGCTGGGCCTAAATATATGCCAATGGACTGTTGCAGTGGTGGCTGACGTGAAGCCTGATTCTCTGCTATGACATGCAGACTAATTCTCTGCTGACATGAAGACAGATTCTCTGTTACGGGACCTCTCTCCTCTGCCTGGGTGCCGGGGCCTAAATATCTGAGAATGGACTGTTCCAGTGGTGGGTGACGGGAAGCCAGATTCTCTGCTATGGAACCTCTCTCCAATTGATTTTGGTTAATTTTTATTTATTTAATTTTTATTTTAATTCATTTCCCTATCCACATTTGTTTGCAGGGGATTTACCTACATGTTGCTGCCTTTTGCAGCCCTCTAGCTCTTTCCTGGGCTGTTTTACAGCCTTTTTAGTGCCGAAAAGTTCGGGTCCCCATTGACTTCAATGGGGTTCGGGTTCGGGACGAAGTTCGGATCGGGTTCGGATCCCGAACCCGAACATTTCCGGGATGTTCGGCCGAACTTCTCGAACCCGAACATCCAGGTGTTCGCTCAACTCTATACAATTCCCAATTTAGCAATTTCATAATTTAGTGGTTTCTGCTATATCAGAGCTATTTGAAATCTATCCCTAAAAGGGTATATAATATTCAAGGTGCACATTGGGTCATTCAGAATAACTTCACACACACCCGCTACTGTGTATTTCCAAGTCTAATTCTATCACTAAACCCATACCTGTCACCCAGCGCCTAAATACTAGGCCTCAAATTTATATCCTGCTAAATCTCTCGTTAACGCTGTCCTGTTGTGGCTGGGAAAGTTATTTAGTGTCCGTCAAAGCACATTTTTTGTTCTGGGTTGAAATACAATTCCCAATTTAGCAATTTCATAATTTAGTGGTTTCTGCTATATCAGAGCTATTTTAAATCTATCCCTAAAAGGGTATATAATATTCAAGGTGCACATTGGGTCATTCAGAATAACTTCACACACACCCGCTACTGTGTATTTCTAAGTCTAATTCTGTCACTAAACCCATACCGGTCACCCAGCGCCTAAATACTAGGCCTCAAATTTATATCCCGCTGAATTTGAATACAATACATTGTGCCAAATAATATATTTGTTGTTGTGGTGAACCATAACAATGAGAAAAACATCTAGTAAGGGACGCGGACGTGGACATGGTCGTGGTGGTGTTAGTGGACCCTCTGGTGCTGGGAGAGGACGTGGCCGTTCTGCCACATCCACACGTCCTAGTGTACCAACTACCTCAGGTCCCAGTAGCCGCCAGAATTTACAGCGATATATGGTGGGGCCCAATGCCGTTCTAAGGATGGTAAGGCCTGAGCAGGTACAGGCATTAGTCAATTGGGTGGCCGACAGTGGATCCAGCACGTTCACATTATCTCCCACCCAGTCTTCTGCAGAAAGCGCACAGATGGCGCCTGAAAACCAACCCCATCAGTCTGTCACATCACCCCCATGCATACCAGGGAAACTGTCTCAGCCTCAAGTTATGCAGCAGTCTCTTATGCTGTTTGAAGACTCCGCTGGCAGGGTTTCCCAAGGGCATCCACCTAGCCCTTCCCCAGCGGTGAAAGACATAGAATGCACTGACGCACAACCACTTATGTTTCCTGATGATGAGGACATGGGAATACCACCTCAGCATGTCTCTGATGATGACGAAACACAGGTGCCAACTGCTGCGTCTTTCTGCAGTGTGCAGACTGAACAGGAGGTCAGGGATCAAGACTGGGTGGAAGACGATGCAGGGGACGATGAGGTCCTAGACCCCACATGGAATGAAGGTCGTGCCACTGACTTTCACAGTTCGGAGGAAGAGGCAGTGGTGAGACCGAGCCAACAGCGTAGCAAAAGAGGGAGCAGTGGGCAAAAGCAGAACACCCGCCGCCAAGAGACTCCGCCTGCTACTGACCTCCGCCATCTGGGACCGAGCACCCCAAAGGCAGCTTCAAGGAGTTCCCTGGCATGGCACTTCTTCAAACAATGTGCTGACGACAAGACCCGAGTGGTTTGCACGCTGTGCCATCAGAGCCTGAAGCGAGGCATTAACGTTCTGAACCTGAGCACAACCTGCATGACCAGGCACCTGCATGCAAAGCATGAACTGCAGTGGAGTAAACACCTTAAAACCAAGGAAGTCACTCAGGCTCCCCCTGCTACCTCTTCTGCTGCTGCCGCCTCGGCCTCTTCCTCCGCCTCTGGAGGAACGTTGGCACCTGCCGCCCAGCAAACAGGGGATGTACCACCAACACCACCACCACCACCTCCGTCACCAAGCGTCTCAACCATGTCACACGCCAGCGTTCAGCTCTCCATCTCACAAACATTTGATAGAAAGCGTAAATTCCCACCTAGCCACCCTCGATCCCTGGCCCTGAATGCCAGCATTTCTAAACTACTGGCCTATGAAATGCTGTCATTTAGGCTGGTGGACACAGACAGCTTCAAACAGCTCATGTCGCTTGCTGTCCCACAGTATGTTGTTCCCAGCCGGCACTACTTCTCCAAGAGAGCCGTGCCTTCCCTGCACAACCAAGTATCCGATAAAATCAAGTGTGCACTGCGCAACGCCATCTGTGGCAAGGTCCACCTAACCACAGATACGTGGACCAGTAAGCACGGCCAGGGACGCTATATCTCCCTAACTGCACACTGGGTAAATGTAGTGGCAGCTGGGCCCCAGGCGGAGAGCTGTTTGGCGCACGTCCTTCCGCCGCCAAGGATCGCAGGGCAACATTCTTTGCCTCCTGTTGCCACCTCCTCCTTCTCGGCTTCCTCCTCCTCTTCTTCCACCTGCTCATCCAGTCAGCCACACACCTTCACCACCAACTTCAGCACAGCCCGGGGTAAACGTCAGCAGGCCATTCTGAAACTCATATGTTTGGGGGACAGGCCCCACACCGCACAGGAGTTGTGGCGGGGTATTGAACAACAGACCGACGAGTGGTTGCTGCCGGTGAGCCTCAAGCCCGGCCTGGTGGTGTGTGATAATGGGCGAAATCTCGTTGCAGCTCTGGGACTAGCCAATTTGACGCACATCCCTTGCTTGGCGCATGTGCTGAATTTGGTGGTGCAGAAGTTCATTCACAACTACCCCGACATGTCAGAGCTGCTGCATAAAGTGCGGGCCGTCTGTTCGCGCTTCCGGCGTTCACATCCTGCTGCTGCTCGCCTGTCTGCGCTACAGCGTAACTTCGGCCTTCCCGCTCACCGCCTCATATGCGACGTGCCCACCAGGTGGAACTCCACCTTGCACATGCTGGACAGACTGTGCGAGCAGCAGCAGGCCATAGTGGAGTTTCAGCTGCAGCACGCACGGGTCAGTCGCACTACAGAACAGCACCACTTCACCACCAATGACTGGGCCTCCATGCGAGACCTGTGTGCCCTGTTGCGCTGTTTCGAGTACTCCACCAACATGGCCAGTGGCGATGACACCGTTATCAGCGTTACAATACCACTTCTATGTCTCCTTGAGAAAACACTTAGGGCGATGATGGAAGAGGAGGTGGCCCAGGAGGAGGAGGAGGAGGAGGAAGAGGGGTCATTTTTAGCACTTTCAGGCCAGTCTCTTCGAAGTGACTCAGAGGGAGGTTTTTGGCAACAGCAGAGGCCAGGTACAAATGTGGCCAGCCAGGGCCCACTACTGGAGGACGAGGAGGACGAGGATGAGGAGGAGGTGGAGGAGGATGAGGATGAAGCATGGTCACAGCGGGGTGGCACCCAACGCAGCTCGGGTCCATCACTGGTGCGTGGCTGGGGGGAAAGGCAGGACGATGACGATACGCCTCCCACAGAGGACAGCTTGTCCTTAACCCTGGGCAGCCTGGCACACATGAGCGACTACATGCTGCAGTGCCTGCGCAACGACAGCAGAGTTGCCCACATTTTAACCTGTGCGGACTACTGGGTTGCCACCCTGCTGGATCCACGCTACAAAGACAATGTGCCCACCTTACTTCCTGCACTGGAGCGTGATAGGAAGATGCGCGAGTACAAGCGCACGTTGGTAGACGCGCTACTGAGAGCATTCCCAAATGTCACAGGGGAACAAGTGGAAGCCCAAGGCCAAGGCAGAGGAGGAGCAAGAGGTCGCCAAGGCAGCTGTGTCACGGCCAGCTCCTCTGAGGGCAGGGTTAGCATGGCAGAGATGTGGAAAAGTTTTGTCAACACGCCACAGCTAACTGCACCACCACCTGATACGCAACGTGTTAGCAGGAGGCAACATTTCACTAACATGGTGGAACAGTACGTGTGCACACCCCTCCACGTACTGACTGATGGTTCGGCCCCATTCAACTTCTGGGTCTCTAAATTGTCCACGTGGCCAGAGCTAGCCTTTTATGCCTTGGAGGTGCTGGCCTGCCCGGCAGCCAGCGTTTTGTCTGAACGTGTATTCAGCACGGCAGGGGGCGTCATTACAGACAAACGCAGCCGCCTGTCTACAGCCAATGTGGACAAGCTGACGTTCATAAAAATGAACCAGGCATGGATCCCACAGGACCTGTCCGTCCCTTGTCCAGATTAGACATTAACTACCTCCCCATAACCATATATTATTGGACTCCAGGGCACTTCCTCATTCAATCCTATTTTTATTTTCATTTTACCATTATATTGCGAGGCTACCCAAAGTTGAATGAACCTCTCCTCTGCCTGTGTGCTAGGCCTAAATATATGCCAATGGACTGTTGCAGTGGTGGCTGACATGAAGCCTGATTCTCTGCTATGACATGCAGACTAATTCTCTGCTGACATGAAGCCAGATTGTCTGTTACGGGACCTCTCTCCTCTGCCTGGGTGCTGGGCCTAAATTTATGACAATGGACTGTTGCAGTGGTGGCTGACGTGAAGCCTGATTCTCTGCTATGACATGCAGACTGATTCTCTGCTGACATGAAGCCAGATTGTCTGTTACGGGACCTCTCTGCTCTGCCTGTGTGCTAGGCCTAAATATATGCCAATGGACTGTTGCAGTGGTGGGTGACGTGAAGCCTCATTCTCTGCTATGACATGCAGACTGATTCTCTGCTGACATGAAGCCAGATCGTCTGTTACGGGACCTCTCTGCTCTGCCTGTGTGCTAGGCCTAAATATATGCCAATGGACTGTTGCAGTGGTGGGTGACGTGAAGCCTCATTCTCTGCTATGACATGCAGACTGATTCTCTGCTGTCATGAAGCCAGATTGTCTGTTACGGGACCTCTCTCCTCTGCCTGGGTGCTGGGCCTAAATTTATGACAATGGACTGTTGCAGTGGTGGCTGACGTGAAGCCTGATTCTCTGCTATGACATGCAGACTAATTCTCTGCTGACATGAAGCCAGATTGTCTGTTACGGGACCTCTCTCCTCTGCCTGTGTGCTAGGCCTAAATATATGCCAATGGACTGTTGCAGTGGTGGCTGACGTGAAGCCTCATTCTCTGCTATGACATGCAGACTAATTCTCTGCTGACATGAAGCCAGATTGTCTGTTACGGGACCTCTCTCCTCTGCCTGGGTGCTGGGCCTAAATTTATGACAATGGACTGTTGCAGTGGTGGCTGACGTGAAGCCTCATTCTCTGCTATGACATGCAGACTGATTCTCTGCTGACATGAAGCCAGATTGTCTGTTACGGGACCTCTCTGCTCTGCCTGTGTGCTAGGCCTAAATATACGCCAATGGACTGTTGCAGTGGTGGGTGACGTGAAGCCTCATTCTCTGCTATGACATGCAGACTGATTCTCTGCTGACATGAAGCCAGATTGTCTGTTACGGGACCTTTCTCCTCTACCTGGGTTCTGGGCCTAAATTTATGAAAATTGACTCTTACAGTGGTGGGTGACGTGAAGCCTGATTCTCTGCTATGATATGAAGACTGATTCTCTGCTGACATGAAGCCAGATTGTCTGTTACGGGACCTTTCTCCTCTGCCTGGGTTCTGGGCCTAAATTTATGAAAATTGACTCTTACAGTGGTGGGTGACGTGAAGCCTGATTCTCTGCTATGATATGAAGACTGATTCTCTGCTGACATGAAGCCAGATTGTCTGTTACGGGACCTTTCTCCTCTGCCTGGGTTCTGGGCCTAAATTTATGAAAATTGACTCTTACAGTGGTGGGTGACGTGAAGCCTGATTCTCTGCTATGATATGAAGACTGATTCTCTGCTGACATGAAGCCAGATTGTCTGTTACGGGACCTCTCTCCTCTGCCTGGGTGCTGGGCCTAAATATATGCCAATGGACTGTTGCAGTGGTGGCTGACGTGAAGCCTCATTCTCTGCTATGACATGCAGACTAATTCTCTGCTGACATGAAGACAGATTCTCTGTTACGGGACCTCTCTCCTCTGCCTGGGTGCCGGGGCCTAAATATCTGAGAATGGACTGTTCCAGTGGTGGCTGACGTGAAGCCTCATTCTCTGCTATGACATGCAGACTAATTCTCTGCTGACATGAAGACAGATTCTCTGTTACGGGACCTCCCTCCTCTGCCTGGGTGCTGGGCCTAAATATATGCCAATGGACTGTTGCAGTGGTGGCTGACGTGAAGCCTCATTCTCTGCTATGACATGCAGACTAATTCTCTGCTGACATGAAGACAGATTCTCTGTTACGGGACCTCCCTCCTCTGCCTGGGTGCTGGGCCTAAATATATGCCAATGGACTGTTGCAGTGGTGGCTGACGTGAAGCCTCATTCTCTGCTATGACATGCAGACTGATTCTCTGCTGACATGAAGCCAGATTCTCTGTTACGGGACCTCTCTCCTCTGCCTGTGTGTGTGCTGGGCCTAAATATATGCCAATGGACTGTTGCAGTGGTGGCTGACGTGAAGCCTCATTCTCTGCTATGACATGCAGACTGATTCTCTGCTGACATGAAGCCAGATTCTCTGTTACGGGACCTCTCTCCTCTGCCTGTGTGTGTGCTGGGCCTAAATATATGCCAATGGACTGTTGCAGTGGTGGCTGACGTGAAGCCTCATTCTCTGCTATGACATGCAGACTAATTCTCTGCTGACATGAAGACAGATTCTCTGTTACGGGACCTCCCTCCTCTGCCTGGGTGCTGGGCCTAAATATATGCCAATGGACTGTTGCAGTGGTGGCTGACGTGAAGCCTCATTCTCTGCTATGACATGCAGACTGATTCTCTGCTGACATGAAGCCAGATTCTCTGTTACGGGACCTCTCTCCTCTGCCTGTGTGTGTGCTGGGCCTAAATATATGCCAATGGACTGTTGCAGTGGTGGCTGACGTGAAGCCTCATTCTCTGCTATGACATGCAGACTGATTCTCTGCTGACATGAAGCCAGATTCTCTGTTACGGGACCTCTCTCCTCTGCCTGTGTGTGTGCTGGGCCTAAATATATGCCAATGGACTGTTGCAGTGGTGGCTGACGTGAA
Organism: Bufo gargarizans; assembly: GCF_014858855.1. Taxonomy (NCBI): domain Eukaryota; kingdom Metazoa; phylum Chordata; class Amphibia; order Anura; family Bufonidae; genus Bufo; species Bufo gargarizans. The sequence continues at coordinate 744,676,409 of NC_058080.1, read as the reverse complement.
GCCTCATTCTCTGCTATGACATGCAGACTAATTCTCTGCTGACATGAAGACAGATTCTCTGTTACGGGACCTCCCTCCTCTGCCTGGGTGCTGGGCCTAAATATATGCCAATGGACTGTTGCAGTGGTGGCTGACGTGAAGCCTCATTCTCTGCTATGACATGCAGACTAATTCTCTGCTGACATGAAGACAGATTCTCTGTTACGGGACCTCTCTCCTCTGCCTGGGTGCCGGGGCCTAAATATCTGAGAATGGACTGTTCCAGTGGTGGGTGACGGGAAGCCAGATTCTCTGCTATGGAACCTCTCTCCAATTGATTTTGGTTAATTTTTATTTATTTAATTTTTATTTTAATTCATTTCCCTATCCACATTTGTTTGCAGGGGATTTACCTACATGTTGCTGCCTTTTGCAGCCCTCTAGCTCTTTCCTGGGCTGTTTTACAGCCTTTTTAGTGCCGAAAAGTTCGGGTCCCCATTGACTTCAATGGGGTTCGGGTTCGGGACGAAGTTCGGATCGGGTTCGGATCCCGAACCCGAACATTTCCGGGATGTTCGGCCGAACTTCTCGAACCCGAACATCCAGGTGTTCGCTCAACTCTACTCATAACCAATATGTACTGGAAATTCTTGAATTTATATTATCACACAACTACTTTATGTTCGCCGGGCGTTTCTTCCACCAGCTCAGGGGGACCGCAATGGGAAGCCCTTGTGCGCCCAGTTATGCGAACCTCCTCCTGGGCTGGTGGGAAGACACTATTGTTTTTAATGAACCATGTGAACGATGGACTTTCCATATCCTCTTTTGGGGGCGATACATCAACGATATTTTGATTTTGTGGAATGGGTCTGCTGAATTGCTTAAGGCATTTGATATTAAGTTGCTGAATAATGACATTGGCCTTATGTTCACCCACGAGATCAATAATCGATGTATCGCCTTCCTTGACATTCCCATTACTAAAAAAAATGGAGAATTATGTACTGAGACTTATCGGAAACCGACATCCACCAACAGCCTCTTAAGGTGGGATAGCCATCATCCCCCGAGTTTGAAAAAAGGCATACCGAAGGGACAATATTCGTATACGAAGGAATTGTTCTTCTCTGCAAACCTTTAAGACACAAGCAGGGGACCTTCGGACTCGTTTTTCCCAAAGTGGTTATCCATCAGAAACTCTTAGGGATGCTTTCCAACATTCACTGGACAAAGATAGACACATCCTGTTGCACAACATCCCTAGTGTAAAACGTGAGGATGACAACTTACGTATTATCAGTACATTTGATGAGCAAAACTTTCAGGTACAGGGCATTTTGAAACGATATTGGGGGATTTTACAATCGGACCCGGATAGTGGAGATCTTATCCCTCCACGACCCCTGATTACATACAGGAGAGGGAGATCTATTGGTGACTGTCTTATGCACAGTCACTATGTGAGACAACGCCCAAGCGGTACCTGGCTGGACCGCAAACCCCTTGGTACCTTTAAATGTGGTAATGGATGCATTTGCTGTACTTTTACCCACAAATCATCTACTTTTCACAGTGTCTCTACCAATAAGATCTACAAAATTAGGGACTTTGCAAATTGTAAGAGACAGGGTGTGGTCTATCTCTGCACATGTGCCTGTCCCCTCAACTATGTTGGGAAGACCAAAAGGGAACTACGACGAAGGGTGGGCGACCATTTGAGTGATATCAATAATAAACGGGATAAACCCATTGCTCGACATGTTACTGAATTCCATCAGGGAGACCCTAGAGCTATTGTTTTTCAAGTCATTGAGGTTGTACTTAAATCCGCTCGTGGCGGTGACTGAGACAAACAAATTCTACGTAAAGAGGCTCAATGGATCCACCATCTCAAGACGGTGTCTCCCTCTGGCCTAAATGAACAGATATCTTTTGCCTGCTTTCTCTGAGAGCACACCCTTGCGTAACTAGTTAAGTGTTTCATTTATCCTGCTCCTTATATTTATCTGCCTTATTCATCAGACCAAAATGGGTCCTGTGCGTTTTGTGTTATCTACGAGTATTCGTGGATTTATGGCTATTATATCCTTGACCCCCATTTATATTATCCTCTTTCTACATGCATACCCTCCCGTCTTATGCCCTACTGGCTCCTATCCCAGTTTGTCCATTCATATTTTTTATAATCTAATTAATATATGTTATATGGATATTGATCCCATACCCTATGCCTCTCAGCCCCTCATGATGTAGTTTATGCTTTATGCAATGTTGCGCATTGATCCTGGGTATTAATCCCTTTGTCCTGTGAATTTGGAGCGCTGCTTGCGTTCCATATACCGGAAGTACATCAGCGGCGGAACGCATTTTGCATTCCAAATAAAGGAAGTAATGTATTGTCACTTCCGGTTTTTGATTCTTGAGTGGCGGCACCTGGAGAGTGGCGGCACCTGGAGAGTGGTGCCTGTATAAAGGTATGGTTTGTTTGGACCTCTTTTAATCTAGGCGGCCAGCATCTAGGACATCACCACCAGATTATTACTGAGGAACCTTCGCTACCTGTTGGGTTAACGCGCCGGGACAACTTTTAGCATTATTAATGTGTTTTTTAGGGGCATCCAGGGCACATTAGGGTGAGCCGTCGATTGAGTGGGGTTGCCCCTTTTCGGGGCGGGCCCTCCTTCTTTGCGGAATACACAGGTGATGATCAATCACTATTAATTGCTGACTCTGGGCTGATTGCATATTCTTATGGACTAGCTCGGTAAGTTGCCGCAGTCGCTCCCTGAGTTCCAAGACGTAACTTCCGAATCCTCTCCCCCTTACCACTGGGCCCTCACTAAGTCTAAGGGTCCCCTACCCCTTTGCCCATGCAACAGCTCAAATGGTGAAAACCCTGTGGACTCTTGAGGTACGTCCCTGTAGGCGAACAGTAGGTAGGGAAGATATTTCTCCCAATCCTTCCTACTCTCCACGAAGGCCCAAAGTAGCTGCTTTAGGGTCCCGTTAAATCTCTTGCACAGTCGGTTCGTTTGGGGGTGGTAGGGTGCGCTCTGGAGGGTTTTAATACCACAGAGGCGCCAGAGCTTCTGGGTCAGCTCGGCGGTGAACTGATTTCCTTGATCAGACAATATCTCCTGGGGAAATCCTACCCTAGTGAACACCCGCAGTAAGGCATCAGCTACCGTGTCAGCCTGGATATTGGATAGGGGAATGGCTTCCGGGTAGCGGGTGGCATAATCCACCACTGTAAGAATATATTTCTTCCCAGTGGCACTGGGGCGGGCCAGTGGGCCCATAATGTCTACTGCTATCCGGCTAAAGGGTTCCCTAATTATCAGCATAGGGTGCAGAGAGGCTTTTGGATGATCCCCGCCTTTCCAACCCTCTGGCAGGTCTCACATGTCTGGCACTATTTTCGTACCTCTGCATGTAACCTAGGCCAGAAGAAAGCACGAGACAACTGACTCCGGGTCTTAGCTATCCCTAAATGTCTGGCCTAGGGGATATCGTGAGCCAGCCTCAATAGCTCCTGTCTGTACTTCTGGGGTATGACTAGCTGTTTGTAGGGGCCGTCTTCCCGTTGCCCACCCCTTCAGTTAACGATAAAGAATCCCTCCCTCCCACTCTATTCTGTCTTCCCCTAACCCCCTGGATCCTTGCCCACCCTGTCCCGGTAGCACGCTAAAGTAGGGTCTCTCCAGGTTTCTTGCCTAACGTCAGAAGAAGAAATCCCAGGACATGGGGTTGTCAAGTCGGGGTAACGTGGGAGGATTTGGTCTTACCTGGGTCCCCATAGGAGTGGAGTTGCCTCGTAAGTGGCTTTGTTGTCGGGTGGTGCAAATGAAGAAGTCAAATGCCCCAAGTCGTTCCCCAAAAGTACTTCCGCTGGTAACTCACGGAGTATCCCTACTCGCACTTGTCGCTTCCCTGAGCCCCAATCCAGGTGAACTCTGGTGGTGGATAAACACAGCACCTTGCCCTCCGCTACCCTGACTGCCACAGTCTGGCCAGTTCGGGCCAACTGAGGAACCATGTGAGGCTGAATAAGGGTAATCGTAGCACCAGAATCACAAAGTCCCTGGGCCAGCTGCTCATTAACCCATACCGCCTGACGATGGTGCTGCCGATTATCTTCAGCTGCGGCCTGGATGGGATCAGCCTCGAACAGCTCATCAATCTCTTCCTGAACATCTAGAGGGTTGGCCTCGTTCTGGAGGCAATAAGTCGCCAACCTGGATGACTGGGCAGTCTCTTGGTACCTCGGGGATCGGTTAGGGCAATAAGCTGCAGATGACCCATCTGATTACATGTATAGCACTTAGGCCCGGTAGAAGGTTTTGATCGGGCTAAGGATCTAGAGGCAGCCCACTGAGATACTGGAGTTGGGCCCGAGGTCGGTACACTGGGCCGCGGTAGTGGATAGCGCTGGCCTCTAATGGATCTCCGAGAGTCCAGATATTCATCGGCCAAAGTCACCGCTTATCTCGCACCCAATCCCATACTATCGGAGGGGTGTGGTCAAAGAACTGCTCTAAGAGAACTAGCTGGGTGATGTCCTCTATGGTATGAGCATGACGATGTGCCCACTCCACGTAGGTTAGGTTGCCTTGTTTCCGGGATTCTCAAAACTTAATCCGGCTGGCTTCAGGGGTAATGGCAAATCGGGCTAGCAGGGCTTCTTTTACCCGGTCATAATCCATGGCGTCCTCATCCTCCATGGCCCGATACGCATCCGCAGCTTTGCCAGTTAGGTTACTTGCCAGTAAGGTGACCCGATCTTGGGACGGCACTTCATGCATCTGGCACAGTCTCTCAAAGTCCTGGAGGAACTCTTCTATTTCAAGGGCAACTTATGGACAGGTGCTTTATCTCTAGGTGTTGTCTCTGATCGCCGTATTGCCGCCGTTCTCCACTCATGTTGTTGCTGCAATTCTTTGTCTTGTCACTCTAGTTCTCTCTCTTGCTGCTTATCCTGCAGCTGGATGTCTCTGATGGCATTCTCTATGGCGGTCTCGGAGGGGTTGGCACCATATAATGCCAACTGCTCTTTAACTTGTTGCTGAAACAAGTCTTCCACGGACCGAGGACCAGCATCACCATCCCTCTGATCCATCTCAGCTAACTCACTGATCAAGGTGGCCTTGTTCTTTGTCTCAGCGATCCCTCCTCAGCTCTCAACTAAATCTTTCAGCGTGTCTCTCCTGCAGGCTGCGTAGCTGGTCATTTCTAGTTGTGATTTTGAGTGTCCCAGTAACTGAAGAGCCAATCCCACCGCTGCCACCAATGTAACGAGCCCCTGCTCTCTCTATTCTGCTCTCACGGCACTCCCTGATGTGACCACAATATCTGCTGGTTCCGCCGTTGATGATCCGGCCTCAAACGACCGCTCGTGTCGTTTTAATTCTCACAGAACGAACACCAGTCAGGCTGTATGTGAGTTCAAACTGACAAAATTCTTTATTGAATGCATCACATATATTTATATTGACAGTTAGAACACCTCATTCAATTGGTAAATTGTAAAACCCCCTCTGATTGGCTATGCAAATGAGGTAAGCAGGGATTAGTTCAAGAGCTTGGCTGGGAGGCAGATGGGTGTGGCCATTGTCACAGAGAGATTCAAACCATTGCACAGGGCTCTTAGGGTTTAGGTATCCGCATAGTACTCCAAAATCCATCCTCAAAAATTAGCATGCTCGCAACAAATATACAAGAAACAATAAAAAATCTGTGAAATCGGACTTACCACGCAGAGTTAGCTTCAGCAACTCTGAATTGGAGACATCTGCAGTTTCAAGTGACTCATGTGATTCGATTGGGGAGGAGAGCCGAGAAACACAAGCTCAAAATGCTTATCAAATAAAACCCTCTTATTATCAAAGAAATAAGAAAAATAAAAGTAAATCAGAACTGCCAAAAAATTCTATATAAGAGGCGGCCAAAAACATAGGACGACGACATATGATGTCAACCCGTCTACAAAACAAATAAAGGAAGATCACAATGTAACATTGATTTTGGATGTTATTAACCTTTCCAGTCATATCCTGACTGAGGATCAAGAAAGTGTATTATCATTAGGTCTGAATTTTGTGCCTACCACCAATTTTGAACCCTTTTCTACTATTATGCATGTTAACAAATTTTTCTGAAATCTGACACTGAAAAGGTGTTTTTTTGAATCACCTGTGCCACCTGGCGATCCCAATACAGACGGAGATGTAACAACCATTAATACTTATGCCAATTTATCATTAGGGAACAACAGTCTCTGCTCTGTCTTGGAGATCTACAACTGGAAAACACAGAGTCTCATGAGCTTACATGTAAACATGATTTTGTAACTACGAATAAAAATTACTATCCTATAAAATTCTGTACACCTGGCATGGACATTTTCCAGGAGGTAATTGAAAAGGAATTGTTATTGATAGACAGCCCAGAGCATAATAAAGAGAGACATAATCTAAATAAAAACAACGGATAGCACTAAAAGAATTCAGAACATAAAAAAGATCTCATATTTAAGATGGCGGACAAGGGAGGTTCAGTGGTGGTGTTAGACAAGACCTGCTATCATGAACAGATGTTGGGGGTTTTGTCTGACCACCTATCAAATATTAAAACATAATCCCCTATCTAAATACAAAGAGGAATTAGTTCTCATCTTGAACAGAGGTAAAGAAAGGGGTTTTATTAATCATAAACACTATGCCTTTTTGAATGTTGACTCACCGGTAACACCGATCATACATGCTCTTCCAAAAATACATAAGGGCTTTAACCCTCCCCCATTACGACCTATAGTGTCGGGTATTGGATCCCTAACGGAAAAAACTAGTGAATGGTTGGATTCAGTGTTACAGCCACTAGTCAAGAGAATTCCTGGATATGTCAGAGACACCACAGATGTACTCAGATATATGTACAACTGCAAGTGGCAAAAGAATTACATGTGGATGACATTAGACGTGGTTTCACTGTATCCATCCATCCCTCGTGTAATTGCCCTTTTAGCATTAGAATATCATTTGCATAAATACAGTAGATATTCACATATGTTTATAGATTTTATTTAGGAAATAACATCTTACCTGCTGACACATAATTATTTTTTATTTGATGAGATTTTTTATGTCCAGATCACAGGAGTCTCAATGGGGGCCAAATTCTCCCCGTCTTTAGCCAATCTTACCATGGCCTACTGGGAGGAAAGGTACATTTTTTCAGTGGATAATCCTTTTTCTGAGTGTTCGGTCTGGTATGGCAGATACATTGATGATCTACTCCTCATTTGGGGTGGCAATGTGTCTGCCATACCAGACTTTATAACCTATGTTAACCATAATACCTACAATTTAAAACTTGTTCATGTACAACACACTGAGACTATCAGCTTTTTGGATTTAAGACTGACAGGAATCCCAGACCAGACAATAAACACCGAAACATATCGTAAAGAAATATCAGGGAATACGATCCTAAAGGCAGACAGCCATCATCCTACCCATACAATTAAGGGCATACCAGTAGGAGAATGTACACGTGCCCGTAGGAATTGTAGTGCAGAGATGGCACTCAATAAAGAATGTGAAACCATCTGGAAACGCCTAAAAATGAGGGGATATCCCCATTGGATGCTTTCCAGGGGTTTGAACATTGCAAAAAGTAAATTAAGATCAGGGTTATTGGGTCTTACAATAAATCATAACAGAAGGAAAAATTTCATAAATAAGAACAATTGTGCCCCAACAAACAGAAAAAGAAACCTGAATACAATAAAGGAACAGAAATATGTGAAAATAATAAGTCTGACACTTACTGGAACACAGGGAAAGGAACCCAAACCCACTCTTGTGCTAACTTATAGCCGCCAATTCCCTAAAGTAAAAAGGATTATTGAAAAAAGCCTCCCAATTCTCTATGAGGATGATATACTCCGGGAAGTCTTGAAAGATGGTTGCCAGATTGTGTCCAGGAGACCCAATACCCTGGGCACCACACTGTCACCATCTATGTATATATCGGCACAAAAACAGATTCCACCGACCTGGCTTAAATATACAGGTTTCTCAAAATGCGTGGGCAACGTTGCAAAACATGCAAAGTAGCAAGTATAACCAAAGAATTTCATAACTCAACACATTCTGAAACTTTCCCGATTAAAAGCTATATCAATTGTAATACTGCAGGAGTAATTTACATCATCTCGTGGGATGTACAAGCAGAAAATACAAAGAGAGACTACGGGAACATCTAAACTATATATCTAATCCCTCAACAGCCGGAGTATCTAATGCAGCGAATCATTTCATTAATGTACATAATCGCAGTCTCAATGGTTTTAGTACATTTGCGTTTGAAAGAGTTATAGTTCCACTGAGGGGGGGAACATTAAACAGAAAATTCTCTCACGTGAAGCTTTTTGGATCTGGAGACTCAATACTAGATATCCACAAGGTCTAAACTTCAGGAAAGAACTGATGTACTTATATATATATATATATATATATATATATATATGATGTAACAAAGCCATTTTTTGCATTGTTTTTATACCTATATATACACATTTATATTTATGATGGGATAATTATGTTATGTGGTGGAGCCGACACTGTCAGATACATGCATGAGAAAATTAGATTAAGGGAGAGTCCATTGAACTTTGTTCATATCATGCGATTTTTCGGTGGGCGGAATGAGGATTACCCATATGGATAACACATGCGATACTTCAGGAAAATCTTATGTAGCGGAGCTGACATTGTGTCATGTAGCTGAGCTGATATTGTTACAAAACACATGCATGAGAAAATTAGATCAAGGGATAGTCCACCCAACTTCGATCACATTATGCGATTTTCCCAGTAGGCTAAATGAGGATTACCCACAAGGATAATATATGCGATATTTAGGAAAATATGCTATAATATGTGGAATAATTGAGATGTGGACAGACAAATAGTTAAGGCTGCATGCAGCCTGTAATTGTGGGAGGAGCGCCCTCCCCCTATTTAAACTCCCGACTACAAGCAGGATGGCGCCCGTTTTCCTTGCTTACCAGCACCTGCGCCTCACGTCACTTCCGGTCGCGTCTTCGGTCGTCATTTCGGTTCAGGTTCGTGCAGCCAGCCGCATCGCCTCCTGTGAGTATCACTGCTCTGCGGCCCGGGCGGACGCGCCTGCCACCGACACCTCGTTTTCCCCTGATTCACAGCCTGGCCGGAAGCTCCACGCAGGCTCCCGGCCTCGCGCCGGCTGCCGGAGCCTGCATCGGCCAGTGGCCTCCCCCCTCCAGGTACCGGCACCCTCCGGCGCATGCGCCGCAAGTTGGTGCGGCGCGGCTCGACGGAAGGGGGGCAAGCGGGGACGGCGCCTCAGGTGCAAATGATGGTGGCTTCTTGTATGCTCTATCCTGCAAGACCTTGCAGACGCCTGTAAGCCAACATAGGGTTAAGAAGTACTAATGGGGCACTGTGGTTCAAGTCATCATTTGAATATTTTCTGGGTTGTTGTGGCTGCCAGGGAAGGTTTGGCACTGTTGCAGTCATGCCTTCTCTCCTGCTTATGTTATCCAATGCAGGAGTCCCGGGCGGCAGGACTAGCAGCACAGCCGCCCTGTCCTTCAGTGGGCGCTGCTTCTCTGCGCGGGCGAGTCGCCGGCTGGCTGCCTGGCTGTTGGCCTGCTGCCCTTAACCCCCGCACTGCTGGAAAAAAAAAGAAAAAAAAATGTTAATTTAATGCCAGGTGCAGGCCCCAGGTCACCCTGTGCTTCCTGAGCCAATCACGCATATTACGTTTGTCAATATTCACCCCCTGGGTGGCTGGGGGCTGTGGTATTCCTTGAATTCAGGGGTCCCGTCTTCCCTGAATCGCTCAGGTGCTACGTCATTCCTGATACCGCTCAGGGTCATTTGTTCCCCGATCCGCTCAGATGTTATGTCGTCCCTGTAACCACCTGGTGTCATGTGTTCCCTGAGTCGCTTGGGTGTCATGTGTTCCCTGAGTCGCTTGGGTGTCATGTGTTCCCTGAGTCGCTTGGGTGTCATGGGTTCCCTGAGTCGCTTGGGTGTCATGGGTTCCCTGAGTCGCTTGGGTGTCATGGGTTCCCTGTTCATTCAGGGGTCATGGGTTCCCTGTTCATTCAGGGGTCATGGGTTCCCTGTTCATTCAGGGGTCATGGGTTCCCTGTTCATTCAGGGGTCATGGGTTCCCTGTGTTGGCCAGGGGTCATGGGTTCCCTGTGTTGGCCAGGGGTCATGGGTTCCCTGTGTTGGCCAGGGGTCATGGGTTCCCTGTGTTGGCCAGGGGTCATGGGTTCCCTGTGTTGGCCAGGGGTCATGGGTTCCCTGTGTTGGCCAGGGGTCATGGGTTCCCTGTGTTGGCCAGGGGTCATGGGTTCCCTGTGTTGGCCAGGGGTCATGGGTTCCCTGTGTTGGCCAGGGGTCATGGGTTCCCTGTGTTGGCCAGGGGTCATGGGTTCCCTGTGTTGGCCAGGGGTCATGGGTTCCCTGTGTTGGCCAGGGGTCATGGGTTCCCTGTGTTGGCCAGGGGTCATGGGTTCCCTGTGTTGGCCAGGGGTCATGGGTTCCCTGTGTTGGCCAGGGGTCATGGGTTCCCTGTGTTGGCCAGGGGTCATGGGTTCCCTGTGTTGGCCAGGGGTCATGGGTTCCCTGTGTTGGCCAGGGGTCATGGGTTCCCTGTGTTGGCCAGGGGTCATGGGTTCCCTGTGTTGGCCAGGGGTCATGGGTTCTCTGTGTTGGCCAGGGGTCATGGGTTCTCTGTGTTGGCCAGGGGTCATGGGTTCCCTGTGTTGGCCAGGGGTCATGGGTTCCCTGTGTTGGCCAGGGGTCATGGGTTCCCTGTTTCGCTCAGGTGTCATGGGTTCTCTGTAGCGCTCAAGTGTTGTGTGTTCCCTGAATCGCTCAGGTGCGGTTTTTCTGATTCACTATGGTACTTCGGCTTTAGACCCACGCAGGGGTGTTGGCCAGGGGTCATGGGTTCCCTGTGTTGGCCAGGGGTCATGGGTTCCCTGTGTTGGCCAGGGGTCATGGGTTCCCTGTGTTGGCCAGGGGTCATGGGTTCCCTGTGTTGGCCAGGGGTCATGGGTTCTCTGTGTTGGCCAGGGGTCATGGGTTCCCTGTGTTGGCCAGGGGTCATGGGTTCCCTGTGTTGGCCAGGGGTCATGGGTTCCCTGTTTCGCTCAGGTGTCATGGGTTCTCTGTAGCGCTCAAGTGTTGTGTGTTCCCTGAATCGCTCAGGTGCGGTTTTTCTGATTCACTATGGTACTTCGGCTTTAGACCCACGCAGGGGTGATGGGTTTACCCCAGGTGGGGCCCCTCCCCCCCTTTTTGTTTTTCATATTCCCCAAGTTAGCATGGGTCAGGGTCATGCAGTCCCCCTTCCCCCCCTTTCGCTGCATGAGGGAGCGACTGTTCGCATCCATCGCCGGGTATCGGTCCAACACAGCTTATTTCTTCACGTAAACAGGGCCTCAGGCCACCAGAGCTGCAAGCAAGCCACTGTCGTAGCGCCAGGTTCCTCCTTGTCCAGGTAGGATCCAGCCACGAGGCTGCTGTTGCATCCTGTCCCTGCGTTAAGTGTACTTCTTCACGAGCTTCCATTCATAGGTATTCAGCTCACCTCAGAAATTTGTAGCGTTGTTCATTTCATTCCAGGTAAGTAGCGATCCTCACTCTTCAGTCAAACCCGTCCTCCTGCAGCTCTCGTTCGGTTGTCTGGGGGGGAGGGGAAGAATTTCATCTGTTGCTTTCATACCTCTTCCATACAGCTTAAAGATGTCGCAGGCCCCGGGACCTCCGTGTCGGGGTGCGCCAGTAATCCCTCTGCGAAGCTGGACCATCCCGAAGCTCGTTGCAGAGCTCAACAGGAGAGGAATTCGTCATCCCGCCTCCGTGAGGAAGGCGGAGCTGTACCGTCTCCTAATGACAGAGCCGACGGGCTCCAGCGACCAGCCCTCTCTCTCTAGTCAATCCAGCTGTCCCTGCTGCAGTTGCAGGCTACCATCGGCAGTCTGGCAGGTTCGGTAGCGGATATCCAAACCAGGATGGGGGAATTGGAGTCCCGGCCTCCGGCGGCGCCACCTTCCCCAGCCCTTCTGGCCTTACCTTCTACTTCCCAGAATACGGCGCCAGGTACGGTCCGTGCCAGCCCCCAGATTGCCCCCTCGCACTTCATCCCAGAAAATCTGAAAAGGGACATTCTGGCAGGGAGGGACGTCAACCTGGCGTCCATTCTCATCGCGTCGCAGGACGTGTCTGAGAACAAGGTGATCAATTGCGGGGAGGTCTCGGTGGTTCTCCGGGCCAAGGAAGCCCACCTGAACCGTAAGCTGTCGATCCCCGAGTTTGTCCTAGCATTCAGCCTCTACCGGGATACCATCTGCGGCGTCCAGCCACACAGGCGTGAGGAGCTGGACTCATATTTGTACCGGGTCACCGACTTAGGGTACAAGTACGGCGGAACCAACTTCTATGACTATCACCGATCATTTTCAGCCAAGGCAGCCGCCGCCTTCGCCCAGTTCCAATTCATCACGGACTGGGCGAACCTCGACATGGAGCTATTCTGTCGCCATTTCGCTGGGTTACAGGCTCCCACATGCGCTGCGTGTCAATCTATACAGCACACTGCCGACTGGTGTCCCAACCTCCCCACCCCGGCCCGGGAGGGCTCCCTGCCAGGCCCCTCTGGCACGCAGCGGTTCCAGGGTTCTACCGACAAGCTGGGCAGGCCCATTACATACTTGGGGCAGAGTCAGGTCTGCAACAACTTCAACACGGGGGGTTGTGGTTTTAATAGCTGTAGAGCATTGCACATTTGCTCCCTCTGCTTCAGGGCCCACCCCCGCCCCAGCTATCCAAAGAGACAATGTAAGAACCTATGACTAGCCGACATTAACATCGAGCTCTTGGGCGTCCTGCTGCAAGACCACCCCGATCGCCAGTCAGTCCAGTTCCTTCTCACCGGATTCGAGAGGGGCTTCCATACAGGCTTCGTTGCCCTCCCTCAAGTTTCCTGGGAGGGAAGGAACCTGCTGTCGGCTAGTCAAGACCCGGAGGCAGTAGCCACCCTGTTGCAGGACGAGGTTCGGAAGGGATTCCTGCTGGGCCCGTTCAAATCCATCCCCTTCGCTACTTGGAGGATAAACCCCATTGGTTTGGTCTCCAAGCAGGCCTCTAATAAAAAACGTTTAATTTATGACTTGTCGGCTCCACACATGTTGCCTATCCCCAGCCTTAACTCCCTGATCCCGTCAGAGGAGTTCTCTATGTCCTACGCGTCCATTGACGAAGCCATCCAGTACATCCTGCTGGCCGGGGAAGGGGCTTGGTTGACGCCTTTAAGCTGCTCCCCATCCTCCCCCAGTTGTGGCAATATTATGGGTTGCATTGGACAGACGGGTACTATTTTGCCAACCGGCTCACCTTTGGGTCGAAAAGCAGCCCGTGGCTGTTCGACAGGTTCACCTGTGCGCTGCACGGGGGTCTGGACATGGTCATCCATTATCTGGATGACTTCCTGATTGTTGAGAGGCCCCAAGGCTCCCCCTCGGGGTTGGCGAGCTTGCTCCAGCTGTTCGCCGGTCTCGAGGTCACCGTGGCATCCGCTAAGACAGAGGGTCCAGGCACCGGGGTTACCTTCTTGGGCATCACCCTGGATTCGGTCCGCATGGAGGCTAGCCTCCCCGCGGCCAAGCTGGCTAAGATCAAGGCCGCCGTTTCCTCCGCAGCCTCTTCCGGAGTCCTGTCCAAGCGGGAGCTCCAGTCCCTGCTAGGGTCCCTCAGCTGTGCGTTCAAATACATGCCACAGGGCAGGTCCTTCACTTCCCGGCTCCTCAATCTCCTCCCGGCAGCCCTGGATCAGGACTCCACCGTCCGGCTGGACAGTCACGCCATGGCGGATCTTCAGATGTGGCAGGCTTTCCTGGCCGGGTGGAATGGCATCTCCTTGTTTGTGCCATCCCCGGATGCAGCATCCCCCACGGTTTTGACCGGCGCCACGGCCTCCCACGGGTTTGCGGCCATCTTCTATCCACAGTGGTTGGTCGGCAGTTGGCCGGTGGAACTCCTATCCGAGGCTGAGGCTATGAGGTCCTCTCCGCTATTGGAGCTGTACCCATTAGTGGCGGCCGCCCACGTTTGGGGTCCACTCTGGGCGAACAAGTCGGTCATCTTCAGGACAGACAGTCAGGTTCTGGTAGAGGTAATCTCCAAGGGGAGGGCCAAGTCTCTCAGGATCATGTCCCTGCTGCGTAGGCTTGTCTGGCTGTCCTTAATGTTCAACTTCCATATCTTCGCTTTCCGTATCCAGGGAGCGCAGAACGTGGCGGCCGACCCCCTGTCCCGTTTTAATCTCAATGTTTTATTTCAGGAACTCCCAGAGGCAGACCCCGTCGGCATTCCAGCTCCACCATACAGCTCCCTCCTGCTGGACTAGAGCCCCTGATGGCAACCGCACGGTCGTTAGTCCAGCGGTCGCTAGCCGCCAACACCGCCAGGAACTATGACGCCGGGTTCTGAATGTTCAAGCAGTTCATTGACACCCATCCCCAAGGGGAGGTGGACGAGGTCACATTTATCATGGCCTTCATAGCCCATTGCCACGCCCACCGCCACCTCTCTTTTAACACCATCAAGCTGTATTTGGCCGGCATCCAGCACCATCGGATGCTCAACGGACCCCTCTGCCAAATCCATCTTTTCGAATCAGGCCATAAAAGCCACCCTCAGGGGCATTCAGAAAGTTAGCGCGGCAGTCCAGGTGCACAGGCAACCGGTGTCAGGTGAGCTTTTCCGCAGGTTATCCATAGCCCTAGACGGTCTCCCTTTTGGGCACTCAGCGAGCATCATTACCAAAGCAGCCATGTACCTCGGGTTCTATGAGTTCCTCAGACCCGGGGAGTTCACCTGCGGCGCCATCTCCCGAACAACCCTGCTCAGGCGACATCTCGCCTGGCACTCTGACCACTTCATCCTGTCCATTCCATCCTCCAAGACCAATCAAGCTGGTCCTCCCACCGAGGTGGAATTCTTCCCTACGGCCAACTGTTGGTGTCCCATCAAGGTGCTCCAGGAGCTCCTAGCCTCCCTCCAGTCGCCCGCGTTGGATGACCCGTTGCTCCCGATTAATGGTAGGCCCTTTCTTTGGCCCTGTTCGTCTCCAATATCCGCACCCTGGCGACAGTGTTGGGGTACAACCCTAGCACGAATATCCGGGCACTCCTTTCGTATAGGGGCCGCTTCCGCAGCATCCAGTCATCAGGTACCAGCGCACGTCATCCGCAAGATGGGTCGTTGGCGGTCATCCTGCTACGCAAGGTACATTCCGAATCCACGGGTTGAGATCTCCAGAGCCTTTCGTTCTTTGGCATTATAGGTCCCTTAATACTCCAATAAATGCGTTGCACCTCACTCCGTGCCAGTTCTCTTTTTGCCCACTTATTCAGGCCTTACCTCGTCACTGGCTCCGGGCACACTCCAGACAGTTTTAGGTCAGGGCAGTACGTAGGCATGCCTATTCTGTTCCTCGCTCAGCTCCTACCACAAATCGTTAAGGCTGCATGCAGCCTGTAATTGTGGGAGGAGCGCCCTCCCCCTATTTAAACTCCCGACTACAAGCAGGAGGGCGCCCGTTTTCCTTGCCCCTCCCTCCCATTCCCCTCTTCTTTCACTCCTCGTCGGTGGCCCACTTATTCAGGCCTTACCTCGTCACTGGCTCCGGGCACACTCCAGCCAGTTTTAGGTCAGGGCAGTATGTAGGCATGCCTATTCTGTTCCTCGCTCAGCTCCTACCACAAAATATATATATATATATATGTGTGTTTTTCAAAACAAGACATGCATGCTATCTTTTTCGGTGCCGGCTCTCCTACACATGATCTTATGAATTATTTAATCATTTAATTTGATTTTATATATCACGGGTGTGTTTGTTTGAACAGGTGTCTGACGCGCTGATGACCGGGCTCGCCTCCCCTTTTCTTCCTAGCTCCGCCCTTTTGTGGAGGGGGGAGATGGAGGTTGAACCTATATAAGGTCATGGCGGATCAGATACTTTGGATTATGACTAAGAACAGAAGTGTTCGAAACGCGTAAATCGGGGAAGAGTGGGAACAGGTGCCACTGTATTTGTACGTTTTTGAAATTTGGTGAAATAAAGACCAGGACCGAAAAACTTTCAAAACTGGTGCTGGATCCTTTTCTTTCTACACTTTAGGTATCGGCGTATGTATTTTCCCACCTTCAGGGTCTATACATACTGACGGGAGTCTTGGCCAGTTCTAGGTGTTTCCTAGGAGGGGACATTTCCCCCTCTCCCTAGCCTTGAGGCTTAGTTCTTTGTCTTTTATCTTCTGTTGACATTCTGGTGCCCCTCCCCTCCCTATTATTCGTGACACCAAGATGTTGTTCAGTCATGTCCAATTTTTGCTCAAAACAACCCACGACCTAAAGGACAAAAGCCTCCACTTTTATGAATTGCACCTGCAGATGGTCCTTGGTCTACATAGGTCCTCTACCTACAGGTAAACATGGACTCAGGTATGCATTAGTAGTGGTGGATGTATTTTAAAAATGAGTAGAGATCTTACCTGTCAGGAAATATGATGCTCTGTCTACAGCGAGGGCATTGGTGAATCATATGTTTTGTACTTGGGGGGATCCCAACAAAGATTACCTCTGACAGAGAAGTCATTGTACAGGTAAAATCATGCAAACAGTTTGTGCTATTCTAGGGGGACAACAACATCTCCATGTATCGTATCACCCACAATCTGCAGGCATTGTAGTAAGAATGAACAGAACAATTAAGACAAGGATTGCAAAACTGTTATTAGACAAAGGGAACACATGGGTTGATGCAGTGCCCTTTGTACTGATGAGTATAAGAGGAACTGTTTCCTCTACGACACAATATACTCCATTTGAATTGATGACTGGAAGAACAATGCCATTAATTTTCCTAAACGAACCATTCTTGTCTACTCCTCAAAAAGATGCAATAGCAAGGTCCAGGTGGTTACAGTTATTACAGGAGAATTTAAGTACAATTCTTCCATATGCTGCATCCAAAATGCAACGCATGATACCACCGCACTCTTCTAAATTTGTGAAAGGTGCTTTTGTA
Organism: Bufo gargarizans; assembly: GCF_014858855.1. NCBI lineage: Eukaryota > Metazoa > Chordata > Amphibia > Anura > Bufonidae > Bufo > Bufo gargarizans. The sequence goes on along the minus strand of NC_058080.1, from coordinate 744,659,273 downwards.
ATGATTAACTTCAGTAAGAGTGGACCTTGGGAAAGTAATTGTGAAGGTCCATTTGAAATAATTGAAAACTATGGGACAAGTAATGATTTTGGTTAAAAAAAAACATTGAATGCTTTTAAGAATATTTGGAGACAACAAAAATTGTGGGTACATGTGGATCAATGTAAATTGTCTGTACCAAAATAATGATACTGCTTGTCTCCATAAGGAATGAAACTCTTCATGAGACACGCATCTACAACAAACAAAGATGTCTTGAGAAAATCTGTTTCATGATGGGAATGTCATTGTTGATAATGATGTTCACAACTGCTACGTTCGCAGAATTCCTTCATGATAAGAAGAGACCATGATACAGAGACTTCAATCCTTGCATGAAGAAGAAGAGGATTTCGTCTTGAGGATTTTCTGGAAGAACAAATTCAGGATAATTCCAGAGACATTTCCATGGGTTGTGGCGCTAACTGTTCACTCAATTACAAGGAACATTCACACATAACAATAGAACAGGTACATGGTAGTGTACATCGATAGATGTATTATACTGGAGTATCGTGATAAAAGGAAATGAGTCTGCTACATGGTCTGAAGACCTCGCTAATGATATGATATCATTAGGAGGAGTAGAGGAAGGGGGGGGGGGAATTAAAAAACCGAGAGGAAATTTGGTTTCAAACCCAGAATTAAGTAAAAATAATGGATCCATCAATTCTTCCCATAACAGGAAAGGTTGATGAACATTGGGTGGAAAATTGGAGATTCCAAGTAATTAGGGAACCTGTTGAAGTTAATATAACCATTAATTTCATAGGTACAAATGTTATTAATCCTGAAGTTCACTCCAACATTGGTGAATATTCAGGAAGGAACAGATCCATTATATTTAAAATGCAACACAATATTAGAGATTCCATCTGAATCAGTGGTAACTTGGACAAAGGGAGAGGTATTTTTAGGTAGTTTCTCTAATGGTCCAACTGATGTGATTCAGAGGGGTCAATCTGGGAATGTGAAATGGTTTGATAAAAAGTTTATATTTGATCAAGACCATCCATCTCCCAAAGATTGAGGAACTTATCAGTGTTGCATATTAACTATAAACAACCATAAACAATGTGAAACTGTAAAAGTCACTGTGTGGTCGCCTACAGAAAATATTTGTAACAAGGTTAAATTCCAACCATCTAGTCCTTTCCAGATTAATCACTTCCAGCCTCTTTTGAGAAATGGTAAATATGTCACCATAATTTGGACATTTAATATATCAGACTGGAAATTATCCTCAAAGTATCCTCAATGTGGAAAACATATTGCTAACATGGAGGAAGGTTAAGAACGATGGTTCAAGAAGAGCATTTCAAAGTAAACCAGAACTAAAAGAGGAATAGTAGAGGGTATTATAGGAGGAATAGGTACCTTGGGAAGCTTGGTCAATACAATGAATATAAATTCATTAGGCCTCTTTCACACGAGCGAGTATTCTGCGCGAGTGCAATGCGTGACGTGAACGCATTGCACCCGCACTGAATCCAGACCCATTAATTTCTATGGGTCTGTGTACATGAGCGTTTTTTTTCTCGCATCACTTCTGCGTTGCGTGAAAATAGCAGCATGTTCTATATTCTGCGTTTTTCACGCAACGCAGGCCCCATAGAAGTGAATGCGGATGTAATGCATTGCGTTGCGTTTCAATTTAAAAGGATGCAACTTAGCAACTGGGACGTCACATGACCCAGAAGGTTGGCTGTTTGCAAGGATCTGCTGAGCGTTTTTCAAGTCTGGAGCAGATCCAAACATTTCTCCCAGCCCCTGCAGTTCTATTTGTCTACCATGCCTAAAATCCGCAGACCTCTTGATGTGGAGAGAATGATTGTCCTAGTGCAGGAGAGGCCCTGCATTTGGGACACACGCTCCGCGGAGTACCACGACCGGTGCAAAAGGTTACGCAGGAGTATGTGGCCTAGTACATGTCAAACAGTACAGAGAATGTTAATATTGTTTTCTTATATTTTCACATTTTAGTAGAAGAGGTGAAAAACCGATGGCGGAGCTGCAGAGACCAGTTCCGCAAGTAAATGGTGCATAGCCGCAGTGGGTCTGGCCTCCCAAAGAAGCGGCCATATATGTTTATGGAGCAGCTTATGTTCCTGTGTGCCATAATGGATTTGCGTCCATAAGTAATAATCTATGAATGATGTTATAGTAATGTGAATAATATGATGTAACGTATATATAAGTCTTCTATGCAATTTGGATGTGGGCTTGGTGTGTAAGAAATATTAGTAATAATATCCCACCATCTGTCATGTGTATACAGCTATATATTCTGCGTGCAGATTGTATCCAAAAGTGCTAAATGTTTTTTTCATATAATGGTGTGGATTCTTTGAAATTGTGTCAAGTATTGGCCTTAGTTGCCAATAGCAACCAGTATCATAATTTTTTTTTGGGGGGGATAAATTAACGGAGAAATGCCAGAGAAACACATGACACCCATTTGATAACTGTTCACTAATGTTTTTCCACCTTTTTTAATAGAACGGAGGACAACCTTGAGGAGGACGTGGAGGAGCCTTTGGAGCAGCACTCCAGTGCCTGTGAGGCGGATGGGCCATCCTCGCCACCTCCTACAGATGTTGAAGAAGGGCTAGCATCCAGTGCGCCCCAAGCGACTGCTCCCCCTCCTGTGGAAGTTGAGGCAGCATTGGCAGGCCACACACGCCGAAAGAGACCAGCCCGGCCTGTGGACACCTCAGAAAACATGCAGGTGCTTGAGTACCTCAATCGTGCACGCCATGAGGACACTTTTGACCTCTCCGCAAGGAGTCTGGCCACCCACTTTCAGAATCTGCCTTCAGAACGATACTTTCGTAATCAGTATTGTTCTGGAGGCAGCCACTCCTCCTAATGATCCTTTGGATCTTTTTAGGGCCTGTGATACTGGTGGATAAATGGCAACACCAGTGGGCCTGTGCCAAGGCCACCTCCGCAAATGTACCCACGGCCACCCCAATACCCTCCTCAAGGGCAACACTATGGCCCCCCATCTCAGCATTATGGGCCTACATACAGTGAAGAGGCCTCTTACCGGCAACCGGGCCCCTCATCTTCTCAGAGTATGCCAGCGCCACAGCCAGGTCCCTCCTCACATGGCACTTACCACGGCCCACAGTATGAGGCAGGCGCATCCTCGCCCCCACACGTTTTGTTCAGTTATAATTTGTTATTGTGTATTTTATTTAGTTATGTTGGCCAGGACAGGAGGTCCTATCGGCGAAACGGATAATCTTTATTAAACACGTTTATTTTGGTTATTTACTTGTCTGCTTTTTCTTAATGAACACTTTATTATTTAACGTTATTGTTACTCATTCCACATCTCCCTCGGGATACTTTTTAGTATCATACATTACACACACAATGTACACTATGGATGTATTGGAATGTGTTTTACAGTATTTAAATAACTATACCCTTTATTTCAAGTACACAAGACCAAATACGTTCTTTATTCAACATCTTCAGAATACATGTCCGTCATTAACATATCATGTACTACAATGTACACACTTTTATTTAAACATTACATTAATATGTAGTAAAGTAGCCACAATACTCTTACTAGACAAAAAAAAAACAGTCTCCTGGGACATCGCAGAGAATATCAGATAGCAGTGAGCAGGGATGGGCAAAGTGCGGCTCTCCCGCTGTTGCAGAACTCCAACTCCCAGCCTGCCAAGACTGCCTACAGCTATCAGCCTGCAGCAGGGAATGGTTGGAGTTGTATTTTTGCCACAGCTGGAGAGACGCACTTTTTCCAACACTGGACTAGAGACACGTGAGTGCATCTGACAGGTGTTTCTCTCCGCTCCCCAAAGCAACGGGATACCAGCAAGTGCAAAAGCACATGGTCAGTATATGATAAGGAGAAAGCAGCAATGCTCGTGTGAAAGAGGCCTTACAATCCGATTTAAAAACCATAGGTTATCTGGGAAAGAAAGGAATTAAAGTCCAGAAAATACTAAACCAGCTTTTGGAAAAATGATTGTTAATTCTGTGGTTGTTTTGGGATCTTCTGTTTCGCATCTTCAAGATGTTACTTTAGGTTTGATCAGAAGTGAACAAGAGTCAGAAGCAGCCAGGCCATGCATAGAATAGTGATGAGTGGCAGGGGCAATATTCGAATTTGCGATATTTTGCGAATATTTGGTAGAATATTCGTCATATATTCAAGAATTCGCTAATTCGAGATCGCAAAAAATCGGTAATGTAATATTCGTGTAATGCGCTCAAATACAGGCGTGGGTCACTATAGCTACATTTTTCATATGGCTAGAAGTTTCCTGAGACTGGAGAAAATGGTTGGCACGGCAGAACATTACAATAGCTTTACATGCAGATAGAGGGCTCCAATATATTCTCGATTGCGAAATCGGCACCAATGATGTAAATATTTTGGCGCAATACGTGCAAATTCACATTTTAACAGTGATTGGTGCACTAAGTATTGTTGTGAACTTGTGACATCACAGCACTATGTATGCATGTATGTATGGACAGCAGAACCTATCAGCTACACTATATCACTATCTAACCTACACTGACTATCTGTATTATATATATATATATATATATATATATACTAACTATGACACAGGAAAGCACAGAGCACAGCAATGTCACTGCTCTCTCTCTCAGACCTGCAAAATACTGCATACAATGGCTGCCGGGGAGGTTCTTATATAGTAAGGGGGAGGAGGCAGCTTTCCTATTGGTTGCTAGGGATGTTGCTAAGCTCAGACAAAGACATTGCAGCCTTCTCATTGGCCCACAAGCAAGAAGGGAGGTTACTGTTGAAAAAAAAAAAAGTAGAATATTCAAAATTACAAATATATATCACTACATTCTACATATTAGCGAATTCTCAAAGTGCTGATATTCAGGAATAATATTCACTATTCAAACACTAGTATAGAAATCCAAATACAATATTCTAAGAATTTAAAAATGATGGCTCAGGCATGACAAAGTGGAATTACTCCACTTGGTTTACTGGAAAATGTACCTATGGAATATAATTATAGTATGAGACACATAGATTTATGGGTAAATAAGTGGTTAGGATGTAATGAGTGGTTAGAATGTATGGTTCAGAGACCAGGAAGACTACTCTAAGGGAAATGTCTACAAACGAGTAAAGTTTGATAGTAGGAAACCCAAACCTCAGAAGAAACGCATTACACAGAAATCGAGAGGACGACGTATGGACCTTACAGATTCCTCTACAGAACGTGGGGATGAGACTGATTTTTTTAGGAATAGGAACATTAAGAGAGCCAGGAGAACTAGAAGGGGAGGACGTAAACATCATTACAACAGAAAAAGACCTATGAATGCCCAGAAGACACGGTCGACCAAGCCATCCGTGGGAATCAGAACTCCTGCACCGCAACAGGGGAAGAAGGGTGTACAAAGGAAGATATTATGATTGGGGCTACACTTGTGGTAAATATTTCTTCCTATGATCTTTCTGACGTAGAATTAATGGTATTAAATAAGGGACTTTCTTTCTGTCCAACATCTGATGTTGATTGGTTTCAGAATGAGGTTGATATGTTGCATTTTTTTTAGACGCATAAAGTTGAGGGTCTTTTTTGAAAGTCAGAAACCTATGGATGGATTTCCTCCAGAGGTACCTGAGGAAGCTGAACACAGCATCTTCACTCTTGGTGGCTTGGGCTTGTATCTCAAATGTGTCTACTGCCTTGTTATAGACAGGAGGCTGGAAATCACTTCTGTGTCCCTGGTCAGGTCGGATATCACCAAAATGAGACAGCACACCATCAAAGCGGCGGACAAGGGAGGGGCAATAGTAGTGATGAACACGTTCAAATATATTGCAGAGATTGAGAAACAGCTACAGGATAGACAAGTATACAGACAGGTGGATGGGGATCCAAAATTTGATGTGATGAGAAAATATCAATATCATTGATGCAAAGCTTCATTCTTACCTTATACAAAAACACCCGGTTACGCCCACTCTATACATTCTCCCGAAGATCCACAAAGATCTGCATAATCCACCCGGACGTCCCATTGTGGCAGGAATAGATTCTGTATTTGCTCCTGCGTCAATTTTCCTCGATAAATTACTGAGGACTTCTGCCACAGAGGCTAAATCATATGTAAGGGACACGACTGATTTTTTAAATAAACTTCAAAAGATCACATTTGGCGCAAATGATAGGTTGGTGTCCTTTGATGTCACCAGCCTTTACACGTGTATAGAGCATGAATGAGGTTTAGAGGCCATTCAGTGGGCATTGAGGCTTACTGATTATCCTACTGAACTGTGTGAGTTTGTGAGTTCCCTGCTAGAAATTTTGTTGACATGCAATTACTTTTGCTTTGAGGACAGGTTTTACATACAGAGTCGCGGGACCGCCATGGGGTCTAACATGGCCCCAATGTACGCTAAATTTACATGACATTTGTGGAGGAATCATTTACACTCACCTAAAGAATTATTAGGAACACCTGTTCTATTTCTAATTAATGCGATTATCTAGTCAACCAATCACATGGCAGTTGTGCTCCTGGTCAAGACAATCTCCTGAACTCCAAACTGAATGTCAGAATGGGAAAGAAAGGTGATTTAGGCAATTTTGAGCGTGGCATGGTTGTTGGTGCCAGACGGGCCGATCTGAGTATTTCACAATCTGCTCAGTTACTGGGATTTTCACACACAACCATTTCTAGGGTTTACAAAGAATGGTGTGAAAAGGGAAAAACATCCAGTATGCGGCAGTCCTGTGGGCAAAAATAGCTTGTTGATGCTAGAGGTCAGAGGAGAATGGGCCGACTGATTCAAGCTGATAGAAGAGCAACGTTGACTGAAATAACCACTCGTTACAACCGAGGTAGGCAGCAAAGCATTTGTGAAGCCACAACACGCACAACCTTGAGGCGGATGGGCTACAACAGCAGAAGACCCCACCGGGTACCACTCATCTCCACTACAAATAGGAAAAAGAGGCTACAATTTGCACAAGCTCACCAAAATTGGACTGTTGAAGACTGGAAAAATGTTGCCTGGTCTGATGAGTCTCGATTTCTGTTGAGACATTCAAATGGTATAGTCAAAATTTGGCGTAAACAGAATGAGAACATGTATCCATCATGCCTTGTTACCACTGTGCAGGCTGGTGGTGGTGGTGTAATGGTGTGGGGGATGTTTTCTGGGCACACTTTAGGCCCCTTAGTGCCAATTGGCCATCGTTTAAATGCCACAAGCTACCTGAGCATTGTTTCTGACCATGTCCATCCCTTCATGACCACCATGTACCCATCCTCTGATGGCTACTTCCAGCAGGATAATGCACCATGTCACAAAGCTTGAATCATTTCAAATTGGTTTCTTGAACATGACAATAAGTTCACTGTACTAAAATGGCCCCCCCAGTCACCAGATCTCAACCCAATAGAGCATCTTTGGGATGTGGTGGAACGGGAGCTTCGTGCCCTGGATGTGCATCCCTCAAATATCCATCAACTGTAAGATGCTATCCTATCAATATGGGCCAACATTTCTAAAGAACGCTATCAGCACCTTCTTGAATCAATGCCATGTAGAATTAAGGCAGTTCTGAAGACTAAAGGGGGTCCAACACCGTATTAGTATGGTGTTCCTAATAATTCTTTAGGTGAGTGTATATACCCATCCACTCTCTACCAATTCGTGAGGGGGTGGATGAGGTATATAGACGATATCTTCCTCATATGGACAGGGACATGACTTCCTTAATAATATACATGCCCAATTAAAGTTTACCAGAGTGGACTCGGTACACTCTTTACAGTTTTTGGACACTTTGGTCTATGTGAGTGAGACGGCTTTACAGAGAGATCTTTTTGTGAAACCGACAGACCGTAACAATATGCTGCGTATTGACAGTGCCCACCCTAATATTATGCTGGCTTCCCTTCCGTACAGCCAGTTACTTAGGGTGAGACGCATTATCTCGGACGAAGAGACTATGGATAACAGACTACAGGTGATGGGTTCCAAATTTGTAGCCAGGAAATATCCAAGGAATCTGGTCAAGAGACATCTGGATAAGGTTAGACAGCAGACACGACCACAGCTGTTGACTACAGCCAGTACAAACAAGAGGTTACCATTTGTATCCACCCACTCAATCATGAGTAAACAGATAGCAGGCACACTCAGGCGTAACTGGCAGATTCTAACACGGTCTTTTCCTGATATTCTGGAATTTCAGTCACCTCCCCTTATGTTTTATAGGAGGTCCAAAAATCTGGGGGATAAACTTGTACACTCTTCCTTGCGGAAGCCTGACAAACTACGTATCTCTAAGAAGGGCTGTTATCCCTGCCTCAATTGCTGCAATTGTAACAATCTGTTGAAGGGTTAAACCTTTTTTCATCCCCCACACCGGGAAAAGTATGACATTAGGGGCTTCTATACGTGTTCTTCTGGCTACATAATCTACACACTGCAGTGTCCGTGTGACCTCATCTATGTGGGTAAGACCACACAGGCCTGCAAGGTGAGGATTAATCAACACAGATATTCCATTTGGAAACTATTCACAAAGATGCAGAGTCAGTCAGGGGACGTGGAGGGTGAACTCCCTGTTCCAGAGCACTTCTATAGGTGAAGACATAATGTTGCGCAGTTGAGGTTCAGAATCATTGACGGTATTCCCCCACTACAGAGAGGGGGGGATCGGGAACGATTACTGAAACGTTTAGAACTTGACACCATTGAACCTAAGGGTCTCAACCGGGAGTTCAAGGTTGGCTCCCTTTTCTAATCGCTGCCTGGGATGTGGGACTGGGATATTTTAGTGTGATTTAAGCCATAGTACCCGATGTGTCACCGTGACCAGATATTCATTTTCTTTTTCTCTTTTTTTCACTTTTAGAGTGTGCCATCATGTGTCACCTGAGCGGAGAACTATATGCAGCCCTCAATATCAGCGACCTGGGAGCCGGCCAGTTGGATTACTTTGTTACACTAATTTCATTCTAGGTTTTCTGCCTGTGCTGGATATGGTCCTGAGAGATTTATGTTGTAGTGACATTAGGCATATTTTGCCAATTTTTTGATCCCCTTTCCCTGAGGAGCAGCACAATTCATATGGATCAAGTGTGATGTGAGATGCTACGGGGGGCAATTTCACAGGATCTGACTGGCCCTTTATCCAAGCCATTTACAGGACAAAGTAGGGAATAAGCAGGGTAGGGGTCCTCTTCATTTGGAGTTGGGCCTAGACCAGGCAGGGGCCAATATATTTCACCTCCCCTTGACCGAGGTTGGTGATTTGTTGGCCCCAGTATTCCCAGTCCGATTACAGATAAATGCGCGTTTCCCCAGCACATCCCGAGGGTGGAAACCATTGGGCATTGTGCGGTGGGACGCCTATAACTATATGGCTTTGGACATGGGGCTGCACTGTCTGATCCTTGTGATTTCATTTAGCCTCAAGTTGGCCCAATCCCTCTGAGACACACTCGATACACCTCCATCTATGGATTTGGTGGAGCTCCATCAATATGGAAGGGGATCTGTAATTATTTGTGGTTCTTTCCACCCTTCGCCCAGAACACAGTCCAGCTCGGGATACAACCATTGCCATTGTAGCAACACACTGTATATAAGTTATCTACTATAGACTGGTTCCTGAGTTGCTGGTTTATGGGCCAATATTTGCATTGTTTCTATATGTACATATCCTGGATCTCATTGTGCGTGGGGTGAGTGGCACTATATTTATCCTATAGCGCTCCCATACTGGATCTTATCCTCGGCTTTACAGTGCCCTTCATAACATATCTGTGTGAGTTTAGGACCTTTGGTTGCCAGGATGCAAGTTGGACGCTCTATCACATGACTGGTCATGTGGTGAAGGGCGCCTACGTGGTTCTGGGATTCCATAACTCGCGCATGCGCATTGACATGCGGAAGACGCCACTCAGTACACGCTTAATGCCGAATGGGTGCTCTGCTCTGACACATGGTAGGTTCTATTCTAATTGAAGTACACAGTTGAAATTGTTATGCCGATATATTATTAAATGATGTTACTTCAGAACACAATTGGGTGATTATACAGGGGGACGGTTTGACCGTTCTGTGGTACAACCCCTCAACCAATTTGGATTAAATTATATGCCTACACATGTATTGATGTTCACTTGTAAACCACATGTAGCTTGAGAAGGACCTGTGTGTCGAAACGTTGCTGTATTTTTCGGTGTTATTAAACACAAAATTTTGATTGAAGTTCGAGAGTGCTGTGACTTTTCTAAAGCTTTTTCTACGTTTGAGGGGTCCCTGAGGCCGAGACCTGATGCCACGAGCACCGCCGCCATATAATGAATTATTTTTTCAAGTGGTGCTGTCCTATTCCATTTTTCTTGTAGGATGTAATGAGAACACATGTACCGCTACCGCATTGATTGCAGTAGATGGAAGAGAACAAATGGTTGTTCCAGTAACTGTTTTAGGAGTTCCCGTGAGTAGTATAGCCTCGGGGTGTTTCGTCAAACTGAAAGTGACAGGTCGACACGCCCATTTTCCCGCTCATAACCCCACCTACTACACCCACAACCCCTCCCAGTCCAAGCCAAAGCACCGCCCATCGCCCATCCCAAACCATGCCTAAATAAATACTACCCATTCAATGACCCCCTTATTTCTGAAACCAAAACATGCCCTTAGTTTTGCCCACAGCATCCATTTTGTGAAATATGGCAACCATTTTGTGATTTAGCAGAGCACGTCAGAGAACGTTCGTACATGTCCTAAGAGTACAGAAATCATTATGGCCATTAGGAAATTATGTTTAATTATATGCAATTGTCTTTAATTAGCTTTTCAGTCTAACGCTCACCCAATTGAGTTACTTCGTCTGGCGCTGATCGATTGTTTCAAGTCACGTACAACACGGTCATTTTTTCTAAAATCGCTCGTAAATATTTTTAATACACCAGCGCACCAGCGCCCGCAACAGTCTGCAAAATGAAGATTCCGCGATAGCGATTATCGAATGTCCTAATGTGTGTGAGTTGCAATAAAGCATTGCACTATTTTAATGTAATGAGTGTTTAAAATAAGTACATAGATCCAAATGTTTGTTTTTAAATTTTAGCCAAAAGAAAAGAAAGCTCGAAAACTTGGTACTGTAAAGATCCAACACCCAGCGCCCAGAACCGTTATCACCGATTTCTGAAATTCTCATGGAAACACAGAGGTCTCCACAGGGTGGTGAGTCAACGAGCGTAATAAATGATATTACAGATTTGTGTGACATTACCGTACCCGATACATCAGATACACCGCCTTTTATAAGATGTATTACATTGAGACGCCAGACACACACTGACATACAACAGGCAGTCCCATGTCAGGCACACAATGTGCAATATCAACACGTACCTCTACATTTTTTAAAACATTAAACAGTGATTTTATTCATTACAATTGAGATCTCCTGCTCTGGATCGTTTCCAGGATCTAGTGGAAAAAGATTTATGTGCGTTACATGATAAAATATTACTGGGAAAGGAAAGGGTGGGGTGCACAACTCTGCATAAGAATGGTGTCAACCTATCCATGGAGGAACAAAAGGCACTAAATGAATTAATAAAGAGATCGGATATAGTAATTAAAGGAGCTGATAAAGGTGGAGCAGTTGTTCTAATGGATAGTTTTGTGTATAAATCACAAATTTTGAAAATGTTGGGAGATTGAGCAGCTTACTCCCTACTGGAGAGCGATCCCACCTCCCTCTATCAGAAAAAAATTAAAGATTTGGTGCAGTGTGGTTTCGGCATGGGTATTTTTGAGCTAAAAAGAAAAGGATTACATATACGTAGAACATCCCATCATTTCTATCTTTCATGCTTTGCCTAAGATACATAAAGGAGAGTTTCCACCCCCGATGAGACCACTAGTTGCTGGTATTGGTTCTTACTCTGAGAAATTATCACAGTGGGTGGATTCTCTCCTGCAACCTTCGGCACCGCTAATTCCCGGATATTTGAAAGATTCACGTACTGTATTGCCAGCTTGTGACGGTTTAGAGTGGAAAGCTAATTATGACTGGATAACAGCAGACGTGGTATCGCTATATACCAATATTCCCCATCAATTAGCGATACAAGTGGTTTTTGGTTTCTTATAGTGAACATACCGCACAGCTCCAAGATTAGATTTGTAAGGTTTCTCAAGCATATAATTTTTCATGTTTAATGGGGAGTACTTTTTGCAGCTGGCAGGAGTCTCTATGGGGGAGACATTTTCACCTTCCATAGCTAATATTTTCATGGTTTGGTGGGAAAGACAGTTTTTATTTACGGAAGCTAACCCTTTTTTAGATAATATCCAGTGGTATGGACGCTACATAGACGATCTGTTGATTATATGGGTCGGCGATGTGGCGGACATTCCAGGTTTAGGTGAATACTTCAATGAGGTAATAGATACAATCAAATTTAGCATCCGTCATGATCCGAAATCTATAGTATTTATGGACCTGCATTTATATGGTGATGCCGCCAATTCAGTAATTTCAACATCAACCCATAGAAAAGAGACGGCTGGCAATACTACCCTTTTAGCGACTTCATGTCACCCACCTCATGTGACAAGGAACATACCAAGGGGCGAAATGTGGCGAGCAAGACGCAACTGTTTGGATAGTACTGCATTTATAAGGGAAGCAGTTAATATCGGTAGCAGATTGCTTGCGAAATTATGCTACACGGTCTATAGAGGAAGCCAAAAAATGGTCTCTCTCTTTAGACAGAAAGAAATGAATATTTCCCCAAAAGGCAGTTTCGGATAGGAAAAACGGAAGCCAGCAACTTTTGTGAGAGGCTACAGTAAGGAATACACAGAGATATGTAATATCATACAGCGACATTTCCCTGTATTAAACTTTGACCAGGAGTGAAAAGACAATCAATGAGGGGGTTAAATGTGCGGCCTGCAGAGCCACAACCATAGCACAAAAAATCTGCCCCAGCCTTTTCCAGGAATGATCAGCAACTCCACCTATGCGGCTCAGCTATAAAGGGAGCTACAAATGTTGAGATGTATCTGTTGTAAATACATGTCAGGGTGTCAAAATGTGACATCTACTGAGAATGGCAAGAATTACACCATAAAACAATATCTGAACTGCAACACAGATTATGCAATTTATCTAATCACCGGCAGAGATTGTCTTCCACAATATGTAAGCTGCACTACAAAACAAATAAAAACCACCTACAAAACGACCTTTAGGGGCCACCTATCATTGATACACCACCTAGCAGAATTACATACAGAGAGATTTAATCCCAAGAGGACTGCGAATACAGGTATGTCTATCATTCCCAAATAACCAAGAAGAGTTTCTGATGCAGTAGGAAAAAGCATGTGAGATAAGTTCTAAAACATTCTTGGAACTGATTATTGCACATAATAGCAGAACACTAGATAAGATCCAACAAGAGATTGAAAAAATACTTGGTGATCTCCAAATAGAGTGCTCAAGAAAGGAAGAGACATTACTAGAAAAAGAGATGGAGGATTGGTCCCAAGAGTGGGGGGGGGGGGGGGATCAAATGAGAAAATTCCAACGGGATATGACAAACAAGGAAAGTAACAAGATTTATAAATGGAGATATAATACTAGGAAAACAAGAGAAAGATCTATGTCAGTTACTTTGGTATCCTCTACGAGTACAAACAAATTATCAAGTGGTAGAGAAGGATATCCAATACGTTGGGGGAAGAGAGCTTTCTACCCCGAAACCCAAAATCTTAAAAAGAAGAGAACCGACCCGGAACAGGAAAAAAGGACAGTCCTCTAATTTGAAGGTAGTAAATCTATCAGAGGTGATTCTCACGGCAAGTCAGATTGAGGTATTAAGTCTAGGTTTGAATTTCTGTCCCAGTACTAAATTGGATTATTTTACTGTAGTGAAGGATTTGCACCTTGTCATGAGGAAGGATCGCTATTGTCCCTGATCCGAAACATGTAACTGGAGTGTAACTGGCTTTTATCTGCACTGAAAAATAAAGGTAACATTTTAATCGAGCTGGAACCTTTTCTCTTTTTACTGAAGGATTTGCACCTAGTCGGGAGGAAATTGGCTTTTAAAAAGATTGTTAACAAAGATGATAAAGACGACGACATACTGGAATCAACACAAGAACAAATGGTGGTGGAGACCTTAGAGAGTCTTTTGGAGGAACAACGAACACAACCGGATGGTGACTATCCCCAGTCTTTACTTCCCAGATCTAATAAGTTTCCTCAACTGCTACAACATCCTGAAATTGATTTATTTATTAGACTAGTGTCAACAAAAATGATGAAAATACCGAGTGGCACAAAGGAGGACAATTTGAACCCTGACCAAAGGGTAGCCTTACAACAGCTACAGAAGATGAAGAATGTAATCTTCAAACCATCTGACAAAGGTGGGAATGTAGTGGTATGGCCAGTTAAAATGTATGAGAGGGAGGTGTTCTGACAATTAAGAGATCCAGTATGTTATAAAAGATTAACCTTTAACCCGCTGTTTAAATTCATAGAGGAATTAATAATTGTAACACAGGCGAAGGAAGATGGGATCTGAGATGAACACAGGTGGTGGGTCTCGTGGTGGAGGAACTGATGATACCGGCTTTGTACCTTCTTCCAAAGATACACAAAAATATGAACATTCCCCCAGGTAGGCCCATTGTATTAGGGGGAGGAAATATGTTGGAACCGCTGTGTCAACTAATCGATTTCTTCTTGAAACCTCTTGTAGAGATGCAACCTTCCTATATACGGGACAGCTCGGACTTAATGAGGTAGATTGATGGAATTCATGTGTAAACCGGCATGCTACTTGTAACATATGACGTTGAATCCCTATACACGTCAATCAGACACGAAGATGGCATTATGGCAGTATCAAGATCTCTGCTGATGGGCAATGTGGACACTAGGACAAGTGAATTTTTGGTAAGAACTATTAAATTCGCTTTAACTCATAATTTTTTATTTTTAAGAAACATTTTACCTCCAGTTACAAGGGACCGCCATGGGGCGGCTTTTGTGCCGTCCTATGGGAATCTCTTCCTTGGGCACTGGGAAAGAGATTTTTATGATGAACCCTGTTAAAAACTTTGAGAAGGTCCATTTTTGGACAAGATTTATTGATTTATTTTTTATTTGGAAGGTTTCTGATGTGGAATTGGATGAATTCTTTATGGGACTGAATCAGAATCCATACAATATTAAACTCACCTACAAATACAGTAAGAATAAAATAGAATTCCTTGACGTAGAGTTGAAGACTGATATAAATGGACATAATCAAACGGATGTATTCAGAAAACCCACAGCAACTAATATGGTGCTACATGCTACTTTAGCGCATCCACGACATCTCATCAATAATATCCCTGTGGGACAGTTTTTACGGACGAGACGTATTTGTTCGGAGGAACACACTTTTAAGAAGCAAATGGAGGATCTTTTCGTGAGATTTCATGAGAGAGGATATAGCAAAAAGGCAATTAGAAGAGCCCAGAATAGAGCAAGGCGTTCAAAGCGAGGTGAGCTTTTACATGTGAAGAAACCTATCAAACAACCAGAAGTGGTAAGATTCATTGCTACCTTTAACTCTAAATCAGAGCAGATGAGAGAAGTTCTGAGAAAATATTGGCCAATTTTGTTGTCCGATAGATGCTTTGGGAAATATTTACCTTCTCAACCAACAATAACCTTTAGAAGATCTAGAAACTTGAAAGACATGTTAGTCCAAAGCTAACATAGATGTGAATCGCCTGGGAGAGCCTTTGGTTCGAGGGGCCCGAAATGGGGGTGTTCCCCATGCGGACGATGTGTTGCATGTCCGAATATAACGAAGTGTGATTATTTTCAAGATGCCTCAGGATAGACACAAGATAGACTGCTCAACAATTGGTGTGATATACCACGCTACATGCCCATCTGGAAAAATTTACATTGGCGACAAGGGAAGTTAAAAGAGGAGTGAGGGACATTGTGGCTGCAGTGGATGAAGAATTTATTTCAAATCTCAAACCACTGCCAAGACATTTCAAATTGAAAAATGACAATGATCCAAGCGGGCTGAGGATCCAAGAAATAGATCGGGTATACCTGACCATCAGAGGTGGAAATTGGAAGGAGACCATATGGATCCATAAATTAGGTACTCTCTTCCCTCAAGGATTGAATGAATACAATAGCTGTGTACCCTTTTTGTAGTAGTACTGTAGATATTAAGGAAGGGAGGCAAAAAAATGTGTTCTGACCCCTTATGTTCTATCCAGCCTTATAGGCACTCATAAGTATTCCTTTCTGGCCAAAGATAGTTGTTGGCTGTTTTTAATTATATTGTTTTTAATAACTTTTTTTCCTTTTTTCTCATTACAATGTATCCTTACAGAGACCCAGGAAATGCCCGATTGTGTGGATGGCGATTGGAAAGCGACCAATAAAATAATCTTTACTATCTGTTATATATAGACTTTTGGGGGGTTGGGGGACAATCACAAGAGAAATGAACAAATGACCTTATGGGGCTACTATTAAAATTCACTTTAGTCAGTTATGAATGATAATATATATATTGTTTATTTATAATTTTTTATATATTTTTATTATCTTATCACATTATGATATTTAAGAATTTTTCCAGTTTTTTGATGAGTTCATGAATTATGACTTTTTAAATCTTATAATATGATTTTCTTTTATGCTCCACATACTGACATCATGGTACTTATTGATTCACTCTTTGTTTTCATCTCCTATAATGACATTATAGTATTTATGGATTTCATATGATATACTTGTCACGGTTTGTTCACGAGTGTCACGTGTGTTTTCTTCACTTCACTTGGTTGTCATCAGTCTCATTTTTTATTATGTTGGTTTGGAATGCATATGATTATGCTCTTGTGCTCCCCTCCCCTTTCACCCCCAAATCATGTATGTGTATTGAAAAAGATATTGAAATAATCATCAATCATCGAATAATGGATACAGAATTACTAAGTCTTATGCACCCATGTATTCTTTGTGATGACATATGTGATTTGGACCAGTGTGGCATGGAGTATTCTTTAGGACCTGCGAGCTAGATTAGTAAGGATATCCAAACAATGTTGCGCCAGGAAGGGGTCATGTGAGTAGGTCACATGACGCTTCTATAACAGACGCAATAATTAACATATTTGATTCTAGATATGCAGGCATAATGATGGCCCTTTATAGAACCACGTCCCCTTTTGCTGTCATCCAATTCATACATTGTAAAGTTTCGTCTCGTGGAATAAACATAGCGGTCATATGACATTGCACACATGACCAAGTTTGGCCTGAGCATGCCTCAATCGGCGTGTCGGCCATTTTAGATATGGGCAATTGCCTAGAATGGGATCCTGTGAGACTGTAGGTGAGACTCAAGCATCCAATGGATGCACGGGTCGGCTCCCATGTGATGGATGACGCAATGAAAAAGGGACCGAAGAAAGCGGTGAATGCGGGACGCTCCATGTTATTGGTAATAATCCGGATGTATGAATAGGCAGCCACCCCACTCTCCCTGATGAAGCCATTCAGCGAAATGCGTTGGGTAAGTGAGGGACACTGGGATGGGAGGGTTCTTGAGCCGGCTTTAGGATACTGGAAGACCAGTTGGTCTTTGGCATCGTAAAAGCTGGACTTGTACTTGGTGTGGTCATGCTATGGAGGATGGGCTCTCCTTGGTAGATAAGTACTTTGTGGATTATGGTACAGCACTTTGCAATACTATACGTTTATTCTGTGTACTTCTATCCAATATAGATGTCTTCTGCTCCAGTTGTTTTCCTCCAATCTTGATATGTGATATATATTTTTTATATATGAGAGAGATATAACTTGTCACCCCATTCAAGTGTCCCTTTTTATGTACTGTGTCGATTCTTTGTTTTTTAGTTTTTCTATATTTAAAATAAAATTATACCTTTATTGTTTTGTCAAATCTGTTTTTATTGGTATAAAAAAGATTCACAAAGCAAGATAATGCAAAGTCAGACCCTTACATAGGGTTTGTCAGATTAAAACATGATGTTCACACAATGACAATGTTATACACAGATTAGGCTTCCAGGGCACCAGCCCGACATCACAGGTAGAGGAGAATACAGGTTCTCCAAAAAGAAGGTCTGTTTGGCATCGATTTGATGTGAAAATAAACAAACTAAAAACATAAATGCCTTCTGTCTCTCTTTTCTATGTCACTTACTCAACTGACATGGGATAAGCTATGGCTGAATAGGTAAATGATCCCTCTTGAGGAACAAGCGTAACTGGACACATGGGCAATAACCAGAATGTAGAGTCCTACCCCCGATCTGCACAGTTAACGTCTACTCTCAGGCGTGTCAACATTTTTCACGGCTCCCATACCTGTAAATACTGTCCCCTAGCGTTGTATGTCCAACCCACTAACTCTTCCATACGACATATAATCATCCATTTTCTCAAGGATGGTGGTTCCTTGTCCCTCCATTTTATAGGTATTAAAAAAATGATACCTTTTTAATCATATGATCGTTGTTTATTAATGATCACATGTACACATTTTTTCTGATAGGTGGTAAAACAAATAAAAGGCAGAATGCGCAAACACAAGTCAGATATACCACATTATGAAATCTATCTGCAGCTACAGTAGCTTTCACTTTGCCACTGTGCACAAAGGAGATACAAGAGCATTTTCTGTTCAGGGAGTGGAAAGGGTTACTCTTCCCATTAGAGGAGGAGATCACAAATGAATCGGGAGCCGGGAGGCGTATTGGATGTTTGAATTGGGCAGTTGCTTTCCCACAGGTCTGAACAGAAACACGATCTGATTTTACAACATTGTTAAAAGAACTATTTTTATAGTTTTTTTATTACTATAAACATGTTGTCTTTTCTTTTTGATGCATTGGGTGTTGGTTTTTGGTGTCTGATCAGTTCTTCTCCCCTTTTTGAGCATGTGATGCCAAAGCCTTGATTACCTGGTGCACCACATGTTTAACGAGAGGTGAACATTCACTTTTCTGTATGTCATAAGTAAGGACCAAGATTGTGGAGTCAGAAAAGCGTAGACATCATGGATCTTGTATGAGATTCGTGTTTGGATTATTGTTATTAATAAAGCTGCAAGTTTCTATGGATTATGTTTGTACACAGTCAAGTCTGGACTGGGCCCCTGCTGCCGTGAAAGCAACAAAGGTGAGAGCTGTCTTATATATTTGGCGCTATTTTAATGTAATGAGTCTAGTGATTATCGAATGTCCTAATGCGCGTGAGTGGCAATAAAGCGTCGCACTATTTTAATGTAATGAGTCTGTTTAAAATACTTAATACAAACCGGATTCCAAAAAAGTTGGGACACTATACAAATCGTGAATAAAAACTGAATGCAATGATGTGGAGGTGCCAACTTCTAATATTTTATTCAGAATGGAACATAAATCACGGAACAAAAGTTTAAACTGAGAAAATGTACCATTTTAGGGGAAAATATGTTGAATCAGAATTTCATGGTGTCAACAAATCCCCAAAAAGTTGGGACAAGGCCATTTTCACCAGTGTGTGGCATCTCCCCTTCTTCTTACAACACTCAACAGACGTCTGGGGACCGAGGAGACCAGTTTCTCAAGTTTAGAAATAGGAATGCTCTCCCATTCTTGTCTAATACAGGCCTCTAACTGTTCCATCGTCTTGGGCCTTCTTTGTTGCACCTTCCTCTTTATGATGCGCCAAATGTTCTCTATAGGTGACAGATCTGGACTGCAGACCGGCCATTTCAGTCCCCGGATCCTTCTCCTACGCAGCCATGATGTTGTGATTGATGCAGAATGTGGTCTGGCATTATCTTGTTGAAAAATGCAGGGTCTTCCCTGAAAGAGATGACGTCTGGATGGGAGCAGATGTTGTTCTAGAACCTGAATATATTTTTCTGCATTGATGGTGCCTTTCCAAACATGCAAGCTGCCCATGCCACACGCACTCATGCCACCCCATACCATCAGAGATGCAGGCTTCTGAACTGAGCGTTGATAACAACTTGGGTTGTCCTTGTCCTCTTTGGTCCGGATGACATGGCGTCCCAGATTTCCAAAAAGAACTTCGAATCGTGACTTGTCTGACCACAGAACCGTCTTCCATTTTGCCACACTCCATTTTAAATGATCCCCGGCCCAGTGAAAACGCCTGAGCTTGTGGATCTTGCTTAGAAATGGCTTCTTCTTTGCACTGTAGAGTTTCAGCTGGCAGCGGCGGATGGCGCGGTGGATTGTGGTCACTGACAATGGTTTCTGGAAGTATTCACACAGAGATTGTTCCAGATTCTCTGAATCTTCGGATGATGTTATGCACAGTTGATGATGATAGATGCAAAGTCTTTGCAATGTTTCGCTGGGTAACACCTTTCTGATATTGCTCCACTATCTTTCTGCGCAACATTGTGGGAATTGGTGATCCTCTACCCATCTTGGCTTCTGAGAGACACTGCCGCTCTGAGAAGCTCTTTTTATACCCAATCATGTTGTCAATTGACCTAATTAGTGTTAATTGGTCTTCCAGCTCTTCGTTATGCTCAAATTTACTTTTTCCAGCCTCTTATTGCTACTTGTCCCAACTTTTTTGGGATTTGTTGACACCGTGAAAATTTGAATCAACGTATTTTTCCTTTAAAATGATACATTTACTCGGATTAAATGTTTGATCTGTCATCTACGTTCTATTACGAATAAAATATTGACATTTGCCATCTCCACATCATTGCATTCAGTTTTTATTCACAATTAGGGATGAGCGAACCCGAACTGTATAGTTCGGGTTCGTACAGAATTTTGGGGTGTCCGTGACACGGACCCGAACATTTTCGTAAAAGTCCGGGATCGGGTTCAGTGTTCGTCGCTTTCTTGGCGCTTTTTGAAAGGCTGCAAAGCAGCCAATCAACAAGCGTCATACTACTTGCCCCAAGAGGCCGTCACAGCCATGCCTACTATTGGCATGGCTGTGATTGGCCAGTGCAGCATGTGACCCAGCCTCTATTTAAGCTGGAGTCACATAGCGCCGCCCGTCACTCTGCTCTGATCAGTATAGGGAGAGGTTGCAGCTGCGACGTTAGGACGAGATTAGGCAGTGATTAACTCCTCCAAAAGACTTCATTCAGTGATCGATCTGCAGCTGTGGATCATTGAACTGCTGCTATTCAATTGCTCACTGTTTTTAGGCTGCCCAGAGCGTTTTTCAGTCACTTTTTTCTGGGGTGATCGGCGGCCATTTTGTGTCTTGTGGTGCGCCAGCACAAGCTGTCACCAAGTGCATTTAACCATCAATAGTGTTTTTTTTTTGGCTATATCCTACATCAGGGGCTTGGCTGTGCTTGCTATTTTATTGAGGGGTGAAATACAATTGCCAAAATAGCAGTACCCTAAATCTGGTGTTTCAGCTGTGGCCAGCCAATTGTAATACTGTCTGCTGTCTGGCAAAGGATATATTTTTGTTCAGGGTTGAAATACAATTCCCAACTTAGCAATTCCCTAAATCACTGGTTTCTGCTGTATCAGGGCTACTTTAAATCTATCCATAAAAGGGTATATTAGATTGAAGGTGCAGATAGGGTCATCCTCAATAACTTCACACACACGCTACTGTGCATATACCAGTCTAATTCTGTCCGTAAACGTATACCTGTCACCCAGCGCCTAAATACTAGGCCTCAAATTTATATTCAGTGAAATCGGTGGTTACTGCTGTGTCTTTATTAGTGTAATACGGTACCTAAATAGATGCCAGATAGTGTTAGGTGTCTGTAAAAAAAAGGCCTGAATTTGAATTCAATACATTGGGCCAAATAATATTTTTATTGTTGTGGTGAACGATAACAATGAGGAAAACATCTAGTAAAGGACGCGGACATGGTCGTGGTGGTGTTAGTGGACCCTCTGGTGCTGGGAGAGGACGTGGCCGTTCTGCCACAGCCACACGTCCTAGTGTACCAACTACCTCAGGTCCCAGTAGCCGCCAGAATTTACAGCGATATATGGTGGGGCCCAATGCCGTTCTAAGGATGGTAAGGCCTGAGCAGGTACAGGCATTAGTCAATTGGGTGGCCGACAGTGGATCCAGCACGTTCACATTATCTCCCACCCAGTCTTCTGCAGAAAGCGCACAGATGGCGCCTGAAAACCAACCCCATCAGTCTGTCACATCACCCCCATGCATACCAGGGAAACTGTCTCAGCCTCAAGTTATGCAGCAGTCTCTTATGCTGTTTGAAGACTCCGCTGGCAGGGTTTCCCAAGGGCATCCACCTAGCCCTTCCCCAGCGGTGGAAGACATAGAATGCACTGACGCACAACCACTTATGTTTCCTGATGATGAGGACATGGGAATACCACCTCAGCATGTCTCTGATGATGACGAAACACAGGTGCCAACTGCTGCGTCTTTCTGCAGTGTGCAGACTGAACAGGAGGTCAGGGATCAAGACTGGGTGGAAGACGATGCAGGGGACGATGAGGTCCTAGACCCCACATGGAATGAAGGTCGTGCCACTGACTTTCACAGTTCGGAGGAAGAGGCAGTGGTGAGACCGAGCCAACAGCGTAGCAAAAGAGGGAGCAGTGGACAAAAGCAGAACACCCGCCACCAAGAGACTCCGCCTGCTACTGACCGCCGCCATCTGGGACCGAGCACCCCAAAGGCAGCTTCAAGGAGTTCCCTGGCATGGCACTTTTTCAAACAATGTGCTGACGACAAGACCCGAGTGGTTTGCACGCTGTGCCATCAGAGCCTGAAGCGAGGCATTAACGTTCTGAACCTTAGCACAACCTGCATGACCAGGCACCTGCATGCAAAGCATGAACTGCAGTGGAGTAAACACCTTAAAACCAAGGAAGTCACTCAGGCTCCCCCTGCTACCTCTTCTGCTGCTGCTGCCTCGGCCTCTTCTGCTGCTGCCGCCGCCTCGGCCTCTTCTGCTGCTGCCGCCTCGGCCTCTTCTGCTGCCGCCGCCTCGGCCTCTTCCTCCTCCTCTGGAGGAACGTTGGCACCTGCCGCCCAGCAAACATGGGATGTACCACCAACACCACCACCTCCATCACCAAGCATCTCAACCATGTCACACGGCAGTGTTCAGCTCTCCATCTCACAAACATTTGAGAGAAAGCGTAAATTCCCACCTAGCCACCCTCGATCCCTGGCCCTGAATGCCAGCATTTCTAAACTACTGGCCTATGAAATGCTGTCATTTAGGCTGGTGGACACAAACAGCTTCAAACAGCTCATGTCGCTTGCTGTCCCACAGTATGTTGTTCCCAGCCGGCACTACTTCTCCAGGAGAGCCGTGCCCTCCCTGCACAACCAAGTATCCGATAAAAAATCAAGTGTGCACTGCGCAACGCCATCTGTGGCAAGGTCCACCTAACCACAGATATGTGGACCAGTAAGCACGGCCAGGAACGCTATATCTCCCTAACTGCACACTGGGTAAATGTAGTGGCGGCTGGGCCCCAGGCGGAGAGCTGTTTGGCGCACGTCCTTCCGCCGCCAAGGATCGCAGGGCAACATTCTTTGCCTCCTGTTGCCTCCTCCTCTTCTTCCACCTGCTCATCCAGTCAGCCACAGACCTTCACCACCAACTTCAGCACAGCCCGGGGTAAACGTCAGCAGGCCATTCTGAAACTCATATGTTTGGGGGACAGGCCCCACACCGCACAGGAGTTGTGGCGGGCTATAGAACAACAGACCGACGAGTGGTTGCTGCCGGTGAGCCTCAAGCCCGGCCTGGTGGTGTGTGATAATGGGCGAAATCTCGTTGCAGCTCTGGGACTAGCCGGTTTGACGCACATCCCTTGCTTGGCGCATGTGCTGAATTTGGTGGTGCAGAAGTTCATTCACAACTACCCCGACATGTCAGAGCTGCTGCATAAAGTGTGGGCCGTCTGTTCGCGCTTCCGGCGTTCACATCCTGCTGCTGCTCGCTTGTCTGCGCTACAGCGTAACTTCGGCCTTCCCGCTCACCGCCTCATATGCGACGTGCCCACCAGGTGGAACTCCACCTTGCACATGCTGGACAGACTGTGCGAGCAGCAGCAGGCCATAGTGGAGTTTCAGCTGCAGCACGCACGGGTCAGTCGCACTACGGAACAGCACCACTTCACCACCAATGACTGGGCCTCCATGCGAGACCTGTGTGCCCTGTTGCGCTGTTTCGAGTACTCCACCAACATGGCCAGTGGCGATGACGCCGTTATCAGCGTTACAATACCACTTCTATGTCTCCTTGAGAAAACACTTAGGGCGATGATGGAAGAGGAGATGGAGGAGGAAGAGGGGTCATTTTTAGCACTTTCAGGCCAGTCTCTTAGAAGTGACTCAGAGGGAGGTTTTTTGCAACAGCAGAGGCCAGGTACAAATGTGGCCAGCCAGGGCCCACTACTGGAGGATGAGGAGGACGAGGATGAGGAGGAGGTGGAGGAGGAGGAGGAGGATGAAGCATGGTCACAGCGGGGTGGCACCCAACGCAGCTCGGGCCCATCACTGGTGCGTGGCTGGGGGGAAACGCAGGACGATGACGATACGCCTCCCACAGAGGACAGCTTGTCCTTACCTCTGGGCAGCCTGGCACACATGAGCGACTACATGCTGCAGTGCCTGCGCAACGACAGCAGAGTTGCCCACATTTTAACATGTGCGGACTACTGGGTTGCCACCCTGCTGGATCCACGGTACAAAGACAATGTGCCCACCTTACTTCCTGCACTGGAGCGTGATAGGAAGATGCGTGAGTACAAGCGCACGTTGGTAGACGCGCTACTGAGAGCATTCCCAAATGTCACAGGGGAACAAGTGGAAGGCCAAGGCCAAGGCAGAGGAGGAGCAAGAGGTCGCCAAGGCAGCTGTGTCACGGCCAGCTCCTCTGAGGGCAGGGTTAGCATGCCAGAGATGTGGAAAAGTTTTGTCAACACGCCACAGCTAACTGCACCACCACCTGATACGCAACGTGTTAGCAGGAGGCAACATTTCACTAACATGGTGGAACAGTACGTGTGCACACCCCTCCACGTACTGACTGATGGTTCGGCCCCATTCAACTTCTGGGTCTCCAAATTGTCCATGTGGCCAGAGCTAGCCTTTTATGCCTTGGAGGTGCTGGCCTGCCCGGCGGCCAGCGTTTTGTCTGAACGTGTATTCAGCACGGCAGGGGGCGTCATTACAGACAAACGCAGCCGCCTGTCTACAGCCAATGTGGACAAGCTGACGTTCATAAAAATGAACCAGGCATGGATCCCACAGGACCTGTCCGTCCCTTGTCCAGATTAGACATTAACTACCTCCCCTTAACCACATATTATTGGACTCCAGGGCACTTCCTCATTCAATCCTATTTTTATTTTCATTTTACCATTATATTGCGAGGCTACCCAAAGTTGAATGAACCTCTCCTCTGTCTGGGTGCCGGGGCCTAAATATATGACAATGGACTGTTCCAGTGGTGGGTGACGTAAGGCCTGATTCTCTGCTATGACATGAAGACTAATTCTCTGCTGACATGAAGCCTGAATCTCTGTTATGGGACCTCTCTCCTCTGCCTGGGTGCCAGGGCCTAAATATATGACAATGGACTGTTACAGTGGTGGGTGGTGGGTGACGTGAAGCCTGATTCTCTGCTATGGGACCTCTCTCCAATTGATATTGGTAAATTATTATTTATTTTATTTTTATTTTAATTCATTTCCCTATCCATATTTGTTTGCAGGGGATTTACCTACATGTTGCTGCCTTTTGCAGCCTTCTAGCCCTTTCCTGGGCTGTTTAACAGCCTTTTTAGTGCCGAAAAGTTCGGGTTCGTGCCGAAAAGTTCGGGTTCGGGACGAAGTTCGGGTCGGGTTCGGATCCAGGTGTTCGCTCAACTCTATTCACAATTTGTTTAGTGTCCCAACTTTTTGGGAATCCGGTTTGTACGTCGATCCTAATGTTTGTTTTTAAATTTTAGCCAAAAGAAAAGAAAGCTATAAAATTTGGTCCGGGAGAGAAACAGCGATCCAACGCCCAGAACCGTTATCACTGATTTCTAAATTCTCATGGAAACACAGAGGTCTCCACAGGGTGGTGAGTCAACGTGCGTGATAAATGATATTACAGATTTGTGCGACAACCGTACCCGATACATCAGATACACCGCCTTTTATAAGATGTATTACATTTGAGACGCCAGACACACACTGACATACAACAGGCAGTCCCATGTCAGGCACACAATGCGCAATATCAACACGTACCTCCGGTTCATTCTTGCTCGTGTTGGACGAAAATACTTACAATGTATTATTTTGTCGTTGCGTGCTAGAGAACTCAATGTTACGTGTAGCGAACTATTTAAAATGTTGTCTGAACGACTATGTTTTTAGCGTTTAACAGCCCCAGCAAAATGAGTGCGGGGCAAATACACGCAGCACATGACAAATATACAAGACTGATTAGCTATCTCGATGCAATTGAAAAAGAGATGATAGGCAGGAAATGACTCGGGATGATTGGCGGAGGATATCCTTTTAAAAACACAAAAACATCTGTAAGCGCGAGAGCTAGAGTTACAACAGGCTATAAAGATGTACTTTGCAGCTAGACGCTCTAAAAAATCTAGGAAAAGGTGGTGCCGATGTAACAAGAATGAAACGCCTGACTGCTGAGCGCTGAACAAACTCCAAGCAAGCAGAGCACCTTCACCCAAACAGTTCACAAACTAACCGTCCACCAACTGCGCAAATACATCGTTTTCAACCCCACAAACTGACGAAATGACCGTTAACGCAGACATTATCGATAGAATGTCTATAGATAGAATTTTACGAGACGCGGAGCCGGGTGATTTTATTCAGCTGCGCTTAGGCCCCTTTCACACGAGCGAGTTTTCCGCGCGGATGCGATGCGTGAGTTGAACGGATAGCGCCCGCACTGAATACTGACCCATTCACTTCTATGGGGCTGTGCACATGAGCGGTGATTTTCACGCATCACTTGTGCGTTGCGTGTACATCGCAGCATGCTCTATTTTGTGCAATTTTCACGCGACGCAGGCCCCATAGAAGTGAATGGGGTGCGTGAAAAACTCAATGCATCCGGATACACCGCGTTGCGTTTTTCGCGCAAGTAACTTAGCAACACTCATGGGATATAATACAGGACGTAGGCGTTTCTCTGTGTCTGTCTGCGTCTGGTTTGTGGCAGCACATGAGGGAGAGGTTGTCTATAGCATTTCCAAGCCCTTCCGGAGCCAAAATTAAACACAATGCCGAAAACTCCACGCGCCATGGACGTGGAAAAACTGATTGTCCTGGTGCAGGACAGGCCCTGCCTGTGGGATCTTCGTTCTGCTGATTACCAGGACAGATATAAGAAGGACGCTGCCCTGGGTGGAGGTCACCCAGGATCTGTTTGGACCCATATGGGAAATGACCAAAGGCCAAAGTCGCAGGAATTTAAGTAAACAATGTATACATGTTTGATCCATGCTGTCCTCCCTAGTATATAGGCCTTGTTATACGTTCGTGTACCTAGTATATAGGCCTTGTTATACGTTAGTGTACCTAGTATATAGGCCTTGTTATACGTTAGTGGACCTAGTATATAGGCCTTGTTATACGTTAGTGCACCTAGTATTTAGGCCTTGTTATACGTTAGTGTACCTAGTATATAGGCCTTGTTATACGTTAGTGTACCTAGTATATAGGCCTTGTTATACGTTACAGTACCTAGTATATAGGCCTTGTTATACGTTACAGTACCTAGTATATAGGCCTTGTTATACGTTAGTGCACCTAGTATTTAGGCCTTGTTATACGTTAGTGCACCTAGTATATAGGCCTTGTTATACGTTAGTGCACCTAGTATTTAGGCCTTGTTATACGTTAGTGTACCTAGTATATAGGCCTTGTTATACGTTACAGTACCTAGTATATAGGCCTTGTTATACGTTACAGTACCTAGTATATAGGCCTTGTTATACGTTAGTGCACCTAGTATTTAGGCCTTGTTATACGTTAGTGTACCTAGTATATAGGCCTTGTTATACGTTAGTGTACCTAGTATATAGGCCTTGTTATACGTTACAGTACCTAGTATATAGGCCTTGTTATACGTTACAGTACCTAGTATATAGGCCTTGTTATACGTTAGTGTACCTAGTATATAGGCCTTGTTATATGTTAGTGTACCTAGTATATAGGCCTTGTTATAAGTTTGTGTAACTAGTATATAGGTTCGAGGACTGGGGGTCTCCACCTTCAGGAGTCGCCCCTGGGCAGAGGGCCTAGATCTAGGTTTTGTAATTAGGGTTACCAAACCCCCCCCCCCCCCACCCCCCTTCTTAATAGAATCTTGGTGGACGGTTATATGTATGGACATTATAGGACAAATTGTTTGCCGTATGAGTAATATTAAAGTTTATCTTTTTGTAAGGGTTATGCTGTAGCTGGACTAGGAATTCTTACCTTTAACCATTATATAGATTTGTATCCATTTAGGCTGGATTTTGATCTTCTACTTTAGATTATGGCCAGTTTTCTCTCAGGGACTATATTCACCGAAGCCCTAGTTATCGAAGCAAGGGATATATTCTCGGATAGGGATGTACCGGGTTTAGGCCAACAGGTCACTAGTAAACAGGTTTTTAACGATTTATACAATTGCTATAAGGAAAACATTAAGTCGTGGTGGGAGATCAAATCCCTGGAGAGTTATATTGGACATAAAATCGTCCCCCGGGGGTTACGCCTTCGGGTTAAACCAGCTGACAGAATATCATCACCATCTCTCCTAGTCAAGTGGGAGGAGATACTCACACATAGCTCACTTAATTTAATGAATCTACTACTTGAAGAAGAGAAACAAGTCTTCGAGCTGTCCTCTAAAAAATTACATGAGCAAATTGAGAGTGCCCTAAAATTAAAAGAGGACCCTGAATTTTCCAGACGTGAAGTATCCCTCCAGACCTCTGTTGAGCGCTTTCAGGGACTGATTAAGGAACGAAAGCATAGACAATTTGTGAGGGACCTAAGTGAGTTTAAGGAGAATCGAGCATACACCATAACACCGGGACCTGTAGGGGGCTCCGAACCATCCTCCTCGGAGTTCGATTCCTCAGACACAGAGTCATACTCCAAACCCTTTGGTAGCTCTTCCAATCCGGGGCGCCAAGACACGAGACGACGCGGTGGTCGAAGATGGCAGAGGGGCGGAGGTTACAGAGGCAGGGGACGGGGGACACGGGGACCAGGCTACCAAAATACCTCCTCCTCCTCCTCGCCTCCCTCTGGTTATTCCAACATTCAAACTCAACCACAACCGTCATAATCTTTTTTAGAGAAGAGCGTTATGCCCTATCAGCTACGCGATCGGGGTCGACAGGAGAGGGGACAGTAACAGATCTCCAAATTGTGAATCTGTCCACTCTGGGTCTCACTCCGGTGGAGGTGGAGGTCCTTAAGAGAGGCCTGTCATTTGTGCCCACCACCAACTTTAGTCTATTTTCATGGACCAAGGACCTTCACCTCTTCTGTAGGAGACTCAAGTGGCATAAATTCTTTAGAACCTCAAATAGAGATACATGTAGGAGGATGGGCCTAGATGAAGGGGATTTTGATGACCTTCAAACCCTCATCGACTTAAATAGAGATCATACTCGTGTCACTGGATCAGGTCCGTTCACTACATTAAAATTGAAAAGTAAGAAAATGCCCCCCCCCCTGCTAACTATGAGCATGTAGACATTTTTCTACAAATGGTCATCAATGACCTTGAACATCTAGCTCGATTAGGCCCAAAATCCTTTAATCTTTCCCGCACGGAGATGCAGGCATTACAGTCTCTCGAAAAAGACCGCAGTATTGTAGTAAAACCTTCTGACAAAGGCGGTAATTTGGTTGTTCTCGAGAATGATGCCTATATCCATATGTGCCAGGACCTCCTTAAGGATAAGGAAGGCTATAGAATTTTACCCTCGAATCCTACTCAGATATTTTTGGCCTATCTTAAACAGATTCTGCTGGCTGGCTTGGAGAAGAATGTGATAGGGGCACTCGAATTTGAGTTCCTGTTACCCACTAAACCCCTGATAGCGACCTTCTACGGGCTCCCCAAGATTCACAAAGGGGTTAACCCGTTGAAGGGTCGCCCTATAGTATCGGGAGTCAACTCACTTACTCAGAATTGTGGGGTATACCTGGACAAGGTGCTGAGGGAGTTCGTTGTGTCCCTCCCAGCATATACAAGGGACACAATGGACTTCCTCAACAAAATTGATGCTCTCGTTCTTGATTCTGACTGTATCCTATGTAGCATTGATGTTGAGTCATTATATAGTTTAATTCCTCATCAACATGGCCTTAAAGCCATAGAGTATTTTTTGTGCTAGGGGTATACAATACGATTCACACAATAGCTTTATTATCAGGCTACTCAAATATACCCTAACCCATAACTTCTTTCTATTCAACTCAAGACTCTACCACCAGCTCAGGGGGACGGCTATGGGGAGCCCCTGTGCCCCCACATATGCCAATCTCTTCCTGGGCTGGTGGGAAGATACACACGTCTTTCCAGATCATGACGTCTGGTGGTCCAGAAATATTCAATTCTGGACCCGCTATATCGACGACGTGTTCGTTGTCTGAAAAGGAGACTCAATGGAGCTTAAGCGCTTTGTTTCTGATCTCAACAAAAATGAAATTGGACTCCATTTTACCTAAGAACAAAATCCGTCCAGCATTACATTTCTGGACGTTATGGTAACAATAGTAGGGAACCATTTATCTACTAATTTATACAGGAAGACAACAGCAACTAACTCTCTCCTTCACTGGAGCAGTTACCATCCTACCTCCCTTAAACAGGGTATTCCGATAGGACAATACCTTCGGGCACGAAGGAACTGCTCCAGTGATGAAGTTTTCTTTAGAGAGGCAAGGGCCCCCCAGGACAGATTTGCTGCCAGAAGATACCCACAACCAGAGCTCAAGGGTGCTTTTAAACATGCACGGTCCAGAGTACGCAGTGATTTACTCATTCCAAAAATGAGGAAAATGGACAGCCCCCAGCCGATGAGAATTATTTCTAATTTTGATACTGCTAACCAAGACGTCAAGAAAATTTTAAATAAATACTGGCCTATCCTGAAAATGGACCCTGACCTCTCTGAAGTTGTGACTGAACGTCCATCCGTCTCTTATAGACGGGGAAGAAATCTCAGGGATCGGCTGGTGGCTAGTCATTTTATACCACCTGTGAAAGAGGGCACCTGGCTGGACCGACGGCCGATAGGTGTCCATAGATGCGGCGGGTGTAAGGCATGTGAATTTTTGAATACAGCCAAACATATCACTGGATCAACATCTGGTCAGATCTTCCAGATACGTGATTTTATCAATTGTAGATCTAAGGGCCTAGTATATCTATGTCAGTGCACTTGTCCTCTGGACTATGTCGGTAAGACAGTCAGAGAATTCAGAAGGAGAATTCTCAAACATGTCAATGATGTTAAAAATAAGGAGGTGACCCCGATTGAGACACACGTGAATGATGTTCACGATGGTGATCCCAGGTCCCTCCGCTTTACTGTTCTTGAATTGGTACATCCATCTCCCCGTGGGGGTGATTGGGATAGGAGGATCCTACAAAAGGAAAGTGAATGGATCCATAGACTCCGGTCCTAATCCCCACAGGGTCTCAATGAAAGACTCACATTTTCATGCTTTTTGTGACCCGTTTTGCTTCTTGGCCTCTAGGCCTATCCCTGATATATTCCTTTTTCCCTTCCATTCCCCTGCTACTTATGGGCTCGGTTGACCTTTTGGTCCCTATAGACTGCGCCTGGTGCGTGAAGCACCTAAATTCTACTATCATGGACAGTGATTATGTATATTTTCACTTATTTAGTTATAATTTAGTTATCAACTATTCGATCAATTTTTGCGATCTTTAATTTGTCTTATGTCATACCCTTGGTCTAGCCACCCCCATAGCTATTGTCTATACCTTCTATTTAAAATAATTATATCATTATAATCACTGCCCCCTGTAGAGACTCCTTATCTTTTATCTATGAATAGGGGCTACATCAGGGCTGTGTATAATATTTATATATATATTTTTATTCAAACTGTCCCCCCTCGTTGAGGCTTAGCAGTACCTTAACCTTAGTGTGTTCATAGAGTCCAGCCGATCAGCGTTCCACTTTGGAACGCATGTCCACCGGTGATGACGTCCAAATTGGATGCCACACACACGATCCATCAACCTAGTGCTGCGATGCGCTCCACTCTGGAACGCAGGGCCCGTGAGGTCATATCCGGGCGTCGCGGCCGGA
Organism: Bufo gargarizans; assembly: GCF_014858855.1. Classification (NCBI taxonomy): domain Eukaryota; kingdom Metazoa; phylum Chordata; class Amphibia; order Anura; family Bufonidae; genus Bufo; species Bufo gargarizans. The sequence goes on along the minus strand of NC_058080.1, from coordinate 744,626,810 downwards.
AGTCGACTGTGCGGCGTGCGTTCCACAGTGTAACGCACGCCCTCTCAGCTGGAATCCTTACCGCAGGGGCACAGGGGCTACCCATTATCATTGATTAGGAGGGGCTGACTATAATAGGGGGCTGTCCACTGAGGTGTATTGTTGGACCCTGGGAGAAGTGACCTTCATCTGTCATGGGAGGATGAGTCGGTTGTAGGCACCAACAGTAAGTAACCCTGGCTACCACATTGATATATGTGTGGTTTGCCACTGTGGTTTTAAAGGGGGCACACGCCTCATTATATGCTTTTGTTATATAGGTGACGCAAGATGATCAGTTTCTTTATCCTAAGCGACTGTCTAATTTGATCCAGCACGTATTGTAAGGTATGCCTATTCCCTCTATCTAGGCTACATTATGTGGATCCAATTAAGCACTTCTTTCTATTGATTGGCCACTACATTGTGTTTCAGCTTATCGTTGCCAGTGATATCTATGTACACTGGACTCTGTGAACACCATAGGTCTATGTGAATATTATCTTAAGGCTAACCATGGCCTTCTGTGAGACCTAGCGTGGCGGTATATATATATTGAACTTCCTCTGGACACAGTGAGTGACTCTCTTGAATGAGACCTTTGCTGGTGGTGGTCCCTCACGTAATTTATCTTGGTGTCTGGATGTAGTTCTATGCATACATACATCTGTATATTAGCTTCATGGGCACAATCTCTCTCTCTATATATATATATATATATATACACATACCACCCAGGGGGCAATATACATAAGGGGCTGTGTAGTGTGTATATATATTATCATGGCCACAAAATCAGTATACATATATATATATATATATATATATATATATATACACACACACACACACACACAATCTAAGGGGGCACTATAGATAACGGTGTGTGTAGTTGATATATCTATATACACACACGTTTTATCTTTTTTTTTTTTTAAACCTATAGTACATACAAATCTACTACTCTGTGCACATGCATCCCCGGCTACTGGCACAAGTCACATGCACTCTCAGTTCACCCGCACATGCATCCCCGCCTAGTGAAAAAATACACATGCATTCTCGGTTCACCCGCACATGCATCCCTGCCTAGTGACAAAATACACATGCACTCTCTGTTCAGCCGGACATGCATCCCCGGCTAGTGGGACAAGTCACATGCACTCTCTGTTCAGCCGGACATGCATCCCCGGCTAGTGGGACAAGTCACATGCACTCTCGGTTCAACCGGACATGCATCCCCGGCTAGTGGCACAAGTCACATGCACTCTCGGTTCAGCCGGACATGCATCCCCGGCTAGTGGCACAAGTCACATGCACTCTCGGTTCAGCCGGACATGCATCCCCGGCTAGTGGCACAAGTCACATGCACTCTCGGTTCACCCGCACATGCATCCCCGGCTAGTGGCAAAATACACATGCATTCTTTCAGAATTTGTTTCACAAATACAGGCTCTAAAGATGAAATAATATATAGAATTTGTTTAGTAACTTGTGATATATTGTTTGAAATTTTCTTAATTGAATATTTTTTTTTTTTTTTTTTACTTTTAGGTTTGCGTTATTGAATTTTCGGATTTGGATGTTTTTCTAATAAAAAAATCATTACAGGTAACTCAAACAATTATGTATGATTTATACTCAATAAGTAATAACAATTTTTTATTGTTTTAAATTATATTTTTAACTTTGTTTATATTTTAAATACGTAAAAAAAATTTTTTTTTATAGAATGCCGGCTTGTATTATAAATCGGTGTCTGAGCAAAAGTGGAAAAAAAGGCCAAGATGAAGATATACAACTTCACCGTTTCCCTAAGGACCTTGCTAGGATTACATTGTGGTTGCAGAATATGAACCAGTGTTTTGAAGATATTCATAGTACGGCCGAAAGAGTTTATGAAGGAAGGCTTCAAAACAAATATAGAATTTGCTCATTGCAATTTACTGATGATTCATATATCATTGATGCAAGAGGAAGAACTCTCAGAGCAGATGCGGTTCCGACAATTTTCCCAATGACAAACGCTGGTGAAAAAGTAATAGAGGAAAACTTGCAGAAACTACGTCCATCAACCCGAAAAAGAAAATTACCGAAAACAAACTCTCAGTCTGTTCCAGAGTTTGTTCCAGAGTTTTGTCCTGAGTTTTGTCCTGAGTTTATCCATGTGGAAGAAAATCGCTCCAGTGCAGCAGAGGCCTTATCCAAATACCCATCCATTATACAATTCTGTGAAACAGGGACACAAACAGATTTGTCACTATTGAATATGCAAATTATCCTGAATAATGGTCAGGTTATCTGTCAGGATCTTCAAATGGAAAATCCAAATACTGGCAGGGACCTAAGCAAACGTTTTCAATCAACACCGCTGACCAAGGTGACAACCAACGTCTCTGCTAATACAACGTTTACTGATTCCCCATTGAAGAAACGTCCTAATCTTGTTCCAGAATTACATACTGTTTCGGAGCACATAATGTTTGAAGGAATAGAGCCGTTATCGCCAATTGTTAGTGAACCTGAAGAGGAACGACTTTCAAACAAAGAATCTAGTCTATATGTATCTTTAACCGAAAATACTTCAAAAGATCCAAGCTATGTACCTGAGTTGCCGAGCATGGATTCCTCCGACATCCATGATTGTGGATTAAAAGCAACGGAAGCTTCCAACAGTATCCGTTAATGAAGAAGATGAACATAGTATTGTGAATGACCGGAAATTTCTTGTCTTCGAATCTTGTTTAGACCAATTGGTGAAAAAAGTGAAGTGTCAGCAAGATGAAGACTGCAACTTCATGGTCCATTCTTTCAAAAAAATAACCGAAGGAACATATTGTAAAATTATCGGTCAATGTTATCAAGGACACAGATTCACAATCTTCGAAAGTCAACCCAAAGTTGGTCGTTACTGTGCCGGTAATCTCCTAACTGCCGCTGCAATTCTATGTAGTGGACAAAACTTTATGAAAACTCAAGAATTTTTCAATCTACTTGGCATGGTGACTATTAGTGAAAAAAGTTACTATCGTTATCAGTCCCTCTTCCTTTTTCCCGCTGTTGATAATGCATGGAGTGCAGAGAAAATAGCACTTGAATCTGCCTTCCAAGAAAGACCGCTTTGTGTAGCGGGAGATGGACAGTGCGATAGCCCTGGTCATAGTGCTAAGTACTGTGTCTACACTCTCATGAACACCGTCAGTAATAAAATTTTTGATTTTGAGGTTGTTCAAAAAACCCAGTGTACTTCTTCGGTGGCCATGGAGAAATTCGGTTTTCAAACTGTAATGGACCGGGTTCAGGCCAATGGTGCGAACATCAAAATTTTTGCATCGGACAGACATGTCAGCATTAGGAAATTAATGCGTACCGACTATGCCAGTATTAAGCACCGATTTGATGTCTGGCACTACGCCAAATCTATTAAAAAAATAATTGCACAATGCAAGCAAAAATAAATTTTGCAAGGAAATCACACCCTGGGTAGACAAGATCAGCCTTCATCTTTGGTGGTGCATCAAGACCTGTGAAAACAATGAGGACTTATTGAAAGAGAAATGGTTTTCCTTGCTCCACCATATAGCTGATGAGCACCAGTGGCAAGGAAGACTGTACACGCAATGCCAACACGGTCCACTAGAACAAAATGAGGATGACAAAATATTCTGGCTTTCGAAAGAAAATCCGGCCTTTAAAAACATTACCAAAATTGTCACTAGTGATGCCATACAGAGAGATTTTCCACATTTAGTTCACAATTGTCACACTGGACAATTAGAAAACTTTCACAGTTTGGCTCTCAAATTTCGCACAAAGCGTATACATTTTGGCATTGATGCTATGGAGGCCAGAACCAAACTCGCTGCCCTTACACACTACCACAATGTGGCCAGACCCCAAGCAACTGTGAAAGTAGCTAGAAAAAATACTGAACCAAAGGGTGCCACGCGAACCAGACTAATTTTTCCAAAAGGCAATACTCGCTGGATCATTAGAAATGTTTAGGAAAAAAATCTCTGATTTTATGGAAGACATAATGGTCGATGTTCTGAAAATATGCAAGGGAAAACAAAGCTCTAATTGGCAGTCTAGAGCTCCAAAGCTTCCTCCAAATATAGCAAATGTTGAAAAACCAACCAAAGAAGACATCAAAAAACAACAAATCAGTAGATACAGAGCTTCAGCAACCCCTACTGTATAACATAACACATCATCGATCATGTGAGTACTATTTAATTTTTTGTTAAATAAATTATCTATAATAGTGTTAAAAAATGTTTTAAAAAAAAAAATAGTTTTAATCTGAATATTTTTTTTTTCAGACAGGAAAACACAACTGGAAAAGCTTGCTTTCAATTTTATTTAAAATTGTTAAAAATCGTTTGGATTTCGATGTTTCTATAGTTCGATATAACCTAATTATTAATATTAATTGTTTTGATTAAAATAAATTACTCAACACTACAGAAAGTTTTGAATTGTTAATAAATTGTTAGATATGTCCTTCCTACATTTTGACATTCCATTATGTTTTTTCTTTGTTCAAATATGTATGTTATTGAATAAACATTCGATTATTATTAAACTAACTGCATAAATTTAAATTTGTGGTTGTGCATTCATATTAGTTTGAAATAGTACATTGGTAGTGAATCATCTATAATATTTTTTTTAAATATTAATTGCGCCATAAGACGCACTAATGTTTTTTTGGATGAAAAATAAAGGAATGGGAGATCTGTGGATGATAGACTATTATAGTGAATCTGTGTATGTCATCCACAGATCCCCATCCTTCAACGGTAAAATACACAGATAACATTGACATACACAGACCCCCCACCCATTCACAGTGCCATCCACATATATCATCAATAAAAATGTTATCCGCAGATCCATCCTACTCCAAATCCATTGGAGCTACATTGCTGCACTTATAAAAAAAAAATCTTTATTTATAAATATCTGCCAAGCCTTTTGTATATCTTCCTGTATCATCACACGATTTTAGCTCAAAAAATTTTGGCCCACCGGGCGGAAGGGTGACTCATTGACGTCATGTTCCGACGCTGCCTGCTTCATTAATAAATTGAGCGGCGTATGCAAGTGACAACAAGTGAGTGCGTTCTTAAAAAAATCTGTGTCTTGAATTTCAGGTCTCTAGGATTGTGGATTCTCGTGTTGTCCGTGGTTCTCTTCAGTACCTCGTTCATTGGGAGGGTTATGGCCCTGAGGAGAGGATGTGGGTCCCAGTGACGGACATTAAGGCCACTCGTCTCATCAGGGCTTTCCATAGGTCTCATCCTGAGAAGGTGGGCTCTGAGTGTCCGGAGTCCACTCGTAGAAGGAGGGGTACTGTCACCACCAGACATCTAAGAAGCTCTGACAGATGCCTTTCAGAACCTCCTCCTTGAGGTTCCTTTGTTTTGCTTTCATTTTCTCATCTCGTTAGCCTCTCTCAGCTGTCATGTAGTTGCACTGATTGCATCCCTTTAAATCCCTCCCCATAGTGCATCAGTTTGCAGTTTATATTCCTTCCTGGAGTGTGTGCATGCTGATCCTACTTCTGAGTCTTCTACAAGATAAGTTTTGTTCATTCATTTGTGTTTTTCTGTTTGCTGGATCCCAGGTGACCCTGACTCCCTCCGTATCTAGTGTAGGGAGCCGGAGGTCGTGTCCCCTCACTATTATAGGGTGTTCAGGTGTTATACAGTCTAGGTACGAGGATATGCGATCATCTACCATTGGGATTTTCGCATAGGCTGAGCAGTAAGGGAGAGAGCCAGGTCTGATGCAGGGCTCTCCCTTTTTGTTCCTTAGTTTTGGATCCAGTCAGTCGTATATTCATTTTGTGTTTTCTTGTTTCCTGTACACCTTCCGTGACACGTGGGGGAAAGTCATGGGGACCAGATTCGCGCCGAGTTTCGCCAATTTATATGTGGGAAGAGTCCACCATCTTCCCCAGTGGCGTGCTCCACACAGATCTAGTCCTCTGGCGGAGATTTATTGATGATATTGTTTTTATATGGAAAGGGGGTGAACCATCCCTACAGAATTTTTTAAAGGAAATCAATAAAAAATGAATTTTATCTACAATTTACGCCCACCTACAGTACTCAGGAAGTAAATTTCCTAGACTTAACCATTAAAATTCAGAATAATAAAATATTGACTCAGACGTACTCCAAGCCTACAGACAGTAACAGTTTTATCTCTTTGGATAGCTGCCACCTTCCGGTCTGGCTTACTAAAATTCCACGCAGCCGATACATTCGCTTGAGAAGGAACTGTACCCTGAGTGAGCAGTTTGAATATGAGGCAAACAACCTACATAAAACAATTTGAGGAAAAGGGGTATACTGTGACAACTTGAAGTCCTACAAATAGAGCGGAAATCACTTGTACAAAAATAAACATTGGGATATTTTAAAACATGACAAAGTTATTGGAGAAAAAATTGCCCAGGGTACCAAAATTTATTTTCAGGAAGTCAAAAAATCTGGGAAACATAATAGCTCCATCCATTAGAACTATAAATGGTGGAAACCGAAAGAAACTATCTCTGCCTGACGACAAAAACAGTTTTTTCCATGTAGAACATGTAAGGCCTGCCTAGCCTCAAGACAAAAAGAAACCATTAAGGAAATTACCACTGGAAACAACACATATAAAATAAAAAATCACCTCACATGTTATTCTAAGGGGGTCATCTATCATATAAAATGTCCCTGCGGAAAGATTATGTAGGGAGGACCAAACGTGTACTAAAAATCTGAATATGGGAACATCTAAAAAACATTAATAAGAAGTTTGATGGTCATCCATTGTCACGTCACTTTACTGAGAAACACAAGGGTAGATTTGAAGGTTCCTCCTTTGGAGGCATAGAACAAGTAAGGCAGGATCCTAGAGGAGGCGACTATATTAAAATGATGTCTCGTTAGGAGAGTGAATGGATATACAGGTCCTTCTCGAAAAATTAGCATATTGTGATAAAGCTCATTATTTTCTGTAATGTACTGATAAACATTAGACTTTCATATATTTTAGATTCATTACACACCAACTGAAGTAGTTCAAGCCTTTTATTGTTTTAATATTGATGATTTTGGCCACAGCTCATGAAAACCCCAATTTCCTATCTCTAAAAATTAGCATATCATGAAAAGGTTCTCTAATCGAGCTATTAACCTAATCATCTGAATCAACTAATTAACTCTAAACACCAGCAAAAGATTCCTGAGGCTTTTAAAAACTCCCAGCCGGGTTCATTACTCCAAACAGCAATCATGGGTAAGACTGCCGACCTGACTGCTGTCCAGAAGGCCATCATTGTCACACTCAGGCAAGAGGGTAAGACACAGAAAGAAATTTCTGAACGAATAGGCTGTTCCCAGAGTGCTGTATCAAGGCACCTCAGTGGGAAGTCTGTGGGAAGGAAAAAGTGTGGCAGAAAATGCTGCACAACGAGAAGAGGTGACCGGACCCTGAGTAAGATTGTGCAGAAGGACCGATTCCAGACCTTGGGGGACCTGCGGAAGCAGTGGACTGAGTCTGGAGTAGAAACATCCAGAGCCACCGTGTACAGGCGTGTGCAGGAAATGGGCTACAGGTGCCGCATTCCCCAGAAACAGCGGCAGAAGCGCCTGACCTGGGCTACAGAGAAGCAGCACTGGACTGTTGCTCAGTGGTCCAAAGTACTTTTTTCGGATGAAAGCAAATTTTGCATGTGATTCGGAAATGAAGGTGCCAGAGTCTGGAGGAAGACTGGGGAGAGGAAAATGCCAAAATGCCTGAAGTCCAGTGTCAAGTCCCCACAGTCAGTGATGGTCTGGGGTGCCATGTCAGCTGCTGGTGTTGGTCCACTGTGTTTTATCAAGGGCAGGGGCAATGCAGCCGCTATCAGGAGATTTTGGAGCACTTCATGCTTCCATCTGCTGAAAAGCTTTATGGAGATGAAGATTTCATTTTTCAGCACGACCTGGCACCTGCTCACAGCGCCAAAACCACTGGTAAATGGTTTACTGACCATGGTATTACTGGGCTCAATTGGCCTGCCAACTCTCCTGACCTGAACCCCATAGAGAATCTGTGGGATATTGGGAAGAGAAAGTTGAGAGACGCAAAACCCAACACTCTGGATGAGCTTAAGGCCGCTATCGAAGCATCCTGGGCCTCCATAACACCTCAGCAGTGCCACAGGCTGATCGCCTCCATGCCACGCCGCATTGAAGCATCCTGGGCCTCCATAACACCTCAGCAGTGCCACAGGCTGATTGCCTCCATGCCACGCCGCATTGAAGCCTCCTGGGCCTCCATAACACCTCAGCAGTGCCACAGGCTGATCGCCTCCATGCCACGCCGCAGTGAAGCCTCCTGGGCCTCCATAACACCTCAGCAGTGCCACAGGCTGATTGCCTCCATGCCACGCCGCATTGAAGCAGTCATTTCTGCAAAAGGATTCCCGACCAAGTATTGAGGGCAGAACTGAACATCATTATTTGAAGGTTGACTTTTATTGGTCGGATGAAATATGCTAATTTTTTTAGATAGGAAATTTGGGTTTTCATGAGCTGTATGCCAAAATCATCAATTTTAAAACAATAAAAGGCTCGAACTACTTCAGTTGTGTGTAATGAATCTAAAATATATGAAAGTCTAATGTTTATCAGCACATTACAGAAAATAATGAACTTTATCACAATATGCTAATTTTTTGAGAAGGACCTGTATAATCTAAATACCCTGGCTCCCATTGGCCTCAATCAGGAAATTGAATTATTCGCTTTTTTATAACTCGCACTCCCTGGTAACCCAAGCTGTCTCCATGGGAACCAACACGCTTAAAAACAGGATCTACATTCATCCCTGAGGAAGGAATACGCTTATTCTGAAACGCGTCGGAGCTATTGTGGACCCTAGAGGCTTCCATAGCTTCGGGTGTGACGTCACACAAAAGGTTTCCAGGACGATGAGTAAACATCGCTTCCTTGCACGCGCGCGCAAGCTACCGGCCGGAGCTACGCGCGTGCCACAAGGTGAGCAGAAGATAGGACTGGGAGAGACACCAACAGGAGAATTGGAACAAGAGACTATAGCACCACGCGTGCCTGGCAGTGCACATACCAGTAAGTGTCCGTGGCCTAGGCACACACTGTATCCGACTACACTGGATTCTTATCTGCCATAGACTATTGATACTGCAATATTTAGAGGAGTCAGGGTACATTTATTCAGTTATTATTGGGTATTCAAATAAATTTCACATATTGCGGTATTACCCCATTTCACAAAACCACTTAAGTCAGCGCGGGTTTTATCTTTCTTCTCTTATTATTAAGTCATAAAAATTACTTCTGTGGCCCTATTACCCAGCGTTTGGTGTCCCTAACAGCCTGTCCCTGCTCCGCACAGCAACCTCTCCCTACACTGGGAAAGGCTGAATGTAAAATGGCGGCCAGATCAGGTTTATTTATAAGGTAGGCGGTACGTCCATGTGCTGAAACGTCTCACTTGGCTGTCCTGGCCAGCGGACATCGTCATATGTTCGGCGAACCACGAAGGAGCAAAGTTCGCCGCAAAACAACCCCCGGGCGAACCACAAGGCCAAGAAAGATTCCCTGGATACAGATAAATGCAGAGTCAGACTACAGAAAGATAAGTTGCCGTCTACAGCAGAAGAGAAAGGAAAAGTTTCTATTTAACCCTGATAGAACAGCAGAGCTTGAAATAGACGGATGTAGCAGAGCCGAGAGCGTTTGCCTGACAGAATTTTATGCCAAAGCCGCTGGTAACCAAGATGAAGTTGGAAGATTGTTCCCTGATGAAAGTTTATGCAAAGTAAAGCTGTTTCTACTTCAATACAAGTCTGGACTCAATTTATTCTACAAATCCCTCAACTGTTCACCCTATTTGCACTTCTTCGGACGACTACGCCTGGGGTTCCAGGATATCCAGGTAGGAGCACCGTGACACGTGCACAGCCACACCTAAAGCAACACTATAAGCAACTCTTATACCACACTGGCATTCAAACCCCCGGGTCCCACCATCACCATCTACTTAGGGGGACTCCATCCCTCATTGCTGAAATGCATTTGGTGTCACGGCAAAAACGTATTCCATCTTAACAGGACCCCAGGCTCAATGTCCTTGTCCGCGGCACATGCAGACCCCACAGATATCTGAGGTAGAAGTAAACAGAGCACAGCAGCTGCTCCACATCTGATCTGACTTATGTAGCAGAGGTATACAGCGTGATGAGAGAGCCCCGATCACCCCATACTACACCCTCTAACCATACAGCACCCTCGCTGTCAGTCCCATGCAAATTTTCTAGCTCTTTCTAACAGTGGAGCCGCTGACATCAGAGATTAATCCTCAGCCCTGATCTGATCCCTGAGACGCCGAGTGATCGCCCTGAGAAGGACGGCCCGGCCTGCAGCAACCCTACAGCTCCCAGTACAACCAGCAACTTCTCCCTGCACCAGCCCTACAGCTCTCAGTCCAACCACCTACCTTTCCCAGCACCAGCCCTACAGCTCCCAGTACAACCAGCAACCTCTCCCAGCACCAGCCCTACAGCTCCCAGTACAACCAGAAACCTCTCCCTGCACCAGCCCTACAGCTCCCAGTACAACCACCAACCTCTCCCTGCACCAGCCCTACAGCTCCCAGTAAAACCAGCAACCTCTCCCTGCACCAGCCCTACAGCTCCCAGTACAACCACCAACCTCTCCCTGCACCAGCCCTACAGCTCCCAGTACAACCAGCAACCTCTCCCAGCACCAGCCCTACAGCTCCCAGTACAACCACCAACCTCTCCCAGCACCAGCTCTACAGCTTCCAGTACAACCAGAACAACCACCCCATTCCCAACCAACAGCAAGAACAACTGAGCTCATCCCGAGCTTATATAGCTGCAGGCCACGCCCACAATGTTCAGCCACCAATCAGAGCCCGGCTGAGCTGACAGTCCACAGTCAAGACCTCATGTGGAGTCAGTATATTATATACAGGTACAGGCCGAGGTCTCATGTGGATAGGGTTGCCACCCGTCCGGGATTCACCCGGACAGTCCGGGTTTGTAATCCTGTGCCCGGGTACAAGCCTTTCTTAGACCCGGGCACAGGATTATTCATTCAAACTGCAGTGTGGTCCGACCGAGACTCCGATCGCATATTTAAGCTGTCACTCCGGGTGATCAGCTGAGCGCAGCGCTCCCGAGCCTCCCCCCCTCCCTCCTCCCTCCTCCCTCCCTCCTCCCTCCTCCTCCATCCTCCTCCATCCTCCAGTGATGCCAGGCAGCGCTGTGTGTTCACTCACTGTTCAGGCTCCTCCTCTGCCTCCCAGTCCCTCCCTCCCTCTCTCTCTGATAAGGAACAGGAAGTGATGACATCAGAGAGAGAGGCAGAGGGAGCTCCGTGGGAGAAATCATTCTACTTCTCCTCTCCAGCCCAGCTCCAGCAGCCTGCCCATGTAGTGGCCAGCCAAGTGCCTACTGTGCCCTACATGCAGACAACCTGACCAAGACAGTCCTAACTCCTGAGTCCTGACACCTGTCCTAGTCTGTCACTCACTTCTAAAAAGGTATACATAGAAACTGTTACATACAATTACACAATTCAAATGTTTTATGTCCCCCCACTAAACTCTTTTTTTTGCCTTCTTATAATCCCTATACTGCGATATATGAATACATAATGTTATTAGTCATTTTGGTTTAGTAGATAATGAATAAAACAGACTTTTATAATATGTAAATTACCTGTCTACCAGCAGGTAGGGCGGTTACTTGCTGGTAGCAGCCGCATGCTCTTTTCATAATGACGCCCCCTCCTCATGTCGATTGACAGGGCCAGCGAACGCGATCGTTCTCTGGCTGGCCCTGTCTGGTATCAAGATCTCGCGCCTGCGCCGTAACGGTCTTCAGTTGGTGCAGGTGCACTGAGAGGAGGACACTCGATCGGCCGCTCCATCCTCAGTGCGCCTGCGCTGGGTGTAGATGTGACGTCATCGGCGCAGGCGCACTGAGGATGGAGCGGCCGAGCGAGTGTCCTCCTCTCAGTGCACCTGCACCAACTGAAGACCGTTACGGCGCAGGCGCGAGATCTTGATACCAGACAGGGCCAGCCAGAGAACGATCGCGTTCGCTGGCCCTGTCAATCGACATGAGGAGGGGGCGTCATTATGAAAAGAGCATGCGGCTGCTACCAGCAAGTAACCGCCCTACCTGCTGGTAGACAGGTAATTTACATATTATAAAAGTCTGTTTTATTCATTATCTACTAAACCAAAATGACTAATAACATTATGTATTCATATATCGCAGTATAGGGATTATAAGAAGCCAAAAAAAAGAGTTTAGTGGGGGGACAGAAGCCCTTTAAACAGGTTTCTGAATCTGTCAATCATCAGAAAAAACGTTATGTTATGTAGCTGACTGATATAGCGATGTGCTAATACTACATAACAGTGTGTTTTATAACTCCCTGCCGCCGCCGCCGTTCTCTTAAAATAAAGACTTATAATATGCTAATGAGCCTATAGGTGCTATGAGGGCGTTCCTGCAGCACCTAGAGGCTCAGTCTATTCACCCTTTGTCAGTGGCACGCCCATGTCCAGTTGATTGACGTCCAAGTTCTCCTCTTCGTCCCGTAAATCCCGCGCCTGCAGCGAATACTAAAAGGGACAGCGCAGGCATGGGATCAGGGGCGTAACGATTGCGGTGCGACAGCGACCAGGGGTGGAGACGGGACATGGTTGGAGGCGGGACATGGGCGTGGCTGGAGGCGGGGCCTGGAAGGGGGCCCTCCCTCCCTTCTGTTCGGGTTTGGCTTGAAGAAAAGGTGGCAACCCTACATGTGGAGTCAGTATATTATATACAGGTACAGGCCGAGGCCTCATGTGGAGTCAGTATATTATATACAGGTACAGGCTGAGGCCTCATGTGGAGTCAGTATATTATATACAGGTACAGGCCGAGGTCTCATGTGGAGTCAGTATATTATATACAGGTACAGGCCGAGGCCTCATGTGGAGTCAGTATATTATATACAGGCCGAGGCCTCATGTGGAGTCAGTATATTATATACAGGTACAGGCCGAGGTCTCATGTGGAGTCAGTATATTATATACAGGTACAGGCCGAGGTCTCATGTGGAGTCAGTATATTATATACAGGTACAGGCCGAGGTCTCATGTGGAGTCAGTATATTATATACAGGTACAGGCCGAGGCCTCATGTGGAGTCAGTATATTATATACAGGTACAGGCCGAGGTCTCATGTGGAGTCAGTATATTATATACAGGTACAGGCCGAGGCCTCATGTGGAGTCAGTATATTATATACAGGTACAGGCCGAGGCCTCATGTGGAGTCAGTATATTATATACAGGTACAGGCCGAGGCCTCATGTGGAGTCAGTATATTATATACAGGTACAGGCCGAGGTCTCATGTGGAGTCAGTATATTATATACAGGTACAGGCCGAGGCCTCATGTGGAGTCAGTATATTGTATACAGGTACAGGCCGAGGCCTCATGTGGAGTCAGTATATTATATACAGGTACAGGCCGAGGTCTCATGTGGAGTCAGTATATTATATACAGGTACAGGCCGAGGTCTCATGTGGAGTCAGTATATTATATACAGGTACAGGCCGAGGTCTCATGTGGAGTCAGTATATTATATACAGGTACAGGCCGAGGTCTCATGTGCAGTCAGTATATTATATACAGGTACAGGCCGAGGTCTCACGTGGAGTCAGTATATTATATACAGGTACAGGCCGAGGCCTCATGTGGAGTCAGTGTATTATATACAGGTACAGGCCGAGGTCTCATGTGGAGTCAGTATATTATATACAGGTACAGGCCGAGGTCTCATGTGGAGTCAGTATATTATATACAGGTACAGGCCGAGGTCTCATGTGGAGTCAGTATATTATATACAGGTACAGGCCGAGGTCTCATGTGGAGTCAGTATATTATATACAGGTACAGGCTGAGGTCTCATGTGGAGTCAGTATATTATATACAGGTACAGGCCGAGGTCTCATGTGGAGTCAGTATATTATATACAGGTACAGGCCGAGGTCTCATGTGGAGTCAGTATATTATATACAGGTACAGGCTGAGGTCTCATGTGGAGTCAGTATATTATATACAGGTACAGGCCGAGGTCTCATGTGGAGTCAGTATATTATATACAGGTACAGGCCGAGGTCTCATGTGGAGTCAGTATATTATATACAGGTACAGGCCGAGGTCTCATGTGGAGTCAGTATATTATATACAGGTACAGGCCGAGGTCTCATGTGGAGTCAGTATATTATATACAGGTACAGGCCGAGGCCTCATGTGGAGTCAGTATATTATATACAGGTACAGGCCGAGGCCTCATGTGGAGTCAGTATATTATATACAGGTACAGGCCGAGGTCTCATGTGGAGTCAGTATATTATATACAGGTACAGGCCGAGGCCTCATGTGGAGTCAGTATATTATATACAGGTACAGGCCGAGGCCTCATGTGGAGTCAGTATATTATATACAGGTACAGGCCGAGGTCTCATGTGGAGTCAGTATATTATATACAGGTACAGGCCGAGGCCTCATGTGCAGTCAGTATATTATATACAGGTACAGGCCGAGGTCTCATGTGGAGTCAGTATATTATATACAGGTACAGGCCGAGGCCTCATGTGGAGTCAGTATATTATATACAGGTACAGGCCGAGGTCTCATGTGGAGTCAGTATATTATATACAGGTACAGGCCGAGGTCTCATGTGGAGTCAGTATATTATATACAGGTACAGGCCGAGGTCTCATGTGGAGTCAGTATATTATATACAGGTACAGGCCGAGGCCTCATGTGCAGTCAGTATATTATATACAGGTACAGGCCGAGGTCTCATGTGGAGTCAGTATATTATATACAGGTACAGGCCGAGGTCTCATGTGGAGTCAGTATATTATATACAGGTACAGGCCGAGGTCTCATGTGGAGTCAGTATATTATATACAGGTACAGGCCGAGGCGTCATGTGGAGTCAGTATATTATATACAGGTACAGGCCGAGGTCTCATGTGGAGTCAGTATATTATATACAGGTACAGGCCGAGGCCTCATGTGGAGTCAGTATATTATATACAGGTACAGGCCGAGGTCTCATGTGGAGTCAGTATATTATATACAGGTACAGGCCGAGGTCTCATGTGGAGTCAGTATATTATATACAGGTACAGGCCGAGGTCTCATGTGGAGTCAGTATATTATATACAGGTACAGGCGGAGGTCTCATGTGGAGTCAGTATATTATATACAGGTACAGGCCGAGGTCTCATGTGGAGTCAGTATATTATATACAGGTACAGGCCGAGGCCTCATGTGCAGTCAGTATATTATATACAGGTACAGGCCGAGGTCTCATGTGGAGTCAGTATATTATATACAGGTACAGGCCGAGGTCTCATGTGGAGTCAGTATATTATATACAGGTACAGGCCGAGGCCTCATGTGGAGTCAGTATATTATATACAGGTACAGGCCGAGGCCTCATGTGGAGTCAGTATATTATATACAGGTACAGGCCGAGGTCTCATGTGGAGTCAGTATATTAGGTACAGGCCGAGGTCTCATGTGGAGTCAGTATATTATATACAGGTACAGGCCGAGGTCTCATGTGGAGTCAGTATATTATATACAGGTACAGGCCGAGGCCTCATGTGGAGTCAGTATATTATATACAGGTACAGGCCGAGGTCTCATGTGGAGTCAGTATATTATATACAGGTACAGGCCGAGGTCTCATGTGGAGTCAGTATATTATATACAGGTACAGGCCGAGGCCTCAGGTGGTGTCAGTATATTATATACAGGTAGGCCGAGGTCTCACGTGGAGTCAGTATATTATATACAGGTACAGGCCGAGGTCTCACGTGGAGTCAGTATATTATATACAGGTACAGGCCGAGGTCTCATGTGGAGTCAGTATATTATATACAGGTACAGGCCGAGGCCTCATGTGGAGTCAGTATATTATATACAGGTACAGGCCGAGGTCTCATGTGGAGTCAGTATATTATATACAGGTACAGGCCGAGGTCTCACGTGGAGTCAGTATATTATATACAGGTACAGGCCGAGGCCTCACGTGGAGTCAGTATATTATATACAGGTACAGGCCGAGGCCTCATGTGGAGTCAGTATATTATATACAGGTACAGGCCGAGGTCTCATGTGGAGTCAGTATATTATATACAGGTACAGGCCGAGGCCTCATGTGCAGTCAGTATATTATATACAGGTACAGGCCGAGGTCTCATGTGGAGTCAGTATATTATATACAGGTACAGGCCGAGGCCTCATGTGGAGTCAGTATATTATATACAGGTACAGGCCGAGGTCTCATGTGGAGTCAGTATATTATATACAGGTACAGGCCGAGGTCTCATGTGGAGTCAGTATATTATATACAGGTACAGGCCGAGGCCTCATGTGGAGTCAGTATATTATATACAGGTACAGGCCGAGGTCTCATGTGGAGTCAGTATATTATATACAGGTACAGGCCGAGGTCTCATGTGGAGTCAGTATATTATATACAGGTACAGGCCGAGGCCTCACGTGGTGTCAGTATATTATATACAGGTAGGCCGAGGTCTCACGTGGAGTCAGTATATTATATACAGGTACAGGCCGAGGTCTCACGTGGAGTCAGTATATTATATACAGGTACAGGCCGAGGTCTCATGTGGAGTCAGTATATTATATACAGGTACAGGCCGAGGCCTCATGTGGAGTCAGTATATTATATACAGGTACAGGCCGAGGTCTCATGTGGAGTCAGTATATTATATACAGGTACAGGCCGAGGTCTCACGTGGAGTCAGTATATTATATACAGGTACAGGCCGAGGCCTCACGTGGAGTCAGTATATTATATACAGGTACAGGCCGAGGCCTCATGTGGAGTCAGTATATTATATACAGGTACAGGCCGAGGCCTCATGTGGAGTCAGTATATTATATACAGGTACAGGCCGAGGCCTCATGTGGAGTCAGTATATTATATACAGGTACAGGCCGAGGTCTCATGTGGAGTCAGTATATTATATACAGGTACAGGCCGAGGCCTCATGTGGAGTCAGTATATTATATACAGGTACAGGCCGAGGCCTCACGTGGAGTCAGTATATTATATACAGGTACAGGCCGAGGTCTCATGTGGAGTCAGTATATTATATACAGGTACAGGCCGAGGTCTCATGTGGAGTCAGTATATTGTATACAGGTACAGGCCGAGGCCTCATGTGGAGTCAGTATATTATATACAGGTACAGGCCGAGGTCTCATGTGGAGTCAGTATATTATATACAGGTACAGGCCGAGGTCTCATGTGGAGTCAGTATATTATATACAGGTACAGGCCGAGGTCTCATGTGGAGTCAGTATATTATATACAGGTACAGGCCGAGGTCTCATGTGGAGTCAGTATATTATATACAGGTACAGGCCGAGGTCTCATGTGGAGTCAGTATATTATATACAGGTACAGGCCGAGGTCTCATGTGGAGTCAGTATATTATATACAGGTACAGGCCGAGGTCTCATGTGGAGTCAGTATATTATATACAGGTACAGGCCGAGGCCTCATGTGGAGTCAGTATATTATATACAGGTACAGGCCGAGGTCTCATGTGGAGTCAGTATATTATATACAGGTACAGGCCGAGGTCTCATGTGGAGTCAGTATATTATATACAGGTACAGGCCGAGGTCTCATGTGGAGTCAGTATATTATATACAGGTACAGGCTGAGGTCTCATGTGGAGTCAGTATATTATATACAGGTACAGGCCGAGGTCTCATGTGCAGTCAGTATATTATATACAGGTACAGGCCGAGGTCTCATGTGCAGTCAGTATATTATATACAGGTACAGGCCGAGGCCTCATGTGGAGTCAGTATATTATATACAGGTACAGGCCGAGGCCTCATGTGGAGTCAGTATATTATATACAGGTACAGGCCGAGGCCTCATGTGGAGTCAGTATATTATATACAGGTACAGGCCGAGGTCTCATGTGGAGTCAGTATATTATATACAGGTACAGGCCGAGGTCTCATGTGGAGTCAGTATATTATATACAGGTACAGGCCGAGGTCTCATGTGGAGTCAGTATATTATATACAGGTACAGGCCGAGGCCTCATGTGGAGTCAGTATATTATATACAGGTACAGGCCGAGGCCTCATGTGGAGTCAGTATATTATATACAGGTACAGGCCGAGGCCTCATGTGGAGTCAGTATATTATATACAGGTACAGGCCGAGGTCTCATGTGGAGTCAGTATATTATATACAGGTACAGGCCGAGGCCTCATGTGGAGTCAGTATATTATATACAGGTACAGGCCGAGGCCTCATGTGGAGTCAGTATATTATATACAGGTACAGGCCGAGGTCTCATGTGGAGTCAGTATATTATATACAGGTACAGGCCGAGGCCTCATGTGGAGTCAGTATATTGTACAGTGGTACAGGCCGAGGCCTCACATGAAGCCTGTATATTATATAGAGGCCGAGGCCTCACGTGGAGCCTGTATATTGTATAGAGGCCGAGGCCTCACGTGGAGCCTGTATATTGTATAGAGGCCGAGGCCTCACGTGGAGACTGTATATTGTATAGAGGCCGAGGCCTCACGTGGAGCCTGTATATTGTTTAGAGGCCGAGGCCCTTACGTGGAGCCTGTATATTGTATAGAGGCCGAGGCCTCACGTGGAGCCTGTATATCAGGCTTGGCCAATCTGCGACTCTCCAGCTGTTGTATAACTACAACTCCCACCATGCACTGCTGTAGACTAACAGCTGTAGGTATTCTGGGCATGCTGGGAGTTGTAGTTTTACAACAGCTGGAGAGCAGCAGGTTGGCCATCCCTGCTGAATATTGTATAGAGGCCGAGGCCTCACATTGATTTGTTCATTAATATCATGTTTTTTCCTTTACCTCCCACAGACAAAATGACTCATGAAGTCCGCCCCAGCCAGGTAGTATGAGCTATAGGATAGTCGTATATTATAGTGTTCTGGGGATATGCCTTGAGTAGATTCTAATTTAGTGTCTTCTATACATGCCCCTGGGGGAAGTTCGGGGTACCTAACCCCCAATATAGTGGTCCTTAATACCCATATTTTGACCCTTCTTGTTATATGGATAGGGTATATTACCAAAACCACACCCTTCTGTATGAATTGTGCCTTAAGAAGCTTTATCGCCGCAATATATACATGCCTGCTTACATTTATAGCGATTGTAATACCTCTCCTCATTCTAAATACTGCTTTGCCAGCACTCCTATGCCAGTTTCTGCATTGGCAAGCTTTCTGCGCGGCGATGCCGCCGACGCGGTGACGTCACTTGCATTGATGCGGTGACGTCACGCGCCTGACGGCCCGGCACAGTGACGCGGCAGTACATGCCGGCTCCATTGCTACTTAGACCGGGCACAGTAGCAGCACAACACTGCATCCAAGGGGCAACATGCCGCAAAGTAACTAAGGTAAATACGCCATGTGCCACTTGGCGCTTCTTTTCCCTATGACTGCTCTATATGTATGACTATATATATATATATATATATATGATGGCTTACATCCTTATGCGTTACACTTTGCAATAGGCTGAGGCTTCTGATCCTGCCCCTGCCTTACTACTAATGCTGACTCCTAGTGACTCGTTATCTCCATATTGCGCCAGTACAATCTGAACAATGTAACCAATACCCCTTATACCCTACAGGCTATGCCACTCCAAGCGACCTCTGAGAATCTCCGCTGACCTGTGCTACTCTGCTTCCTATGCTATCTCCATTTCGCTGGACTGTGCAATGCCTACTAATGTCCAACATGCTGACTGATGTCTGCTCTGCTGCCCTCTGGCTACCTCGTTGGCTTACACCTGTGACTCTGCTACAGATGGTGCTGTGGAATATGGCGATCAATCTGCCGTGTACGCTGAACACATCCTCGGCAGATCTACACTTTAGACATTAATCTTAGACATAATTGTTGAAGCCAATATTACAAACTACTTCTAGGATTATTTAATTGATTATGTACCAAATACCCTGATGTGATATATTTACTTTATCCCAGGCCGTGAACAAGGTCCCGTGTTAGGACCGAAACGTTGACCAGTTTTGCATTTATCTATTCCTGGATGTTGATAACGAAAAAATTAAAATATAATATTCTAAATCACAAATACGAGTGCCGTGGTCTACTTTTATGGTACCTGTATATTGTATAGAGGCCGAGGCCTCACATGAAGCCTGTATATTGTATAGAGGTAGAGGCTGAGGCCTCACATGGAGCCTGTATATTGTATAGAGGTAGAGGCTGAGGCCTCACATGGAGCCTGTATATTGTATAGAGGTAGAGGCTGAGGCCTCACATGAAGCCTGTATATTGTATAGAGGCCGAGGCCTCACATGAAGCCTGTATATTGTATAGAGGCCGAGGCCTCACATGAAGCCTGTATATTGTATAGAGGCTGAGGCCTCACATGGCGCCGGTATATTGTATAGAGGCTGAGGCCTCACATGGAGCCGGTATATTGTAAAGAGGCCGAGGCCTCACATAGAGCCGGTATATTGTATAGAGGTAGAGGCTGAGGCCTCACATGAAGCCTGTATATTGTATAGAGGCTGAGGCCTCACATGAAGCCTGTATATTGTATAGAGGTAGAGGCTGAGGCCTCACATGGAGCTGGTATATTGTATAGAGGCTGAGGCCTCACGTGGAGCCTGTATATTGCATAGAGGTAGAGGCCGAGACCTCACATGAAGCCTGTATATTGTATAGAGGCCGAGGCCTCACATGAAGCCTGTATATTGCATAGAGGTAGAGGCCTCAGGTTGAGCCTGTATATTGCATAGAGGTAGAGGCTGAGGCCTCACGTGGAGCCTGTATATTGTATAGAGGCCGAGGCCTCACATAGAGGTACAGGCTAAGGCCTCACATGGAGCCGGTATATTGTATAGAGGCTGAGGCCTCACGTGGAGCCTGTATATTGCATAGAGGTAGAGGCCGAGACCTCACATGAAGCCTGTATATTGTATAGAGGCCGAGGCCTCACATGAAGCCTGTATATTGCATAGAGGTAGAGGCCTCAGGTTGAGCCTGTATATTGCATAGAGGTAGAGGCTGAGGCCTCACGTGGAGCCTGTATATTGTATAGAGGCCGAGGCCTCACATAGAGCCTGTATATTGCATAGAGGTACAGGCTAAGGCCTCACATGGAGCCGGTATATTGTATAGAGGCCGAGGCCTCACGTGGAGCCTGTATATTGCATAGAGGTAGAGGCCGAGGCCTCACATGAAGCCTGTATATTGTATAGAGGCCGAGGCCTCACATGAAGCCTGTATATTGTATAGAGGCCGAGGCCTCACATGAAGCCTGTATATTGTATAGAGGCCGAGGCCTCACATAGAGCCTGTATATTGCATAGAGGTACAGGCTAAGGCCTCACATGGAGCCGGTATATTGTATAGAGGCCGAGGCCTCACGTGGAGCCTGTATATTGCATAGAGGTAGAGGCTGAGGCCTCACATGGAGCCTGTATATTGTATAGAGGCCGAGGCCTCACATGAAGCCTGTATATTGCATAGAGGTAGAGGCTGAGGCCT
The DNA here is from genome assembly GCF_014858855.1 of Bufo gargarizans. Taxonomy (NCBI): domain Eukaryota; kingdom Metazoa; phylum Chordata; class Amphibia; order Anura; family Bufonidae; genus Bufo; species Bufo gargarizans. Next base: position 744,605,093 of record NC_058080.1, on the reverse strand, counting down.
CACATGGAGCCTGTATATTGTATAGAGGCCGAGGCCTCACATGAAGCCTGTATATTGTATAGAGGCCGAGGCCTCACATGAAGCCTGTATATTGCATAGAGGTAGAGGCCTCAGGTGGAGCCTGTATATTGCATAGAGGTAGAGGCTGAGGCCTCACGTGGAGCCGGTATATTGTATAGAGGCCGAGGCCTCACATAGAGCCTGTATATTGCATAGAGGTAGAGGCCGAGGCCTCACATAGAGCCTGTATATTGCATAGAGGTAGAGGCTGAGGCCTCACATGGAGCCGGTATATTGTATAGAGGCCGAGGCCTCACGTGGAGCCTGTATAGTGGTAGAGGCCGAGGCCTCACGTGGAGCCTGTATAGTGGTAGAGGCCGAGGCCTCACGTGGAGCCCTTGTAGTAGAAGCCATAGCTGAGCACTGTATCCGGCCCCTGGGGCTCAGCGGCTCCTGTAGATACAGTCACTGACCCCCATCCCTCAGTCTGTACACTGAGAAGCATCTGATTACAGGGAGTGATAGTCTGCAGGCAGCTGTGCAGGGAGAGGTTGCAGGTGCAGAGCATTAACCCTTCAGTTGCAGTGTTAACCCTTCCCCCATCCCCCAGTCAGCCTGTACCCTGAGAAGTGTTTGATGTCAGGGAGTAATAGTCTGCAGCTGTACACAGAGGCTGCAAGTGCAGAGTTAACCCTCAGATTGCTGGACATCATGCAGACACCACAGATATCTGAGGTATAAGTAAACAGAGCAGAGCACAGCAGCTGCTCCACATCTGATCTGACACATGTAGTAGAGGTATACAGCGTGATGTGAGCCACCATCACTCCATACAGCACCCTCGCTGTCAGTCCCATGTAAATTTTCTATCTCTTTCTAACAGTGGAGCCGCTGACATCAGAGATTAATCCTCAGCCCTGATCTGATCCCTGAGACGCCGAGTGATCGCCCTCAGAAGGACGGCCCGGCCTGCAGCAGCACTACAGCTCCCAGTACAACCAGCAACCTCTCCCTGCAGCAGCCCTACAGCTCCCAGTACAACCAGCAACCTCTCCCTGCACCAGCTCTACAGCTCCCAGTACAACCAGCAACCTCTCCCTGCAGCAGCCCTACAGCTCCCAGTACAACCAGCAACCTCTCCCTGCACCAGCCCTACAGCTCCCAGTACAACCAGCACAACAACCCCATTCCCAACCAGCAGCAAGAACAACTGAGCTCATCCCCAGCTTATATAGCTGCAGGCCACGCCCACAATGGTCAGCCACCAATCAGAGCCCGGCTGAGCTGACAGTCCCCAGCTGATTGGAGGGGAGCCGTGTCCATCTGCATGTGATGTCAGCACAGCTCCTGCCTCAGGGGAAGTACACAGGACGACATAAGAGGATATTACACCACCTGCAGTCCTATGTAAGGGTACAGCTACATGGTGACGTGTACATGTCTGACTATTGTAGAGCTGTGATTGGCTGTAAAAAGCAGCAGAGTCGCAGGTGACTCACAGGTTACTTACATTAACCCCTTCAGGACTCAGCCTTATTTCACACAAATCTGACCAGTGTTGATAACTTTAAAACATTTGACTTAGGCCTCATGTACACGGCCGTGTTCTGCAGTCGAGAGCGGACCGTGGTTGCTATGACGCCGTGCGCTTCCTGCTGCCGCCACAGTACAGTGATACACTGGTATAGATCATACCAGTGTATTACTGTATTGCGGCGGCAGCAGGGAGCGCACAGCGTCATAGCAACCGGTGACGCCGTGCGCTCATACTGTCAGGAGGAATCCCGGCCGGGTTTCCACGGTCCGCTCTCGGCCACAGAACACGGCAGTGTACATGAGGCCTTATCCAGGCCATTCTGAGATTTATTTTCCGGCACATAGTGTACTTCATGACACTGGTAAAATGAAGAGAAAAAAAAAATCATGTTTTAGTGTCTCCATATTCTGAGAGCCATAGTTTTTTCAGTTTTTGGGCGATTATCTTAGATCGGGTCTCCTTTTTTGCGGGATGAGGTGACAGATTGGCACTATTTTGGGGTGCATATGACTTTTTGATCGCTTGCTATTACACTTTTTGTGATGTAAGGTGACCAAAAATGGTTTATTTAGCACAGTTTTTATTTTTTACAGTGTTCATCTGAGGAGTTAGGTCATGTAATATGTTTATAGAGCCGGTTGATATGGACGCGGCGAAACCTAATGTGTATACTTTTTTTTCCCCCCTATTTTTTCCCAATTTTTTTTTACTTTATTTGGAGAAAATGACGTTTTTGTTTATTTTTACTTGACATAAAAAAAAAATTTGGGGGGGGTTAATTTTTTTCACTTTTTTTTTTGTCCCACTTTGGCAATTGAACTTTTGGGGGTCTAATCCTTTACAATGCATTCCAATACTTCTGTGTCCTGAAGAGGTTAAAGCCTACAGAGCTAAAGTCACACACTACATGAGACTCGTGACTCGGGAGGAGCCAATCGACTTCGGATGAAACATTCGCACAAGACTTCGTTAGAAAACTGCACTACTGTTATACACCTTTTACCGGACTCGGGTTCAGATCCAAGGTAGCACTTGGAACCCAAACAGAGTTCGGTAAAAGGATTTCAACAGTAGGAATTAATTTCTGAAGTTATTACCCGAAGCAGATTTGCTCATCCCTCCTCGTGACACGAAATCCAGCTTGTGTTGACATTTTGCGGCCATCGTGTTGCAGGATGTAGCGTGTTTTCATAGCAACACCATTGACAATCAATACTTGAAATGTCGCTGTGGAGATGTCACCTGCAGTCCTATGTAACACCACAGATAACAGTGATAACTCTCCTAATACAGATAATGTAATAGATGTCACCTGCAGTCCTATGTAACACTACAGATAACAGTGATAACTCTCCTAATACAGATAATATCATAGATGTCACCTGCAGTCCTATGTAACACTACAGATAACAGTGATAACTCTCTTAATACAGATAATGTAATAGATGTCATCTGCAGTCCTATGTAACACTACAGATAACAGTGATAACTCTCCTAATACAGATAATATAATAGATGTCACCTGCAGTCCTATGTAACACTACAGATAACAGTGATAACTCTCTTAATACAGATAATGTAATAGATGTCATCTGACTGCACCAGTAGAATAGTGAGTGCAGCTCCGGAGTATAATACAGGATTAGTGATGAGCGAATTTTTTTAAAATTCCATTCGGTCGGTTTGCCGAATTTTTGGACAAAATTTGGTTTGATCCGCATATATTTGCGGCGAATTGTGTTAAAAAACGTATATTTCCGGGCTGCAGAGAGCCTGTATAGCGGTGTAGAACACTGTGCCTGTATAGCGGTGTAGAGCACTGTGCCTGTATAGCGGTGTAGAACACCGTGCCTGTATAGCGGTGTAGAACACCGTGCCTGTATAGCGGTGTAGAACACCGTCCCTGTATAGCGGTGTAGAACACTGTGCCTGTATAGCGGTGTAGAACGCTGTGCCTGTATAGCGGTGTAGAACACTGTGCCTGTATAGCGGTGTAGAACACTGTGCCTGTATAGCGGTGTAGAACACTGTGCCTGTATAGCGGGTGTAGAACACTGTGCCTGTATAGCGGTGTAGAACACTGTGCCTGTATAGCGGTGTAGAACACTGTGCCTGTATAGCGGTGTAGAACACTGTGCCTGTATAGCGGTGTAGAGCACTGTGCCTGTATAGCGGTGTAGACACTGTGCCTGTATAGGGGTGTAGAACACTGTGCCTGTATAGCGGTGTAGAGCACTGTGCCTGTATAGCGGTGTAGAACACTGTGCCTGTATAGCGGTGTAGAGCACTGTGCCTGTATAGCGGTGTAGAAGCACTGTGCCTGTATAGCGGTGTAGAACACTGTGCCTGTATAGGGGTGTAGAGACACTGTGCCTGTATAGCGGTGTAGAGACACTGTGCCTGTATAGCGGTGTAGAACACTGTGCCTGTATAGCGGTGTAGAGCACTGTGCCTGTATAGCGGTGTAGAACACTGTGCCTGTATAGGGGTGTAGAGCACTGTGCCTGTATAGCGGTGTAGAGCACTGTGCCTGTATAGCGGTGTAGAACACTGTGCCTGTATAGCGGTGTAGAGCACTGTGCCTGTATAGCGGTGTAGAGCACTGTGCCTGTATAGCGGTGTAGAGCACTGTGCCTGTATAGCGGTGTAGAACACTGTGCCTGTATAGCGGTGTAGGACACTGTGCCTGTATAGCGGTGTAGAACACTGTGCCTGTATAGCGGTGTAGAGCACTGTGCCTGTATAGGGGTGTAGAGCACTGTGCCTGTATAGCGGTGTAGAGCACTGTGCCTGTATAGCGGTGTAGAGCACTGTGCCTGTATAGCGGTGTAGAGCACTGTGCCTGTATAGCGGTGTAGAGCACTGTGCCTGTATAGCGGTGTAGAACACTGTGCCTGTATAGCGGTGTAGGACACTGTGCCTGTATAGCGGTGTAGAACACTGTGCCTGTATAGCGGTGTAGAACACTGTGCCTGTATAGCGGTGTAGAACACTGTGCCTGTATAGCGGTGTAGAGCACTGTGCCTGTATAGCGGTGTAGAACACTGTGCCCGTATAGGGGTGTAGAGCACTGTGCCCGTATAGCGGTGTAGAACACTGTGCCTGTATAGCGGTGTAGAACACTGTGCCTGTATAGCGGTGTAGAACACTGTGCCTGTATAGCGGTGTAGAACACTGTGCCTGTATAGCGGTGTAGAACACTGTGCCTGTATAGCGGTGTAGAACACTGTGCCTGTATAGCGGTGTAGAACACTGTGCCTGTATAGCGGTGTAGAACACTGTGCCTGTATAGTGGTGTAGAACACTGTGCCTGTATAGTGGTGTAGAACACTGTGCCTGTATAGCGGTGTAGAACACTGTGTCTTGCAGTAACACACATAGGGAGTCTGCTGTGGTAGTGAAACAATACTGTGAGTCCGTATGACATGCAGATGACAGGCGTCGCTCTTACAATCACTGCACACTGCACTTATTTGGGCAGTGACGGGGCCAAAACTGACCAAATACCTCGGGTGTGAACTCAGCCTCACAGGTCGATGTTAGCGCCAAGAAGAAACGCACTCCTCTTACACCGTCGTCAGCTGATTCCACATAGATGTCTACAGAACCTGTTCTATTAACCCCTTATACAAGTAGAGCCCCCGACAGAGTGGAGAGGGGGTCAGCAGTAAGGTTGTGTTGACGTCACTGATTATTTTGCCCTTCCTCAGATCCGTCAGAACAATGACCCCCAAAAAACGGGTCCTGTCTGTGGAGCGTCCGCCTTCACTCGGTCAGCATTTGGTCAGTAATCCATCAGTATTGGTAATGCCAAAAAAAACAGGAGTGGATCCGAAACAGAGATGACGCGTGAATGGAATATGTCCATGTCTTCTGTGTTTTGCACCCACTCCTGCTTTTGGCTACCAAATCACAAGCCGGTTCTGATGGGACCTTACAGGCCTTACAGCTGCTGAGCGCTGATCAGATACATCCATTTTTCTGATCGGTCTGCTCAGTTTACTGTGCAGTTTTATTTTTTTTCGTGTTGTTAGTTTTATCTATATATGAAATATAGAGAAAAGAGTAGAAAAAATTAATAAAAAATTTCTGGATGCACGCACAAACCTAAACTCACTTTACCTAACTAAGATTTAAAACAAGCCCCGTCACATGTGAAAACACTACATACACACCCCATACTAAATAAAGTTCTACACATTTCACAAAAAACACCCCAATAAAATAAAAATGGCCCGTCCGTCCCAACGGGTTTACTCAGCTGAAGAGGCATGCGCCTATCTCGCCTCTGATACGGAGTCTGCCAGTGAGGGAGAAGAGGATGCAAATGTCCTCTACTCTCATCATCATCATCATCCGCTAATGAGGGACCCGCTAGAAGGCGCCCCAGGGTAGCAGCGGAGGCAGCCCCCCAGAGTGACCCAATATGGACCCCACCCCCTGACGATTATCAGCCCCAAATTCCGGATTTTGTGGGCAACTCCAGAATACAAATAGACCGTGCGGGCTTCACAGAACAAGATTTTTTCAAAATAATCTTCTCTGAAGATTTTGTACATTTTATGGTGGCCCAAACCAATTTGTACGCCCAACAATTTATAGCTCAGAACCCTACCTCGCCATATGCTAGAGCCCTAGGTTGGACCCCAGTAAGTGCAGCAGAGATGATGACGTTTTGGAACTCGTGCTGCATATGGGCGTTGTAAAGAAGGCAAACCTCAGACAATATTGGAGTTCGGACATTTTCTACCAGACTCCACAGTAACACCATGACCCGGAAGCGTTTCGAGTCAATCCGGAAATTCCTACACTACAACGACAATACACAGCGCCCACCCCAAAATGACCCGACATTGGACGGTCTGTTCAAGGTTAGGCCCTTGACCACTTTAACACCAAGTTTGCTGAGGTGTACACTAGTGTTGAGCGCGAATATTCAATTAGTGAATATCGCCACTTCGAGAAATCGCTAATATTTAGAATATAGTTTTATATAATCGCATTCATGAATATTCTAATTGTGAATTTATTGCGAATTTATCGCGAATATCACCTAGCAACTAATAGGAAAGTTGCCTATAGCAGTAGTGTTGATCGTGAATTTTCGTATCGCGAATCTTATTGCAAATTTTCGCAATCAAGAAAATAATGACAAGATCACGAATTCTCGAATTCGCAAATATACAACAAATATTCACCCAAATATTCGCGAAATATCGCAAATTCAAATATTGTCCCTGCTACTCATCACTGGTGTACACCCTGATAAAAATGTATGTGTAGATGAGTCCCTGTTACTTTTAAAAGGGAGGGTAAGATTCCGCCAGTACCTGCCTAGCAAACGGGCAAGGTATGGCATAAAAATGTACAAACTTTGTGAGAGTAGCTCCCGGTACACCCACAAGTTCCGCGTTTATGAAGGGAAAGATTCCCGCATAGAACCCCCAGAATCCCCCCCCATCCAAGGAGTTAGTGGAAAGATTGTGTGGGACTTGCTGCACCCACTGCTGGATAAGGGTTACCACCTCTATGTAGATAACTATTATAGCAGCATACCCCTATTCAGGTCTCTAACTGCCAGGGGTACTGTGGTTTGTGGCACAGTGTGCAGAAATCAGACAGGCCTCCCTAGATCCCTGGTAGGACATCACTGAGAATGGGTGAAAACAGGGCTCTCCTCCATGAGAACATGCTGGCCGTTAAGTAGAAGGACAAGAGGGATGTCCTTGTACTGACCACCATTCACACTAACACCAGCTCCCCTGCTCATGTGCGAGGTACCTCTACCACTGTCCCCAAACCAGTTTGCATCCTGGACTACAATAAGCACATGGGAGGGGTTGATCTTTCAGATCAAGTTCTGAAGCCCTACAGTGCCACACGAAAAATGAAAGTGTGGTACAAAAAGCTCGGCAAACACATTGTACAGGTGGCAATGTACAATGCGTACGTGCTATTTCATTCTGCAGGCCACACAGGAACTTTCCTCTAGTTCCAAGAGGTGGTTATCAAGGCCCGAATTTTTCAAAGCCAGGCCGACGAGGGTCCCAGTACTTCAGGAAGTCATGGTGCCCATGTTGTACCAGGGCAACATTTTCCAGGTCCCTTTTCACCAACCACTACATATTCATTTCTATGAAACACCTGTTATGTCAAAAGTGCCCTTTCCACCACTTAAAATGTTCATACGGAGGTGCTCTTTCCGAAATGTGCTCACTTCTTGGGGTTTTTCCTTTTTGGGGACCTCAGGAAAAAAAATTCATGCGACATGGCACCATAAAATCCATGCCTGCCAATTCAGGCCTGCAAATAATATTTGCCTCAAGAGGCCTGCTGTGCGCCAAAACAGCAGGCTAAAAGCACATATGGGGTGTACGCAAAATGGGGAACATGTACTGGGGTGCATTTTCTCCTTTAACCCCTTGTGAAAGTGAAAAATTGGGGTCTGCTAGTAATTTTTCATCTTTATAAATGTGTTTTGAAATGTTTCTCTCAAGTAATTCTGCCTTCTGTGAGACACCTGTTTGCTAAAAAGTACCCTTTCCACCACTTAAAATGTTCGTACGGGGGTGCTCTTTCCGAAATGTGGTCACTTCTTGGGGGTTTTCATTTCTGGGAACCTCAGTGTTACGACACTCACCGCCAGGTAGATGACGCCGCTGGTTAGTGAATAAGCCCCTTTCTCCAGGAATGCAGTTTTTAATCCAGCCGATCATCAAACCCCCGAATGGAGCATAAGAACGTGGCAACTCCCGATCAGCAATTCAGTCGAACTCCTTCCACAGCTAGCAATATATGAAAGCGCTGTCCCAATAATAAATCCCTCCATAAACGAGACCAAGCTCCGTCTTGAAAGTCAAACAGGGAATGTTTTATTGAGGGCTACCCGCCCATTTTTATGCAGGTCCCCATCTGGTGGACACGCCCCTAGGGGCCCAGAATGGAGACTGGGACACAGGACAGACATGTAGCACTACAGAGACAATACATCCCCACAATGCATTATGGTTTTCTCCTCTCTGCCCTGGCGACACCCGAGGAATAATCCAATTATCTCCCAAGACAGAGGGAAATCACCAATACACATGTGGGGACAACAGAACAGACATCACCATTTACACACAATGTCACAACCCTTTTCAATACACAGACATTTAGCGTCCCACAATGGCACGAATTAGACCAGGAGGTCAAGTTGGTTCAAGTCCTTTGTGAACAATGAGGCCATTTGGGTTACTAGCAGCACACTCTTCTCCTGGGTGGCCGTCCGTTCAGTAGTCCTGTGGGGAAACACACGAACAGGGGCATATGGACAGGAAATCCAGCGAAATAAGGGCAAACAGACGAACCAGCAATATAGGTCTATACAGATGGATCTGTCACACTCAGGAATTTATTTAATGCGACATGGCACCTAAAATCCATGTCTGCTGATTCAGGTCAGCAAAATCCATATTTAGCTGTTTGTATCTAGAGCCCTGCCATGCGCCCATACATCATTTTTTGAGCACATATGGGCTGTTGGCGTATTCGGGGGGGAAATGGGGAACAAAATGTGGTGTGCATTTTGTCCGGTTACCCCTTGTGAAAGTGAGAAATGTGGGTGTAAAGCAACTTTTTCTGGTAAAAATGTCATTTTTTATTTTCACAGCCAAGCGTATCCTAATTCTGTGAAACGCCCGATGGGTCTGAGTGCTTAGTACACATCTTGAAATATTCCTTGAGGGGTGTAGTTTACGGAATGGGGTCACCACTCTAGGGCCACCTCCGGGTGTCTTCATATGCGACATAGCCCCCAAGTACCATTCCAGCTAAATCCGTTCTTGGATTCTCTATTGTGGTTCCACACGTTCCTGAACTCTGTATACCCTGAGCTACAATTTACGATGCACTACCATACTAACAAGATTAGTTTTCTTGACACCATGGTCACCAAACAATCCAATGGTTTACTGACAGATTTATACCGTAAACCCACAGATAGGAACAATTTGTTACATTTTTCCAGTTTCCATTCCTCCAATACAAAGAAGTCACTTCCACACTCCCAGTTTGAACGTGTACGCTGTATAGTCAAAACTGACCCTCTACGTCAAATTAGATTGTTGGAAATGAAAGAACGTTTCCTGGAGTGCGGATACTCACCACGTCTCCTTCATAATTCAGACAAACCAAAAACACATACACGTAAAGAGACCACAGAGACCACAAAAAGAATACCTTTTGTCCACACGTTCCACCCTAGTGTTAAAAAAATGGTCAACAGCATAAGAAACCACTGGTCCATCCTAAAGAGGTTATATCCACAGGTTGAGGAATCGAACAATCCCTTACTATCCTGTACACGTCGCCGTAGAAACTTGAGGGACCTATTGGTGAAAGCTGACTTAGGCCCATCTACATCCATACCGAGACAGACTTTCTTACACAGACAGAAGCTAGGCACATTCCCTTGTGTTCACTGCCTACAATGTTCCAATGTTTTAAAAGGGGCATACTTCCACCACCCATCTGGTAAAAGCTTCCCTGTCTGAGGATACTTTACATGTGACTCCTCCTATGTGGTATACCTTGTCAAATGTCCCTGTGGGAAGGTGTACATAGGCAAGACAACCCAGAAGATTGGGGATAGAGTGTGTCAGCACAAGTCCACCATACGACGTCAGTACTTACTACTCCCAGTTCCGGCACATTTCGAATCCGCTGGCCATAATCTTGCAGAGCTAAAATATCAGGTTTTTGAACATGTTAAACCACTTAGGAGAGGAGGTGACAGAGCGAGGCTACTCAAGACGGGGGAAGCTTACTGGAGCCATACACTAGATACCCTTGAGCCAAAAGGACTCAACATGGAATATGACATTCAACAATGTAAATCTAACAATGTCAATCACACAATGTGAATTAAGCAATGTATTGAACACTGTGTCCTCCTTTTGCTTCATGCTCAGTAGATGTTGATTTGTAATCAATGCACGATTTGTGTGATTTAACACGACATTTCCCCATTACCTCTCTTCTTACCCCCTTCCTCTCACCCTCTTTCTGAGGGATCTCTGCACTCCATGATCCTTTGTATGGCTATACTGACGTATCTCGATTGTGTATTGCTGTAGCACGCCCGTTGTATTTTATATACACACAAATTCCATAGGTCTTATCTTTTTGATATAGCTCTATTGTGTATTTCCGTAGTACGCCATCTATATTTTATACACACACACATACAGTATGCCATATGTCTTATTCAATTGATAGCCTAAATTCACACTAACATTTATATATATTTTCTCCTCTTTAGGCCGAACGGTCTGTGGTAACCCGGCCTGGCATCCATAGATCATACGAGTGTATTACTGTAGTACAGCGGCGGCATGAAGCGCACGGCGTCATAGCAACCAATGACGCCGTGCGCTCCTGCTCTCAGCTGGATGCCAGGCCGGGTTACCACGGACCGTTCACGTGCATTCGGCCTTACAGATAGCCTAGTTGATATAGCCTGGTGCCGAATATAGTATCCTTTATATCATAGGAGGTATGTACAATATAGATATAGAACTAGAGTTGAGCGAACACCTGGATGTTCGGGTTCGAGAAGTTCAGCCGAACTTCCCGGAAATGTTCGGGTTCGGAATCCGAACCCGAGCCGAACTTCATCCCGAACCCGAACCCCATTGAAGTCAATGGGGACCCGAACTTTTTGGCACTAAAAAGGCTGTAAAACAGCCCAGGAAAGGGCTAGAGGGCTGCAAAAGGCAGCAACATGTAGGTAAATCCCCTGCAAACAAATGTGGATAGGGAAATGAATAAAAATAAAAATAAAATAAAAATTAACCCATATCAATTGGAGAGAGGTCCCATAGCAGAGAATCAGGCTTCATGTCACCCACCACTGGAACAGGCCACTGTCAGATATTTAGACCCTGGCACCCAGACAGAGGAGAGAGGTCCCATAGCAGAGAATAAGGCTTCATGTCATAGCAGAGAATCAATGAATAGAATGGAGAACCGCACTCAATTCAAATGTCCCTGGTGCCAATCAAGGGCTGCGAACAGCCAGTATATATGTAGCGAAAATTGAGGCACTCAGGTTTAGGTTATTGCAATCAAAACTTTTTTTATTTTTTCAAGTTTTTGCAGTAGTTTCATCCAAAAAGCCCGATTAGATCCTTTGTACAAACAGTATATTTAAGACCAGACGTTTCGGTCATTTCAGACCTTCATCAGTGGTCACATTTTTTATCTGAAACAATATATAGTACAAAACATGAGCTGGTTTTCATACAGGGCTTTTTTGATGAAACTACTGCAAAAACTTGAAAAAATAAAAAAAAGTTTTGATTGCAATAACCTAAACCTGAGTGCCTCAATTTTCGCTACATATATACTGGCTGTTCGCAGCCCTTGATTGGCACCAGGGACATTTGAATTGAGTGTGGTTCTCCATTCTATTCATTATTTCGACTACTGAGAGAACCCTGCACCTTCATCCAAGTATGACTAACGTATTTTCATGCGACACAAGTACAGCAGAAAGCATAGTGTCCGGGGTACATTTACCCAACGATTTTTTACAGATACCAAGTTACGAGATCAAACTTCGTGAATATGAACGTGACCGCAGACGTCTTATTGGATGGGAACTACACTGCAGTACACTGACGGAATATTATAAGAATAATCGCATACCACGAGGCTTGAGGTCGCATTTGAGACCCACACTCTTTGCCGAGAAGAAAAACTTCTGTGAACGATTCGAAAACATTCTTAACAAGTGTTCCTTTGATCTTATCCTCCTAACAATCGAGGAACTACAGACCTCGATTGGTGACCTGTCCAAGAGAATCGAAACCACTGAAGTCCAACTCTCATCCACTACTCCAGAAGAAGAATTGACAAAGGCCAAAGAAAGGATCGAGACGCAACTACATGAACACAAGAGAAACACCGAACATAATAAACGCCAGAAATTTCTACGCGACGCTGAGGATTAAAGGGCAGATACAGTCTATCGGTGGAAAAACAACAACCAACAACAATCAGGCTACAGAGGATACCGCAAACACCTACTACTCCGGTTCATCAAATTCGGATAGCGACAGATCCGGAAATTACGGTTATCAGCCTCATTTTTTAGGCCAGTACCAACGGAGAGGCAGAGGAAGAAGCGGAAGACTAGGAGGGGTGGCAGAAAATCAAGGAGATCGAGTACAGACACGCTCCCAGGTAAGGAGAACCTAGTTATTAATATCTCATCCACCACCCTATCACCTGCAGAGACTATTGTACTACAAAAGGGCTTATCCTTTTGCCCCACACCTAAACTTAACACCTTCACTCTAGGACAGGAGTTACAAAGGTTTTACCGGACATTGAGATTAAAAACTCATTTTCAGGAACTCCAAACACAAGAGCCACGCACACCCACGATGCCAGGATTATTATCCATAGAACATTTAAGCCTAAGGAACAAGAGCTCCTTCATGCCACCCAAAAACAAACATCCAGTCGAGACATACATCTCCTTGTCTCAGAATCTGATAAAAGACATACTCACGACACAAACACACTAATAACTTATCCTCGGAAGAAAAATTAGCGCTTGAATCACTGCAAAACAGCAAAGACATTATCATTAAACCAGCGGACAAGGGAGGGGCATTAGTTGTAATGGACAAGACTGATTATGAGACAATTATCTGACACAGATACATACGAAGTACTGCCTCGAGATCCCACAATACAGATTAAAGGTCTAATCTCCAGCACCATCAATAGGTATACAGAATCTGGAACCATTGAACCAAAGACGGCCATTTTCCTCACCAAACAAGATCCCATTGTTCCAGTATTCTATATATTGCCAAAGATTCATAAAAGCCTCATCAACCCCCCAGGTCGCCCCATAGTAGCCTCCACCGATTCTATCCTTTCCCCCACCTTGCCATCTATATGGAAAAGATACTTACACCACTAATCAAAACATCCAAGTCTTTCATATTAGATACCACCGACTTCCTCACAAAACTAAGGGGCACAACTATCACACCAGGAAGTATCCTCTTAACTCTAGATGTCAATAGCCTCTACACGTCTATAACACATGATAAGGGGCTCCAAGCCACAGCAAGGCTGTTACAAAACCAGTCCATCTTGGACAACACACAACAGGAATTCTGCCTCAATATCCTAGAGATTATACTTACTAAAAATTTCTTCCTGTTTGGAGACACATTTTTGGGCCAGAAACGGGGTACCGCGATGGGGTCTAACGTGGCCCCGCCCTATGCGAACGCATTCATGATAGCGTTCGAGGAAGACCATGTACAGTCATGTGAAAAAATTAGGACACCCTTTGAAAGCATGTGGTTTTTTGTAACATTTTTAATAAAAGGTTATTTCATCTCCGTTTCAACAATACAGAGAGATTAAAGTAATCCGACTAAACAAAGAAAACTGAAGAAAAGTCTTTTCAAGATCTTCTGTAAATGTCATTCTACAAAAATGCCTATTCTAACTAAGGAAAAAGATAGGACACCCTTGCCCCTAATAGCGAGTGTTACCTCCTTTGGCTGAAATAACTGCAGTGAGACGGTTCTTGTAGCCATCTACCAGTCTTCGACATCGGTCTGAGGAAATTTTACCCCACTCCTCAATGCAGAACTTTTTCAGCTGTGAGATGTTTGAGGGGTTTCTTGCACGTACAGCCCTTTTCAAGTCACCCCACAGCATCTCAATGGGATTCAAATCTGGACTTTGACTTGGCCATTCCAGGACTCTCCATTTCTTCTTTTTCAGCCAATCTTTGGTTGATTTACTAGTATGTTTTGGGTCATTGTCATGTTGCATGGTCCAGTTCCGCTTCAGCTTTAATTTTCTAACTGATGGTCTCACATGTTCTTCAAGCACCTTCTGATACACAGTAGAATTCATCGTGGATTCTATGATGGTGAGCTGACCAGGTCCTGCTGCAGCAAAGCAGCCCCAAACCATGACACTTCCACCTCCATGCTTCACAGTTGGTATGAGGTTCTTTTCTTGGAATGCTGTGTTTGGTTTACGCCAAACATGTCCTCTGCTGTTGTGTCCAAATAATTCAATTTTGGACTCATCTGTCCAAAGAACATTATTCCAGAAGTCCTGGTCTTTGTCAACTTTATCTCTGGCAAATTTCAGTCTGGCCTCGATGTTTCTCTTGGAAAGCAAAGGTTTCCTCCTTGCACACCTCCCATGCAAGTTAAACTTGTACAGTCTCTTTCTGATTGTAGAGGCATGTACTTCTACATCAACAGTAGCCAGAGCCTGCTGTAGTTCTCGAGATGACACTTTAGGGTTTTTGGAGACCTCTTTTAGCATCTTGCGGTCTGCTCTTGGGGTGAACTTGCTGGGGCGACCAGTCCTGGGCATGTTGGCAGTTGTTTTGAAAGCCCTCCACTTGTAGACTATCTTCCGGACAGTGGAATGGCTGATTTCAAAATCTTTTGAGATCTTTTTAAATCCCTTCCCAGACTCATAGGCTGCTACAATCTTTTTTCTGAAGTCCTCTGACAGCTCTTTTGCTCTCACCATGGTGCTCACTCTCACTTCAACAGTCAGGAGCACACCAAACTAAATGTCTGAGGTTTAAATAGGGCAAGCCTCATTCAACATGCAGAGTAACGATTTACTAATTATGTGCACCTGGTGTGATATACCTGTGTGAGATCTGAGCCAATTTAAGAGGGAATACATGTGAGGGTGTCCTATCTTTTTCCTCAGTTAGAATAGGCATTTTTGTAGAATGACATTTACAGAAGATCTTGAAAAGACTTTTCTTCAGTTTTCTTTGTTTAGTTGGATTACTTTAATCTCTCTGTATTGTTGAAACGGAGATGAAATAACCTTTTATTAAAAATGTTACAAAAAACCACATGCTTTCAAAGGGTGTCCTAATTTTTTCACATGACTGTATACACGAACCCCTTGTTTCAACAATATGCCGACATTTGGTACCGTTTCATAGACGACATCTTTTGTCTTTGGAGAGGACCCATGTCCACTATACAACAGATGGTAACGGATCTGAACCAGATCTATGACGAGTTAGGCTTGGCAAGCGCCCGACTTCTCGGGAGGGTGCTTAGGGACTGGGGGTCCCCCTCCCCTTCCCCTTCCTAGCCGTGGATCATATGTGGCACCTTGTCAGCTCCGTTTAGGTGCTTGAGGGGTTAATTGAGTTAGGATGGGACGTCATTATGGGATGATTAGGATATGTCTCCCCCCCGCAGCCTCAAACCCCTGGGGGCGTTGTTCAGTCGCGCAGGGGGATGTCTAGGTCCTCGTCCTCATCCACCGACAGCAGGCGGCGTTACCGCCGCCCTGCTCGTAGACGCCAGTCCCGTCACCGTTCAAGGATTTCTGGCAGCAGCAGGCGTTCCAGATCCTCTAGGTGGCGCTCACCGTCGTCTTCGGACGGATCGACGGGCGCATCTGGGGAGTCTGGTCGGCCGTCCGGTTCTAAAAGAAAGAGGCAGGTGCCTAGTCATACCTCCAGGGCTCCCAGCCTGGCCCCAGTGACGGAACCCCGGACTGTGATCCCGGTACCCGGTCCTTCTTCGGTGCTGGCGACTGATGCACCCGGTGAGTACCAGTATACTGGGGCGTGAAGGGGGGGGGTTAGTGGGGATGTGGAATCGATGCTTAAGGCATTGCTTGCGAAGATGTCCCCTTCTCCTGCCCCTTCGTCTTCCTTGTCGCGTGCCCCAGTTTTGGCGGGGGTTCATAAAGATTCTTTCTTTTGTGGTGTTAGCCCCCTGGGTTGTCATTTAGATGATGCTGCGAGGGAGAAAATATGGTCCAACCAATATATTGATTGATTTGGTCTCTTATATCGGTGGATCAGCATACGGTTGACAAGGAGAGGCGCTTCCCTGACACGCCGTTTGATCGCAAGCCCAGGGTCGCTAAATCCATTAATAACTGGTTGCAAGCCTTTTCGGTGTTGGGATGTATTATGGGCCAGCGGCACCCTGACCGCTGTTCGGAATTATTTGTCTACCAAGATACTATTTACAGTGCTTACAGAGCCCATGGCGGTAGCGCTTGGTGGCGATATGATGAAGAATTCCGGCGGCGGTTGGCGTTGCATCCGGAAGTGGGTTGGGGTGTCAAGGCGACTGATGTCTGGCTTCGCCTCATGGTGTCCCAGCGGCAGCCCCCCTTTCGTAGTGCGGCCACTGGTTCCGGAGCAATCTCTGGTCATGGGCCAGTGGCCGTCCGCCGCCCAGGGGCGTGCTGGCTTTTCAACGAAGGCCATTGCAAATACGCTGGCCTGTGCAAGTACAGGCATGAGTGCTCAGCATGTGGTGGCAGCCACGCCGCTAACCGGTGCTCCCGCCCGACTTCCAGGCCTTTCAAGCCCCCCGGTTAGCGTAACAGAGATGTCCCCATGGTTAGACATTTACCCCAATAAGGCGTCCGCCTCGCAGCTTCGCTTTGGTTTCACGTTTGGTTTCTTTATTCCTTTTGTTTTGAGTAGGTTTCCTGTTTTTTCCGATAATTTGCGTTCTGCTAGGGAGCTCCCGGAGGTTGTTCGTGAGAAGTTGGGTAAGGAGGTGTCTTTGGGCAGAGTCAAGGGGCCGTTTCAATCTATTCCGTTTCCTAACCTTAGAGTGTCTCCTTTGGGTATTGTTCCCAAGAAGGAACCTGGTAAGTTCCGCCTCATACACCACTTATCCCACCCCAGGGGTTCGTCGGTGAATGACGCTATTTTGCCTGAGGAGGCCTCGGTATCCTATGTGTCCTTTGACCGCGCTGTTTCTCTGGTTAGGACGGCGGGTCAAGGCGCCCTTTTGGCAAAATCCGACATTGAATCGGCCTTTCGGCTCTTGCCTGTTCCCCCGGATTGTCATCATCTTCTGGGTTGTTCTTTAGATGGTCTGTTTTATTATGACACGTGCCTTCCCATGGGGTGTTCCATTTCCTGTCACTATTTTGAAATGTTTGGTTGTTTTTTGGAATGGGTGGTCAGGCATGAGACATTATCCTCATCGGTCATACACTATTTGGATGACTTTTTGTTTGTTTCCCCGGGGGCGGGGGATGGTTGTCTTTTGCTCCTCAACGCGTTTTTATCCTGTATGTCCAGGTTTGGTGTTCCCGTATCGGCAGAGAAAACGGAGGGTCCTGTCACGTGTTTGTCTTTTTTGGGTATTGAAATTGATTCTGTCGAGATGGTTTTTCGTTTGCCCGGTGATAAGTTGCAGAAGTTGTTGTATTTGATAGAAGGTTTTCTGGCAGTGCGTAAGGTTACCCTACAGCAGCTTCAGTCCTTGCTTGGTTTGCTTTGTTTTGCATGCCGGGTCATGCCCATGGGTCGTGTTTTTTCCAGGCGTTTGTCGTTGGCGACCCAGGGGGCTAAGTCTCCACATCACCGCATTCGCTTGACCAGGTCTCTGAAAGCCGACTTGCGGGTATGGCAGGATTAGATGCCTAACTCGGTTTTGTCCCTTTTTTCAGACGCTTCTGGTTCCTGCGGTTTTGGTACCGTTTTTGGCAAGGAATGGTGCTCTGCCCCCTGGCCGGAGTTGTAGCGCTCCCAGGGCCTTTGTAAGAATTTGACGCTGCTGGAATTGTTTCCTATTGTGGTGGCTGTGGAGATCTGGGGTCGCGAGCTTTCAAATCACCATGTCTGCTTTTGGTCTGATAATCTGGGTGTGGTCCATTGTATCAACCGCCTGTCGTCCTCTTCTCTCCCGGTGATTGCGCTGTTGCGACATTTGGTTTTGCGTTGTCTTGAGCATAATATCTATTTCAGGGCGCGGCATGTTCCAGGCGTTGATAACGGTATTGCTGATGCTCTTTCCCGTTTTCGTTGGCAGGTTTTTCGGGAGCTGCTTCCGGAGGCGGAGCGCATCGGGAAGGAGTGTCCGTAGCACCTTTGGCGTTTGGTGGTCACCAAATAATGTCCCTGGTGGGGGCTTCGGTGTCTCCTGCGACTTGGCGAGGTCACGGTAAGGCGTGGGCCGACTGGTTATCAGGGGTGGGAGCGAGGGACGTTGCCACGCAGGATTCCCTCCGGCTGGAGGTGACTGTTGAGTGGTTGCTCAAACTTAGATCTATGGGTGTGTCCGCGCCTGTCGCGCAGCGCTGGTTGTCTGGGGTGGCCTTTTACTTTTGCCTTTGCGGTTGGCCTGATGTCTCTAAATATTTTATCATCAGGCAGGCCATGAAGGGTTGGAGGAAGGAATATGTTTCTAGGGATTGCCGGCGGCCTCTCACATTTAGCCTGTTATGCAAGCTGGTCGAGGTTTGTTCCGGGGTGTGTATGTCGGTTTTTGAGGCGCAGCTTTTCTCGGCCTGTTTTAGCTTGGCCTTTTTTGCAGCTCTCCGGGTGGGGGAATTGCTCCCTCCTTCCAGCAAGAAGCCAGGTGGCTTGTCATTTCAGGATGTAGTCTGTGGGAACGGGGCTGTCAGGGTCCGGGTTCGTAGATCTAAGACGGACCAGTTTGGCAGGGGGGCGTGGATCCCCCTCCACCAAGTGCCTGGTGTGGCTTGTCCGGTTCGTTTAGTCTCTGTGTACGGTGGGTCTCGCGTTGGTGGTTCTAATTTCTTCACGCACCAGGACACCTCCCCCTTGACGAAATTTTAGTTTGTGGCTGTTTTTTGCTCTTGCTTGTTACGGTTGGGTGTTGAGCCGAGGGATTTCGGCACCCACTCGTTTCGCATTGGGGCTGCTACTGAGGCTGCTAGAGCTGGTTTGCCGGAGTCGGAGGTTATGCGCATTGGGAGGTGGCAGTCCGCCTGTTACGCCAGGTACATCAGGCCGGATCTCTTGATTTAGAATATAGTTAGTTTTAAAAAAAAAAAAAAAAAAGGAGGAGGGATTTATATGTGTGTGAATTCTTTTGTTCCCAGGTTGTTATGCAAGTGTTGGCTCCAGTTGGTGCAGCGCGGGTTCGCAGCGTTATCCTGTATTGCGTTGGTACTGTTTTTTCTTCTAGGTGTGGTGCGCCCGGCGGTGTGGTTGGTTGGCCACTCTTACATTTTCTGGGCGGCTCAAAGGGCGGAGTGCAGGCCTGGCGGTCGGATGCTTGGATTCCGTGAGGTGGATGTATCCTGGAGGGGTATCCGCGGTCTTAGGTGGTCGCAGATTCTTACTGAGGTGGTAGATATCGGTTTCCACTCCAGGGGCCCTGTGATCCTGGTCATCCATGCCGGTGGCAATGACCTATGCCTATCTCGCCTGGCTGAGCTCATGGCTCTCATGCGCTCTGACATTGAGAGGTTCTCGTCCTTCTTCGCCGAGATGGTGCTGGTGTGGTCCGAGATCATTCCTCGTGTAGTTTGGCACGGTGCCAGGGATGCCGAGGCTGCCGAGAAGTGTAGGAGGACCGTCAATTCTCGCATGTCTCGTTTTGTGCGCTCCCGCGGGGGTATTGTGGTGAGGCATCGCCAACTAGAGGGTGATAACAGGTCCCTTATGAGGCCCGATGGTGTTCACTTAACAGAGATCGGTTTGGACATCTTTATTTCTGGATTGCAGGACGGTATCGAGCAGGCCATGTTTTTGCTGGGTGGTGGTCGGAGCCCCGTTTAAGGCTGCGGGTCTCCTCCGTGGCGGTAATTGATACAGCGGAATGTTGGAGATGGCTGATGGCGTACTTGCCCGCCGGGAGTCCGGCGGTTGGCATACCGCTCCAAGATGTTCTTTGGTTTTGCCGTATAAAATAAATAAGCTGTGGCCGATCACCACCCAGCTAAAAGGTTACCTGTTGTCCCGCGTGTTTGTTATATGGGTCAGTTTTTAAGTAAGGGGGGAGCTACAGGTAGGCAGAGGTGCCGGCCCGGTTCTTGGCTCCCCTTTGCCCTATCCTTACATACCAGCAGTCTTACTTCACACACCAGCACGGAGGAGATAAGTTTCCTTGATACACTGGTCAAAATTGACTCCATAGGCGAACTGTCCATAGACCTATATAACAAACCAACTGACCGCATTAGCCTGCTCCATTATAAAAGTTGCCACCCCAGGGCCACAAAGCAATCCCTACCCCGATCACAGTACACACGCGTTGACCGAATTGTAAGCAATGATAGGATAAGAGACACACAATTCAAGGCTATGATGGAAAAATTCCGCAATAGGGGTTACCCAGAGGCCATCTTAAGAAATACTCTACAAGATTTCACTGGGATACAAGAGCCACGACATAAGACCAACAATGAAAATAGGATTGCATGTGTGACCACTTATCATCCCCTAATGCCGAAAATCCAACGGGCCCTTAAACAACACTGGCCACTCCTAGCCAAAGATTATCCCTCCATAAAAGAATTTGATTAAACGCCTCTGACATGCTACAAAAGGTCCCCTAACATTAGGGAAAAACTAATAACAGCTGACATAGGTAGTTTCTCAAAACTACCTAAACAAACCTTTCTAAGGAGCAGGCGATTAGGCACATACCCATGTCTCCACTGTGCCCAGTGCTCCAGTGTCATAAAAGGCGAGTATGCCACACATCCACGTACTGGACAGAGGATTCCGATTCGTGGATTCTACACCTGTGACTCAACTTTTGTTGTTTATCTTATAAAATGCCCATGCGGACAAGCACAAGTCGACGATCAGACTTGGGCACACTTTTCTACCTATACCACATCACTTTGCGGACAAAAAACATCAAATTTCACAATTGCGTTTCCAAATCTTGGACCAAATTGACCCATCGAGGAGAGGAGGCAACCGGATACTCCTCCTAAGACAACGGGAGGCATTTTGGATCCATAAACTAGGGACACTTGCTCCAAATGGACTAAACCGCGAATGTGACTTCTTTATTAATGTGTAAAATGAATTTGGGAACGTGATCCTAATATTCCTCTGTTTTTTCCTCCTACAGACCCGCTGAGAAACAAATATTACATCTGATGTGGGTGAGATTATCTCTTCCCCTATTGTTCCATTAACTTTGCCTTTTATTCTCTCTTCCCTGAATGGTCAACCTTTCATCCCCTCTCCAGGTCCCCCTTCCTCTATCCATCCCTCCTTTATTCAACTCCCTGTAATTATCTAGGGCTATGTATCAGAGAACGGATTGTACACCACTGACATTTTATTGATAAAAACCATTGAAACAGGCCCCACTTTGTTACGCGTCATTATATACCGCACAACGCACGGTTGGTGCACCCCACATGTAGATGCGATTTATATGTGTACATATATATATACATAGGAATGCCAGATATATACTAAATTTGTACCCGACGTATATCATGCAATACCTTGAAGTACCGTGTGACATTGCGATCTATACACTAGACTCATTTAACCATTAGCTCTCAAATGTATACCGCGTGGGACATCGCTTGTTGTATTTGTGGCCACACAGCCATTGGAGGGATGTCGTCCAAATGCCATCACATATCTATGCCTGTACCTGCGCAGGATACGGCGATAGACGGTGCCAATAACCCAATACTTACATTATAGCATGCTATGCATCTGTCCATGATTTCTAGGTATCCCACCATGTTATTCTATACGGGTGTCCTTGACAACGTCTATCTGACCATACCCTGCGCAGTAATATCTCCATGTATCTTTTTCTCTTACCATGTATTCTGCATGATCTAAATTTTCTCCATCCAAAGATGTCTGTATAATGTTCCATTATGTGTCAATTCAGCTAAGTACCCAGCCACAAATTGGATTATTATAAACATGTACATAATAATTGTCCCCCTTTTTTAATACAAAAAAATGAATTTTCAGTTGTTTTCATACCAGCTCATGTTTTGTACTATATATTGTTTCAGTTAAAAAATGTGACCACTGATGAAGGTCTGAAATGATCGAAACGTCTGGTCTTAAATATACTGTTTGTACAAAGGATCTAATCGGGCTTTTTGGATGAAACTACTGCAAAAACTTGAAAAAATAAAAAAAAAGTTTTGATTGCAATAACCTTAACCTGAGTGCCTCAATTTTCGCTACATAGCAGAGAATCAGGCTTCATGTCACCCACCACTGGAACAGGCCATTGTCATATATTTTTAGGCCCCGACACCCAGACAGAGGAGAGAGGTCCTATAACAGAGAATCAGGCTTCATGTCACCCACCACTGGAACAGGCCACTGTCAGATATTTTTAGGCCTCGGCACCCAGACAGAGGAGAGGTTCATTCAACTTTGGGTTGCCTCGCAATATAATGGTAAAATGAAAATAAAAATAGGATTGAATGAGGAAGTGCCCTGGAGTCCAATAATATATGGTTATGGGGAGGTAGTTAATGTCTAATCTGGACAAGGGACGGACAGGTCCTGTGGGATCCATGCCTGGTTCATTTTTATGAACGTCAGCTTGTCCACATTGGCTGTAGACAGGCGGCTGCGTTTGTCTGTAATGACGCCCCCTGCCGTGCTGAATACACGTTCAGACAAAACGCTGGCCGCCGGGCAGGCCAGCACCTCCAAGGCATAAAAGGCTAGCTCTGGCCACGTGGACAATTTAGAGACCCAGAAGTTGAATGGGGCCGAACCATCAGTCAGTACGTGGAGGGGTGTGCACACGTACTGTTCCACCATGTTAGTGAAATGTTGCCTCCTGCTAACACGTTGCGTATCAGGTGGTGGTGCAGTTAGCTGTGGCGTGTTGACAAAACTTTTCCACATCTCTGCCATGCTAACCCTGCCCTCAGAGGAGCTGGCCGTGACACAGCTGCGTTGGTGACCTCTTGCTCCTCCTCTGCCTTGGGCTTCCACTTGTTCCCCTGTGACATTTGGGAATACTCTCAGTAGCGCGTCTACCAACGTGCGCTTGTACTCGCGCATCTTCCTATCACGCTCCAGTGCAGGAAGTAAGGTGGGCACATTGTCTTTGTAGCGTGGCAACCCAGTAGTCCGCACACGTTAAAATGTGGGCAACTCTGCTGTCGTTACGCAGGCACTGCAGCATGTAGTCGCTCATGTGTGCCAGGCTGCCCAGGGGTAAGGACAAGCTGTCCTCTGTGGGAGGCGTATCGTCATTGTCCTGCCTTTCCCCCCAGCCACGCACCAGTGATGGGCCCGAGCTGCGTTGGGTGCCACCCCGCTGTGACCATGCTTCATCCTCATCCTCCTCCACCTCATACTCTTCTTCGTCCTCCAGTAGTGGGCCCTGGCTGGCCACATTTGTACCTGGCCTCTGCTGTTGCAAAAAACCTCCCTCTGAGTCACTTCGAAGAGACTGGCCTTAAAGTGCTAAAAATTACCCCTCCTCCTCCATCATCGCCCTAACGCTGGGTTCAGACCTGAGCGTTTCTGAGACACGCGTTTTTTGCAATAGTAAACGTGCGTTTGACGTGCGTTAAACGTGCGTTTGACGTGCGTTTGACGCGCGTTTGTGTGATTGACTGCAGTGTTGTCCAATGAGCAAATATCCCTGTCTATATGAAGTTTGGCCAATCCTAGGGCATTGTAGGTGTGAAATTCCATGTGTGTTGGTAGAGTGTGTGGTTTGTAGTCATCATGGAATGCTATAGACGGCGACGTGTTGCGGCACTTGTTGCAGCTATCCACCTGGAACGCTTGAGGAGAAGGCGGGACAGCAGGCGACGTTTCTGGGTCCATCCTGTGATTGCCAATAGACAGGAGAGGGGCCAGTTCTGGGCACTGTATGCGAACCTCCGTGCCCATGAGGACAAGTTTTTTGACTACACCAGGATGTCCATCCACAAGTTAGTACGTATACGTGGTTGCAATGTTTTTTCAATGGTTAAGCTAAGTGTTTTGTGCTTTTTGTATTGTTAACCATGAACATTTTATTGTTTCCCAGCTTTGACGAGCTCCTGGTGCTGTTGTCCCCTCATTTGCAGCGTCAGGACACCTTCATGCGGGACTGCATCCCACCAGTGGAAAGACTGGTCATTACTTTGCGGTATATAGCCTATTATTGTGGCCATTTAAACCATTTGCAGTGTGTTGTGCCAGGATCTGAGTTTCGCCGTGTTTCTCTTGTTGTTTGTGGCGTATGAGTGTTTGTGCGGGGGGTATGTGATGTGTATGTTGTCAACGTGTGGCATAGATATCCCATACATGCATCATGTATCCACATTTGGCCATGTTTTACCTCTCACTTTCCAAAAATAGTCCAAACATTTGCTTCAAATTTTTTATCTTTGGTGAATGTATTAACATCATACATTTCAAACTAAAATGTGTTAACTCTGTTTACCAAACAAGGGAGCAATTTTTTTTAAATAACATAAAAATATTAGAAACCTTTTCCTATATATGTGACCTTTTTGGCTCCAAAACCCTTGAGCCTGAGAATTTCCCTCTTATAATTTTCAAAGGGTTTCATATTGCGGCCCTGAAAACTCCGCCTCGGGATCCCGCCGTGTCTCTCTGGCTCCGCGAGACTGATTGGCGGGTGGCATTTCAGTGGTGGTGATGGTGGACGTGCTTGGGCCCGTGCTTGTAGAGGGATATGGGTATGATGTGTGTTGTGTCTGCCATGTGTCAAGAGGGTGTTGTATGTTACTTTGTGTGTATGTGTGTGCTGGGTATGTGTGAGGGTGTTGGGGATGTAGTGGGCCATATTGGGGCCCATATTGGGGGAAATATTGTGGCCCATATTGTGCTGGCTGCTGTGGGGCCTGCTGTGGGGCACTGATAGACGTTGAGATCTCATAATGGATGCAATATTTATCAATGGTCTTAGACAACTCATCCCTTAGTTGTGTGACCAGATTTCTGGGCACATGTAGCATTTTCTCCTCTAGACTGAGGAGAAAATGGGCATCACTTGTAAGTTTTGGCACAGGATGTGCCAGGGCATCCAGGCAGCCTATTAGCCTGTCCTCATGCCTCTCTGTTCTTCTCCTCTTATGTCAGGGCTGCTGACTTGGACAGTCTGCATGGGGCTCACGAAACTCGGAGTGGGTGGGGGGCCTGGAGGACTCATTGGCCCCATAGATGGTCCGGCCTCACTGTCCATGGTTGTGCCCTCGTCCTCTTCCTGTCATCTTGCGCCTGGCTGGGTTCCCAGCTACTATCGGTGCTGTGAAGTGGAAAATATAGGTAAGGATGTTCCCCATATGAAATTTAATGTATGTCATGTCATACCACATCCTCTCCTCAATGTGTATGCCCTTGACTCACCTCCGCATTTCCGTGCACGGTATCAAAAATGACATGTGTTGGGCATGCACGTAACTGGAGCGTGCGCCTGGGGACGATCCGCTCCTCTGCTCCCTTTCTTTGCGCCTATGGCGGAAAAAGGCATCTTTCAGGCTTTTCCATTTGCCTTTGATAGTGTTGACTATGAAAAAAGAAATAAAAAACATCCATTAATGTCTCTTTATTTTCTTACATTTGTTTCAGGTATTTAGCTACCGGACAGTCATTGGCCAGTCTACACTTCGCCTTTCTCATTGGGAAGTCCACAGCCAGTATGATCATCCGTGAAACCTGCGTGGCAATTTGGGACGTCCTTCATCCTGCTGTGATGGGCCAACCACAGAAAGAGGACTGGCTGCAAATTGCGGATCATTTTTTAGAATCCTGCAATTTCCCAAACTGTGTCGGCGCAATAGACGGCAAACACATCCGCGTTAAGAAGCCCATCAGGAGCGGGAGTCAATTTTTTAATTATAAGAAATATTTTTCGTCTGTTCTTTTTGCAGTGTGTGATGCAAACTATTGCTTCAGGTACATTGACGTGGGGTCCTACGGCAGCAGCTCAGACTCAGCTGTTTTGGGGCATTCTGCCTTTGGGCAAATGCTCAATAATAATGAGCTGGACCTCCCGGGGAACACCACACTGCCTGGGGCCACTTATCCGGCTATGCCCTTTGTTTTTGTGGGGGACGAGGCCTTTGCGCTGGGGGAGCATCTGATGAGGCCGTACTCCAGCCGGGGACTCTCCATTGCCAGGCGGGTATTTAATAACCGGCTGACAAGGGCACGCAGGGTGGTGGAGTGCGCCTTCGGCATTTTAGCTAACAAATGGCGCTTTCTCCATTCTCCGATTCATTTAAAACTGGAGACCGCCATCTCGGCCGTGAAGGCAGCGTGTGCTCTGCATAATTTTGTCCGTGTCCGGGATGGCTTTAATTTTGAAGATTCCCTCAGCCATTCCTTGGAGAGTCCTAATCCGAGCGGTGTGCGTGGGACCAGACACGGTTTGGCTGTCCGGGACCACTTCACCGCATATTGTTTGTCACCACATGGGGCGTTACCCTGGCAATTGGAAGCCATCTAAGTTATGTTAATTTATATTTTTCTTCTGAAAAGAGTGTTTCAATATTATTTTATTTTCAAATTTGGTTGTTTATTACTATGGCTAAATTACAAAATTTTTAACGATCTTTTGTGCATTTCGTTTTTTTTCACCAATATAGTGCCCCTTGTGGATGCCCCTATAGTGGCCATCAATAGTCGCCCATTAACAATGGTTAAAAATGTGGGCGAAATCATGTGTCCCATTTAAGTGCCCAATACTCGGCCAGTAGAATATAAGCCAAGGTGGGTGAAATAATGGATGCCATCAAGGTGCCCAATACCGGCACGTTAGAAACAGAAGCACCTAATATGCCAGCCCACCCATAGCCCACAAACAGTCTAATTTGAAAAAGTACACAATATCAATAACAACTTAGGATTCAAATCCCTCTACCCAAAATTAGGCCTACATTTCAAAATGCCACTACATTTGCGGATTGAGAAAGAGCGCAGTCTGGCACAAGACAGTGGAACCACTGCAAATTGAACATACTGGGCCATTGCATTGTACCAGAATGTGGGGGAGGGTGAACCAGGACAGTACTAAAAACTAAAGGGGTGAGGGGACACTATACAACATGTAATGTGCACATCATTCTTTGTAAACTAAGGCCACTGAGTGCCCATATACAAGAACAGGGATGGTGATGCTGCGTCCCTCTAGCTGTTGCTAAAATACCACTCCATGCATGCCTGCACAGGCTCCAGCAAGGAAAATACAGGCCAGCATTTGTGGAGGTGGCGTTTGACAACAGCTGGAGGGCTGCAGGTAGAGCTGGCCAGGGCTATTACATATAGTTGGGACACCACTGCACACAAGGAGTTTACTTTTCACATTACAACACACATGGACATACCTTTTCCCTGTTTCACTGTCTTGGTGAAACTTCTCCAATCTGGCCAGATGCTTTTGGCAATATCCTCCCAGGCCTGCTGCCTGCTCCTCCTGTTTTTGTACTTGGTATCCTGCGCATCATACAGGCAGCGTTTGGCTTGCACCAGCCTGATCAGGGTCTCGGTGTCACACACAGACTCCTCCATGCTGGATTCTCTCCAAAACTGTGCTTTGCAACTGGTGTTGGGCCTTTTACAGCATGTTGCAAAATCCAAAACGCGCGTTCGAACGAGCGTTTTCTGTGTCAAAAACGCGCAAAATACAAGCGTTGCGCGTTCCCATTGAAGTCTATGGGCCAAAACGCGCGACAAACGCCTCAAAAAAAGCTCAAGAACTTGTTTATGCGTCGGGCGTTTTTCAGCGCGTTCGAACGCGCTGTAAAACGCGAAAATGTGAACCAGTCCCATAGGGAAGCATTGGTTTGCATCGGTTATGTGTTTTACAGCATGTTCGAACGCGCTGTAAAACACGCAAGTGGTTTTTGGTTTCTTATAGTGAACATACCGCACAGCTCCAAGATTAGATTTGTAAGGTTTCTCAAACATATAATTTTCATGTTTAATGGGGAGTACTTTTTACAGCTGGCAGGAGTCTCTATGGGGGAGACATTTTCACCTTCCATAGCTAATATTTTCATGGCTTGGTGGGAAAGACCGTTTTTATTTACGGAAGCTAACCCTTTTTTAGATAATATCCAGTGGTATGGACGCTACATAGACGACCTGTTGATTATATGGGTCGGCGATGTGGCGGACATTCCAGCTTTAGGTGAATACTTCAATGAGGTAATAGATACAATCAAATTTAGCATCCGTCATGATCCGAAATCTATAGTATTTATGGACCTGCATTTATATGGTGATGCCGCCAATTCAGTAATTTCAACATCAACCCATAGAAAAGAGACGGCTGGCAATACTACCCTTTTAGCGACTTCATGTCACCCACCTCATGTGACAAGGAACATACCAAGGGGCGAAATGTTGCGAGCAAGACGCAACTGTTTGGATAGTACTGCATTTATAAAGGAAGCAGTTAATATCGGTAGCAGATTGCTTGCGAAATTATGCTACACGGTCTATAGAGGACGCCAAAAAATGGTTTCTCTCTTTAGACAGAAAGAAATTAATATTTCCCCAAAAGGCAGTTTCGGATAGGAAAAAGGGAAGCCAACAACTTTTGTGACAGGCTACAGTAAGGAATACACAGAGATTTATGATATCATACAGCGACATCTCCCTGTATTAAACTTTGACCAGGAGTGGAAAGGGATAGTCAATGAGGGGGTTGAAAGTGCGGCCCGCAGAGCCACAACCATAGCACAAAAAATCTGGCCCAGCCTTTTCCAGGAATGATCAGCAACTACTTTCACTGACAAACCGGGATAGGAGCCAGTAGGGTATTGATGAAAGGTTTCTCTTTTGTCCCCACTACACGATTCGATTCATTCTTTTGGATCAAGGATTTGAATCTCTCCATTCGAAAATTGAAATGGAAAAGGTTTTTCAGAACACATGACAATGAGACGTGTCAGGAACTGGGTGCATCTCTCTCAGACCTTGGGGATGTTCATACACTTAGTTCCCTTTTAGAAGAGAACTTGAGAACTTCTGGCCAGGGACCCTTTACCTTCCTCAGATTGGGTAGCAAAAAAATGCCACCGCCACAAGATACTCAGGTACTTGATGTTTTTTTATAAATTAGTCACTGAACAGTTGGAAGCCATTCCTCCTACTAATTTTCATACTACAAAAAATCCTAATAATGCAGAATGGGTGGCTTTAAAAGCACTTACTGAAGATGCAACAATTGTCTGCAAATCTTCAAATAAAGGGGGTAATGTGGTCCTTATGGATCACTCTATGTGTTATGATCTTCTAAATAACAGGACCTGTTATGGGATACTACCTAGTAATCCCACGGGGCCCTTTGCCATGTGTCTGGAAACTATATTATTGCAGGCCTTTGAAGATAAGGTCATATCCGCAGATAAACTGAGATTCATGATTCCCAACAACCCACAAGTTCCAACGTTTTATGCCTTACTCAAAATACACAAGGGGTATCCTCCCTTAAGAGGTCGTCCTATTGTCTCGGGTGTCGGTTCCATCACACAGAATAGCAGTATTTATATTGATAGAATACTTAATCCCTTTGTTGTTTCTTTACCATCATACATACGTGACACCACAGATTTATAAAAAAATAAAAATCGAGAATATTGAGGCTGATGACAATATTTTATTAGCATTGATTGACGTTGAAGCCCTCTATACTAGCATTCCACACAATATTTTCTTAAAACAAGGGGTGTTCAATATAGAACTCAGAACCAATATGTACTGGAAATTCTTGAATTTATATTATTACACAACTACTTTATGTTCGCCGGGCGTTTCTTCCACCAGCTCAGGGGGACCGCAATGTTATGCGAAACTCCTCCTGGGCTGGTGGGAAGACACTATTGTTTTTAATGAACCGTGTGAACGATGGACTTCCCATATCCTCTTTTGGGGGCGATACATCGACGATATTTTAATCTTGTGGAATGCGTCTGCTGAATTGCTTAAGGCATTTGATATTAAGTTGCTGAATAATGACATTGGCTTGAGATCAATAATCGATGTATCGCCTTCCTTGTCATTCCAATCACTTAGAAAAATGGAGAATTATGTACCGAGACTTATCGGAAACCGACATCCACCAACAGCCTCTTAAGGTGGGATAGCCATCATCCCCTGAGTTTGAAAAAAGGCATACCGAAGGGACAATACCTTCGTATACGAAGGAATTGTTCTTCTCTGCAAACCTTTAAGACACAAGCAGGGGACCTTCTGACTTGTTTTTCCCAACGTGGTTATCCATCAGAAACTCTTAGGGATGCTTTCCAACATTCATTGGACAGAGATAGACACATCCTGTTGCACCACATCCCTAGTGTAAAACATGAGGATGACAACTTACGTATTATCGGTACATTTGATGAGCAAAACTTTCAGGTACAGGGCATTTTGAAACGATATTGAGGGATTTTACGATCGGACCCGGATATTATAGAAACATAGAAACATAGAATGTGTCGGCAGATAAGAACCATTTGGCCCATCTAGTCTGCCCAATATATCTGAATCCTATGAATAGCCCCGGCCCTATCTTATATGAAGGATGGCCTTATGCCTATCCCATGCATGCTTAAACTCCTTCACTGTATTTGCAGCTACCACTTCTGCAGGAAGGCTATTCCATGCATCCACTACCCTCTCAGTAAAGTAATACTTCCTTATATTACTTTTAAACCTTTGCCCCTCTAATTTAAAACTGTGTCCTCTTGTGGTAGTTTTTCTTCTTTTAAATATGCTCTCCTCCTTTACCGAGTTGATTCCCTTTATGTATTTAAAAGTTTCTATCATATCCCCTCGGTCTCTTCTTTCTTCCAAGCTATACATATTAAGGTCTTTTAACCTTTCCTGGTAAGTTTTATCCTGCAATCCATGGACTAGTTTAGTAGCTCTTCTCTGAACTCTCTCTAGAGTATCAGTATCCTTCTGGAGATATGGCCTCCAGTACTGAGCACAATACTCCAAGTGAGGTCTCACCTAGTGATCTGTACAGCGGCATAAGCACTTCACTCTTTCTACTGCTTATACCTCTCCCTATACATCCAAGCATTCTGCTTGCATTTCGTGCTGCTTTATTACATTGTCTTCCCACCTTTAAGTCTTCTGAAATAATTACTCCTAAATCCCTTTCCTCAGATACTGAGGTCAGGACTGTGTCGAATATTCTATATTCTGCCCTTGGGTTTTTACGCCCCAGGTGCATTATCTTGCACTTATCCATCATTAAATTTCAGTTGCCAGAGTTCTGACCATTCTTCTAGTTTTCCTAAGTCCTTTTCCATTTGGCGTTTCCCTCCAGGAACATCAACCCTGTTACATATCTTTGTGTCATCAGCAAAAAGACAAACCTTACCATCGAGGCCTTTTGCAATATCACTTATGAAGATATTAAACAAAATTGGTCCCAGTACAGATCCCTGTGGAATCCCACTGGTAACATGACCTTGTTTTGAATGTTCTCCATTGACTACAACCCTCTGTTGCCTGTCACTCAGCCACTGCCTAATCCACTCAACAATATGGGAGTCCATGCTCAATGACTGCAGTTTATTGATAAGTCTTCTATGTGGGACAGTGTCAAAAGCCTTACTAAAATCTAGATATTGGATATTGGAGATCTTATCCCTCCACGACCCCTGATTACATACAGGAGAGGGAGATCTATTGGTGACCATCTTATGCACAGTCACTATGTGAGACCACACCCAAGCAGTACCTGGCTGGACCGCAAATCCCTTGGTACCTTTAAATGTGGTAATGGATGCATTTGCTGTACTTTTATCCACAAATCATCTACTTTTCGCAGTGTCTCTACCAATAAAATCTACCAAATTAGGGACTTTGCAAATTGTAAGACACAGGGTGTGGTTTATCTCTGCACATGTACCTGTCCCCTCAACTATGATGGGAAGACCAAAAGGGAACTACAACGAAGAGTGGGCGACCATTTGAGTGAATCATAAATGGGATAAACCCATTGCTCCACACGTTACTGAATCCCATCAGGGAGACCCTAGAGCTATTGTTTTTCAAGTCATTAAGGTTGTACTTAAATCCGCTTGTGGCGGTGACTGGGACAAACAAATTCTACGTAAGGAGGCTCAATGGATCCACCGTCTCAAGACGGCGTCTCCCTCTGGCCTAAATGAACAGATATCTTTTTCCTGCTTTCTCTGAGAGCACACCCTTGCGTAACTACTTAAGTGTTTAATTTATCCAGCATCTTATATTTATCTGCCTTATTCATCAGACCAAAATTGGTCCTGTGTGTTTTGTGTTATCTACGAGTATTCGTGGGTTTATGGCTATTATATCCTTGACCCCCGTTTATATTATCCTCTTTCTACATACATACCCTCCGTCTTATGCCCTGGCTACTATCCCAGTTTGTCCATTCATATTTTTAATAATCTAATTAATATATGTTATATGGATATTGATCCCATACTACATGCCTCTCAGCCCCTCATGATGTAGTTTATGCTTTATTCAATGTTGCACATTGATCCTGGGTATTAATCCCTCTGTGCTGTTGTCCTGTGAATTTGGAGCGCTGCTTGCGTTCCATATACCGGAAGTACATCAGCGGTGGAACGCATTTTGCATTCCAAATACAGGAAGTGATGTATCGTCACTTCCGGTCTTTGATTCTTGAGCGGCGGCACCTGGAGAGTGGCGTCTGTATAAAGGTATGGTTTGTTTGGACATTCTTTGCACCTCTTTTCATCTAACCGGCCAGCATCTGGGACATCACCACCAGATTACTACTTGTCCCCTGAGGAACCTTCTCTACCTGTTGGGGAAACGCGTCGGGACGACTTTTAGCATTATTAATGTTGTTTTTAGGGGCATCCAGGGCAAATTAGGGTGAGCCGTCAATTGAGTGGGGTGGCCCTTTTCGGGGCGGGCCCTCCTTCTTTGCTGACTACACAGGTGATAATCACTATTAATTGCTGACTCTGGGCTGATTGCATATTCTCATGGACTAGCTCGGTAAGTTCCCGCAGTCGCTCCCTGAGTTCCAAGACGTAATTAAGGATGAGGAGGCCTTCCGGATCCTCTCCCTCTTCCCACTGGGCCCTCACTAAGT
The DNA here is from genome assembly GCF_014858855.1 of Bufo gargarizans. Classification (NCBI taxonomy): domain Eukaryota; kingdom Metazoa; phylum Chordata; class Amphibia; order Anura; family Bufonidae; genus Bufo; species Bufo gargarizans. Next base: position 744,571,703 of record NC_058080.1, on the reverse strand, counting down.
CTAAGGGTCCCCTAACCCTTCGCCCATACAACAGATCAAATGGTGAAAACCCTGTGGACTCTTGAGGTACCTCCCTGTTGGCGAACAGTAGGTGGGGAAGATATTTCTCCCAATCCTTCCTACTCTCCACGAAGGCCCGAAGTAGCTGCTTTAGGGTCCCGTTAAATCTCTCACACAGCCCGTTCATTTGGGGGTGGTAGGGTGCGCTCTGGAGGGTTTTAATACCACAGAGGCGCCAGAGATGCTGGGTCAGCTCAGTGGTGAACTGATTTCCTTGATCAGACAATATTTCCTGGGGAAATCCTACCCTAGTGAACACCCGCAGTAAGGCATCAGGTACCGTGTCAGCCTGGATATTGGATAGGGGAATGGCTTCCGGGTAGCGGGTGGCGTAATCCACCACTGTAAGAATATACTTCTTCCCAGTGGCACTGGGGCGGGCCAGTGGGCCAATAATGTCTACTGCTATCCGGCTAAAGGGTTCCCTAATTATCGGCATGGGGTGCAGAGAGACTTTTGGATGATCCCCGCCTTCCCTACCCTCTAGCAGGTCTCACAGGTCCGGCAGTATTCTCGTACCTCTGCATGTAACCTAGGCCAGAAGAAAGCACGAGACAACTGACTCCGGGTCTTAGCTATCCCTAAATGTCTGGCCAAGGGGATATCGTGAGCCAGCCTCAATAGCTCCTGTCTGTACTTCTGGGGTACGACTAGCTGTTTGTAGGGGCCCTAGCGCTTCCCGTTGCCCACCTCTTTAGTGTAACGATAAAGAAGCCTTCCCTCCCACTCTATTCTGTCTTCCCCTAACCCCCCTGGATCCTTGCCTGCCCTGTCCCGATAGCACGCTAAAGTAGGGTCTCTCCGGGTTTCTTGCCCAACGTCAGAAGGAGAATCCCAGGACATGGGGTTGTCAAGTCGGAGTAACGTGGGAGGATTTGGTCTTACCTGGGTCCCCATAGGAGTGGAGTTGCCTTGTAGGTGGCTTTATCGGGTGGTCACGGCCATGGTGGTCTCTGGTGCAAATAAAGAAGTCAAATGCCCCAAGTCGGTCCCCAAAAGTACTTCCTCAGGTAACTCACGGAGTATCCCTACTCGCACTTGTCGCTTCCCTGAGCCCCAATCCAGGTGAACTCTGGCGGTGGATAAATGCAGCACCTTGCCCCCTGCTACCCTGACTGCCACAGTCTGGCCAGTTCGGGCCGACTGAGGAACCATGTGAGGCTTAATAAGGGTAATCGTAGCCCCGGAATCACGAAGTCCCTGGGCCGGCTACCCATTATCCCATACCGCCTGACGATGGTGCTGCCGATTATCTTCAGCTGCGACCTGGATGGGATCTGCCTCGAACAGCTTACTAAACTCTTCCTGAACATCTAGAGGGTTGGCCTTGTTCTGGAGGCAATAAGTCGCCGACCTGGATGACTGGGCAGTCTCTTGGTACCTCGGGGATCGGTTAGGGCAATAAAGCTGCAGATGACCCGTCTAATTCCACGTATAGCACTTAGGCCCAGTAGAAGGTTTTGATCGGGCTAAGGGTCTAGAGGCAGCCCACTGAGATACTGGAGTTGGGCTCGAGGTCGGTACACTGGGCCGCGGTAGTGGATAGCGCTGGCCTCCAATGGATCTCCGAGAGTCCAGATATTCATCGGCCAAAGTCGCCGTTTGCTGTACCGTCTGTGGCCGCTTATCTCGCACCCAATCCCGTACTATCGGAGGGGTGTGGTCAAAGAACTGCTCTAAGAGAACTAGCTGGGTGATGTCATCTATGGTATGAGCATGGCTTCCCTGGAACCAGCCCTTGAGGTTCCGCTGCAGACAATGTGCCTAATCCACGTAGGTTAGGTTGCCTTGTTTCCAGGAATCTCGAAACTTAATCCGGCTGGCTTCAGGGGTAATGGCAAATTGGGCTAGCAGGGCTTCTTTTACCCGGTCATAATCCATGGCGTCCTCATCCTCCATGGCCCGATACGCATCCGCAGCTTTACCAGTTAGGTTACTCTCCAGTAAGGCTACCCGATCTTGGGATGGCACTTTATGTATCTGGCACAGTCTCTCAAAGTCCTGGAGGAACTCTTCTATTTCCTCCTCTCCTTCCTTAAATAATTTGAATGCGTGAAAGGGCAACTTATGGACAGGTGCTGTATCTCTAGGTGTTGTCTCTGATCGCCGTATTTCCGCCATTCTCCACTCATGTTTTCGCTCCAATTCTCTGTCTTGTCGCTCTAGTTCTCTCTCTTGCCACTTATCCTGCAGCTGGATGTCTTTGATGGCATTCTCTATGGCACCATATAATGCCAACCGCTCTCTAACTTGTTGCTGAAACAAGTCTTCCACGGACCAAGGTCCTGCATCACCATCCCTCTGATCCATCTCAGCTAACTCACTGATCAAGATGGCCTTGTTCTTTGTCCCAGCGATCTCTCCTCGGCTCTCAATGTGTCTCTCCTGCAGGCTGCTTAGCTGGTCATTTCTAGTTGTGATTTGGAGTGTCCAAGTAACTGAAGAGCCAATCGCACCGCTGCCACCAATGTAACGAGCCCCTGCTCTCTCTATTCTGCTCTCACGGCACTCCCTGATGTGACCACAATATCTGCTGGTTCCGCCGTTGATCATCCGGTTTCAAACGACCGCTCGTGTCGTTTTAATTCTCACAGAACTAACATCAGTCAGGCTGTATGTGAGTTCAAACTGACAAAATTCTTTATTGAATGCCCCACATATATTTATATTGACAGTTGGAACACCTCTTTCAATTGGTAAATTGTAAAAACCCCTCTGATTGGCTATGCAAATGAGGTAAGCAGGGATTAGTTCAAGAGCTTGGCTGGGAGGCAGATGGGTGTGGCCATTGTCACAGAGATTCAAACTATTACACAGGGCTCAGGGGTTTAGGTTCCGGCGTTTGTATTTTCCCACCTTCAGGGTCTATACATACTGACAGGAGTCAGGGCTAGTTCTAGGGGTTTCCTAGGAGGTGACATTTCCCCCTCTCCCTAGCTTTGAGGCTTAGTTCTTTGTCTTTTATCTTCTGTTGTCATTCTGGTGCCCCTCCCCTCCCTATGATTCGTGACACCAAGATGTTGTTGAGTTATGTCTCATTTTTGCTCAAAACAACCCACAACCTAAAGGACAAAAGCCTCCACTTTTATGAATTGCACCTGCAGATGGTCCTTGGTGTACATTACAGATAGACTACATAGGTCCTCTACCTACAGGTAAACATGGACTCAGGTATGCATTAGTAGTGGAGGATGTATTTTCAAAATGGGTAGAGATCTTACCTGTCAGGAAAGATGATGCTCTGTCTACAGCGAGGGCATTGGTGAATCATGTGTTTTGTACTTTGGGGATCCCAACAAAGATTACATCTGACAGAGGAAGTCCTTTTACAGGTAAAATCATGCAAACAGTTTGTGCTATTCTAGGCGTAAAACAACAGTTCCATGTATCGTATCACCCACAATCGGCAGGCATTGTGGAAAGAATGCACATAACAATTAAGACAAGGATTGCAAAACTGTTATTAGACAAAGGGAACACATGGGTTGATGCAGTACCCTTTGTACTGATGAGTATAAGAGGAACTGTTTCCTCTACGACACAATATACTCCATTTAAATTGATGACAGGAAGAACAATGCCATTAATTTTCCCAAACAAACCATTCTTGTCTACTCCTCAAAAAGATGCAGTAGCAAGGTCCAGGTGGTTACAGTTATTACAGGAGAATTTAAGTACAATTCTTCCATATGCTGCATCCAAAATGCAACGCATGATACCACCACACTCTTCTAAATTTGTGAAAGGTGCTTTTGTAATGATTAACTTCAGTAAGAGTGGACCTTGGGAAAGTAATTGTGAAGGTCCATTTGAAATAATTGAAAACGATGGGACACGTAATGATTTTGGTTAAAAAAAAACATTGAATGCTTTAAAGAATATTTGGAGACAACAAAAATTGCGGGTACATGTGGATCAATGTAAATTGTATGTACCAAAATAATGATACTGCTTGTCTCCATAAGGAATGAAACTCTTCATGAGACACGCATCTACAACAAACAAAGATGTCTTCAGAAAATCTGTTTCATGATGGGAATGTCATTGTTGATGATGATGATGTTCACAACTGCTACGTTCGCAGAATTCCTTCATGATAAGAAGAGAGACCATGATACAGAGACTTCAATCCTTGCATGAAGAAGAAGAGGATTTAGTCTTGAGGATTTTCTGGAAGAACAAATTCAGGATAATTCCAGAGACATTTCCATGGGTTGTGGCGCTAACTGTTGTAATGAATTACATGCAACAGCGGGACCCAAACCAAAGTTCACTCAATTACAAGGAACATTCACACATAACAATACGACAGGTACATGGGAGTGTACATTGATAGATGTGTTATACTGGAGTATCGTGATAAAAGGAAATGAGTCTGCTACATGGTCTGGAGACCTCGCTAATAGGGATGAGCGAACTCGAACTGTATAGTTCGGGTTCGTACCGAATTTTGGGGTGTCCGTGACACGGACCCGAACCCGGACATTTTCGTAAAAGTCCGGGTTCGGGTTCGGTGTTCGTCGCTTTCTTCGCGCTTTTGTGACGCTTTCTTGGCGCTTTTTGAAAGGCTGCAAAGCAGCCAATCAACAAGCGTCATACTACTTGCCCCAAGAGGCCATCACAGCCATGCCTACTATTGGCATGGCTGTGATTGGCCAGAGCACCATGTGACCCAGCCTCTATTTAAGCTGGAGTCACATAGCGCCGCCCGTCACTCTGCTCTGATTAGCGTAGGGAGAGGTTGCGGCTGCGACAGTAGGGCGAGATTAGGCAGATTAACTCCTCCAAAGGACTTGATTAACTGATCGATCTGCAGCTGTGGATCATTGAGCTGCTGATCCTCAATTGCTCACTGTTTTTAGGCTGCACAGACCGTTTGTCAGTCTCATTTTTCTGGGGTGATCGGCGGCCATTTTGTGTCTTGTGGTGCGCCAGCACAAGCTGCGACCAAGTGCATTTAACCCTCAATGGTGTGGTTGTTTTTTGGCTAAAGCCTACATCAGGGTGAAGCTGTCACACCAAGTGCATTTAACCAGCAATAGTCTGTTCATTTTTTGGCCATATACAAAATCAGGGGCAAGCTGCGCCTGTCACCAAGTGCATTTAACCCTCAATGGTGTGGTTGTTTTTTGGCTAAAGCCTACATCAGGGTGAAGCTGTCACACCAAGTGCATTTAACCAGCAATAGTCTGTTCATTTTTTGGCCATATACAAAATCAGGGGCAAGCTGCGCCTGTCACCAAGTGCATTTAACCCTCAATGGTGTGGTTGTTTTTTGGCTAAAGCCTACATCAGGGTGAAGCTGTCACACCAAGTGCATTTAACCAGCAATAGTCTGTTCATTTTTTGGCCATATACAAAATCAGGGGCAAGCTGCGCCTGTCACCAAGTGCATTTAACCCTCAATGGTGTGGTTGTTTTTTGGCTAAAGCCTACATCAGGGTGAAGCTGTCACACCAAGTGCATTTAACCAGCAATAGTCTGTTCATTTTTTGGCCATATCCCAGTCTAATTCTGTCACTAAATCCATACCGGTCACCCAGCGCCTAAATACTAGGCCTCAAATTTATATCCAGCTAAATCTGTCCCTAGTGCTGTAGCTGGGCGAGTTATTTAGTGTCCGTTCAAGCACATTTCTTGTTCTGGGTTGAAATACAATTCCCAATTTAGCAATTTCATAATTTAGTGGTTCCTGCTATATCAGAGCTATTTGAAATCTATCCCAAAAAGGGTATATAATATTGAAGGTGCACATAGGGTCATTCAGAATAACTTCACACACACCCGCTACTGTGTATTTCCAAGTCTAATTCTGTCACTAAACCCATACCTGTCACCCAGCGCCTAAATACTAGGCCTCAAATTTAAATCCCTCTAAATCTCTCGTTACCCACCGCTGTACTGTTGTTGCTGGGCAAGATATTTAGTGTCCGTCAAAGCACATTTTTTGTTCTGGGTTGAAGTACAATTCCCAATTTAGCAATTTCATAATTTAGTGGTTTCTGCTATATCAGAGCTATTTGAAATCTATCCCTAAAAGGGTATATAATATTGAAGGTGCACATAGGGTCATTCAGAATAACTTCACACACACGCTTCTGTGCATTTCCAAGTCTAATTCTGTCACTAAATCCATACCGGTGACCCAGCGCCTAAATACTAGGCCTCAAATTTAAATCCCTCTAAATCTCTCGTTACCCACCGCTGTACTGTTGTTGCTGGGCAAGATATTTAGTGTCCGTCAAAGCACATTTTTTGTTCTGGGTTGAAGTACAATTCCCAATTTAGCAATTTCATAATTTAGTGGTTTCTGCTATATCAGAGCTATTTGAAATCTATCCCTAAAAGGGTATATAATATTGAAGGTGCACATAGGGTCATTCAGAATAACTTCACACACACGCTTCTGTGCATTTCCAAGTCTAATTCTGTCACTAAATCCATACTGGTGACCCAGCGCCTAAATACTAGGCCTCAAATTTAAATCCCTCTAAATCTCTCGTTACCCACCGCTGTACTGTTGTTGCTGGGCAAGATATTTAGTGTCCGTCAAAGCACATTTTTTGTTCTGGGTTGAAGTACAATTCCCAATTTAGCAATTTCATAATTTAGTGGTTTCTGCTATATCAGAGCTATTTGAAATCTATCCCTAAAAGGGTATATAATATTGAAGGTGCACATAGGGTCATTCAGAATAACTTCACACACACCGCTTCTGTGCATTTCCAAGTCTAATTCTGTCACTAAATCCATACCGGTGACCCAGCGCCTAAATACTAGGCCTCAAATTTAAATCCCTCTAAATCTCTCGTTACCCACCGCTGTACTGTTGTTGCTGGGCAAGATATTTAGTGTCCGTCAAAGCACATTTTTTGTTCTGGGTTGAAGTACAATTCCCAATTTAGCAATTTCATAATTTAGTGGTTTCTGCTATATCAGAGCTATTTGAAATCTATCCCTAAAAGGGTATATAATATTGAAGGTGCACATAGGGTCATTCAGAATAACTTCACACACACGCTTCTGTGCATTTCCAAGTCTAATTCTGTCACTAAATCCATACCGGTGACCCAGCGCCTAAATACTAGGCCTCAAATTTAAATCCCTCTAAATCTCTCGTTACCCACCGCTGTACTGTTGTTGCTGGGCAAGATATTTAGTGTCCGTCAAAGCACATTTTTTGTTCTGGGTTGAAGTACAATTCCCAATTTAGCAATTTCATAATTTAGTGGTTTCTGCTATATCAGAGCTATTTGAAATCTATCCCTAAAAGGGTATATAATATTGAAGGTGCACATAGGGTCATTCAGAATAACTTCACACACACGCTTCTGTGCATTTCCAAGTCTAATTCTGTCACTAAATCCATACCGGTGACCCAGCGCCTAAATACTAGGCCTCAAATTTAAATCCCTCTAAATCTCTCGTTACCCACCGCTGTACTGTTGTTGCTGGGCAAGATATTTAGTGTCCGTCAAAGCACATTTTTTGTTCTGGGTTGAAGTACAATTCCCAATTTAGCAATTTCATAATTTAGTGGTTCCTGCTATATCAGAGCTATTTGAAATCTATCCCAAAAAGGGTACCGTATTTTTCGCCGTATAAGACGCACTTTTTCTTCCCCCAAAATGGGGGAGAAATGCCCCTGCGTCTTATACGGCGAATGCAGTCAGTTTTACATCGCTGGCAGCGATGTAAAGAGAGCGAGGACTCGGGGAGGGACTGGGAGGAGGAGCTGGGGCCGGCAATAGCGGCGGGGCGGTGCAGTCACTGTACTAATAAAATATGTCATATTCAATGAATGGTTATTAAATATGCCCCTTTATGCTTAATAGTACCTTAAATCCTTAGCGCTTCAGCAGTATGCAGGCTGGGCGGGCGGCAGCGTAACTCCCTGATGTCACGTGCCTGCGCCGCCTACTTTATGAATGAAGCAGGCGGCGCAGGCAAGTGACGTCAGTGAGTGACGCGCCGCGCCGGCTGCCCGGCCTGCCGGCATTGTACTGAAGCGCTTCGGATTTAAGGTACTTTTAGGAATAAAGAGGCATATTTAAAAACTATTAATTGAATAAGACATATGATATTAGTATACAGGAGCGGCGGGGGATCTGTGGATGGCACAGTTATGGGCTGGGAGGGTCTGTGGATGACACATGTATAACAGTGCCATCCACAGATCCCCCCCTGTAACAGTGCCAGCCACAGATCCCCCTGTAACAGTGAAAGCCACAGATCCCCCCATAACAGTGTCTGTCATCCACAGTTCCCCCCTAACAGTGTCTGTCATCCACAGTTCCCCCCTAACAGTGTCCGTCATCCACAGTTCCCCCCATAACAGTGTCCGTCATCCACAGTTCCCCCCATAACAGTGTCCGTCATCCACAGATCCCCCCATAAGTGTCCGTCATCCACAGATCCCCCCATAACAGTGTCAGTCATCCACAGATCCCCCCATAACAGTGTCCGTCATCTACAGATCCCCCCATAACAGTGTCCGTCATCCACAGATCCCCCCATAACAGTGTCCGTCATCCACAGATCCCCAGTAATAGTGCCATCCACAGACCACCTAGTTCCAAACCCACAGCACACCTTTTGGTTAAAAATATTTTTTTTCTTATTTTCCTCCCCAAAAACCTAGGTGCGTCTTATACGCCGGTGCGTCTTATACGGCGAAAAATACGGTATATAATATTGAAGGTGCACATTGGGTCATTCAGAATAACTTCACACACACCCGCTACTGTGTATTTCCAAGTCTAATTCTGTCACTAAACCCATACCTGTCACCCAGCGCCTAAATACTAGGCCTCAAATTTAAATCCCTCTAAATCTCTCGTTACCGCTGTACTGTTGTAGCTGGGAAAGTTATTTAGTGCCCGTCAAAGCACATTTTTTGTTCTGGGTTGAAGTACAATTCCCAATTTAGCAATTTCATAATTTAGTGGTTCCTGCTATATCAGAGCTATTTGAAATCTATCCCAAAAAGGGTATATAATATTCAAGGTGCACATTGGGTCATTCAGAATAACTTCACACACACGCTTCTGTGCATTTCCAAGTCTAATTCTGTCACTAAATCCATACCGGTCACCCAGCGCCTAAATACTAGGCCTCAAATTTATATCCCGCTGAATTTGAATACAATACATTGGGCCAAATAATATATTTGTTGTTGTGGTGAACCATAACAATGAGAAAAACATCTAGTAAGGGACGCGGACGTGGACATGGTCGTGGTGGTGTTAGTGGACCCTCTGGTGCTGGGAGAGGACGTGGCCGTTCTGCCACATCCACACGTCCTAGTGTACCAACTACCTCAGGTCCCAGTAGCCGCCAGAATTTACAGCGATATATGGTGGGGCCCAATGCCGTTCTAAGGATGGTAAGGCCTGAGCAGGTACAGGCATTAGTCAATTGGGTGGCCGACAGTGGATCCAGCACGTTCACATTATCTCCCACCCAGTCTTCTGCAGAAAGCGCACAGATGGCGCCTGAAAACCAACCCCATCAGTCTGTCACATCACCCCCATGCATACCAGGGAAACTGTCTCAGCCTCAAGTTATGCAGCAGTCTCTTATGCTGTTTGAAGACTCCGCTGGCAGGGTTTCCCAAGGGCATCCACCTAGCCCTTCCCCAGCGGTGAAAGACATAGAATGCACTGACGCACAACCACTTATGTTTCCTGATGATGAGGACATGGGAATACCACCTCAGCATGTCTCTGATGATGACGAAACACAGGTGCCAACTGCTGCGTCTTTCTGCAGTGTGCAGACTGAACAGGAGGTCAGGGATCAAGACTGGGTGGAAGACGATGCAGGGGACGATGAGGTCCTAGACCCCACATGGAATGAAGGTCGTGCCACTGACTTTCACAGTTCGGAGGAAGAGGCAGTGGTGAGACCGAGCCAACAGCGTAGCAAAAGAGGGAGCAGTGGGCAAAAGCAGAACACCCGCCGCCAAGAGACTCCGCCTGCTACTGACCGCCGCCATCTGGGACCGAGCACCCCAAAGGCAGCTTCAAGGAGTTCCCTGGCATGGCACTTCTTCAAACAATGTGCTGACGACAAGACCCGAGTGGTTTGCACGCTGTGCCATCAGAGCCTGAAGCGAGGCATTAACGTTCTGAACCTGAGCACAACCTGCATGACCAGGCACCTGCATGCAAAGCATGAACTGCAGTGGAGTAAACACCTTAAAACCAAGGAAGTCACTCAGGCTCCCCCTGCTACCTCTTCTGCTGCTGCCGCCTCGGCCTATTCTGCTGCTGCCGCCTCGGCCTCTTCCTCCGCCTCTGGAGGAACGTTGGCACCTGCCGCCCAGCAAACAGGGGATGTACCACCAACACCACCACCACCACCTCCGTCACCAAGCGTCTCAACCATGTCACACGCCAGCGTTCAGCTCTCCATCTCACAAACATTTGATAGAAAGCGTAAATTCCCACCTAGCCACCCTCGATCCCTGGCCCTGAATGCCAGCATTTCTAAACTACTGGCCTATGAAATGCTGTCATTTAGGCTGGTGGACACAGACAGCTTCAAACAGCTCATGTCGCTTGCTGTCCCACAGTATGTTGTTCCCAGCCGGCACTACTTCTCCAAGAGAGCCGTGCCTTCCCTGCACAACCAAGTATCCGATAAAATCAAGTGTGCACTGCGCAACGCCATCTGTAGCAAGGTCCACCTAACCACAGATACGTGGACCAGTAAGCACGGCCAGGGACGCTATATCTCCCTAACTGCACACTGGGTAAATGTAGTGGCAGCTGGGCCCCAGGCGGAGAGCTGTTTGGCGCACGTCCTGCCGCCGCCAAGGATCGCAGGGCAACATTCTTTGCCTCCTGTTGCCACCTCCTCCTTCTCGGCTTCCTCCTCCTCTTCTTCCACCTGCTCATCCAGTCAGCCACACACCTTCACCACCAACTTCAGCACAGCCCGGGGTAAACGTCAGCAGGCCATTCTGAAACTCATATGTTTGGGGGACAGGCCCCACACCGCACAGGAGTTGTGGCGGGGTATTGAACAACAGACCGACGAGTGGTTGCTGCCGGTGAGCCTCAAGCCCGGCCTGGTGGTGTGTGATAATGGGCGAAATCTCGTTGCAGCTCTGGGACTAGCCAATTTGACGCACATCCCTTGCTTGGCGCATGTGCTGAATTTGGTGGTGCAGAAGTTCATTCACAACTACCCCGACATGTCAGAGCTGCTGCATAAAGTGCGGGCCGTCTGTTCGCGCTTCCGGCGTTCACATCCTGCCGCTGCTCGCCTGTCTGCGCTACAGCGTAACTTCGGCCTTCCCGCTCACCGCCTCATATGCGACGTGCCCACCAGGTGGAACTCCACCTTGCACATGCTGGACAGACTGTGCGAGCAGCAGCAGGCCATAGTGGAGTTTCAGCTGCAGCACGCACGGGTCAGTCGCACTACAGAACAGCACCACTTCACCACCAATGACTGGGCCTCCATGCGAGACCTGTGTGCCCTGTTGCGCTGTTTCGAGTACTCCACCAACATGGCCAGTGGCGATGACGCCGTTATCAGCGTTACAATACCACTTCTATGTCTCCTTGAGAAAACACTTAGGGCGATGATGGAAGAGGAGGTGGCCCAGGAGGAGGAGGAGGAGGATGAGGAAGAGGGGTCATTTTTAGCACTTTCAGGCCAGTCTCTTCGAAGTGACTCAGAGGGAGGTTTTTTGCAACAGCAGAGGCCAGGTACAAATGTGGCCAGCCAGGGCCCACTACTGGAGGACGAGGAGGACGAGGATGAGGAGGAGGTGGAGGAGGATGAGGATGAAGCATGGTCACAGCGGGGTGGCACCCAACGCAGCTCGGGTCCATCACTGGTGCGTGGCTGGGGGGAAAGGCAGGACGATGACGATACGCCTCCCACAGAGGACAGCTTGTCCTTACCCCTGGGCAGCCTGGCACACATGAGCGACTACATGCTGCAGTGCCTGCGCAACGACAGCAGAGTTGCCCACATTTTAACCTGTGCGGACTACTGGGTTGCCACCCTGCTGGATCCACGCTACAAAGACAATGTGCCCACCTTACTTCCTGCACTGGAGCGTGATAGGAAGATGCGCGAGTACAAGCGCACGTTGGTAGACGCGCTACTGAGAGCATTCCCAAATGTCACAGGGGAACAAGTGGAAGCCCAAGGCCAAGGCAGAGGAGGAGCAAGAGGTCGCCAAGGCAGCTGTGTCACGGCCAGCTCCTCTGAGGGCAGGGTTAGCATGGCAGAGATGTGGAAAACTTTTGTCAACACGCCACAGCTAACTGCACCACCACCTGATACGCAACGTGTTAGCAGGAGGCAACATTTCACTAACATGGTGGAACAGTACGTGTGCACACCCCTCCACGTACTGACTGATGGTTCGGCCCCATTCAACTTCTGGGTCTCTAAATTGTCCACGTGGCCAGAGCTAGCCTTTTATGCCTTGGAGGTGCTGGCCTGCCCGGCAGCCAGCGTTTTGTCTGAACGTGTATTCAGCACGGCAGGGGGCGTCATTACAGACAAACGCAGCCGCCTGTCTACAGCCAATGTGGACAAGCTGACGTTCATAAAAATGAACCAGGCATGGATCCCACAGGACCTGTCCGTCCCTTGTCCAGATTAGACATTAACTACCTCCCCATAACCATATATTGTTGGACTCCAGGGCACTTCCTCATTCAATCCTATTTTTATTTTCATTTTACCATTATATTGCGATGCTACCCAAAGTTGAATGAACCTCTCCTCTGCCTGTGTGCTAGGCCTAAATATATGCCAATGGACTGTTGCAGTGGTGGCTGACATGAAGCCTGATTCTCTGCTATGACATGCAGACTAATTCTCTGCTGACATGAAGCCAGATTGTCTGTTACGGGACCTCTCTCCTCTGCCTGGGTGCTGGGCCTAAATTTATGACAATGGACTGTTGCAGTGGTGGCTGACGTGAAGCCTGATTCTCTGCTATGACATGCAGACTGATTCTCTGCTGACATGAAGCCAGATCGTCTGTTACGGGACCTCTCTGCTCTGCCTGTGTGCTAGGCCTAAATATATGACAATGGACTGTTACAGTGGTGGGTGACGTGAAGCCTCATTCTCTGCTATGACATGCAGACTGATTCTCTGCTGTCATGAAGCCAGATTGTCTGTTACGGGACCTCTCTGCTCTGCCTGTGTGCTAGGCCTAAATATATGCCAATGGACTGTTGCAGTGGTGGGTGACGTGAAGCCTCATTCTCTGCTATGACATGCAGACTAATTCTCTGCTGACATGAAGACAGATTCTCTGTTACGGGACCTCTCTCCTCTGCCTGTGTGCTAGGCCTAAATATATGCCAATGGACTGTTGCAGTGGTGGCTGACGTGAAGCCTCATTCTCTGCTATGACATGCAGACTGATTCTCTGCTGACATGAAGCCAGATTCTCTGTTACGGGACCTCTCTCCTCTGCCTGTGTGTGTGCTGGGCCTAAATATATGCCAATGGACTGTTGCAGTGGTGGCTGACGTGAAGCCTCATTCTCTGCTATGACATGCAGACTGATTCTCTGCTGACATGAAGCCAGATTCTCTGTTACGGGACCTCTCTCCTCTGCCTGTGTGTGTGCTGGGCCTAAATATATGCCAATGGACTGTTGCAGTGGTGGCTGACGTGAAGCCTCATTCTCTGCTATGACATGCAGACTAATTCTCTGCTGACATGAAGACAGATTCTCTGTTACGGGACCTCCCTCCTCTGCCTGGGTGCTGGGCCTAAATATATGCCAATGGACTGTTGCAGTGGTGGCTGACGTGAAGCCTCATTCTCTGCTATGACATGCAGACTGATTCTCTGCTGACATGAAGATAGATTCTCTGTTACGGGACCTCTCTCCTCTGCCTGTGTGCTAGGCCTAAATATATGCCAATGGACTGTTGCAGTGGTGGGTGACGTGAAGCCTCATTCTCTGCTATGACATGCAGACTGATTCTCTGCTGTCATGAAGCCAGATTGTCTGTTACGGGACCTCTCTGCTCTGCCTGTGTGCTAGGCCTAAATATATGCCAATGGACTGTTGCAGTGGTGGGTGACGTGAAGCCTCATTCTCTGCTATGACATGCAGACTAATTCTCTGCTGACATGAAGACAGATTCTCTGTTACGGGACCTCTCTCCTCTGCCTGTGTGTGTGCTGGGCCTAAATATATGCCAATGGACTGTTGCAGTGGTGGCTGACGTGAAGCCTGATTCTCTGCTATGACATGCAGACTGATTCTCTGCTGACATGAAGCCAGATTCTCTGTTACGGGACCTCTCTCCTCTGCCTGTGTGCTAGGCCTAAATATATGCCAATGGACTGTTGCAGTGGTGGCTGACGTGAAGCCTCATTCTCTGCTATGACATGCAGACTAATTCTCTGCTGACATGAAGACAGATTCTCTGTTACGGGACCTCTCTCCTCTGCCTGGGTGCCGGGGCCTAAATATCTGAGAATGGACTGTTCCAGTGGTGGGTGACGGGAAGCCAGATTCTCTGCTATGGAACCTCTCTCCAATTGATTTTGGTTAATTTTTATTTATTTAATTTTTATTTTAATTAATTTCCCTATCCACATTTGTTTGCAGGGGATTTACCTACATGTTGCTGCCTTTTGCAGCCCTCTAGCCCTTTCCTGGGCTGTTTTACAGCCGTTTTAGTGCCGAAAAGTTCGGGTCCCCATTGACTTCAATGGGGTTCGGGTTCGGGACGAAGTTCGGATTGGGTTCGGATCCCGAACCCGAACATTTCCGGGATGTTCGGCCGAACTTCTCGAACCCGAACATCCAGGTGTTCGCTCAACTCTACTCGCTAATGATATGATATAATTAGGAAGAGTGAGGGGGGGGGGATTAAAAAACAGAGAGGAAATTTGGTTTCAAACCCAGAATTAAGTAAATATAATGGATCCATCAATTCTTCCCATAACAGGAAAGATTGATGAAGATTGGGTGGAAAATTGGAGATTCCAAGTAATTAGGGAACCTGTTGAAGTTAATATAACCATTAATTTCATAGGCACAAATGTTATTAATCCTGAAGTTCACTCCAACATTGGTGAATATTCAGGAAGGAACAGATCCATTATATTTAAAATGCAACACAATATTAGAGAATCTATCTAAATCAATGGTAACTTGGACAAAAGGAGAGGAATTTTTAGGTAGTTTCTCTAATGGTCCAACTGATGTGATTCAGAGGGGTCAATCTTGGAATGTGAAATGGTTTGATAAAAAGTTTATATTTGATCAAGACCATCCATCTCCCAAAGATTGAGGAACTTATCAGTGTTGCATATTAACTATAAACAACCATAAACAATGTGAAACTGTAAATGTCACTGTGTGGTCGCCTACAGAAAGTATTTGCAACAAGGTTAAATTCCAACCATCTAGTCCTTTCAAGATTAATCACTTCCAGTCCAAGCCTCTTTTGAGAAATGGTAAATATGTCACCATACCGTATTTTTCGCCGTATAAGACGCACTTTTCCCCCCCAAAAGTGGGGGGAAAATAGCACTGCGTCTTATACGGCAAATGTAGCTTATTTTGCCCAGTTTTCAATGATACACCCGCCGCGATGCCGTGCGGCGGGTGTATCAGCTGTGAGGGAGGAGGGGCTGGGGGCGGCATCTGCATTTATAATGACAGCGGGGCCCGTGCAGTGACTGTATTCTACTACACGGGCCCCGCTCACTGTATAATCATATCCCTAAGGCCTCGTTCACACTTCAGTGTTTGGTCAGTGATTTCCATCAGCGATTTGTGAGCCAAAACCAGGTGCAGCTCTAAACATACAACAGGAGCAGATCTTTCCCTTCTACCTAATGTATATGGAGGCTCCACTTCTGGTTTTGGCTCACAAATCACTGATGGAAATCACTGACCAAACACTGAAGTGTGAACTAGGCCTAATAGTTAATCGTTGTATGCATGTAAAAGCATAATGAGCGTTAATGAGCGCTGTCTATTACTTACAATTAGAAGCGCTCGCCGTTCGGAGGAGGGAGGAGGCAGGAGGCAGGCCGGGAGGACGTGCGCTGGCAACGTGAGTCATACGTCACGCGCCTGCGCCGCCCACTTTATGAATGAAGCAGGCGGCGTGGGCGCATGACGTATGACTCACACTGCCAGCGCCCGTCCTCCCGGCCTGCCTCCTGCCTCCTCTCTGCTCCGAACGGCGAGCGCTTCTAATTGTAAGTAATACACAGCGCTCATTAACGCTCATTATGCTTTTACATGCATACAACAATTAACTATTAGGGATATGATTATACAGTAAGCGGGGCCCGTGTAGTAGAATACAGTCACTGCACGGGCCCCGCTGTCATTATTAAAGCAGATGCGACCCCCACCCCCGTTATAAAAGCAGATGCTATATATGATGCTATATATGTGTCATCCACAGATCCCCCCCATAACTGTCATACACAGATCCTCATCCTAGTGCCATCCAGAGAGGATCCCCCATAAGTGTCACCCACAGATACCCCATAACAGTGCGTCATCCACAGATCCCCCATAACAGTTCGTCACTCACAGATCCCCCATAACAGTGCGTCATCCACAGATCCTCCATAACAGTGCGTCACCCACAGACCACAATTAGTTCAAAAACCACCAAAAGCACACCTTTTGGTTCAAAATATTATTTTTCTTATTTTCCTCCCCAAAAACCTAGGTGCGTCTTATGGGCCGGTGCGTCTTATAGGGCGAAAAATACGGTAATTTGGACATTTAATATACCCGACAGGAAAATATCCTCAAAGTCTCCTCAATGTGGAAAACATATTGCTAACATGGACGAAGGTTAAGAACGATGGTTCAAGAAGAGTATTTCAAAGCAAACCAGAACTAAAAGAGGAATAGTAGAGGGTATTTTAGGAGAAATAGGTACCTTGGGAAGCTTGGTCAATACAATGAATATAAATTCATTAGGCCTCTTTCACACGAGCGAGTATTTCGCGCGAGTGCAATGCGTGACGTGAACGCATTGCACCCGCACTGAATCCCGACCCATTGATTTCATGGATCACTTCTGTGTTGCGTGAAAATCGCAGCATGTTCTATATTCTGCGTTTTTCACGCAACACAGGCCCCATAGAAGTGAATGGGTCTGCGTGAAACACGCAGTGCATGCGGATGTAATGCATTGCGTTGCGTTTCAATTTAAAAGGAAGTAACTTAGCAACTGGGACTTCACATGACCCAGGAGGTTGGCTTTTTGCAAGGATCTGCTGAGCGTTTTTCAAGTCTGGAGAAGATCCAAACATTTCTCCCAGCCCCTGCAGTTCTATTTGTCTACCATGCCTAAAATCCGCAGACCTCTTGATGTGGAGAGAATGATTGTCCTAGTGCAGGAGAGGCCCTGCATTTGGGACAAACGCTCCGCGGAGTACCACGACCGGTACAAAAAGAAAGCTGCCTGGCAGGAGGTTACGCAGTTTTCTTATATTTTCACATTTTAGTAGAAGAGGTGAAAAACCGATGGCGGAGCTGCAGAGATCAGTTCCGCAAGGAAATGGTGCATAGCCGCAGTGGGTCTGGCCTCCCAAAGAAGCGGCCATATATGTTTATGGAGCAGCTTATGTTCCTGCGTGCCATAATGGATTTGCGTCCATAAGTAATAATCTATGAATGATGTTATAGTAATGTGAATAATATGATGTAACGTATATATAAGCTAACTATATTTGAGCCTTCAATGCAATTTGGATGTGGGCTTGGTGTGTAAGAAATATTAGTAATAATATCCCACCATCTGTCATGTGTATACAGCTATATATTCTGCGTGCAGATTGTATCCAAAAGTGCTAAATGTTTTTTTCATATAATAGTGTGGATTCTTTCAAATTGTGTCAAATATAGCTGGCCTTAGTTGCCAAAAGCAACCAGTATCATTCTTTTTTATTTTTTGGGGGATAAATGAACTGAGAAATGCCAGAGAAACACATGACACCCATTTGATAACTGTTCACTAATGTTTTTCCACCTTTTTTAATAGAACGGAGGACGTGGAGGAGCCTTTGGAGCAGCACTCCACTCCCTGTGAGGTGGAAGGGCCATCCTCACCACCTCCTACAGATGTTGAAGAAGGGCGAGCATCCAGTGCGTCCCAAGCGACTGGCATTGGCAGGCCACACACGCCGAAAGAGACCAGCCCGGCCTGTGGACACCTCAGTAAACATGCAGGTGCTTGAGTACCTCAATCGTGCACGCCATGAGGACACTTTTGACCTCTCCGCAAGGAGTCTGGCCACCCACTTTCGAAATCTGCCTCCAGAACGATACTTTCTTAATCAGTATTGTTCTGGAGGCAGCCACTCCTCCTAATGATCATTTGGATCTTTTTAGGGCCTGTGAGTACTGGCGGATATATGGCAACACCAGTGGGCCTGTGCCAAGGCCACCTCCGCCCCAATACCCTCCTCAAGGGCAACACTATGGCCCCCCACCTCAGCATTATGGGCCTACATACAGTGAAGAGGCCTCTTACCGGCAACCGGGCCCCTCATCTTCTCAGAGTATGCCACCGCCACCGCCACAGCCAGGTCCCTCCTCACATGGCAATTACCACGGCCCACAGAATGAGGCAGGCGCATCCTCGCCCCCACACGTTTTGTTTAGTTATAATTTCTTATTGTGTATTTTATTTTGTTATGTTGGCCAGGACAGGAGGTCCTATCGGCGAAACGGATAATCTTTATTAAACACGTTTATTTTGGTTATTTACTTGTCTGCTTTTTCTTAATGAACACTTTATTATTTAACGTTATTGGTAACAGACTCATTCCACATCTCCCTCGGGATACTTTTTATTATCGTACATTACACACACAATGTACACTATGGATGTATTGGAATGTGTTTTACAGTATTTAAATAACTTTACCCTTTATTTCAAGTACACAAGGCCAAATACGTTCTTTATTCAACATCTTCAGAATACATGTCCGTCATTAAAATATCATGTACTACAATGTACACACTTTTATTTAAACATTACATTAATATGTAGTAAAGAAGCCACAATACTCTTACTAGACAAAAAAAAAGTCTCCTGGGACATCGCAGAGAATATCAGATAGCAGTGAGCAGGGATGGGCAAAGTGCGGCTCTCCAGCTGTTGCAGAACTCCAACTCCCAGCCTGCCAAGACTAACTACAGCTATCAGCCTGCAGCAGGGAATGGTTGGAGTTGTATTTTTGCCACAGCTGGAGAGACGCACTTTTTCCAACACTGGACTAGAGACACGTGAGTGCATCTACAGGTGTTTTGGTGTTTATTTTCTGGTGGTTGTGGGGCGGATCACACCTCTACACAGATGGTGCTTGGGGTCTGTGAAGAGGCCCACTTTCCTTTCGCCTCTCAGGGTGTACTTAGCTCTGCATATTTACCTTATCGCCAGTCCAATGCTGGTTGTTTGGGTATCCTGTGCTCCCCGCTCATCTCAAGCTAAGTTCTCCAGATTTTTCTAGTTGTGTGTTTTGCCTCGGTCTCAGGGAGATGATGGGCCCTCCACGGTGAAAGGTAAGGGCTATTTCACCCCCTGCTCTCTACATTTGGCCTTGGGACAGTATGAGCAGGGTATAGGTTCCAGCGTATGAGTTTGCACACCATGAGGACTTGCTCATACTGTCACCTGTCATTGCGAGGCTCCCGCCTGGATCGGAGGTCACCTTTCACTCTTCACTAGCTTGGAGGCATAGTGTGTGTACTTGGTCATGTTTGTTTATTTGTTGTTCCCCTTATCCACAATTACCGTTATTGATTATTTCGCAGATATTACACATCACATTGCTCGGTTCCTATTAATGAGGTACTAGTCCATATTTCACAGACATTTATAATAAACATATTGTGGAAAAATATCAATAGAATATCAGCTATTGGTATATTTCGCACATTCAGATAAATCTCCCCTGGATGTCTGCCAAATATGTAAGCTCACAACCCATGTCAAGGGTCCTCATTGTCTTGTGAGTCCCTAACTTCAAAAATATGAACAAACTAACAAAAAAAAAATCCATCCAGGATGTATCCACTCTATATAGTCGTCATGAGGGAAATTCTAAATAAATTTAGGTATCACTTCGGGAAGATTACCAGGAAGTAAAAGGAAAAGCAGCAGCTGGAGAAGAAAAAATAATCTGCAAATAATTCCCTCACCCTCAGTCCTGCTGAACCAGCCCTTTCGAGTTGAGAGGGCTCACCATGGTCTGGTGCTGTAAAGGCTTGGGTAGCTTAACCCTGAGTAGCCTCATATATACGAATGTAATTATGGAGGAATCCACACGCTTTGATGACTGTGTTGACATTTTCCGGGGCCAGCTGGATGGCAGAAAGAAAGGTAAGCCATTTGCTGGCTAAGATCCCAAAGGCAAACTCCACATATCTTCGGCCACGACGTAGGTGATAATTGAAGGTTTGCCTTTTTTCGTCCAATCCTCGCCTGGGAAAAGGACGCATGAGGTTTGGAGAGAGTGCAAACCCCTCATCACCAACTACGACAAAAAGTGCAGGTGGTCCAGAGGATCCAGGAAGAGGAGCTGGCTGGGGAATGTCCAGTTGGTTGGACTGAAGCCACCGACTCATTCTGGAAGCCCGAAAGATGCGAGCATCTGCCGAACTTCCATAGGCCCCAATATCTACCATTATAAACTTTAGTTTGTGTAGACCAAGGCCATCAAAATTACAGTGAAAAACTGGTTATAATTATAGAATCGGGACCCTGAGTTCGGTGGCTTCTTAACCCGTATGTGCTTCCCGTTAAGGGCACCAATACAGTTGGGAAATTGTGCCCTCTCCAGGAAGCCCTGGGCAATATTAAGCCACTGCTGCCTTGTTGGTTGTGGCAGCATGGCAGCTTGCAGCCCCAACCAAATAGTGGCACAAGTTTCCCTTACTATGCCAGCTATAGTTGAGGTCCCCATGTGAAACTCGAAGTGGAGCGACGAAAAATAATTCCCTGTAGCCAAAAATCTGTAGGGAAACAGAAAAAATAACATTTAAGTATGAAAACACTGTAACCATGCTCTCTTTTAGGGCTCAGGCACACAAACTTGTGCTGGCCCTTATGTGCATTGGGGCCCTAAATGCATGGCAGCATCCGTGCGCATGCCGCAGACAGATCCAGACCCATTCAACTTGAAGGGGTATGTGATCGGTGCATGCACTAGTTTTTGCCGGGGCTGAGGCACATACTGAAAGCATCATCTATAAATCCACAATAATTTACTTTTAGGTCTTTATAACTACACAATATTTTAACTACCGGAGAGTTATTATGAGCCGTTCCTCTGCAGAAACTCAACGCCGCATGTTGGTGTCCATGAAGGTCAACCCAGGCCTCAACTTCGCCTAAAGCCAATCAAAAGGTGGAAATGGACATTCGGCAGTAAACAAAACATTTG
Organism: Bufo gargarizans; assembly: GCF_014858855.1. Classification (NCBI taxonomy): domain Eukaryota; kingdom Metazoa; phylum Chordata; class Amphibia; order Anura; family Bufonidae; genus Bufo; species Bufo gargarizans. The sequence goes on along the minus strand of NC_058080.1, from coordinate 744,550,208 downwards.
GCAGGTTGCGCACGAAGGTCGGAATACAGGCTGGCAAACTCACCTTCAGCCCTCTGCGCGATAATCGGATGAACCCACATTCTCTTCCTCTGCGGTTCCTCCTCAATACTTTCTCTCCGCTCCCCAAAGCAACGGGATACCAGCAAGTGCAAAAGAACATGGTCAGTATATGATAAGGAGAAAGCAGCAACGCTCGTGTGAAAGGGGCCTTACAATCCGATTTAAAAACCATCGGTTATCTGGGAAAGAAAGGAATTAAAGTCCAGAAAATACTAAACCAGCTTTTGGAAAAATGATTGTTAATTCTGTGGTTGTTTTAGGATCTTCTGTTTCGCATCTTCAAGATGTTACTTTAGGTTTGATCAGAAGTGAACAAGAGTCAGAAGCAGCCAGGCCATGCATAGAATAGTGATGAGTGGCAGGGGCAATATTCGAATTCGCGATATTTTGCGAATATTTGGTAGAATATTCGTCATATATTCAAGAATTCGCTAATTCGAGATCGCAAAAAAATCGGTAATGTAATATTCGTGTAATGCGCTGAAATACAGGCGTGGGTCACTATAGCTACATTTTTCATATGGCTAGAAGTTTCCTGAGACTGGAGAAAATGGTCGGCACGGCAGAACATTACAATAGCTTTACATGCAGATAGAGGGCTCCAATATATTCTCGATTGCGAAATCGGCACCAATGATGTAAATATTTTGCCGCAATTCGTGCAACTTCACATTTTAACAGTGATTGGTGCATTAAGTATTGTTGTGAACTTGTGACATCACAGCACTATGTCTGTAGCTGTATGTATGGACAGCAGAACCTATCAGCTACACTATATCACTATCTAACCTACACTGACTATCTGTAATATATATATATATATATATATACACTAACTAACTATGACACAGGAAAGCACAGAGCACAGCAATGTCACTGCTCTCTCTCTCAGACCTGCAAAATACTGCATACAATGGCTGCTAGGGAGGTTCTTATATAGTAAGGGGTAGGCAGCTTTCCTATTGGTTGCTAGGGATGTTGCTAAGCTCAGACAAAGACATTGCAGCCTTCTCATTGGCCCACAAGCAAGAAGGGAGGTTACTGTTGAATATTCAAAATTACAAATATATATCACTACATTCTAAATATTAGCGAATTCTCAAAGTGCCGATATTCAGGAATAATATTCACTATTCAAACACTAGTATAGAAATCCAAATACAATATTCTAAGAATTTAAAAATGATGGCTCAGGCATGACAAAGTGGAATTACTCCACTTGGTATACTGGAAAATGTACCTATGGAATATAATTATAGTATGAGACACATAGATTTATGGGTAAATAAGTGGTTAGGATGTAATGAGTGGTTAGAATGTATGGTTCAGAGACCAGGAAGACTACGCTAAGGGAAATGTCTACAAATGAGTAAAGTTTGATAGTAGGAAACCCAAACGCAGAACACAGAAATCGAGAGGACGACGTATGGACCTTACAGATTCCTCTACAGAACGTGGGGATGAGACTGATTTTTTAGGAATAGGAACATCAAGAGAGCCAGGAGAACTAGAAGGGGAGGACGTAAACATCATTACAACAGAGTAAGAACCTATGAATGCCCAGAAGACACGGTCGACCAAGCCACCCGTGGGAATCAGAACTCCTGCACCGCAACAGGGGAAGAAGGGTGTACAAAGGAAGATATTATGATTGGGGCTACACTTGTGGTAAATATTTCTTCCTATGATCTTTCTGACGTAGAATTAATGGTATTAAATAAGGGACTTTCTTTCTGTCCAACATCTGATGTTGATTGGTTTCAGAATGAGGTTGATATGTTGCATTTTTTTTAGACGCATAAAGTTGAGGGTCTTTTTTGAAAGTCAGAAACCTATGGATGGATTTCCTTCAGAGGTACCTGAGGAAGCTGAACACAGCATCTTCACTCTTGGTGGCTTGGGCTTGTATCTCAAATGTGTCTACTGCCTTGTTATAGACAGGAGGCTGGAAATCACTTCTGTGTCCCTGGTCAGGTCGGATATCACCAAAATGAGACAGCACACCATCAAAGCGGCGGACAAGGGAGGGGCAATAGTAGTGATGAACACGTTCAAATATATTGCAGAGATTGAGAAACAGCTACAGGATAGACAAGTATACAGACAGGTGGATGGGGATCCAAAATTTGATGTGATGAGAAAATATCAATATCATTGATGCAAAGCTTCATTCTTACCTTATACAAAAACACCCGGTTACGCCCACTCTATACATTCTCCCGAAGATCCACAAAGATCTGCATAATCCACCCGGACGTCCCATTGTGGCAGGAATAGATTCTGTATTTGCTCCTGCGTCAATTTTCCTCGATAAATTACTGAGGACTTCTGCCACAGAGGCTAAATCATATGTAAGGGACACGACTGATTTTTTAAATAAACTTCAAAAGATCACATTTGGCGCAAATGATAGGTTGGTGTCCTTTGATGTCACCAGCCTTTACATGTGTATAGAGCATGAACGAGGTTTAGAGGCCATTCAGTGGGCATTGAGGCTTACTGATTATCCTACTGAACTGTGTGAGTTTGTGAGTTCCCTGCTAGAAATTTTGTTGACATGCAATTACTTTTGCTTTGAGGACAGGTTTTACATACAGAGTCGCGGGACCGCCATGGGGTCTAACATGGCCCCAATGTACGCTAAATTTACATGACATTTGTGGAGGAATCATTTACACTCACCTAAAGAATTATTAGGAACACCTGTTCTATTTCTAATTAATGCGATTATCTAGTCAACCAATCACATGGCAGTTGCTTCAATGCGTGTAGGGTTGTGCTCCTGGTCAAGACAATCTCCTGAACTCCAAACTGAATGTCAGAATGGGAAAGAAAGGTGATTTAGGCAATTTTGAGTGTGGCATGGTTGTTGGTGCCAGACGGGCCAATCTGAGTATTTCACAATCTGCTCAGTTACTGGGATTTTCACACACAACCATTTCTAGGGTTTACAAAGAATGGTGTGAAAAGGGAAAAACATCCAGTATGCGGCAGTCCTGTGGGCAAAAATAGCTTGTTGATGCTGGAGGCCAGAGGAGAATGGGCCGACTGATTCAAGCTGATAGAAGAGCAACGTTGACTGAAATAACCACTCGTTACAACCGAGGTAGGCAGCAAAGCATTTGTGAAGCCACAACACGCACAACCTTGAGGCGGATGGGCTACAACAGCAGAAGACCCCACCGGGTACCACTCATCTCCACTACAAATAGGAAAAAGAGGCTACAATTTGCACAAGCTCACCAAAATTGGACTGTTGAAGACTGGAAAAATGTTGCCTGGTCTGATGAGTCTCGATTTCTGTTGAGACATTCAAATGGTAGAGTCAAAATTTGGCGTAAACAGAATGAGAACATGTATCCATCATGCCTTGTTACCACTGTGCAGGCTGGTGGTGGTGGTGTAATGGTGTAGGGGATGTTTTCTGGGCACACTTTAGGCCCCTTAGTGCCAATTGGCCATCGTTTAAATGCCACAAGCTACCTGAGCATTGTTTCTGACCATGTCCATCCCTTCATGACCACCATGTACCCATCCTCTGATGGCTACTTCCAGCAGGATAATGCACCATGTCACAAAGCTTGAATCATTTCAAATTGGTTTCTTGAACATGACAATAAGTTCACTGTACTAAAATGGCCCCCCCAGTCACCAGATCTCAACCCAATAGAGCATCTTTGGGATGTGGTGGAACGGGAGCTTCGTGCCCTGGATGTGCATCCCTCAAATATCCATCAACTGTAAGATGCTATCCTATCAATATGGGCCAACATTTCTAAAGAACGCTATCAGCACCTTCTTGAATCAATGCCATGTAGAATTAAGGCAGTTCTGAAGACTAAAGGGGGTCCAACACCGTATTAGTATGGTGTTCCTAATAATTCTTTAGGTGAGTGTATATACCCATCCACCCTCTACCAATTCGTGAGGGGGTGGATGAGGTATATAGACGATATCTTCCTCATATGGACAGGGACATGACTTCCTTAATAATATACATGCCCAATTAAAGTTTACCAGAGTGGACTCGATACACTCTTTACAGTTTTTGGACACTTTGGTCTATGTGAGTGAGACGGCTTTACAGAGAGATCTTTTTGTGAAACCGACAGACCGTAACAATATGCTGCGTATTGACAGTGCCCACCCTAATATTATGCTGGCTTCCCTTCCGTACAGCCAGTTACTTAGGGTGAGACGCATTATCTCGGACGAAGAGACTATGGATAACAGACTACAGGTGATGGGTTCCAAATTTGTAGCCAGGAAATATCCAAGGAATCTGGTCAAGAGACATCTGGATAAGGTTAGACAGCAGACACGACCACAGCTGTTGACTACAGCCAGTACAAACAAGAGGTTACCATTTGTATCCACCCACTCAATCATGAGTAAACAGATAGCAGGCACACTCAGGTGTAACTGGCAGATTCTAACACGGTCTTTTCCTGATATTCTGGAATTTCAGTCACCTCCCCTTATGTTTTATAGGAGGTCCAAAAATCTGGGGGATAAACTTGTACACTCTTCCTTGCGGAAGCCTGACAAACTACGTATCTCTAAGAAGGGCTGTTATCCCTGCCTCAATTGCTGCAATTGTAACAATCTGTTGAAGGGTTAAACCTTTTTTCATCCCCCACACCGGGAAAAGTTTGACATTAGGGGCTTCTATACGTGTTCTTCTGGCTACATAATCTACACACTGCAGTGTCCGTGTGACCTCATCTATGTGGGTAAGACCACACAGGCCTGCAAGGTGAGGATTAATCAACACAGATATTCCATTTGGAAACTATTCACAAAGATGCAGAGTCAGTCAGGGGACGTGGAGGGTGAACTCCCTGTTCCAGAGCACTTCTATAGGTGAAGACATAATGTTGCGCAGTTGAGGTTCAGAATCATTGATGGTATTCCCCCACTACAGAGAGGGGGGGATCGGGAATGATTACTGAAACGTTTAGAACTTGACACCATTGAACCTAAGGGTCTCAACCGGGAGTTCAAGGTTGGCTCCCTTTTCTAATCGCTGCCTGGGATGTGGGACTGGGATATTTTAGTGTGATTTAAGCCATAGTACCCGATGTGTCATCGTGACCAGATATTCATTTTCTTTTTCTCTTTTTTTCACTTTTAGAGTGTGCCATCATGTGTCACCTGAGCGGAGAACTATATGCAGCCCTCAATATCAGCGACCTGGGAGCCGGCCAGTTGGATTACTTTGTTACACTAATTTCATTCTAGGTTTTCTGCCTGTGCTGGATATGGTCCTGAGAGATTTATGTTGTAGTGACATTAGGCATATTTTGCCAATTTTTTGATCCCCTTTCCCTGAGGAGCAGCACAATTCATATGGATCAAGTGTGATGTGAGATGCTACGGGGGGCAATTTCACAGGATCTGACTGGCCCTTTATCCAAGCCATTTACAGGACAAAGTAGGGAATAAGCAGGGTAGGGGTCCTCTTCATTTGGAGTTGGGCCTAGACCAGGCAGGGGCCAATATATTTCACCTCCCCTTGACCGAGGTTGGTGATTTGTTGGCCCCAGTATTCCCAGTCCGATTACAGATAAATGCGCGTTTCCCCAGCACATCCCGAGGGTGGAAACCATTGGGCATTGTGCGGTGGGACGCCTATAACTATATGGCTTTGGACATGGGGCTGCACTGTCTGATCCTTGTGATTTCATTTAGCCTCAAGTTGGCCCAATCCCTCTGAGACACACTCGATACACCTCCATCTATGGATTTGGTGGAGCTCCATCAATATGGAAGGGGATCTGTAATTATTTGTGGTTCCTTCCACCCTTCGCCCAGAACACAGTCCAGCTCGGGATACAACCATTGCCATTGTAGCAACACACTGTATATAAGTTATCTACTATAGACTGGTTCCTGAGTTGCTGGTTTATGGGCCAATATTTGCATTGTTTCTATATGTACATATCCTGGATCTCATTGTGCGTGGGGTGAGTGGCACTATATTTATCCTATAGCGCTCCCATACTGGATCTTATCCTCGGCTTTACAGGGCCCTTCATAACATATCTGTGTGAGTTTAGGACCTTTGGTTGCCAGGATGCAAGTTGGACGCTCTATCACATGACTGGTCATGTGGTGAAGGGCGCCTACGTGGTTCTGGGATTCCATAACTCGCGCATGCGCATTGACATGCGGAAGACGCCACTCAGTACACGCTTAATGCCGAATGGGTGCTCTGCTCTGACACATGGTAGGTTCTATTTTAATTGAAGTACACAGTTGAAATTGTTATGCCGATATATTATTAAATGATGTCACTTCAGAACACAATTGGGTGATTATACAGGGGGACGGTTTGACCGTTCTGTGGTACAACCCCTCAACCAATTTGGATTAAATTATATGCCTACACATGTATTGATGTTCACTTGTAAACCACATGTAGCTTGAGAAGGACCTGTGTGTCGAAACGTTGCTGTATTTTTCGGTGTTATTAAACACAAAATTTTGATTGAAGTTCGAGAGTGCTGTGACTTTTCTAAAGCTTTTTCTACGTTTGAGGGGTCCCTGAGGCCACGAGCACCGCCGCCATATAATGAATTATTTTTTCAAGTGGTGCTGTCCTATTCCATTTTTCTTGTAGGATGTAATGAGAACACATGTGCAGCTACCGCATTGATTGCAGTAGATGGAAGAGAACAAATGGTTGTTCCAGTAACTGTTTTAGGAGTTCCCGTGAGTAGTATAGCCTCGGGGTGTTTCGTCAAACTGAAAGTGACAGGTCGACACGCCCATTTTCCCGCTCATAACCCCACCTACTACACCCACAACCCCTCCCAGTCCAAGCCAAAGCACCGCCCATCGCCCATCCCAAACCATGCCTAAATAAATACTACCCATTCAACGACCCCCTTATTTCTGAAACCAAAACATGCCCTTAGTTTTGCCCACAGCATCCATTTTGTGAAATACGGCAACCATTTTGTGATTTAGCAGAGCACGTCAGAGAACGTTCGTACATGTTTTAAGAGTACAGAAATCATTATGGCCATTAGGAAATTATGTTTAATTATATGCAATTGTCTTTAATTAGCTTTTCAGTCTAACGCTCACCCAATTGAGTTACTTCGTCTGGCGCTGATCGATTGTTTCAAGTCACGTACAACACGGTCATTTTTTCTAAAATCGCTCGTAAATATTTTTAATACATTTTCAAAAGACATTCCTTTAGCAATACGATGTAAGATACAGATGCAGTAATTCCCGCTGAGTAGGTTTGAAATGATTTATTGCAACAACAATCATATCTGTTTAAATGGACCTTGTAAGCTTTACACAATCCCAAACTGTTGGGAATCAAAATGTTTTGCAATAGGCAACTGTAACTGCGGATAACTAATGAATATGGTAATTGGTTGCTAATAGGACGGCCTAGCACAGCCAAAATCCTATATACACAGACATGGGGTATACAAGGACACCTCACAGCTTCAAATACAGAAGACCTCACATTTCAACAGAAGACAAAACATTTCAATAGCGCGGTGAGACCTGCGTCTTATGTTTTAAGTATTTAGTGTTATTTTAAAGTTTCATATATTTGTAAGACTTATTATGTATTAACTATTTTTGTGCTATTTTAATGTTTCATATATTTTCTGAGCTGAATTTCATACATATGTAATTGTAGTGATTTATTGAATATGTTTTACAAAGTTTTTACGTGCGCGACAGTCCAGAGCCGCGCACCAGCGCCCGCAACAGTCTGCAAAATGAAGATTCCGCGATAGCGATTATCGAATGTCCTAATGTGTGTGAGTTGCAATAAAGCGTTGCACTATTTTAATGTAATGAGTGTTTAAAATAAGTACATAGATCCAAATGTTTGTTTTTAAATTTTAGCCAAAAGAAAAGAAAGCTCGAAAACTTGGTACTGTAAAGATCCAACACCCAGCGCCCAGAACCGTTATCACCGATTTCTGAAATTCTCATGGAAACACAGAGGTCTCCACAGGGTGGTGAGTCAACGAGCGTAATAAATGATATTACAGATTTGTGTGACATTACCGTACCCGATACATCAGATACACCGCCTTTTATAAGATGTATTACATTGAGACGCCAGACACACACTGACATACAACAGGCAGTCCCATGTCAGGCACACAATGTGCAATATCAACATGTACCTCTACATTTTTTAAAACATTAAACAGTGATTTTATTCATTACAATTGAGATCTCCTGCTCTGGATCGTTTCCAGGATCTAGTGGAAAAAGATTTATGTGCGTTACATGAAAAAATATTACTGGGAAAGGAAAGGGTGGGGTGCACAACTCTGCATAAGAATGGTGTCAACCTATCCATGGAGGAACAAAAGGCACTAAATGAATTAATAAAGAGATCGGATATAGTAATTAAAGGAGCTGATAAAGGTGGAGCAGTTGTTCTAATGGATAGTTTTGTGTATAAATCACAAATTTTGAAAATCTTGGGAGATTGAGCAGCTTACTCCCTACTGGAGAGCGATCCCACCTCCCTCTATCAGAAAAAAATTAAAGATTTGGTGCAGTCTGGTTTCGGCATGGGTATTTTTGAGCTAAAAAGAAAAGGATTACATATACATAGAACATCCCATCATTTCTATCTTTCATGCTTTGCCTAAGATACATAAAGGAGAGTTTCCACCCCCGATGAGACCACTAGTTGCTGGTATTGGTTCTTACTCTGAGAAATTATCAGAGTTGGTGGATTCTCTCCTGCAACCTTCGGCACCGCTAATTCCCGGATATTTGAAAGATTCACGTACTGTATTGCCAGCTTGCGACGGTTTAGAGTGAAATGCTAATTATGACTGGATAACAGCAGACGTGGTATCGCTATATACTAATATTCCCCATCAATTAGCGATACAAGTGGTTTTTGGTTTCTTATAGTGAACATACCGCACAGCTCCAAGATTAGATTTGTAAGGTTTCTCAAACATTTATTTTTAATGTTTAATGGGGAGTACTTTTTGCAGCTGGCAGGAGTCTCTATGGGGGCGAAATTTTCACCTTCCATAGCTAATATTTTCATGTCTTGGTGGGAAAGACAGTTTTTATTTACGGAAGCTAACCCTTTTTTAGATAATATCCAGTGGTATGGACGCTACATAGACGATCTGTTGATTATATGGGTCGGCGATGTGGCGGACATTCCAGCTTTAGGTGAATACTTCAATGAGGTAATAGATACAATCAAATTTAGCATCTGTCATGATCTGAAATCTATAGTATTTATGGACCTGCATTTATATGGTGATGCCGCCAATTCAGTAATTTCAACATCAACCCATAGAAAAGAGACGGCTGGCAATACTACCCTTTTAGCGACTTCATGTCACCCACCTCATGTGACAAGGAACATACCAAGGGGCGAAATGTTGCGAGCAAGATGCAACTGTTTGGATAGTACTACATTTATAAGGAAAGCAGATAATATCGGTAGCAGATTGCTTGCGAAATTATGCTACACGGTCTATAGAGGAAGCCAAAACATGGTCTCTCTCTTTAGACAGAAATAAACTAATATTTACCTAAAAGGCAGTTTCAGATAGGAAAAAGGGAAGCCAGCAACTTTTGTGACAGGCTACAGTAAGGAATACACGGAGATTCGTAATATCATACAGCGACATCTCCCTGTATTGAACTTTGACCAGGAGTGAAAAGACAATCAATGAGGGGGTTAAATGTGCGGCCTGCAGAGCCACAACCATAGCACAAAAAATCTGCCCCAGCCTTTTCCAGGAATGATCAGCAACTCCACCTATGCGGCTCAGCTATAAAGGGAGCTACAAATGTTGAGATGTATCTGTTGTAAATACATGTCAGGGTGTCAAAATGTGACATCTACTGAGAATGGCAAGAATTACACCATAAACAATATCTGAACTGCAACACAGATTATGCAATTTATCTAATCACCGGCAGAGATGGTCTTCCACAATATGTGAGCTGCACTACAAAACAAATAAAAATCACCTACAAAACGACCTTTAGGGGCCACATATCATTGCTACACCACCTAGCAGAATTACATACAGAGAGATTTAATCCCAAGAGGACTGCGAATACAGGTATGTCTATCGTTCCCAAATAACCAAGAAGAGTTTCTGATGCAGTAGGAAAAAGCATGTGAGATAAGTTCTAAAACATTCTTGGAACTGATTATTGCACATAATAGCAGAACACTAGATAAGATCCAACAAGAGATTGAAAAAATACTTGGTGATCTCCAACTAGAGTGCTCAAGAAAGGAAGAGACATTACTAGAAAAAGAGATGGAGGATTGGTCCTAGAGTGGGGGATCAAATGAGAAAATTCCAACGGGATATGACAAACAAGGAAAGTAACAAGATTTATAAATGGAGATATAATACTAGGAAAACAAGAGAAAGATCTATGTCAGTTACTTTGGTATCCTCTACGAGTACAAACAAATTATCAAGTGGTAGAGAAGGATATCCAATACGTTGGGGGAAGAGAGCTTTCTACCCCGAAACCCAAAATCTTAAAAAGAAGAGAACCGACCCGAAACAGGAAAAAAGGACAGTCCTCTAATTTGAAGGTAGTAAATCTATCAGAGGTGATTCTCACGGCAAGTCAGATTGAGGTATTAAGTCTAGGTTTGAATTTCTGTCCCAGTACTAAATTGGATTATTTTACTGTAGTGAAGGATTTGCACCTTGTCATGAGGAAGGATCGCTATTGTCCCTGATCCGAAACATGTAACTGGAGTGTAACTGGCTTTTATCTGCACTGAAATATAAAGGTAACATTTTAATCGAGCTGGAACCTTTTCTCTTTTTACTGAAGGATTTGCACCTAGTCGGGAGGAAATTGGCTTTTAAAAAGATTGTTAACAAAGATGATAAAGAAGACGACATACTGGAATCAACACAAGAACAAATGGTGGTGGAGACCTTAGAGAGTCTTTTGGAGGAACAACGAACACAACCGGATGGTGACTATCCCCAGTCTTTACTTCCCAGATCTAATAAGTTTCCTCAACTGCTACAACATCCTGAAATTGATTTATTTATTAGACTAGTGTCAACAGAAATTATGAAAATACCAAGTGGCACAAAGGAGGACAATTTGTTCCCTGACCAAAGGGTAGTCTTACAACAGCTACAGAAGATGAAGAATGGAATCTTCAAACCATCTGACAAAGGTGGGAATGTAGTGGTATGGCCAGTTAAAATGTATGAGAGGGAGCTGTTCGGACAATTAAGAGATCCAGTATGTTATAAAAGATTAACCTTTAACCCGCTGTTCAAATTCATAGAGGAATTCATAATTGTAACACAGGCGAAGGAAGATTGGATCTTAGATGAACACCAGATGGCGGGTCTCGTGGTGGAGGAACTGATGATACCGGCTTTGTGCCTTCTTCCAAAGATAGACAAAAATATGAACAATCCCCCAGGTAGGCCCATTGTATCAGGGGGAGGAAATATGTTGGAACCACAGTGTCAACTAATCGATTTCTTCTTGAAACCTCTTGTAGAGATGCAACTTTCCTAAACACGGGACAGCTCGGACTTAATGGGGTAGATTGATGGAATTCATGTGCAAACCGACATGCTACTTGTAACATAGGACGTTGAATCCCTATACACGTCAATCAGACACGAAGATGGCATTATGGCAGTATCAAGATCTCTGCTGATGGGCAATGTGGACACTAGGACAAGTGAATTTTTGGTAAGAACTATTAAATTCGCTTTAACTCATAATTTTTTATTTTTAAGAAACATTTTACCTCCAGTTACAAGGGACCGCCATGGGGCGGCTTTTGTGCCGTCCTATGCGAATCTCTTCCTTGGGCACTGGGAAAGAGATTTTTATGATGAACCCTGTTAAAAACATTGAGAAGGTCCATTTTTGGACAAGATTTATTGATTTATTTGGAAGGTTTCTGATGTGTAATTCGATGAATTCTTTATGGGACTGAATCAGAATCCATACAATATTAAACTCACCTACAAATACAGTAAGAATAAAATAGAATTCCTTGACGTAGAGTTGAAGACTGATATAAATGGACATATTCAAACGGATGTAATCAGAAAACCCACAGCAACTAATATGGTGCTATATGCTACTTCAGCGCATCCACAACATCTCATCAATAATATCCCTGTGGGACAGTTTTTACGGACGAGACGTATTTGTTCGGAGGAACACACTTTTAAGAAGCAAATTGAGGATCTTTTCATGAGATTTCATGAGACAGGATATAGCAAAAAGGCAATTAGAAGAGCCCAGAATAGAGCAAGGCGTTCAAAGCGAGATGAGCTTTTACATGTGAAGAAACCTATCAAACAACCAGAAGTGGTAAGATTCATTGCTACCTTTAACTCTAAATCAGAGCAGATGAGAGAAGTTCTGAGAAAATATTGGCCAATTTTGTTGTCCGATAGAGGCTTGGGGAAATATTTACCTTCACAACCAACAATAACCTTTAGAAGATCTAGAAACTTGAAAGACATGTTAGTCCAAAGCTAACATAGATGTGAATCGCCTGGGAGAGCCTTTGGTTCGAGGGGCCCGAAATGGGGGTGTTCCCCATGCGGACGATGTGTTGCATGTCCGAATATAATGAAGTGTGATTATTTTCAAGATGCCTCAGGATAGACACAAGATAGACTGCTTAACAATTGGTGTGATATACCACGCTACATGCCCATCTGGAAAAATTTACATTGGCGACAAGGGAAGTTAAAAGAGGAGTGAGGGACATTGTGGCTGCAGTGGATGAAGAATTTATTTCAAATCTCAAACCACTGCCAAGACATTTCAAATTGAGACATGACAATGATCCAAGTGGGCTGAGGATCCAAGAAATAGATGGGGTATACCAGACCATCAGAGGTGGAAATTGGAAGGAGACCATGTGGATCCATAAATTAGGTACTCTATTCCCTCAAGGATGGAATGAATACAATAGCTGTGTAAACTTTTTGTAGTAGTAGATATTAAGGAAGGGAGGCAAAAAAATGTGTTCAGCCCCCTTATGTTCTATCCAGCCTTATAGGCACTCATAAGGACTCCTTTCTGGCCAAAGATAGGTGTTGGCTGTTTTTAATTATATTGTTTTTAATAACTTTTTTTCCATTTTCTCATTTCAATGTATCCTTACAGAGACCCAGGAAATGCCTGATTGTGTGGATGGCGATTGGAAAGCGACCAATAAAAGAATCTTTACTATCTATTATATATAGACTTTTGGGGGGTTGGGGGACAAACACAAGAGAAATGAACAAATGACCTTATGGGGCTACTATTAAAATTCACTTTAGTCAGTTATGAATGATAATATATATATTTTTTATTTATTATTTTTTATATATTTTTATAATTATCACATTATGATATTTAAAAATTTTTGCAGTTTTTTGATGAGTTCATTTGTTTATCCACCTTTCATGAATTATGACTTTTTAAATCTTATAATATGATTTTCTTTTATGCTCCACATACTGACATCATGATACTTATTGATTCACTCTTTGTTTTCATCTCCTATAATGACATTATGGTATTTATGGATTTCATATGATATACTTGTCACGGTTTGTTCACGAGTGTCACGTGTGTTTTCTTCACTTCACTTGGTTGTCATCAGTCTCATTTTTTATTATGTTGGTTTGGAATGCATATGATTATGCTCTTGTGCTCCCCTCCCCTTTCACCCCCAAATCATGTATGTGTATTGAAAAAGATATTGAAATAATCATCAATCATCGAATAATGGATACAGAATTACTAAATCTTATGCACCCATGTATTCTCTGTGATGACATATGTGATTTGGACCTGTGTGGCATTGAGTATTCTTTAGGACCTGCGAGCTAGATTAGTAAGGATATCCAAACAATGTTGCGCCAGGAAGGGGTCATTGGAGTAGGTCACATGAAGCTTCTATAACAGACGCAATAATTAACATATTTGATTCTAGATATCCAGGCATAATGATGGCCCTTTATGGAACCACGTCCCCTTTTGCCGTCATCTAATTCATACATTGTAAAGTTTCGTCTCGTGGAATAAACATAGCGGTCATATGACATTGCACACATGAACAAGTTTGGCCTGAGCATGCCTCAATCGGCGTGTCGGCCATTTTAGATATGGGCAATTGCCTTGAATGGGATCCTGCGAGACTGTAGGTGAGACTCAAGCATCCAATGGATGCACGGGTCCGCTCCCATGTGATGGATGACGCAATGAAAAAGGGACTGAAGAAAGCGGTGAATGCAGGACGCTCCATGTTTTTGGTAATAATCCGGATGTATGAATAGGCAGCCACCCCACTCTCCCTGATGAAGCCATTCAGCGAAATGCGTTGGGTAAGTGAGGGACACTGGGATGGGAGGGTTCTTGAGCCGGCTTTAGGATATATTATACGATACTGGAAGACCAGTTGGTCTTTGGCATCGTAAAAGCTGGAATTGCACTTGGTGTGGTCATGCTATGGAGGATGGGCTCTCCTTGGTAGATAAGTACTTTGTGGATTATGGTACAGCACTTTGCAATACTATACGTTTATTCTGTGTACTTCTATCCAATATAGATGTCTTCTGCTCCAGTTGTTTTCCTCCAATCTTGATATGTGATATATATTTTTTATATATGAGAGAGATTTACCTTGTCACCCAAGTGTCCCTTTTTATATACTGTGGGGATTCTTTGTTTTTTAGTTTTTCTATATTTAAAATAAAATTATACCTTTATTGTTTTGTCAAATCAGTTTTTATTGGTATAAAAAAGATTCACAAAGCAAGATAATGCAAAGTCAGACCCTTACGTAGGGTTTGTCAGATTAAAACATGATGTTCACACAATGACAATGTTCTACACAGATTAGGCTTCCAGGGCACCAGCCCGACATCACAGGTAGGTGAGAATTCAGGTTCTCCAAAAAGAAGGTCTGTTTGGCATCGATTTGATGTGAAAATAAACAAACTAAAAACATAAATGCCTTCTGTCTCTCTTTTCTATGTCACTTACTCAACTGACATGGGATAAGCTATGGCTGAATAGGTAAATGATCCCTCTTGAAGAACAAGCGTAACTGGACACATGGGCAATAACCAGAATGTAGAGTCCTACCCCCGATCTGCACAGTTAACGTCTACTCTCAGGCGTGTCAGCATTTTTCACGGCTCCCATACCTGTAAATACTGTCCCCTAGCGTTGTATGTCCAACCCACTAACTCTTCCATACGACATATATCATCCATTTTCTCAAGGATGGTGGTTCCTTGTCCCTCCATTTTATAGGTATTATTATACCTTTTTAATCATATGATCGTTGTTTATTAATGATCAGGGTGTACCCATTTTTTCTGATAGGTGGTAAAACAAATAAAAAGCAGAATACGCAAACATAAGTCAGATATACCACATTATGAAATCTATCTGCAGCTAGCTTTCACTTTGCCACTGTGCACAAAGGAGATACAAGAGCATTTTCCGTTCAGGGAGTGGAAAGGGTTACTCTTCCCAATGGAGGAGGAGATCACAAATTAATCGGGAGCCGGGAGGCATATTGCATGTTTGAATTGGGAAGTTGCTTTCCCACAGGTCTGAACAGAAAACACGATCTGATTTTACAATATCGTTAAAATAACTATTTTTTTAGTTTTTTATTACTATATACGTGTTTTCTTGTCTTTTTGATGCATTGGGTGTTGGTTTTTGGTGTCTGATCAGTTCTCCTCCCTTTTTGAGCACGTGATGCCGAAGTCTTGATTACCTGGTGCAGCACATGTTTAACGAGAGGTGAACATTCACTTTTCTGCATGTCATGAGTAAGGACCAAGATTGTGGAGTCAGAAACACGTAGACATCATGGATCTTGTATGAGATTCGTGTTTGGATTATTGTTATTAATAAAGCTGCAAGTTTCTATGGGAAGCTGGACCACAAGTTTTTTCTTTGGATTATATTTGTACACAGTCAAGTCCGGGCTGGGCCCATGCTTCCGTGAAAGCAACAAAGGTGAGAGCTGTCTTATATACAGTATTTGGCGCTATTTTAATGTAATGAGTCTAGTGATTATCGAATGTCCTAATGCGCGTGAGTGGCAATAAAGCATTGCACTATTTTAATGTAATGAGTGTTTAAAATACGTAATACGTCGATCCTAATGTTTGTTTTTAAATTTTAGCCAAAAGAAAAGAAAGCTTCAAAACTTGGTCCGGTAAAGAGAAACAACGATCAAACACCGTTATCACCGATTTCTAAATTCTCATGGAAACACAGAGGTCTCCACAGGGTGGTGAGTCAACGTGCGTGATAAATGATATTACAGATTTGTGTGACATAACCGTACCCGATACATCAGATACACCGCCTTTTATAAGATGTATTACATTGAGACGCCAGACACACACTGACATACAACAGGCAGTCCCGTGTCAGGCACACAATGCGCAATATCAACAGGTACCTCCTGTTCATTCTTGCTTGTGTTGGGACGAAAATACGTACAATGTATTATTTTGTCGTTGCTTGCTAGAGAACTCAATGTTACGTGTAGCGAACTATTTAAAATGTTGTGTGAAAGACTATGTTTTTAGCGTTTAACAGCCCCAGCAAAATGAGTGCGCGGCAAATACACGCAGCACATGACAAATATACAAGACTGATTAGCTATCTCGATGCAATTGAAAAAGAGATGATAGGGAGGAATTGACTCGGTATGATTGGCGGTGGATATCCTTTTAAAAAAACAAAAACATCTGTAAGCGCGAGAGCTAGAGTTACAACAGGCTATAAAGATGTACTTTGCAGCTAGACGCTCTAAAAAATCTAGGAAAAGGTGGCGCCGATGTAACAAGAATGATACGCCTGACTGCTGAGCGCTGAACAAGCTCCAAGCAAGCAGAGCACCTTCACCCAAACAGTTCACAAACTAACCGTCCACCAACTGTAACACCGCGTTGCGTTTTTCACGCAAGTAACTTAGCAACACTCATGGGATATAATACAGGAAGTAGGCGTTTCTCTGTGTCTGTCTGCGTCTGGTTTGTGGCAGCACATGAGGGATAGGTTGGCTGCAGCATTTCCAAGCCCTTGCGGAGCCAAAATTAGACACAATGCTCCACACGCCATGGACGTGGAAAAACTGATTGTCCTGGTGCAGGACAGGCCCTGCCTCTGGGATATTCGTTCTGCTGATTACCAGGACAGATATAAGAAGGACGCTGCCTGGGTGGAGGTTACCCAGGGTCTGTTTGGACCCATATGGGAAACGACCAAAGGCCAAAGCCGAAAGAATTTAAGTAAACAATGTATACATGTTTGATCCATGCTGTCCTCCCTAGTATATAGGCCTTGTTATACGTTAGTGTACCTAGTATATAGGTCTTGTTATACGTTAGTGTACCTAGTATATAGGCCTTGTTAGAAATTGATACATGTTCCTTTCTTGCCTTTCTATTACCAGTTGAAGAGGTCAAGAATCGTTGGCGAAGCTGCCGTGACCAGTTCCGTAAAGAAATGAAAAATCAGGGGCGGAGCGGGGCTGGTCCCCCAAGAAAATACCCTACCTCTTCCGGCGCGCCGTCATGGAGCTGCGTCCGTAAGTCCATTCTACACACTGTCCACAACATGTGAAGCTATACCCACTGTATGTAGAATTTTTAAGTACTGTGAATGGTTTGAATTGATCAATGTGAAATGTCATAGTTGGCAATACCAACCATTCACATTGCTCCTTTCTTAACCAAAAGTAGCATATTTAGATGACAAGTGGAGTAAGATTGATGGTCTGGACACTTAGGTTACTGATGTAGCTGGGTTAAGCCACATGCTCTATGGGACATAAGATGTCTACCTAATGCGTAAAAAAGCTGAATGCGTTCGTTTTTCAAGTCGTTTTGGTTAAAGACAAGACGATGAGTATAGACATTCTATTTCAGAGTGTCGGGGTTATCCCTGCTACATCTATACTACCACAATTACCACATATGTCATATATTTGTTGGGCCAGTTAGTACTATGTGACAAATGTAGTTTGTGTAGCTCATGACAGGAATATGTGCAAGGATTATTTTTAATCGTCATGTATATGTATTTTATTAATTTTGTAGAACGGAGGACAACCTAGAGGAGGAAGGTGATGATTCGGCTCCACAACTGTTGAGCACTTGTGAGGAGGAGACGACAGCGGCCCAGTGGAAGACTTTTCCTGGATCCAAACCAGCACCTTCCGAGCCTCCTGCAGCATCGGGAGCTGAGTCCCCTTCCCCCACCTGGCTCTACCCAGCAGGTCCAGACGACGGGCAAATCCTCCTGCCGAGTCCAACATTAATGTACAAGTTCTGGATTATTTATCTAGAGCCCGGCAGGAGGATCATCATGATATGTTTGCCTGTAGTCTGGCCCATTATATGCGGCAGCTACCTCCAGAAGGATTATTAAGAACGAGAACTTCTCTCGAGATCGTTCTGGAACTAGCAACTCCCCCAAACGATCCCTCTCAAATGCATGATGCAATTGAAAATCTGCACCGCCATGGGCAACTGTTTGTCCCCCACAACCCCACAGATTCGTAGCCATTACAGGGCCACCAAGAAATGCCCCCTCCAAGGTATCATTATGGCCCACCACAATGCCTCGGGCCCCCTTCCCAGGCCCAATATTCTGGGCCCCCTTCCCAGGGCCAATATTCTGGGACTCCTTATGAGGGGCAAGCAACAAATCAAGCTGGCCCCTCCCAATACTCAGCCCCTCCTTATCAGGGACCTTCCTCGCCATCAAGGCAGTATGTAAATTTATAGATATATTTTTATTTAAATAATTTAATTTAAATTTACCAGTATATATTTTTAAATTGTGTGCAATAAAACAGTTTAAGTTTCTAATGTTGCAGATTTGATTTTATTGTGCATCCACATCCACATCTTGACTGCCTTAGGACTCATGGATCCGCTTGATAACACCACGCAGTCCTCCATTGGTCCTTTTTCTTCCTCTTCCTCTTCCTCTTTTTTATCCCTACCTCCCATCCTAAACCCCATCACAGCCTATCCGGTACTAAAAGGCCCCAATACAGTGGCAATAACCAATTATTTTCACCCTTTAGGCCCAAGACCCCCCAAAAGAAAAAATATAGAAGAGGCTGCAGAGGGGGCAAAAGCAAAAAGGAGAATCTAGCCCCGAGTGCCCCCTTTCCACAGGAGGTCAAAATTTTCAATCTGTCCAAACACATATTGTCCACTGAGGAAACATCTCTTTTATCCAAGGGCCTTTCTTTCTGCCCTTCTGCACCTACCAAGGGTTTTGACTTATTTTTGGATTTACACCATTTCACCCGAAAATTAACCCTGAAAAGACATTTTGGGATTTTGGAAAAATCATCTAGACCTAAGGTCAATGTGGAACTGGTGATGTCTCCAGACATCCAAGGCCAGGAATTTGTACATACAGGACTTAAACCACCATCTAAGTACTACCCCATGCAACATAAGGGGAATTTTATCGATACCTTTTATAATATAGTCATGGATGATTTTCGGAAATTACACCAAAAACCAACTTGCAGACAGAACCTCACAAAAAAGGAAAAAACGGCGGTCAAGCGCCTCCAGAATAATTTAGATATTGTCATCCGCAGTGCAGATAAGGGAGAGGAGTGGTAATTAGTATAGGGAGACCTATACTAAGGAGGCACTCCATATCCTATCCGATACAGAATATTATGTTCCTCTAGTCACAGATCCCACTGAGTCACATATTTCAGAATTCAAAGACCTTATTGAATCAGCATCTCATATACTAGATAAAAAGGAGAAAGCATTCATCCTAGTATCGTATCCTGTCACAGCATTATTTTACCACCTACCCAAGATACATAAGGATACAAAGAATCCACCAGGGCGACCAATCATTTCAGGGGTTTGCTCCCTCACATGTAACCTTTCAAAGTATGTGGATGTCCTGCTACAGAAATACGTTACCAAACTACCCTCCTATTTAAGGGACTCAACAGCTTTGATAGAGTCTATTAAAGATAGAGTGGAGGAACACTTATAATTGGGTCACAATGGACGTGACGGCTTTGTATTCGAATATTTCCCATACTAAAGGAATTGAATGCATTAAGTGGTATTTGGATAACGACCCTCTGTTACCGACAGGACAAGCAGTCTTTCTACAGGACTGCATTAGATTCATACTGACACACAACATATTTACCTTTGAGGACTCTCTGTATCTGCAGACAAAGGGAACCGCAATGGGGACGAAATTTGCGCCAAGTTTCGCAAACCTTTTTATGGGGCGTTTTGAGGATCAGTTCATCTATGGCTCTAGGTATTGGACTGATAACATTGTCTTCTATCGTAGATACATAGATGACCTGATCCTCATATGGAATGGTGATGATGCCTCGATTTCCTCTTTTTTTGAGGAGATGAGGTCCACAAATTAGGGAATAAATCTGATAGGGACATCCAATCGTGTCAAGATAGAGTACCTTGATTTGGAACTGGAAGCCAGCAGGAGGGCCATCATCACACGAACCTTTTTTAAAAGGGTTGACTGTAATAGCTATTTGGACTATTCCAGCACCCACTATAAGAAATGGAAGGTGAATATTCAGTTTAGTCAGTTCAAAAGAGTCAGACGCAACTGTTCCCTTGATAGGGACTTCATTTGTCAAAGTAAAACCATTCGTGATAGGTTTCTGAAGAAGGGCTATCCCCCAAAGATAGTCGAAGCTGCGTATGAAAGAGCAAAGGGCCTATCCCAAAGTATGTGTCTAACTAAGAGTAAAAAAACACATGTTGACAATGAACGCTTTTGTATGGATTTTCTGACGACGTATGGGAACAATCATGACGCTATTAGAGACGTTTTGTCCAAACATTGGCACATATTAAAAAGGGACCCACACCTGAGGCAAATGCTACCCGGTCAGCCTAGACTGACTTTTAGGAGGGCACAAACCCTTAAGAGTGTCCTGGCCCCCAGTAGACTTAGACGCTTACCCTCACAGTGTGTGAAGCCGACTGTGAGCAATCTAGTCTCAAGACCCTTGGGGAGTTATAAATGTAATTTATCGAGGTGTTTGTGCTGTTTGACCATTAACACTACATCATCCTTTCGCAGCAAATCTACTGGGGATTCCTTTTCTATAAAAAAACATCTTAGTTGTGGCTCTCAGAATGTCAGTTACCTGTTGGAATGCCCATGCGGCCTACAGTATGTAGGTCGCACTATCCAAACCCTACGGAATAGGCTTAACAAGAACAGGTCTAATGTAAAAAAGACATTTTTACAGCACAGTATATCCCGCCATGCAACAGAACATCACGATGGGTGCTTTTCCGGGTTTAAGGTCACACCCATCGAACAGGTAATCGGAATACCATTCAGACCCTTCGCAAACGTGAAATGTATTGGATTTTTAAACTCGACTGTCTCAATCCAAACGGTCTGAATGAGGCTTTTGAAATAAACTTTTAGGTTCACATGACTACCGTTACTGATATTATAGATTATTTATTATCAATTTTTTTATATCATCAATATTGTTGTTTTAATCATGTTCATAATTATTTATTTATTTATATATATATTTCGATCTTTATCATCTAATTATTTATTTTTTATTTTTTAGTCTGTAGTGTCTATTATGCACTATTTTTATAGATATGCATTTATTTATTTATTTATTTATATATATATATATATATATATATATATATATATATATATATATATATATATGTTGGTAAGGCTGAAGTTCAGCCTGCATTTGTGGGAGGGGCTTGAGCCTTCTTAAACCCCCACTTACCTCATCACAGTGGGCGTTCCGGTTCTTTGTGATTCACTTGCTATTGTTGTGTGTCTCCTGGTACCTACGGTCGCCTCGTGCAGAGTTTCGTCTCTTCTGGTGGTAAGTAGGGGGTCTCTTTCGCAGGGTCCTTCCCGCCGGCTCCTTCCTGCCGCCTCATTCTACGCGTGCGTTCCAGCGTGGAACTCACGCGCTTCCGGCTCCCCTCCACCGCCCATCTCCCTGTTTGCCTGGCAGCGTGGTGATAGGGAGCGCACCCGGTGGCTGGCTCGGCTCTTCCATGCCGGGGGGTGCTCGCTTGTCTGGCCGGCTCACCTCTTCCCCAACACGGCGCACGGAGGCGTGCGTGCCAGCGTGGAACGCACACGCTTCCGGCTCCCCTCCACCGCCTATCTCCATGTTTGCCTGGCGGCGTGGTGAGGGGGAGCGCACCCGGTGGCTGGCACGACTTCCCTGCCGGGGTGGTGCTCGTTTGCCTGGCAGGCTCGCCTCTTCCCACGGAGGCGGGCCTTCCAGTATGCCGGTACCCGGCTGCTCCACGGGCTTCCGACGGCGGGCGGACCGGGGATGAGTCTGCACACCCCGGCGTCTCCCCGACACTACTTCCGGGCCACTGGTGACGTCACCCCCCCCCCCCCCCGGCTGGTCTCCCTGGCTGCAGGGTCGGCTTGCGTTCCTCGTGGAGCGCGGGCGGCCGGGGGGGGGGGGGGGGGAGAGGGGGGGTGGAGAGAGAGAGAGGGACAGTTCTCCTGGGGTCTGTACGGTCCTGGCCCACAGGGCAGGGCCCTGGGCAGATCGGCCTTTGATTGTTCTAAACCTGCTATCAGTACAGGGAAAAAATATAAACAATAAATAAAATATAAAACAAACGTTTTTTAACCAAGCCCGATATATATATATATATATATATATATATATATATATATAAACTGTAATGATACGAACCGCCATAGGAATAAGTAGGTAGAAATTAAACCACCATAGAATTCAATAGCTAATCAACTGCCAAAAAAAAAAAAAAAAAAAAGGGGAAATTAGGTACTGGAAACCCGCCATATAGTAAAAAAAAAAAAAAAAAATTCATAATTTTTTAATTCAGGGGTCCTCCTGGGACCAGTCTGGCTCCTTCCCACTTCGGCCAGCTGGTCACATCTGAGGGGTCTGGTTTCCCTGGTTCGCCCAGGCTATCATGTTTTGTCAGGTCACCAGGTCATTGTATGCCGGTTACAGTCAGGTGGCCGCTCACGGTTGGTGGCGCCCCCGCCTCCCCTGGTACGCTCAGGGCTCGGCTCACTCCTGGTACGCCCAGGTCTTCACGTGTCTTGTCTCACACACGGGTTCACGCACCTGTCCTTCGGCTCAAGGTCTCCTTAGGCGGCCATCTTCGGCTTCTCCCCTGGGCTTCCTTGCTGTCCGTAAATCCGAAGTTCATGGCTTACCACTGCCCTTCGCGGGCCGCTGCTTCGTGCAGCCTTCATTTTCAGGGCTACGCGCCTTCTCTCCTGTCAAACCGCCTGGTTCGCCCAGACGGCTCTCTTCGGTCAGGTGTCCGATCCGATGCGCTCGGATGGTCACCTGGCCTTAGGGTGGGCCCCAGCCTGGCCAGTTCGCCTGGTTTCGCAGGTTGGGGGACACCCATGGCCTCTGCACTTTCAAATGTTTCGCCTGTTGCTCTATTTACAGGAGTTTTGTTCCCAGTTCTCCGTTCCTTTTTCGGTCCTGTGCAGGTAAGTTCGTGCTGGCAACACCTCGGCCCAATCCAGTCATAGCCATGCGTTAATTACCTTCGTCTGTTCGGATAGGCAAGGTTCGTCGGAACCATCTTCCGAATTCCGTTACCGGTACGTGTCTCTCGGTCATGCACCAATTTAACCTCCAAGTACGTCATCACCTTCGTTTTTTTTTTTTTTTTTTCTCTCTCTCCCTTCCCTTTCTCCCTTTATTTTTCATACCTTATATTCTTTAGCTGCTCTGCCATGTCTCGAGCCTCGGATATGGAGGACGGCCTTTCCATCTCCGGCTCGATCGCATCAAGCCAAGCGGGTCCCTCGTCCCTTCGGAGCTGGACCATCCCAAAGCTATTGGCCGAGTTAAACCGGAGGGGCATCCCACACCCGGCCACCGCTAGAAAGGCAGAGTTATATAAACTGCTTATGACCAGCCCTAGCACCACGGCCGTGCAACCGGAGGCGTCTGCCATCCAGTTGTCCCTGGTGCAGCTGCAGGCAACCCTGAATTCCCTGGTGGACTCGGTAGCGGACGTTCGGGCTAGAGTTTCGGAGCTTGAAGCCCGGCCACCCGTGGTACCCCCGGCTCCCGTTCCACTGATGACCCCATCTACATCAGGCTGGCTGGCTACAGGTACGCCAAGACCCGTTCCACAGGTGTCCCCCTCTCACTTCATCCCTGACAACCTTAAAAGAGACATCCTGGCGGGGAAAGATGTCAATTTGGCATCAATCCTCATTGCCGCTCAAGATGTGCCCGAGAACCGGGTCATCAACTGTGGTGATGTGTCGGTGGTCCTTCGGGCCAAGGATTCACGGCTCAACCGCAAGTTGTCCATCCCGGAATTTGTCCTGGCCTTCAGCCTCTTCAGGGACATCGTTTGCACCGCACAGCCAGAGAGAAGAGAGGAGCTGGACAGCTATTTGTACCTAGTCACTGACTTGGGGCACAAATACGGTGGGTCGGCCTTCTATGACTACCACCGTTCCTTTGCAGCTAAGGCGGCGGCAGCCCTGGCCCAGTTCCAGTATGTCACCAGCTGGTCCTTGATTGACACCGAGCTTTTCTGCCGTCACTTCGCTGGCCTCAGGGCTCCCAACTGTGCGACATGTCAGTCGATTTTCCACTCCTCTGAATGGTGCCCCAATACCGCTCACCCGTCTCAGGACAGGCCCATCCCGGGGACCTCTGGATCATTTCCTTCCAACCCCTCCACAGACAAGCTCGGCAGACCCATTGTCTACCTGGGGAAGAGCCAGGTCTGCAATAACTTTAATTCAGGGGGGTGCTCTTATGCCAGCTGCCGATCGCTCCATGTCTGCTCCCTGTGCTTCAGGGCCCACCCACGGTCCGCCTGCCCAAAGAAGTCTTCCAAGGGTTCCTGACTAGCGGACATCAACGTGGACCTCTTGGCGGCACTCCTTCGCGACCACCACAATCAGAACTTCGTGGCGTTCTTGTTGGCAGGCTTCCGCAAGGGGTTCCACACAGGGCTCATCGCTCTGCCACAGGTGCCCTGGGAGGGCAAGAATCTGCTGTCCGCCACCCTTAACCCACCGGCAACTAGCGAATTGCTCCAGTCCGAGGTATCCAAGGGATTCCTCATAGGCCCATTCCCACGCATTCCATTTTCCTCATGGCGCATTAACCCCATCGGCCTGGTAGCAAAGAAAAACACCAATAAAAAAAGATTAATTTATGATCTGTCCGCCCCTCATGTGTCCGGTGTTCCAAGCCTCAATTCTCTGATCCCCTCAGAAGAATTTTCCATGCGGTATTCCTCGGTGGACGACGCCATCCAGGCCATCCTGTCGCATGGTAGGGGCGCTTGGCTGGCAAAAGTTGACATTGCAGATGCATTTAAACTCCTTCCCATCCTGCCGCAGTTATGGCAGTTCTACGGTATTGAGTGGGCCGGCCAGTATTTTTTCGCCAACAGGCTCACGTTTGGATCGAAGAGTAGCCCGTGGTTATTCGACCAGCTGGCCAAGGCGCTGCATTGGATCCTGATCCATCACGGGGGCCTCCGGTCGGTCATTCACTACCTTGACGATTTTCTTGTTGTCGAGGATCCACAGGGCGGGTCCGGCATACTTTCCGTCCTCCTCGAATTGTTTGCCAGTCTGGCTGTTTCGGTCGCGGAGGCTAAGACTGAGGGTCCGGCCACGAGGGTATCATTCTTGGGCATCATCCTGGATTCGGTTCTGTTGCAAGCCAGCCTACCAGAGGAGAAACTCGCTCAGTGTCGGGAGGTCATTTCCCATGCGGCAGCCACGGGATGCCTCACTAGAGTCGAGTTGCAGTCTCTTCTGGGGCGGCTCAACTTTGCCTCCAGGATTATGCCCCAAGGGAGAACCTTCGTGTCAAGGCTACTCCAGCTTCTTCCCTCGGCACCCGAACAGGACAGCGTCATCCGTTTGGACGGCCAGGCCATGGCGGACCTGGCTATGTGGGAGTTGTTCCTGTCCCGGTGGAACGGTGTCTCCTTTTTCGTGTCACCTTGGTCTTCCTCCTGCCCGACTATTTTTTCAGACGCAGCGGCATCTTGCGGCTACGCTGCCATTTGGGGTTCCCAGTGGCTAGCAGACCGTTGGCCCAGCGCCATCTTAGAGGAGGCTGAATCCATCCGCACCTCCTCTTTGTTGGAGTTATACCCCATTGTGGCAGCAGCTCAGGCTTGGGGCCACCTCTGGGCCAACTTGCCAGTGATGTTTGTGACAGATAACCAGGCCTTGGTCGACATATTGGCCAAGGGCAGGGCCAAGTCCCCCAAAATCATGGCGCTGTTGCGCCAGCTGGTTTGGCTGGCCCTGTCAAATAACTTCCACGTGCATTGTAGCCACATCCCGGGGGAGAAGAATATAGCAGCCGACGCGCTGTCCAGATTTAATTTCGAACTTTTCTTCCAGGTAATGCCGGAGGCCGAGCCACACAGATTTCCCACCCCGCCCTTCAGTTCCCTGACAATGGACTAAGCATACTCATCGCGTCAGCAAGGGACCTGGCGCAGCAGTCCCTTGCCCCCAACACGGCCAGGAACTACCTTTCAGGCCTAAGAACCTTCCAGGAGTTCTCACGCCTGCACCCGCAGGCTGGCCTGGAAGACATTCCCTACATCATGGCCTTCATCGCCCATTGTCACCACCAGTTACACCTCTCCTACAACACCATTAAGTTGTACCTAGCGGGCGTGCAACACCACACCATGCTCCGCAATCCAGGGGGCGGGTCCATTCTTTCTGCACATGCGGTCAAGGCCACCTTGCGAGGGGTCCAGAAGGGTGGGCCCAATGCCCCGTCCCACAGACAGGGCATCACGGGGGAAATGTTCCGGAAATTATCTTCAGCCCTGGATGGTGCTCCTTTTGGGCCCTTTCCCAGCTTGGTCATCAAAGCTGCCATGTACTTAGCATTTTATGGCTTCCTTAGGCCAGGCGAGTTCACGTGTGGTTCGGCGGGACGGTGCAGCCTGCACAGAGAGCAGCTGGTGAGGGGGATTGACCATTACGCGCTGAAGATAATTACCACCAAAACCAGTCAAACTGGCCCCCCGGTGGAGGTCCAGTTCTTTCCCACTAGCAATGAATGGTGTCCGATACAGGTATTTGACCGGCTCATCCTCGCCCTCCGGGAGGAGCCACCTCACAGCCCTCTGCTACCCCATCTGAAGGGAGCTCTCACCACGGCGCAATTCATCGGCCACATCCGCACGGTGGCGGCTGGCTTGGGATTGGACTCAGGAGCGATATCCGGTCATTCCTTCCGCATTGGTGCCGCCTCCGCGGCTTCCCGGCGGGGGGTCCCCGCCCATGTCATCCGGAAAATGGGGAGATGGCGTTCGTCTTGCTTCGCCAGGTACATACCTAACCCGCAGGTGGAGATTTCGCTGGCTTTTCGGTCTTTGGTGTTATAAGGTAATAAAGTCTTACACCTTAACTATTGTTGTCATTTTTGCCCCCTTTTAGGCTACTCTCATACCCGGCTCCAGGCACACCCCAGCCGGTTTAGGTTCCAGGCAGGCACTCTGCCCTAGTCTCGTATTTAGCCTCGACCACAAATATATATATAACACAAATAGTGCAGCAGCACAGTCAGAGTTGATGGACTGGGTGCAAATCCCCACAGAGGTAGGCTCTTCCTCCACGATATATAAAATAAATAAATAACGAGGCAGCACTTCCAGCTTTTGGTGTACGGGTGAAGACCCCAAACTTTAATCCAAGCGACGTTTCGGCCTGCTCAAGAGGGGACGCCAATTCTGGCGGCGTGGGGATGTCCATAAGCGGTGAGCTCCGTCCGGTTTTTAATAAGGTACAGCTGTAAGGACAGCAGATGATTTTAACCTTTTATGCACCTAGCACTGTAGATCTTGTTCACTGTGTACAATTGGAATGGATCTTCTATATACTATATATGCACTTAAACAGTTGTGCACACTGCTTGCTCTTCGATATTAATATGAACATATTTGTGTACTCTAATATGAGTACAATTTGAATGTTTATTATACACGATTGTCATGTGATGAAATAACTTTTGGTCATATGACCAGATTGAAAACATGTGTAATCACTGATTGTAATTCACTTGTATTGAAGTGTGGGTATATCTACCCTGTTATTTGCACTGTTATGTAGCTTGATAAAGGCCTCATTGAGCAGGCCGAAACGTCGCTTGGATTAAAGTTTGGGGTCTTCACCCGTACACCAAAAGCTGGAAGTGCTGCCTCGTTATTTATTTTTTTTGTATACAGAGTCCCATACGTACAGATCTGATATCACCTATTCAATTTTATGGCGTTTGTTTGTGGGATTAATTAATTTTTTATATATATGTCATATTATAAATTTACATCCAAGATATTTGCTTTTGGATCGCTCCTTTTTCTGCATTCAAATTATTAATTTGTATCTTGGATTAATGCTGTTAGATTCATGTATTCATGTATTTATCTATCTATCGTAATCTTTCTGCTAATGTTTCTATTTTTAGTGAAGTAGGGCGTCACATCTCTTCTTTCTGTAGCGCTGCCGATCATATCAAGAAAGCAGCATGACGCAGGACCTTTCAGTATGCCGGGTTTCCTTCTAAGCCGGCTGTTCAGCGTCCTGTCACCCAGCAACAAGCATTGCATCACAAGTCACATGATCGGAACTGCGATCATGTGACTCTGTGTGATGCCGTTCCTCCTCCCCAGCCATGGGCTGCATCTAGAGGCGATGCTTCTTCATGTTAATGTTTTATAAATACACTTATGGATTAGTCTGTAAACCCAAAGGGTTAGTTTGTTCATTTGTGTTCCTATTTGCATTATTTTATGTACCAATGACTTTGTTTCTGCTTTCAGGTAACGCCCACCTGCCCTCTGACCTTGTTTGCATGTGACCATTTTTGTGTATATATATCCAGCATGTTTGTCCACTCTCTATTAGGGATGAGCGAACTCGAACTGTATAGTTCGGGTTCGTACCGAATTTTGGGGTGTCCGTGACACGGACCCGGACATTTTCGTAAAAGTCTGGGTTCGGGTTCGGTGTTTGACGCTTTCTTGTCGCAATCAACAAGCGTCATACTACTTGCCCCAAGAGGCCGTCACAGCCATGCCTACTATTGGCATGGCTGTGATTGGCCAAAGCACCATGTGACCCCGCCTCTATTTAAGCTGGAGTCACATAGCGCCGCCCGTCACTCTGCTCTGATCAGCATAGGGAGAGGTTGCGGCTGCGACAGTAGGGCGAGATTAGGCAGATTAACTCCTCCAAAGGACTTGATTAATCGATCGATCTGCAGCTGTGCATCATTGAGCTGCTGAAATTCAATTGCTCACTGTTTTTAGGCTGCCCAGACCGTTTGTCAGTCACTTTTTTCTGGGGTGATCGGCGGCCATTTTGTGTCTTGTGCGGTGCTGCGACCAAGTGCATCCAAGCTGCGACCAAGTGCATTTAACCCTCAATGGTGTGGTTGTTTTTTGGCTAATTCCTACATCAGGGTCAAGCTGTCACACCAAGTGCATTTAACCAGCAATAGTGTGGTTATTTTTTGGCCATATCCCAGTCTAATTCTGTCACTAAATCCATACCGGTCACCCAGCGCCTAAATACCAGGCCTCAAATTTATATCCCGCTAAATCTGTCGTTACCGCTGTCCTGTTGTGGCTGGGCAAGTTATTTAGTGTCCGTCAAAGCACATTTTTTGTTCAGGGTTGAAATACAATTCCCAATTTAGCAATTTCATAATTTAGTGGTTTCTGCTATATCAGAGCTATTTGAAATCTATCCCTAAAAGGGTATATAATATTCAAGGTGCACATAGGGTCATTCAGAATAACTTCACACACACGCTACTGTGCATATCCCAGTCTAATTCTGTCAGTAAACCCATACCTGTCACCCAGCGCCTAAATACTAGGCCTCAAATTTATATCCCGCTGAATTTGAATACAATACATTGGGCCAAATAATATTTTTGTTGTTGTGGTGAACCATAACAATGAGGAAAACATCTAGTAAGGGACGCGGACGTGGACATGGTCGTGGTGGTGTTAGTGGACGTGACCGTTCTGCCACAGCCACACGTCCTAGTGTACCAACTACATCAGGTCCCAGTAGCCGCCAGAATTTACAGCGATATTTGGTGGGGCCCAATGCCGTTCTAAGGATGGTAAGGCCTGAGCAGGTACAGGCATTAGTCAATTGGGTGGCCGACAGTGGATCCAGCACGTTCACATTATCTCCCACCCAGTCTTCTGCAGAAAGCGCACAGATGGCGCCTGAAAACCAAGCCCATCAGTCTGTCACATCACCCCCATGCATACCAGGGAAACTGTCTCAGCCTCAAGTTATGCAGCAGTCTCTTATGCTGTTTGAAGACTCCGCTGGCAGGGTTTCCCAAGGGCATCCACCCAGCCCTTCCCCAGCGGTGAAAGACATAGAATGCACTGACGCACAACCACTTATGTTTCCTGATGATGAGGACATGGGAATACCACCTCAGCATGTCTCTGATGATGACGAAACACAGGTGCCAACTGCTGCGTCTTTCTGCAGTGTGCAGACTGAACAGGAGGTCAGGGATCAAGACTGGGTGGAAGACGATGCAGGGGACGATGAGGTCCTAGACCCCACATGGAATGAAGGTCGTGCCACTGACTTTCACAGTTCGGAGGAGGAGGCAGTGGTGAGACCGAGGGAGCAGTGGGCAAAAGCAGAACACCCGCCGCCAAGAGACTCCGCCTGCTACTGAACGCCGCCATCTGGGACCGAGCACCCCAAAGGCAGCTTCAAGGAGTTCCCTGGCATGGCACTTCTTCAAACAATGTGCTGACGACAAGACCCGAGTGGTTTGCACGCTGTGCCATCAGAGCCTGAAGCGAGGCATTAACGTTCTGAACCTGAGCACAACCTGCATGACAAGCATGAACTGCAGTGGAGTAAACACCTTAAAACCAAGGAAGTCACTCAGGCTCCCCCTGCTACCTCTTCTGCTGCTGCCGCCTCGGCCTCTTCCTCTGCCTCTGGAGGAACGTTGGCACCTGCCGCCCAGCAAACAGGGGATGTACCACCAACACCACCACCTCCGTCACCAAGCGTCTCAACCATGTCACACGCCAGCGTTCAGCTCTCCATCTCACAAACATTTGAGAGAAAGCGTAAATTCCCACCTAGCCACCCTCGATCCCTGGCCCTGAATGCCAGCATTTCTAAACTACTGGCCTATGAAATGCTGTCATTTAGGCTGGTGGACACAGACAGCTTCAAACAGCTCATGTCGCTTGCTGTCCCACAGTATGTTGTTCCCAGCCGCCACTACTTCTCCAAGAGAGCCGTGCCTTCCCTGCACAACCAAGTATCCGATAAAATCAAGTGTGCACTGCGCAACGCCATCTGTAGCAAGGTCCACCTAACCACAGATACGTGGACCAGTAAGCACGGCCAGGGACGCTATATCTCCCTAACTGCACACTGGGTAAATGTAGTGGCAGCTGGGCCCCAGGCGGAGAGCTGTTTGGCGCACGTCCTTCCGCCGCCAAGGATCGCAGGGCATCATTCTTTGCCTCCTGTTGCCACCTCCTCCTTCTCGGCTTCCTCCTCCTCTTCTTCCACCTGCTCATCCAGTCAGCCACACACCTTCACCACCAACTTCAGCACAGCCCGGGGTAAACGTCAGCAGGCCATTCTGAAACTCATATGTTTGGGGGACAGGCCCCACACCGCACAGGAGTTGTGGCAGGGTATAGAACAACAGACCGACGAGTGGTTGCTGCCGGTGAGCCTCAAGCCCGGCCTGGTGGTGTGTGATAATGGGTGAAATCTCGTTGCAGCTCTGGGACTAGCCGGTTTGACGCACATCCCTTGCTTGGCGCATGTGCTGAATTTGGTGGTGCAGGAGTTCATTCACAACTACCCCGACATGTCAGAGCTGCTGCATAAAGTGCGGGCCATCTGTTCGCGCTTCCGGCGTTCACATCCTGCTGCTGCTCGCCTGTCTGCGCTACAGCGTAACTTCGGCCTTCCCGCTCACCGCCTCATATGCGACGTGCCCACCAGGTGGAACTCCACCTTGCACATGCTGGACAGACTGTGTGAGCAGCAGCAGGCCATAGTGGAGTTTCAGCTGCAGCACGCACGGGTCAGTCGCACTACAGAACAGCACCACTTCACCACCAATGACTGGGCCTCCATGCGAGACCTGTGTGCCCTGTTGCGCTGTTTCGAGTACTCCACCAACATGGCCAGTGGCGATGACGCCGTTATCAGCGTTACAATACCACTTCTATGTCTCCTTGAGAAAACACTTAGGGCGATGATGGAAGAGGAGGTGGCCCAGGAGGAGGAGGAAGAGGGGTCATTTTTAGCACTTTCAGGCCAGTCTCTTCGAAGTGACTCAGAGGGAGGTTTTTGGCAACAGCAGAGGCCAGGTACAAATGTGGCCAGCCAGGGCCCACTACTGGAGGACGAGGTGGAGGAGGAGGATGAAGCATGGTCACAGCGGGGTGGCACCCAACGCAGCTCGGGTCCATCACTGGTGCGTGGCTGGGGGGAAAGGCAGGACAATGACGATACGCCTCCCACAGAGGACAGCTTGTCCTTACCCCTGGGCAGCCTGGCACACATGAGCGACTACATGCTGCAGTGCCTGCGCAACGACAGCAGAGTTGCCCACATTTTAACCTGTGCGGACTACTGGGTTGCCACCCTGCTGGATCCACGCTACAAAGACAATGTGCCCACCTTACTTCCTGCACTGGAGCGTGATAGGAAGATGCGCGAGTACAAGCGCACGTTGGTAGACGTGCTACTGAGAGCATTCCCAAATGTCACAGGGGAACAAGTGGAAGCCCAAGGCCAAGGCAGAGGAGGAGCAAGAGGTCGCCAAGGCAGCTGTGTCACGGCCAGCTCCTCTGAGGGCAGGGTTAGCATGGCAGAGATGTGGAAAACTTTTGTCAACACGCCACAGCTAACTGCACCACCACCTGATACGCAACGTGTTAGCAGGAGGCAACATTTCACTAACATGGTGGAACAGTACGTGTGCACACCCCTCCACCAGTGGCGTACCGCCAATATAGGCAGACCACGCCGTTGCTATGGGGCCCGCAGCGCAGGGGGGCCCGGAGTGCACGGAAGGCCCTGCCCCCTCCATTTATTTTAGCCAGGCAATACTAGTACTAACACACACTGTGGGCGGCGCAGGCACAGTGCGGGCCCGCGGCACTTGCCTTTGATCGGCGCCCGGCCCCCTCCCCCCTTGTATTAACTTGCTCATGCTGCCTCACTGCTTCAACTTGATTCTCCCGCCCGGCCAGCCTGCAGGTGTGTTCTAGTTTCACAGACACTGGCCAATCAGCGCAAGTCAGCAGCACAAAGAGGCAGCTGCTGATTGGCCAGTGTTTGCGGGCAGCAGGGGCGGGCGCCGGACCGCCGGTCATTACACATTCATTCTCTGAGTCTGTCTGACCTGAGCTGAGCCGCGACTCGAGTGAAGTAGGCAGCCTGCACCCTGCATCGATCCCTTCTCAGCCCCAGACTGAAGGACTGCTTGCCAGCTCCTGACCAGACACGGTTGGTGCCGGTGGTTTGTTATATTGGGAAGGGTCCCCAGGGTTAGATAGATAGGTTAATGCAGGCTGCAGCATTGCCAGGCAGCAAGAGAACTTATAGGGAGGGGGGCCCATAGAGGACAGTCTGCTTTCCTCCTACTCTGTCCTGTATGAGCCCCCCCCCCGAATCCTCTATGAGCCCCCTAATGCCCCCATTACCCCAAAATGTCCAGGGGGGAGGAGTAGGAGGAAAGCACACTGTCCTCTATGAGCCTCCCCCCCACCTGAGTCCTCTATGAGCCCCTCAACCCCTAATGCCCCCGAAAATGCCAGGGGGGAGAGGAGTAGAAGGAAAGCACACTGTCCTGAGCATTTTCGGGGGCATTAAGGGTTTCGGGGGCTCATAAAGGACAGTCTGCTTTCCTCCTACTCTGTCCTGTATGAGCCTCCCCCCCTGAATCCTCTATGAGCCCCCCTTATGCCCCCATTACCCCAAAATGCCCAGGGGGGGAAGAGTAGAAGGAAAGCACACTGCCCTGAGCATTTTGGGGGGCATTAAGGGTTTGGGGGGCTCATAGTGGACAGTGTGCTCTCCTACTCCTTGGGGGGCATTAGGGATTCTTTAATGGGGGTGTGGCATGGGAGGAGCCAGGACAGGAGGTGGGACGGGCCAGGGGTGGTTAGTGGGCGGGGTTAGGGGGCCCAATTTAGATGCTTGCTATGGGGCCCAGTGATTTCTATGTACGCCCCTGCCCTCCACGTACTGACTGATGGTTCGGCCCCATTCAACTTCTGGGTCTCTAAATTGTCCACGTGGCCAGAGCTAGCCTTTTATGCCTTGGAGGTGCTGGCCTGCCCGGCGGCCAGCGTTTTGTCTGAACGTGTATTCAGCACGGCAGGGGGCGTCATTACAGACAAACGCAGCCGCCTGTCTACAGCCAATGTGGACAAGCTGACGTTCATAAAAATGAACCAGGCATGGATTCCACAGGACCTGTCCACCCCTTGTCCAGATTAGACATTAACTACCTCCCCTTAACCATATATTATTGGACTCCAGGGCACTTCCTCATTCAATCCTATTTTTATTTTCATTTTACCATTATATTGCGAGGCTACCCAAAGTTGAATGAACCTCTCCTCTGTCTGGGTGCCGGGGCCTAAAAATATCTGACAGTGGCCTGTTCCAGTGTTGGGTGACATGAAGCCTGATTCTCTGCTATGACATGCAGACTGATTCTCTGCTGACATGAAGACAGATCCTCTGTTACGGGACCTCTCTCCTCTGTCTGGGTGCTGGGGCCTAAATATATGCCAATGGACTGTTGCAGTGGTGGCTGACGTGAAGCCTGATTCTCTGCTATGACATGAAGACTGATTCTCTGCTGACATGAAGACTGATTGTCTGTTACGGGACCTCTCTCCTCTGCCTGGGTGCTGGGCCTAAATATATGCCAATGGACTGTTGCAGTGGTGGCTGACGTGAAGCCTCATTCTCTGCTATGACATGCAGACTGATTCTCTGCTGACATGAAGCCAGATTGTCTGTTACGGGACCTCTCTCCTCTGCCTGGGTGCTGGGCCTAAATTTATGAAAATGGACTCTTACAGTGGTGGGTGACGTGAAGCCTGATTCTCTGCTATGACATGAAGACTGATTCTCTGCTGACATGAAGCCAGATTGTCTGTTACGGGACCTCTCTCCTCTGCCTGGGTGCTGGGCCTAAATTTATGAAAATGGACTGTTGCAGTGGTGGGTGACGTGAAGCCTGATTCTCTGCTATGACATGAAGACTGATTCTCTGCTGACATGAAGCCAGATTGTCTGTTACGGGACCTCTCTCCTCTGCCTGGGTGCTGGGCCTAAATATCTGACAATGGACTGTTGCATTGGTGGCTGACGTGAAGCCTGATTCTCTGCTATGACATGCAGACTAATTCTCTGCTGACATGAAGCCAGATTGTCTGTTACGGGACCTCTCTCCTCTGCCTGGGTGCTGGGCCTAAATTTATGAAAATGGACTGTTGCAGTGGTGGGTGTCGTGAAGCCTGATTCTCTGCTGACATGAAGCCAGATTGTCTGTTACGGGACCTCTCTCCTCTGCCTGGGTGCCGGGGCCTAAATATCTGAGAATGGACTGTTCCAGTGGTGGGTGACGGGAAGCCAGATTCTCTGCTATGGGACCTCTCTACAATTGATTTTGGTTAATTTTTATTTATTTAATTTTTATTTTAATTCATTTCCCTATCCACATTTGTTTGCAGGGGATTTACCTACATGTTGCTGCCTTTTGCAGCCCTCTAGCCCTTTCCTGGGCTGTTTTACAGCCATTTTAGTGCCGAAAAGTTCGGGTCCCCATTGACTTCAATGGGGTTCGGGTTCGGGACGAAGTTCGGATCTGGTTCGGATCCCGAACCCGAACATTTTCGGGAAGTTCGGCCGAACTTCTCGAACCCGAACATCCAGGTGTTCGCTCAACTCTACTCTCTATGCAATATTCTTCACCTGATGAAGGGGACCCTTTCCCCGAAACGCGTTGTGTGATTGCAATAAAACTCTTGAAGATTCACCGTCTACCTCTGGTTGGTTCCTTGCGCCGAGGGATGTTCCTTTTCTTCCTGTCATTTTAATCCTCCGTGTGGGCCTAGGCACGCTTATCCGAGGACATCTACATCCGTGGCTGCATACCAACCTTCATATTGGGTATTAAATCATCTCCCACATGCCTACAATAGCGTTGTGCCTATAATTGTGCAACCCTGCAAGGTGAGCCTCCCAAATTGGGATTTAATCTGAATTTCCAAACGTTTTTACCCTATGGTGCGCCCTCTGTCTTTTGTTTACACAGTAAACAACTTGCCTTTATACGTAAAACCATTTAAAGACCATCCGGATATCATTCGTTTACAGGGATCTATCAAAAATAGAATAAGAATGAAAGACGAAATAAGTAAAAAGCAAATATTTGATAGAGACTGTATCCCTCAGATCCCTGCATTAGGCACCATGTCAGATAGACCTATTCTAAACACCATTGATGAAACAAATCGTGATGAAACATATAAGAGTGATTTCACACTTCACAATGTAAGCATAGTAACATCCATACAAGAGGAGGAGAACACTATCCCACTGATCCCAACAGTCCATATATCTAGGAAACAACATACAAAGAATAACCAAGACATAGGGGATAGAATCACCTCACTTACTCAAACGGTCCACATCCCTAACAAGAAACAAGCAGAAGCTATTCCAAATAGCCCATTGGAATTATCAAATAGATTTAGCTCACTTGAAAATACACCTATGGATAAATCAAATCAAGATGCAAATATTTCAACTGCAGGTACTCGAGACCCCTGAGCTAAGGTGCAATAGTCCAAAAAAGTGACAGTAAAAAATCCTGTACACCTAATCACGCCACAAATACACTGGGAATACCAGTAAAGTGAAAAAAAACATGAGGAAAGTTTTTTTTTTCAACCAAGAACTTCAAGAGAAAAACACAAACAAAAAGAAAAGAAACTATCCCAAAAGGAAATCAAGATAACCGGACAAAAGATTTTTCAACCTGAGTAGATATATACTGACGAATAGCGATAGAAATCTATTCCAAAAAGGATTGAAGTTCGCACCTTCAGCTAAATTCTGCCCCTTTGATTCTTTTATTGGTTTAAAAAAAAAAATACGCAATCTAGCTCAAAAAAAAACTTTTTTTAAAACAGAATTATAAGAAAAATGAGGCACAATTTGATTGTAAAAAATTTAAAAAAACAAATGAAAAACTCTACCAAGACAGAAAAAGAGAGTGCTAATAATAATTTTCTACACACTAAACTAAAAAATAAATCCTTTTTTAATCCTCTGAATGAATATTCAGAGTCATTCAAGACATTTGAAACTCTAGTTACAAGGGATTTAAGGAAAACCAATCCTAAGAACAATAATAAAATATACAAACATAATCTTAGCAAACAAGAACAAATGAGCATTAAAAAACGGCAGATGAACAATGATATTATTATCCGACCCGCAGATAAAGGGGGGGGGGGAGGGGTATAGTGGTATTGCACTATCTAGACTATCAAAAATAATCCAATAGACTACTTAATGATGAAAAAACATAAAATACTCAAAAATGACCCCGACCCAAAAATATAAAATGAGGCTTAATAAATTGACACTAAAAGGAAAAAAGTTAGGTATCTTAAACAAAGACGAGGCTGGTTTCATAAACATCAGATATCCACAAATCTCCTGTTTTTATTACCTAAGATTCATAAGTCTGAATCCCACCACACCAAGGCCAGTATACCCTTTAGTGCTGCTACACCGTCTATCTTATGTTGTCTATTACAGTCTGGTAGCTTGCACTGGGTATCACCACGGACTTTTTTGTAGTGGCCTTAGTGGGAGTACTACAATCGATCCATCAAATAAATCTGTTTATTCGGATGAAGAAGTCACAAGAATTCTGGAAGGAGCAGAAGGAGATGGGTCATTCCTGAGTAAACCTACTAAGGACTTGATCAGAAAGAAGTGGGAGAATGAGATGAAGCAGTACATCAATCATGAACTACACTCTGAGGGAATACTATAAAGCGGAGAGAATACCACGTGGACTCAGGTCCCATCTGAGACCTATTCTACTACCCAGAAACAGTGAATTCTGTACAAATTTTGCACAGATTTCAAACAGATAGTCAATGGACTTGATGCTACTCAACATGGAATACATACAAAAAGAACTGATCAAGCGCAAAAAAACATAGAAGATTTAGAACTACAACTCAAGAAACTCATGATGACCCAAGAATACAACCAAGTTAAGGAACCAACGGAGAAAGATCTACAGGGATACAGATTGGACATAGAGAAGTCTAAAAGACAGAAGTGGATCCGCGACCAGGAAGGTGATAAAAAAGGTGATATTTATAGGTGCTTTCAGAATGAAGAACCCCAGAGGAGATGACGACAACAACTGAGGGAAAGCGCCTAAGCAGCGGAACAGAGATTTCCACAACACAGAATCAGAGACATCAGGAGAAACTACTGGAGAAGGGAATTTTTTAGGAATAAGGAGGACACAGGAAAGAAGAAACCAACCAGGAGAAGGGGAAGAAAGCACCATAGGAAACGAAAAAGACAACACAAGGATCACACGTTCCAGGAAGCCACCAGTGGACCTAAGAACACATCCGAGCCCCCAGGAGAAATAGAACCACCGGACATGAAGATGGAAAAGAAACAACTAGTGGTAAATATTTCATCTAGTGTTTTAACCCCCATTGAACTCTCTATCCTAGAAAAGGGTCTTTCCTTTTGCCCAACCACAGATACTGACTGGTTTGACTGTGAGATCGATTTACAAAAGTTTTTCAGACGTATTAAACTACGGGTGTTTTTTGAAAATGGTGACAACACTGACACAGTGATAGCAGACCCAACCAGAACCCCTAATACGATTAGACTAAAAGATATGGGCCTCAACCCCCGGTATTTAACCAAGCAATAGATACATTTATAGACCTAGTCAGGAAAGGAATAGAACTCATTAAACATCAGAGTACACCACGGGAGGTCAGTAATAATATGACACAGGAGGAGCACAAAATCCTTCGCGGTCTCTCCACAAGGAAAGATATAACAATCAAAAAGGCAGATAAAGTTGGAGCCACTGTGATTATGGATACTTTGAAGTATAAGGCAGAAATTCTTCGCCAACTTAGAGATACAGAAGTTTACCGCAAGGTTGACTCTGACCCCAAATTCGCCATAATGAGAAGGTTTAAACTATTAGTTGATGATGCCTATGCCACTAAGCTGATTGATGAAAAGCTACATAAATACTTGCTCACTGAACAACCAGTCACACCCATACTGTATAACCTGCCTAAAATTCATAAAAACCTCTTGGATCCACCAGGCCAACCAATAGTGTTTGGGATACGGTCAGTTTTTTCCTCACCAGCAACCTTCCTGGATAAATATCTAAGGAATTACTCCACATCTGCTATATCATATGTCCGGGGTACAACTGATTTCTTACAGAGATTACAACAGCTGGACTACAATGAGGGAGACTACCTCGCCTTATTTGATGTGGTAAGCCTGTACACTAGCATAGACCACAGGAAAGGGCTAGAAGCCATTGAATGGGCCCTGACCAGAGACAAAATGGAGGATGAAAAATCACACTTAATATTAGCACTGCTAGAGGTAGTCCTAACTTGTAATCATTTTCTATTTGAGGACAGTTACTACATCCAGAAGTGTGGGACCGCTATGGGGTCCAATGTGGCCCCGACATATGCAAACATATTTATGAGCAGATTCGAGGAAGAAATTATATACCCATCCAGCCACCACACACACGTGGTAGGCTGGATGAGGTATATAGATGACATTTTTTTTCCTTTGGAAGGGTACAATGGGGGAATTGATGGACTTCATGAAATACATCAACTCCATCCATGAGGAATTACAGTTTACCCTGGTATCCTCACAGACACAGCTACAGTTTTTGGATACGACAATTTATGTTGCTGGGAACCAGTTAAAGACTGACCTGTTTGTTAAACCGAAAGACAGAAATAATATGCTTTTATTTCAAAGTCATCATCCAAATTTCATGAAGGAGTCTTTACCTTACAGCCAGCTCTATAGGGTGAAACGCATTGTCACAGATGACGACACATTAGAACATCGTCTAGATGAAATGTGCCATAAATTCCACGAAGGGGGATATCCTAGAAGCCTGGTCAAAAGACATAAAGAAAGGGTACAAAAATACCAAAGGATAGAGCTACTGGGCCCAAAACGAGCACTCACTAAGGAAAAGAGGATACTGTTCGTCTCTACACACACCACCCAAAGTAGACAAATTGCTTAAGTACTCAAATCTAACTGGCACATACTCAAAGAGACGTTCCTGGATATAGCAGAGTTCCAATCAGCACCACTCTTGTCCTTTAGGAGATCTCGGAATCTAGGGGATAGGTTAGTAAGGGCCGATACTAAAGGTCATGAAGGATAAAGAAGAAGGGCTGCTATCCGTGCCTGAGCTGTTGCAACTGTAACAGTATGCTTAAGGGGGACAGTTTTACACATCCCAGAACTGGCAAAAGGTTCCCAATTAGAGGGTTCTAGACCTGCAAGTCTGAATATGTTATATACACTCTGCAGTGCCCATGTGGGCTACTCTATGTGGGCGAAACAACACAGGAAATGAGGAATAGCCTAAACCAGCACCGTTACCAGATACGTAAATTGCTAGCTGGGAAAAAGAACGAGGAACCACCGGTACCAGAACATTTTCTAAAATTCAAACACAGTGTTGGGCAACTACGCTTCCGTATCATAGACGGTATACCTCCACAGAGAAGGGGAGGAGACAGGGAAAAGAAACTCAAGAGACTTGAATTAAAATGCATTTTTGAACTCCAAACGCTCGAACCGAATGGTTTAAATAGGGATTTCAGGATTGGCTCTCTTTTCTAAATCCAGAAGGAATTTTTGTGTTCTTGATATCGAATATTACACTGTGTTGTACCTAACCGCTGGTTATGATTTCAGAGACTAATCTATGTCTTTTTTTAAAAGATTGGACGTCTGGTGGGCAGGGACACAGTGACAGAATCGCTCCTTTTCAAACAACCAGTTGGACGTTGGTAGATATATTTTGATCACATAATTAGTCTACAACTACATAAGCTGGGGATTAACAGCTTCTTGGGAATATTTAGATTACAAGTTTAGCATTATTGGAGATGAGCTTTCTCTTAACATGGTGGTACAAAGTTTGGAGTTGTCTATGGCTCTAATTGAGGTTGAAATGTCTCCCTCTTATTTTATAGCCTAGTTTTTTTATTTAGGTGACAGCAAACATGCATCCCTCGTAATAGTCTGTTTTACAAATATTTTCAACAACTTGTGTTTTCACTACGGTAGAGGGTTTTTGGGCTGGTATGTGTGGTAACCCCCGGAGGGAATTGGGGACCTAGGGATGGGTCACCTGTACCTCCTCCAAGGACGGATGTACATGGTAAATTGTCCCCCTACATAGTGATGGGTTGACGTTTACCATACGCAATGGCAGGCACTTCTGTGAGAAGGGGTCTCCTCCCGTTTATTCGGTTGGACCCTCCCACAAAGTGACCTTATGCATTGAATGTGTCAGGACTATGGGGTAGCCGCCTATCACTGTGCGGTTCTACCACTGTCCAGGTATATATCCTTTGCCCACCTCCTACTGAATTGATACACTAATATATTGCCCAATTTGGAGTTTTCTCCTTTTACTGGTCAAAGTGCCAGCGAGGGCTGTATGGCTAGAGGATACAATAATTACACTTTGCTGTCACCTCTTTAAATAAACTGACACAGCTGTATTTATAGGATAGGCAATGCCATATTAGACACCACTGACTTATGTGCCCCCTTGCGATAAATACTGCATACTAAGTACCGCTTAAGAGGAGACCTTACTACTGTGATAGCTGATATAGCGCTGATTGAGAACGCAGTACTACGCATGGCCGATATAGCGCTGACCGAGAACACAGTATTACGTATGCGCGAGCTCCGCTACTGACGCTTGCGCAACAGGACATTGGACAGCAGCCTACCAGTGCGCCTGCACACATCAAGAACGCCACTGCACAGGCACAAGCCCCGTTCGGACGCGCAGGCGCACTAGGAACCATGAGACGCTGCGATTCAAAGTTTTTGGGCG
Source organism: Bufo gargarizans (assembly GCF_014858855.1). Classification (NCBI taxonomy): domain Eukaryota; kingdom Metazoa; phylum Chordata; class Amphibia; order Anura; family Bufonidae; genus Bufo; species Bufo gargarizans. The sequence goes on along the minus strand of NC_058080.1, from coordinate 744,507,808 downwards.
CGCGTCCTGCCTCTACACGCCTGCGCAGTCACAGGGCAACAAAGGGACACTGACATGCCGCTGAATACATGATATACACAGCATATGATCTACCCCCAGCAGTACTCCACCAGGGGTACCAAAGTAAGTGATGATTGATATTTATATATTTACAAATTTTGGAAGGATGCCTAGCCCAGCTGTTTTAAAAGTTTTTTTGACATGTGTGTTAGCTCCTCCTAGGAGGAGGGTATTTAAGCCTGGTAATGATGTATTGTCAGTTGCTTGAAAAAAACCATCCATGGATTTGATGGAATAAAGGAATTAATGAGATGAGAGAGTGCTGCGCTTCTACTATTTTTGGTAGCCACCTGGGCGCCCAATAATCTCTGGCATTGGCAGTTTAACAAGTAACTTATCCAAATATGTGGATACTATTCTCCAAAAGCACGTCCAACATCTAGCAGCCTATTTGAAAAGTACACGCAACATGTCCTACAAATCTTAGAAACTATAGACTGGGAACCGGAATATATCTTCGGGACACTTGATGTCACTTCCCTCTACACGGTAATAGAAAACAATTAAGGGAAGGAAGCGGCCCAATATTTTCTACACAAAGAAGAAAGCATCCCTCCAGAACAAATTGAGTACCTTGGGGAATGTATCCTATTTATTTTAAATCACAATTATTTTAAATTTGAAGATTCTTTTTTTCTACAGATGTGAGGGAACGCCACGGGGACCAGATTCGCGCCGAGTTTCGCAAATTTATATGTGGGAAGAGTCCACCATCTTCCCCAGTGGCGTGCTCCACACAGATCTGGTCCTCTGGCAGAGATTTATTGATGATATTGTTCTTATATGGAAAGGGGGTGAACCATCCCTACAGAATTATTTAAAGAAAATCTATAAAAAAGAATTTTATCTACAATTTACGCCCACCTACAGTACTCAGGAAGTAAATTTCCTAGACTTAACCATTAAAATTCAGAATAATAAAATATTGACTCAGACGTACTCCAAGCCTACAGACAGTAAGAGTTCTCTCTCTTTGGATAGCTGCCACCTTCCGGTCTGGCTTACTAACATTCCACGCAGCCGATACATTCGCTTGAGAAGGAACTGTACCCTGAGTGAGCAGTTTGAATAGGAGGCAAACAACCTACATAAAAAATTTGAGGAAAAGGGGTATACTGTGACAACTTGAAAAAAAATCAAACATGAAGTCCTACAAATAGAGCGGAAATCACTTGTACAAAAAAATAAAGATAAAACTGCTAAGACCGAAAATAACAAAATAAATGACATCTCTGATTTCAATATACCTATAATAACCCAGTATCATGGAAAAGAATTCCAATTCAGACAAATTATAAAAAAACATTGGGATATTTTAAAACATGACAAAGTTATTAGGGAAAAAATTGCCCAGGATACCAAAATTTATTTTCAGAAAGTCAAAAAATCTGGGAAACATAATAGCTCCATCCATTAGAACTATGAATGGTGGAAACAGAAAGAAACTATCTCTGCCTGATGGCAAAAACTGTTTTTTCCATGTAGAACATGTAAAGCCTGCCTAGCCTCAAGACAAAAAGAAACCATTAAGGAAATTACCACTGGAAACAACACATATAAAATAAAAAATCACCTCACATGTTATTCTAACGGAGTCATCTATGATATAAAATGTCCCTGCGGAAAGATTTATGTAGGGAGGATCAACCTATGTGGAAACCGAGGACATTGATGGGTACCTGCAGGACTTCGAAAGATTATGCCAGCTGCATAAAATCGATCCTGCGGATAAGGTACCCCTATTGGCCGGCAAATTGTCAGGTAGGGCAGCGGAAGCATACCGGACTATGCCAGATGAGGACAGCACAGATTATCAAAAGGTAAAACAAGCCATATTGACCCGGTATGCCATTACCCCTGAGGCATACCGCCAGCGCTTTCGGGAGCTAAAGAAAGCTGAGAGAGATACCCACATGGAATGGGCACATAGATTGACCCGTGCTGCTAAAGGATGGGTACAAGCAGCACAGGTAACCCAGCTGGAAGAGCTGTTACAATTGTTATTACTGGAGCAATTTTTTCAAGGACTGTCTGACGAATTACAAAACTGGTTACGGGACCGCAAACCCAATAACGTACATGTGGCAGCTACTATGGCAGACGAGTACCAAGATGCCCGGCGGGCACAGAAGGTTGCACAACGACCCCTTTCCGGGGCCCCTACAACTAACCCCATTCCAGCACCCGTTCCAGCATCCAGTCCAGCACCCTACAGATCGAGTGGGGGCAACTACCAACAAGCACCCAGATACCAGTCTCGCCCGCAGGTCAGATGCCATATTTGCAGGCAGCAGGGGCACATCCAGAAAGATTGTCCCAGGAACCGAAACCGTTCCAACTGGGGAAACCCTAGCCAGCAGATTCATCGCCCAGCGGCAGTACACTGCTTCCAAAATGAGTTTTCCCAGCAGCAATTGGTGCCAATGCCTCCAGGGGAACCCTTGGGCATTCTACACGAGGCCAACCCGATACAGGCAGCCTCTGACAACAGACAAGGCCATTGCCAGGCCGTCCACCTAGATGGCAGGAGCCGCCAGGGATTACGAGACTCTGGCGCCACCATCACCTTGGTTCGGAATCACTTGATCCCTGCTCACCAGCTCACCGGTGAACGTGTAGCTGTTCGAGTAGCCGGGGGTAATATCTACAAGATTCCTACTGCCCGGGTACATTTGAATTGTGGAGCGGGGTCTGGAAATGTGGAAGTGGGGCTCATGCAAGATTTGCCAGCGGATATTATTTTGGGCAACGATTTGGGGGAGCTGACTTCGGCGTTTGTGCCACAAGGGAACCTCCAGGAAGCTTTACCTGTTGTTACCAGGCAGCAGGCCCACACCAACCCACCGGCAAATCACGCTGAGGCTCAGGTAAAGAACAATACCCCTGTTATCCCTTGGGCCCCCCCATTAGAGTTTGGTAGTGAGGTAGCTAATGACCCTTCCTTGCAAGTATATAAAGATAAAGTAGCAGGAAGCCAAACTGGGTTAGAGGGGGAGAGATATGGGTGGGGAAAAGGGGTTACTGTATAGATATGCAGATAAGACAGTAGCCGGTACAGTTCCCGTATCTATGCGACAGTTAGTAGTACCTAAGAGATACCGACGTGAGTTACTACGCATTGCTCATGACATCCCCCTGTCAGGACACTTAGGGGTTAGTCGGACTAAACACCGGTTAACGCAGAACTTCTTTTGGCCCGGTATCTCCAAAGACATTCGGCAGTATTGCCAAACGTGTGACACTTGCCAACGAGTAGGGAAGCGAGGAGATAAATATAAGTCTAAGTTACACTCCCTCCCTATAATTGAAGAACCCTTCAGTAGGGTAGCTGTTGACATTATTGGACCCCTAGCTAAACCCGGCCCCTCGGGGAAGCGATTTATCCTGACGGTAGTAGATTACGCCACCCGTTACCCTGAGGCAGTGGCATTGACTAATATTCATGCCGAGACCGTAGCCGAGGCCCTTATTAAAATATTCTCTCGCATGGGTTTCCCCCGAGAGATTATTTCTGATAGGGGCACCCAGTTCACCGCTGAAGTCACCCGCCAGTTGTGGAAAACATGTGGGGTAAAGCCGATTATAAACTCGGCCTACCACCCCCAGTCTAATGGCCTCTGTGAACGGTTTAACGGAACATTGAAACAAATGCTCCGTACGTTCATGGAGACCCAGAAGAACTGGGAGCGGTTTTTGCCCCACCTGTTGTTCGCATACAGGGAGGTGCCTCAAGAGTCCACTGGGTTCTCACCTTTCGAGTTAGGCCTCTTTCACACTACTGTTTTTTTTTTCCGTTTAGCGGTCCGTATACGGAACCATTCATTTCAATGGGTCCGCAAAAAAACGGAATGTGTTCCGTATGCATTCCGTTTCCGTATTTCCGTTTTTCCGTTCCATTGAAAGATAGAACATGTATTATTATTGCCCGCAAATCACGGTCCGTGGCTAAATTCAAGTCAATGGGTCCGCAAAAAAACGGAATGCATACGGAATGCATCCGTATGTCATCCGTTTTTTGCGGATCCGTCAATAACAAATGCTAGGCCCAGCCCACTGTGGCCATGTGTTTCTTGTTGCCAAACTTTTGCTGAGCACAAGTACAGGTGCTGAAACCGGTTTGAACCTGTCTGGCTTGGCTGCAAACCAACAGAAAAGATGGATGTTGGAAAGCTTCTGGCCCTGATCCAAGAGCGCCCCCAGCTCTGGGACACCCGATGTGATCAATATCATGATAAAATGTTGAAGGAGCGTGGCTGGGATGAGGTCACCCAGGAGATGTTTGCCCGAGAGTGGGAGAAGGGCAATTCTGCCAAACGCAGAAAGTTAGGTAAGGTAATAGTATGTATTAAGTTTCAAACAATCGGTTTCAATCACCGTCCTTGAAAGCGTTATGAGTAATCTTTTGGGTGACTACGGATATATTTGAATGCATTGTAAAATGCACATGTAAATGAATGATGCAATAACAGTTTTTTCCATCTATAAAAGCAACCTTTGTTTCTGTATGGAATGAAAAGGCTTTATTGCTGGTCACTTAGTGATTGATGACCACTGTGGTATGTCCTGCTGTAGGGATAGTATAATGTCCATCATGGCCTGCTGTAAGCCGGTAGCTGTATTATGTCTGGACATGCTTTGAGTTGTAGATTCTTAATAAACAGCAGTATATCTGCATATATTTACTCCCTGTATGTAAACATAAAACACTTTTTAAACATTTTCAAATCCCTGTCACGTGTCCGTGGTGACACCAACCCTGCGAGACATCAGTAGTGCACATGCTTGGTTAGTATTGTGAAAACGTGCGACGCTGGGAACAGTATAGCTTGGATCCATCCGCTATTGTACCTGTACTGTGCAAGCGTGGTCACTGCAGATGGGTGGGATGGTTTTATTGTCACCATTGAGACAATAACAGTATGACGCTAGATAAAAAAAAGTGTGGCTAACAAGATTATGGCGTCATTTATTTTAAACAACAGATATTATAAAAACTGTTTTTATGAATGTCCCATACTTTAATAAATGATACCGAACGACTTTTGGCCTAAAGCCCTTTATATTCAAATGCATGGCTAATATATGTTTTAGGATTTTGTCTTTTCTATGGGCCGTTATCATTGCGTATCTATATAATAATCCTATTGAAAGGTTGTTATGTCATATTTCTACAGTCCAACGTGTGAAGACCCGCTGGCAGTCCTGCCGAGACCAGTACCGGCGGGAACGCGTGCAGGGCCTTGGACATAGTGGCGAGGGTGGGCGCCGAAAGAAGCCCCATCTATACACCCGGCAACTGCACTTTTTGAGACCAGTGCTGGATGTGAGGACGTGAGTATATTTATCATGTTTGTAATTTCTACTGTACACGAACAATTAAACCTAGCTTCTGGCTTAGATTTTAGTTATAAATTTATACCCTACGAGAAAATAATGTATTTTATAAAGTGGTTTTCCCATCTTAGCAAGGATATGCCTCCATTGTCTGATATGTGTGGGTCCCCCCCCTATATCGATAAGGATCGGGGAGCGCTGGAAATGCAGGAGCCCAGATTTCATGGCCACCGTCTACCACCAAGCGCTAATCCCCTCCTCTCCCATATAGAAGTTGAATGGGAGTGTGCCGCCCATGTGCGCCTCATGCTCCCATTCATTTCTATGGGGCAGACGGCAATAGCTGAGCCAGCGCACACACATAGAAATGAATGGAGGGTGGCTGCGCATGTGCAGTGTGATGTCGTTCAATTTCAGGGCTCTGTTCTCTGGATAGGTCTAGGTCCCAGCATTGGGACCACACACCTATAAGACAATGCCCCCATTGTTTGAGATGGGAAAAGACCTGTTTATTAAAAGGCTATGCAGAAACTTTACCTGGTTTGCACATGCCTGGTACACTTTGGTATGTGTAAAGTACTATACTGCCCTTGTCCACGCCATGCTACACTAATATTAGCATCTTGCATTGCTAAAATACTGACAGGACCTGCACAAATAGAAGACATTCTTTAAACAGCTGAGAAGTGCGCTAAGGAGCATCTATAAGTGTCGGGCCATTTGCCAGGTGGTCACAATTTCTCAGAGGAAAGGCACTGTCTACCATATTGTTGACAAGGACAGTACATCACTGGCAGTACCAAAACAGAGCTTGACGTATGCAAATTAGCATCTGGCTATTGGAAACCGTGTACCAATACATGTTCAAATTATATAATGTCTTTATCCTCCACTAAACATTCATGGCCCATATAACAGTAGTGCATACACATTATATATAGTAGGAATAGTCTATATTAAAGGTCAAGGGAACAGCTAGCCATGAGTGGTGGTGCTAAGACTGCTGACTAGCGGATGCTCTCTGTGGCTGAGAGTGCTGGCAATATGTTTTATAATTATTAGACACTTCATATCTACACATGGTTTGTTTCAAATTATCTCTCTTTCCACAGCACTGTTGACAGCCTGGAGCCACAGAGGGAAACTGGCAACACCAGCAGTGAGTCGGACCAGGCAGCGTATGGGCAGGACTCCCCTCGTCCTGGGGAGCAGGAGGTGGAACCTGTCCAGCAGCTTCCAGATGAAGAGAGGGAGGAGGCCTCAGCTCTGGAAGGACCATCTAGACCCCTCGAATCCAGTCCACAGCCCCGAAGGAGACAGACACGCAGGAGAAGGGTGGCCCCTCCGAACCCTGATTCTGCCGCAAATACTCAGGCACAGGTACAGACTCAGGTGCTTGAGTGTTTGCGGCAGAGACATTTAGAAGGGAGTGAGGAGAGGATGCTAAGCGGGCTTGCTCATCTTTTTAAAGAGCTGCACGCTTATAAGCAAACCCTCTTTGTGGATGTAATCACATCGGTGTTCACAATATTCAAAACCCCTTTAGATCCACATGAGGTTGTGTGTTGTGTGGATAACCTCAAAAACCGAGCTTTCAGGTTATGCCCACAACCACAACCAGGGCACAGCATGGTCCCTCAACATGCTAGGCCCAGCTCAGCTTCCCAGCCACTTTTTTTCCCAGGAGCAGCCATTTAGGCCCCAACAAAGTTTACCTGGCCCAGTCACCTACCCATCCCAAAGTCATGTGGCTGCCCCTCATCACCAGGGGCAAGGTCCTTTTACCCAGGAACTTTTCAACCTATAATTTGTTTGTGTTATTATTTCTACATTTTCTTGTTTAAAAAAGATGAATGGAAAGCCATATTTTTGTTGGTTATGTTTTAATGACCAAAAAAAATTCAAAAAAACCTTTGATGTGTCGACTTTTATTCAATCATTCACTATAATCTCTAAGGTTAGACTTTTAAGGTATTTGATCACATGCATACAGTGAAAATATTGTACAAAGTCTTTATTTGAATATACACATACATACAACAAGGACAGGGCATATATTCTTTGACATCTAGGCTCAACCTGATGGGCTCCGACTTTATTACTATACAAACTATTCATCCCGGCATGTAATAATTTTATAAACTGTAGGATGTGCAGCCATGCTGGCCAATGAAGTTTGCAAACAGCCGGAGGGCCGCAGGGCGATCATTTCAGCTGCAATCCAAACATACATATGGGTCATGGATTGCTAGCCAATTGTAGTAAAAAGAGGTGCGGACATCAACTGAAATGGTAGGACCTTGGACAGCGGTGGGAAATCCTCTGCCTGCGTAAAGAAAGAAAAGATGTGTTACGTTTTTAATTAAGATCATTGCATGTCTGATAACTCTACAAACCTATTACAACATTACATATTTTAGAGGTATTAGAGGGTTATTGTAGTACACCAAAAATAATATTTGGATCACTAACATGTTATCATTGAACTTGATTGACAACATAGAGAATTTTGTGTAATGGGCCTACATTTTAACCCCAGCCCACAAGCCCACGTCAAGGGTCCTCTTTGTCTTGTAAGAACCTACACTATCTACATAGAAACATTGAAAAATATTGCTCATAGAGAGCCCGAACTGCAAGCCCTGCTGTTCCAGGTCGTCCATGTAGGGTCTGGTCCAACACTCCAGATGATGAAGAAGTACCAGGTGCAAATTCATCAACTTCTGATGGAGCATCATGAATCCTGACGAAGTTATGCAGGATCACACATGC